>NC_134801.1:35009232-35011732 GCF_046742065.1 Oratosquilla oratoria | reverse complement strand
GTGGAGATGCAGAGGGGATGGATAACAAATTAAGTGTAGGAAATGGTTAAACTTAGATATCTTTGGATAGTAGAAAGGGAAGATTAAGATTACAAAGGAAGGCATACCGACAGGGGAATTTTTGGTCTATAACTTGGTCAGATGCAAAGAAGAAGTGACTAAACAATCGAGGCATCACAGCATATTGCTTTGGTTTTTATCTAAATGAATCATAAAACTTAAAACCGTACTACAATACACTGCCTCTGCTTTGATTACACGGTTGGTGAGGTTGTTTCTACTGTATATACTTTCAAATTAATTCAACGTCCTGGCAGCTTGAGACCATTATTTCTCGTCTGAAATAAAGTGGCTACTTTATTTGTGGAGATATGAGCTTGGGAAATAGAAATCAGGTAGAAATAAAATTTTTGGGGTGAATAACGTGTTTAATGCTGAGATACTGTAGATAACGCGATAACCTAATGGGCCAATTAATCATATGACAAGATTAAGAGGAGAAATCATACCTGTGAGATTGGACCTGTTCCTTGCCAAAGAACATAAGAACATACGAATGAAGGAGACTATAAGAGACCATAAGCCCTACACTAGGCAGCTCCGTATTCATCACCACCTGTTATCCCCATCCATAAAGTTGTCTAATCGTTTCTTAAAACAATTAATAGTCTCAGCGCTTACTACATGGTCACTAAGTTTATTCCATTAGTTCACCACCCTATTAGTAAACCAATTCTTGCCTATTTTCTTTTTAAATCTAAATTTGTCCAGTTTATAACCATTATGGCGAGTCCTACCCTGTTGTTTTAATGTGATGACCCTTGTTAAAGCCTTTGATCCACTTGAACACCCATTACTATTTTCTTTTTAAATTGTACATATGCCCTGTAGGGTAATAAGATCATGAACCACTTAAATTACAACTGGCATGCAGTGATACAGAGAAAAGAAATAATTCACGCAGGCAAGGTCGATACATTTTGTATTTTTGTATTTTACATCTCACTCATGCCATGACCTACGAATGTCCTGTCACACTCAGGCAGAACATTGCAAAGTCGAAAGAGTCTCGCTGCCTAAGCGTTACCTAACCAAGTGCTTTGCTAAACACAGGACTGATACAATACCGAGTGTCGAAAGTCTGTTGATTTTGATACAGCTTTCTATATAATGCAGCTATCAAGTCCCTTCAGTGGGATTCAGGAGTGTGTGTCGTATATGAAAAGACCTCAAAGAACTTGTACAATTGTATAATAGACACCGGACTTTCATTAGTCCCATTAATGCTCCTAACATCTAGTCCAAGACGGATACAATTTCAGAAAAACGAGGTTTGTAAGCTGTACAACTCAGATATAAAAGAATATGTGGGTCAGTGGGAAAATGGCAGCAAACAAATCAAAGATGTCGCTTGGAAAGATGGAGGCTGGGAAAAAATATAACAGAACAATTATGGAAAATACAAAATAACTATCAATGAGTACACAAGACTTTAAACAGAAGAATCCTTTCACTGATATCATAATCCAATGCGTTCAAGTTCATTTACATAGAGGCGGTGCAGGCGAGAAGGAAACAACTTCATTCAATGCAATGACATGACCTTCAATGTCATGAGGAACACGTGTTGGTGCTTGATGAAAAGTATCGACTTTGCAGTTCTAATTTATGATCATAACACGTTTCTTTTCTTGAATGTAAGCTAAAGAATGATAATAGTACTTAGTTTTTGGTGAATTAAGACAGGGTAGGAGGTACTTTGGTTGAGTAGTGTTCTTGCAGTGTTCTTGCAGTGTTCTTGCAGTGTTCTTTCAAGAGCCTGATGGTGTCCAAGGTTTATTTGAAATAGTTCACAAAACATGCAATTTGGGAGGGAAATTGGTGTGACTGAGGATGATTGTTTTCAAGGTGAGAATAAGAAAATCAATCTCTGTGTCTGTTATTCTTCCAATGTGATCTAGGTTATATTTTGAGACGGTTAGTACGAAGGAAATGCAAACGTCAGTTTGTCAGCAGATGACATCTTAATACTGCCCAAGAGCATGAAAGGTATATGTTTGCTATCAAGCATAATGTAATTTACGCATATTTTTTTCTTTTCTTACAACTGAAAAAACTATAAGAACAGAAATAGCAGTTGCTCTAAAAATAGTCATCCTCTAATAAAAGTATACTTCCAGTAAAATAAAGAATTATTTAGACAAATTAGATTAGGAAGATGCTGGTCTCCATGAACCGATGTGGTTTATTTTGCAGTCTACTTTTTAATTTATGTTTTCTTGATTAATATTGATCATGTTATACTCTTCGCACAATGTTCAATCAATCAAGTACAAGACCTGTATGAGGTACGGAATTAGCTCTCCACCCATCACGAGACCGTTCCATCCTACACCAAGGTGCTGACCAGCTCGCAATATTCACACATTCTGATTTATCAAAAAGACACTTGAAAGCACGCACACACATCCACACCCACACCCACACCCACACCCACACC
>NC_134801.1:34996732-35001732 GCF_046742065.1 Oratosquilla oratoria | reverse complement strand
GACGTCGGTTAATATTTTGTGCTAAATTGCTGGAAATTTGTGGCGCTGTGCGATAATGCATGCATAAAGCAGGACCTCAAAGTATATCACTGCGGCAAGTAGGGCAGCGAGGATCATAAACAAACCGAAAAAACACAAAATAGTGTTGAAAATGTTTATCAACCAACATCGCATCAGCTTTGAGTGGCAACCCTACACATAGTACTAGAGTAAAAGTATCAGGAAATGAATAATGTGTATAAAGGGGTAAAATGTTACATAAAAAAGCGAATGGACTCTTGTCGCTTTCGGTTTAAATTACAGAGTCTAGATGGCACGAGGCCGAGGCTGAGGCCAAGATTGGGAGATTTTGGCCTCGATTTCAATCGCAGACTCGAGACACGCAAACGAGTACTCACGAATGTACTTATAAAAAGCATGTATATCCACTAAGTATTCCAAAAATATGTACTCACAAATTAACGCAAATACACACACGCACGCATACGCATGCACACACACACACACACACACATATGCATTCATATAAGCACATAAACAGTACACACACACAAACACACGAACGCGCGCGCACGCACACATATACACACATGCTCACACATGCACACAAACACACGCACACATACACACACACACAAACACACGAACGCGCGCGCACGCACACACATACACATGCTCACATATGCATACAAACACACGCACACGCGCGCACACACACACATACATACACACACACACACACACACACACACACACACACACACACACACACACACACACACACACATACACACGCAAAGAAGAGAAGGAGGAGATCTACTGGCCATTTACAGAATCATGAAAGGCATGAAAGTCCTTGACAGAGAAGACTTATTAAAGTGAGATAAAAGAAAAACAAGAGGACACGGAAAGAAACTCAAAAAGGATAGTTACAAAAGAGATCTGAAAAAATATATATAGTTTCCCACATACAGTAGAGTGGTGGATGTCTGGAAAAAATTGGACGAAACAATAGTATGTGCAAAAAACATACAAGAATTTAAGAAAAAAGTAAATGCTGAAAAATACAAAGACGGGTCACTACAACCATAGCTCCCTTTCCCTATTAATATAACTAGGTAAATACAACTAGGTAAATACGCACACACGCACACACACACTCGTTCACACACACATACACACACGTGCGCGAGCACGCTTACATGTGTGCGTATGTATGTGTGTGTGTGTGTGTGTGTGTGTGTGTGTGTGTGTGTGTGTGTGTGTGTGTGTGTGTGTGTGTGTGTGTGTGTGTGTGTGTGTGTGTGTGTGTGTGTGTGTGTGTGTGTGTGTGTGTGTGTGTGTGTGTGTGTGTGCGTGTGCGTGTGTGTATGTGTGTGTATGTGTGTGTATGTGTGTGTGTGCGCGTGCGTGCGTGCGTGTGTGTGTGTGTGTGTGTATGTATGTATGTATGTGTGTATGTGTGTGTGTGTGTGTGTGTGTGTGTGTGTGTGTGTGTGTGTGTGTGTGTGTGTGTGTGTGTGTGTGTGTGTATGTGTGTGTGTGTGTGTGTGTGCGCGCGCGTGTGTGGGTATGTGGGTATGTGGGTGTGACATGTCTTTGCTGATAATTACTTCTAGGTCCCTTTCCAAGCTCACTTTTTTGACTTCTGCACCAATTTTGTATTTCCTCGATATTCTATTTTGACTTTTTCCAAGCTCCATTATACTACATTTCTTGATGTTAAATTTCACTTCCCACTTTTGATTCCATTTCCAGGCTTTATCTAATTCTTTCTGTAGTGATTCACAATCTTCCTCTGTACTTACTCTCTTTAGTATTTTTGCATCATCTACAAAGAAGTTCATATAACATTCCACACCTTCATCCATGTCATTTATATATATGGCAAACATGATCGGAGCCAATACCGAACCTTGTGGGACACCACTTATCATTCCTTCCATGATCGAGTATTTGTCTCTAAATACTACCTTCATTTTCCTCTCAGTCAAGAAATCTTCCATCCATTCCAATAATTTTCCTTTAATACCAGCTATTGATTCAATTGTTCTTGATAGCTTTTTGTGTGGTACTTTATCAAATACTTTTTGTAGATCTAGAAAAGTACAATCCGCCCCATCCCTTTCTTGTATTATTTCTATTAGTCTCGAGTAGAAGCAAATCAAGTTTGTGACACAAGATCTTCCTTGTCTAAATCCAAATTGTGTTGAATTTAGTATATTTTTTCTTCCAGATATTTAACCCATCTTCTTTTGATAACTTTTTCACATATTTTTGCTATTGCGCTTGTCAGGGAGACTGGTCTATAGTTGGTTGGATATTCCTTATCCCTCCTTTATACATTGGTACAATATTTGCATTTTTCCAGTCCTGTGGTACCTTTCCTTCTTTGAATGAGTAATCAATTATTTTGTATATTTCGTCCGTCAGCTCGTCGATGCATTCTTTTAATATCCAGTTTGCAATTCCATCCGGACCGTGTAATTTTCTGACATCAAGGTTTTTTATTTGTTCTCTAATTTCCTTCTGTGTCACAGTCATTTCTTCCATTTGGGGTATTCATTTCTCTGTATTTCCTCCCAGTTTTGTGTACTTTCAATTCTGAATACAGATTTTAAATGTTTGTTCATAATTTCAGTCATTTCTACATCTTTTATATATTCATTATTCCCTATGTCCATATCCTGTCCCTCCTCTTGTATCTCCTTTAGAACTTCTTTAGCAATTTCTTTCTCATTTTTTTTTCTCTTTGATATCTAGGTACATATTTTTTCTCAAATACCATAAAATCCAATGCACTTTTTTATCCACTGTATCTCTGACTCAATTTTCTTTTTCCTTAATTACTTTGATTACCTTTCCTTTGGCATTTTCGTCTATTTATTATTGTACTATTTCCTTGAACGTTATTTTTTCCACTTTTTTTTTTCAGTCTCCTTAACCGTCTCTCCTACTTTCTCGGTCACCGCTTGTATTTGTTCTTTCATTTCTTTTTTCAAGGCCTCGTTTTTTTTTTTTTTTTTGTATATCCTCAATTTTCGTTCTTTCATTCTCATTTCTGATCATATATATATATTTTTCAGATCATCAAGTTCCTTGTTGGTACGTCATTAACTCATTTAAGTTGAGTTTTTTTTTTTTTTCTTTGTACATTGCCCTGTACTCACTTTTCAATTCTATTAGTCTATCCAACTCCACACCTCTACCTACAAATCCACCTTTTCTTGGAAACTCCGAGAAAGCGTAATTATCCAACCTTTGGTATGATTTTGGGGTTTCATTAATACAAGATCTTTTAGAAATTACACCCAGTGGCGATTCCACTTTGCTCACATCCAGACATCTCTTTCCTGGTTCATTTTTCGTTCTTTCACTTTTGTCTTTGCCCATTTTATGTATTTAGCATTAACTTGTATAGTAATAATTCCATTTTGGTCACACAATTTGCATAACTCCATTCGCGTACATAAACACAACTAGTGTTATTCTAAAATATCTTAGCGACGAAACGCTGCACAGCACAGCGGAACTCTTTCCAGACGACCTACTCCGACCGTTGCCTACGTGTGTGTGTGTGTGTGTGTGTGTGTGTGTGTGTGTGTGTGTGTGTGTGTGTGTGTGTGTGTGTGTGTGTGTGTGTGTGTGTGTGTGTGTGTGTGTGTGTGTGTGTGTTCACTTGTGTCTTTGGATCACGTGTGTGTGTGTGTGTGTGTGTGTGTGTGTGTGTGTGTGTGTGTGTGTGTGTGTGTGTGTGTGTGTGTGTGTGTGTGTGTGTGTGTGTGTGTGTGTGCGTGTATGCGTATGTGTGTGTGTATGTGTGTGTGTATTTGTGTGTGTGTTTGTTTGTGTGTATGTGTGTGTGATTCACCATGGTCTTGGATCACGTCTTAGACTCGTAATCGACAGTTATTAACCTCCCAGATGAGACCTCAGAGCTCGTATGAACGATCAATGGGTAATACTGTGACCTTACACGCGCACACATCCCCAACTCCCCGCCCACGAGAGTTGGAGTAACAACCCGCAGCGCAGCGATACTGAAATTATTTCAGCCATGGGCGGGAATCGAACCCGGACCGCCATAGTGGCAGGCGAGAACTCTAACCAATGCGCCACGAGGTGTGTATGTGTGTGTGTGTGTGTGTGTGTGTGTGTGTGTGTGTGTGTGTGTGTGTGTGTGTGTGTGTGTGTGTGTGTGTGTGTGTGTGTGTGTGTGTGTGTGTGTGTGTGTGTGTGTGTGTGTGTGTGTGTGTGTGTGTGTGTGTGTGTGTGTGTGTGTGTGTGTGTGTGTGTGTGTGTGTGTGTGTGTATGAGTGCGTGTCTGTGTTCGTGTCTGCGTGTGTGTATGTATGCACCTATCAATGTCCTCTTTTGCCGTGTAGACCTCCAGTTTTTCTTTCTTTCTTTCTTTTTTTTTTTTTTTTTTTTTTAATGCTGAAGGTATATCTTTGAGTCTAAGTACCCTTTTGTATTCTTCCACCCTGGTAGCGACTTTCTTTTGAGTTTCTCATATGTAATCTCCATTACAATCCAAGCAGCCAAGGCGGTACACCACGTCCGCCTGCTGTGTGGGTGTTTCCCTATCCTTGACACTAGTTATGGTCAGGAGGTGTATATACATATACACATATATACATATACATATACAGATACATATACATGTACATATACATATACATACATATACATATACATATACATATACATATTACATGTACATGTACATATGCATATACATATACATAATACATATACATATACATATACACATACATATGCATGTATATATATGTATATATATATATATGTATGTATATACATATAGACATATATGTATACATATATATATACATATATATATATATATATATACATAAATATATGTACATGTATATATATATATATATATATATATATATATATATATATGTATATGTATATATAATTTGCAACCACAAATAACTTTTAATTCCATGCCATCGCAGTCGAGACTGAAG
>NC_134801.1:34979232-34994232 GCF_046742065.1 Oratosquilla oratoria | reverse complement strand
TCTGCTCTGAATGTTGCACATCGGTAACATCCGGCTTCAGAAGTCATGGCCAATCTACTCAAATATGATTTTGCTCTCCACACACTAAAAAATGAATAGCCAGACCCAAGCAACTCTGCCAAATCTGACCTGTATATCATAGTTCCAACCTTGCAAGAGAACTGAACTAGTCATCATCAATCTCACATGAAATTCATGTCTTCCACTGGTAACATAACATTGTTTTTCTTCGTTTCGAAGACTACAATAAGATATCTTTAATGTATTTTTATTAGGATTTTAGAAACAGCAAGAGACGACAAGAAACAGTTTCTTTATATATTTGATTCTGGCTGCCTGTAGACAATTTATTCAGTTGAGGGAAACCAACAGCAGTTAAAAGGTTGAAAAACCCTTAGTTAACCTTTCCACTGGTTAGCTCTTGCGATGAGCTTCATATTGGCCATTGCCAAGCAATACTTTTCAGGTGAGAGGAACTACCAGCATGTAAAGAGTAAAGCTATTCTCTGAAAAAACAGACAAGAAAAAAATACACGAGAAAAATTCACGGAATCTGAATAATTTGAATTAGTGCTGCGACAACTCAGAAGTGGATTGGGTCAGTGTTTGATAGATGGGATCACGGTTATACTGACTAATGATTAGATGATGTATATAATGTCTGTTACATACAGTGCAGGAAGTCACACATTTTGTTTTATTTCATTTTATTTATTTACTTATTTTTTATTATTATCATTATTTTTACTATTGTGATATTAGTGAGATGCTTCTGTACTGATCTTCTTTGAAAACAGCGATATTCTAAATGGCAAAATGGCCTTAGTTAGACCCCTCCTTAACTAAGCTGTACAGTTTTGACCTTCGTCCTATAGAATGGATATCAGTTCACTAGAATCAGTACAAAAGAGAATGACCAAAATGATACATGGGCTCTGAAATTTACCTTACGAGGAGAGGCTTAGGCACCTTAGCTTACACTCTCTGGAAAGACGCAGAGCGCAGGGTAATCGAATAGAGGTATTGATGTGGATCAAAGACTTTAACAAGGGTGACGAAAACAAGATCATCATATTAAGACAACAGGGCAGGACTCACAGTAAGGATTTAAATTGGATGAATTTAGATTTAAGAAAGAAAAAGGAAAGAATTGGTTTACTATTAGGGTGGTCAACGAGTGGAATAGACTTAGTAACTATGTAGTGAGCGCTGAAACTATCGGTTGTTTTAAGAAACGATCAGACAACTTTATGCATGGGAATGACAGCTGGTAATGAACGTTGAGATGCCTAGTGTAGGCCTTATGGTCTCTTGCAGTCTCCTTCATTCCTCTGTTCTTATGTTCTTTTGAATTGGAATATTTTACCTTTCATTGAGATGAATTATATCCGCAACGCATCTGCGAATAATAGATACATAAAATTCTCGGTTTATGGTGGTGGGGAAAGAATAAAAAGATGAAATAGAATAAAATAGAATTATAAAATAAAATAGAATAAAACATAACTGCATTTTCTATTTCGTTCACACGAAAGAGTAGGAAAACTGTAGATTAATCTTTAGTATTGTCTAAGAGTGGAATTCTCCATATAGTTTTACCTAGAAAAGAAGAAAAATCAAAATGATTTCAACAATACGTTTATAAGTTAAACGAAAAAATAAATCTTGTGAGAATACTGATCGTTTTCAATGGTGTTCTTAGAATTCAAATTTATTTACAATTATCTCAAAAAGTAAATAAAAAGACAGTTAACGAAGTTGTTCTTCACTAGATAAATAAACAACAGGTTGAGGTAACTAAAAAAGGATTTAACAAATTATCCATAACCTCTAGAAATGTTTTATTCATCTCTGTAAAATACCCTTGCTAGCAAAGGGTTTGTGATTCTTTTTTTTAATATGTATATACATTGCTTTCATCATGAAAAAACCTGCACACAAGCATAGCATAACGTGTTATTGGGAAAATCCAAGTCATAGTTATATCATAAGATAAAATGAAATAAAAAAAATAACAAGTAACATCCCATCTGATGGTAGTTTGTTTTGAAGTTATTTTATTGGATAGTTTTCTTAGTGTTTTCGCCTTGTCTTTAATCTTTTAATTATTCGACATTGGCCAGAATAAAGCACTAAAAGTTACGAGTTTCTTTAAAGTTTGAAAGAAAATAGTATTTCATCATCCTGAGAAGTGAAGGTTTTTCTCTTCATTTTGCAATTGTTTAGTTAAAAAAAAAAATTATCACAGGGGTGGCACATGACAATGTTTTAGTCCTTTCAGAAATGGAGGTTTGTGCAGATGGCTAAAACCACCTGTCGTTAAGAAATCTTTAGAAATTGCGAAATAAAAAAACTCAACAAGTCGATCGAGGTACATTGGTTTTCAACTCTTAAAGAGATTTCTCCAAGTTAAATAGACCTGATTGGCCTCAGCCAGAATAATCTCCTTAGGGGTGACAATACTCCTCAATGAATTAAATGGCATGACCTTCGACCTTCCTATAATTCCAGGTTTCTCCTGGAAGAATAGAAATGTCTAGAATTAGTCTCAACGAATGGAACCTGCGGAGAGCAGTGGTTGAATTTCTTTCTCTCGGATGCTGAAAGCCCTTGGTCGATAACTAATAAGTATCAAGCAAATGTTCAAGCCGCATTGTTAAGACTTCCCAACCCTATCAAGGGTAAAACAGATAGTGTTGCATTTCAGTGCTCGCACTCAATCAGTATAGTAGTGGTGATTATAGTAGTTTTAGGCTATATTCACAGGCACACCTACTCCACCATTTCCAAAACTCCACATGCCCATCACATTATACATACAACCTTACTAAGCTGGATTAAACTAACGTAATTAAACACATTGGCTGTGTTCTATTCCAAAGGGTATACCAGTCCAGAGGTAGAATGTGAAGCTGATCATTTCTAACTTCTTCCATATCTCCAGTCTACTCTTCGCCTTAAATCTCTTCTATATCCTTTCTACGACTTCGACCAATTCGGAGCGATATTGTCTCCAAAGACAGTTGTTGTTTATTGCTTAAAAAAAAAAAAAAAAGGATGAACACAGCTTCAATTAACAATATCAATGACTTCCTTAGAGGGAATGGGGCAGACAAGACAGTAATGGGAGTTTCTCCAAGATAAATAAAATCATCTGGTGCTACCCTAAACCTGAATAAGATTGCTAAAGACAACGATACTTTTATGTGGGTAAATCTGAAGAGCTTTCTGTGCGTTAATCTGAGGGTTAATCTGTGAATTAATGAAAAAGTTTCCGTAGGTTAATCTGAGAAGATTATGTAAAGGGATGAATGTGCCGACAGCATTGTATGGGGTAGAGACGTGAAATTTAAGAGAGGCATAAAGGAAAAGTTTAAATGTGTTTGAAATGAAATGTCTGAGATGTATGGTAGAGGTCACTAGATTGGAAGGGTGAGAAACAAGGAGGTGAGGAGGAGGGCAGGAGTGAAAAAGGAGATGGGTGAATAGTGATAGTGTTAACTAAAGAGTATCGGGATGGTTTGATACACGGAAATAATGTGTGAAGAAAAATTAGTAAAAGAGGTGTGGGAGCCAGAGGTGGATGGAGTGAACACGAGCAGACGACCGAGGATGAGATGGATGGATGGGGTGAAGGGGGCGTTGGGAAAAAGGGAAATGTATGTTGAGCAAGGAGTGGAGAAGGTAGGAGATATGGGTGAGTGGAGAATGTCTGTTTATAGAGGATACTGTAATGCAAGGAAGGAAGGGGTGGAGGATGGGGGGGGGTTAGGAAGTGGTTATGTGTGAATGATATTTTAACGTACCCCGAAGGGATTTCTCCCTATCTTCTCTTTTTCTGTATGAGGGGACGGAGAGGGGTGATTGCCGAATACATGGAACGGCTTTGCTGTATATGTGCTATGATTTGCTACATTGCCTCTGATTCCAGGGCAGTGGCTGGATTACAGGGATGGCCCGTCATCCACGAGGAGCTAAGATGAAGGGAGTGGTGGCTGGGAACGGAATGGGTGGGAATGAAATGGGAGTGAGTATATGACTTTTGACTTTGGCTACTTCCCTGGTAAGGGGGTAAAAGACCTTGGTATATAGACAGATGGACAATCTGATTTTTTTTTTTCAGCTGAATAGAGCTGTCAGACTTAGAGGCAAAACACCTTCACGAGTTGTTTGAGATCATCTTGAACTCTCTGAGAAATAGCGATTTCTTTTAGTCGTAAAGAATAATTTGATGTCAGCCAGATTTAAGTATTTAAGGATAGCAAGGCCTTTCAACGACTACGGTGTTTCTCATAGGGTCAAGGGAATGAGACAGTAACTAGAGTTCCAACATTGGTTGCCATTGCAGACCAGACGAAAACAAGAGCGTCTCGTTTTAAATGTACTAAAAATCTATATTGACCAACAAGTAATCCATAGCTGATTTCAGAGTACTAAGAAGTTGTTGTAATGAGTTCAGAGCTCAGTTGTACCCTGATATTATCTCAATTGTACCCTACTATCAAAAGAAATGTATTACAGCATGTATTTGTTCGGTCTGACCCCGTATTTGTGTTATAATCTGAAGATTGTATAATAGATCTTCTGTTAAAAAACGTGTTAACACTTAAATACATGACGTACATATTACTGACTCATCTATTTCTAAAAATGCATCTTAAAACCCGTTTTGAAATGCAGTAACATTTCCCTCTGATTTCAGATATTTCTATGCAATCTTAACATGTTTTCGAAAATTTCTTTTGTTAACCACACCAATGAAGTTGACAGTGATTGGCTCTGAGAATCAATCAATGGGGACAAACAACATGGTAGCGCAAAGCAGTTCTCACTTTTTCTTTTCCAGGCTTCTAGACCATCAATGGTCAAGCTCCAAGGCAGAATCTCGGTCTATTCCCATCGTTATCAGGAAGATACGACTTATATGACCTCATTATGTCTTACATAAGTGTACCCTTAGCCTCGCCTACTCTGGGTCATGTCTATCACAGCTTATAACATAGGTAGAGTCATTATGCGCTCGTAGTCATATGACCTTTGTGGCTGAACACACGACTTATGAGGAAGCAAGTTACTTGTGTTGTGTCAGCACCCCCCAAATCTGGTAATGATCTATCCAATGGTATTCCAAAATCGCCCATAAAAAGTTTGTACCGAAGGTTCTAAGGTCTATTTTCAGTCTTACTGATGATACGATTCTCATATCCTTATAACAAGGACAAAATTACAGGAACCATGCTAACACGAACCTTTGTTCTGCGCACTTGCCCGCAGCATAGGATAATCCAGCAGAGATTCTCTATTATTCCATAGACTATTTTTAGTCATCTAACGACTTCCAAGTAAGAACCGCTGGATACATAGCTCTCATTAAAAGGAATTTCTGAGAACTCCACATTCTCTCTACAGACCAACCTGCCATTTGACCGCAAACAGAGCAAATTGAAATACTTTGAAATATGTGCTAATCAAAGAATTTTAAAGAACTAATATCTTCTATTCCACATCAAGTGATTTCAATTAGTAGTATTACGCCCATAACTTCTGCAAGGTATTGATTGAAAAACACTCGAAGATTCCTGTCCAGTTTGATCTTGCTTCACCTGCGTAGTCACCACACCATCTCTACCACGAATGGAGTCTGAAACTCAGTTGTAATTCTACATTATAAAAGCAGATGCTTGGGTACATTCCTACTTTTTTTTTTTTTTTTTTTAAGACGATACATTTTTTCCGTAATGCCTTTTACGTATTTTACTTCAATCTTCCGATCAGTTAGCAATCGGTTTATAGCTTGGTTTGTCATTTTCTTGGCAATAGCACTGGTGCCCACCAGCTGAGTTGTATGGCTGTCTCCAAAGACAACTAGTTTCTCCTTAACATGTTCATTGGCTTTGACTTGAATTTAACTCCAGAGCAGGTCCCAGCTTCCCACTTAAAGGTGTATCAAAGTTCCTGAGGGTACTCAAGAGCACCTAATACCAAGAATTGACTTGAGGCCACACAAGTATACTCACAAGCTGTCGTCTATTTCCGGAGTTTACCGAGTTCAAATTCAGAGAACTAGGTTTTGGAGATATCTTAGATTTGACAAGCAGCTCCTTTATAACAATGATCAATCTGTGTGGTGCTCTAAAACGCTCAGTACCCCCTGAGTATCCCACAGTTGCCCCGAATTCTTCAATGAGTGTCAGTGAAGTCATTTTTATTCTCCTCTCATTTTCGTTCAATCCTGGAATACCAAAGCTAACAATGTATGTAACATATCTGGAACTATGATATAAGATCTTATTTTCTTGGAACTTACAAAGTCCAGAATAATTTTGTTATTGTCTTTAGCATCTCCAGAGTCCTTTGGAATGAAATACGTCTTGTATCTATGTCTGTCGGTGCCTGGACAGGCACTAGTCACTCACTAGCCTGTCACTCTAGGTTACAATACCTGCAAACAGATTGAGATTGGCATTTGTTTTTCCCTTCATTTAAGAAACTATTTATCTAATTATCTATCTGTCTATATATCAAACGCTTCTTCACCCTAATAAGAATGGTAGCCACCCAAGGACATCCCCTAATCATTCCACTCCCATCCGTCAAAAACTTGTTTTCCTTTTACCTTAGCTCCTCGTGGATGAAGAGTGATTCCTATTCCCACCCAAGGCCCAGTACAGAAGCATTGCAATAAGACAGCATATTCAAGGTAGGGCCCCCATCGATTCATTAACTTGGCGCCCCTCCCTATTCGACTCTTCATGCGAAAACAGAGAAGACAAGGAGAAATTCCTGTCCTGTAATTTCGCATATCGCGTCAGTTTATCTTCCATACACAATAATTCTCGACTCACACACTTGCCTTGTCCTTTCCCTGGTCAACAGACATTCTCCTTTCAATCAAGGCCACCTTTACCACATCCATTTTATTCTCTAATCAATCGGATTTGCCTCCACAATCAATGGAGTCAATGAGCTCAAAATGGCGATAACAGCTTCCCTTATGCGCTTCCTATCAGTCGACCTATACTGTACATATGATAAGTGTAAACCTCACTTCTGGTCTTTTCTCACCATAGTTGTCACACCGCTGTCGTACCAACCCCACAGGCCATCCAACAGTATGCATACCATATCATCTTTGCGTTTAAGAAAAGAATTATGGAACGACTTTAAATTGGAAGGATTACCCTCATTGTAATGACGATCTTCAAGCTCAATAAGATATATAAATTATATCACTCTATCAAAGATGTTAAGTTAACTATGACAACCTTAACCTCGGCGATTTCTCTCCAAGTAGAATAAGACTGCTTAACATTAACCAAAATAAAATTAGTAGGGTACATACGAATGACAAAATGAGGTGATATATGTTTAACATCAATATAATGTTTTCCTCAAAATTTGATCAAACCTAGCGTTAGCCTAGGTACGGTGCTGTAGAAAAGGGCTGATTGAACATAGTATAGTTATAAATTGTCTCAAGTAGCTACATCATACTTGAATGATGTCACATACAAATAATTATATTCTAAATTCAAAGTCAGTAGAACAACAAATATCATAAAAAATTATGTTGACACTTTAAATGCCCAACTTTAACTCTCACACATACACATACTCGATGGCGCGGTGGTAGAGTTCCCGGCTGCCACTACGGCGATCCGGGTTTGAATCCCACCCAGGGATGAAATAATTTCAGTATTGCTGTGCTGCGAGTTGTTATTCCAACTCTCGTGGGCGGGGAGTTGTGTGTGTGTGTGTGTGTGTGTGTAAGGTCACAGCATTACCCATAGATATCATTTATGAGCTCTGAGCTCCCTTCCGGGAGAGAAATAGCTGTCGATCACGAGTCCAACACGTAACCCAAGACCATGGTGAATCACACACACACACACACACACACACACACACACACACACACACACACACACACACACACACACACACACACACACACACACACACACACACACACACACACACACACACACACACACACACACACACACACACACACACACACACACACACACACACACACACACACACACACAAACACGTCTCACCGGCGCAGTGGTAGCGTTCGCAACTGCTGCTACAGCGGTCCGAGTTCGAATATCGCCCAGGGCTGATAATTTAATTTCAGTATCGCTGCGCTGCGAGTCGTTACTCCAACTCTCGTAGGCGGGGGAGTTGGGTGTGTGTGTGCGGGTAAGGTCACAACAGTACCCATAGATCGGTCATATATGAGCTCTGAACTATTTTCCAGAAGGGTAATAGCTGTCGATCATGAGTCCAACACGTGATCCAAGACCATGGTGAATCACACACGTAAACACAATAGACACTGCGAGATACAAAGACGGGACACCACAAGCGTAGCTCCCCTTTCCGTAAGATACAACTAAGTAAATACAACTAGGTAAACACACACACACACACACACACACACACACACACACACACACACACACACACACACACACACACACACACACACACACACACACACACACACACACACACAAACACACACACACACACACACACACACGCACACTCGCGCACAGACGTACACATAGACACATAAACACATATATACACACGCACATACGCACATGCACACATACACGCACGCACACGTGAACGCATGCATGTATTCACTCATATACACACACGTACACATGTTCAAAATCCCGAAAAAAGTACATAAACAAACGACGCACAACCTGCTAGGAGCAGCTGGATCTCTATCTATCTCCGCGTGTTTAGATCAAGTTCATTGTATCCTTAATATACTATCTTATTTATAATAGGAAGTTGGGTGAGCTTATCTTTAGTTCCAGGAAATACAAAGATTCCCATTTCCATATAGATAGCTAAGTATGGGACCTGGAATCAGGAGCATTCTTTTTCACGGACCCTCACTGCAGAGTACCAGTGATAACATAATACTATTTATTTCTGTAATTTCGCATATCGCGTGGTCAGTGAGTGGAATAAACATTTTGTAGAGGCGATGAAATGGAATACAGTTCAATGCTTTATGTTTCAATTGGATAAATCTCTAAACAATACCCTGTATAATGTCTGGCAAATGTTTTGTTTGGTTATTTCTGTGGGTTTGTTTGTTTTTCTATGTAATCATTTTTTCTATTTGTTTATCAATCAATTAATTTATCATTTTACTCAAAAATGAATGAATGAAGATACCTAAGTGAGTAATTAGATAGATTGAAAGTTATACAAGTAAACAAATAGATGAATAATTTAATCGATAAATGCCTAAATGGATTAAATAAATGATTATTCGTGTCTATTTATAGATAAATGTTAGTTCTTCTGCGGCTGATTTCGTTACAAGTTACTATCAATCCTCTTGCACATGGTATGCAGGATTTTAACGTCTTTGGTGATCTCTACTTTTTTGAAAGACGAAGTTATGTTATTCTTTGGATTCATCGTACTTAGATTCCCTTTCTGAGAATTTTTTCGTCATACGATAACAACAAGGCTTCATTCCAATTAAAATGGAAAATAGTTAATAGAGAAAGATTTATCCCATATACGGTAGAAGCTACTAAAATTATTCGACTCGGGGGGGGGGGATGGTCATTTTTAATACACAGATGAATAAATTCATAAAAATATCAGAGCAAAATATTGGTAAAATTCTTAAGACTGGAATCAAATGGACGGTGGAAAGAACAACAACAAAGAAGACGGGCGAGAAAGCGAAAGTTAAGCAAATCTCTTCGAGAGAATTTGAAAACACATGATGGATCACTGAAAATGGGACAGCGCCGAAGAAATGCATAAAAAGTAAACATTGAAAAGCAGAGTAAATAAAACTGAGGGGGAAAATCTAATGGTCCGATTAAGCAATTGCCGACGAGGCTTGCAAAATCGAAAATGGAACTGCAGAACAGAAAAAAAAGAAAGAAAGAGGAAATTAGCAAAACCAACACAAGAGAGGGAGAAACAAGGCAATAGATAAATGAATAGATAAGTCAATTCATAAAATGAAATAGAAATAAATAAAAAAAAAAGTGATAAAAATTATAACGTAAATCAAGAAAGTGAAAGAGACATAAAATCCTAGAGAACAAACATAGCATGCCCGAATAAACATGTAATAGACAAATACGATATACTAACAAAAGATATAATAAATACGGAACAAGAGAAAGGACAATCAAAATGGACCGTTTTTTTACGGAGAGTCTTGGACAGAATTTCAGGTGGAAGAAGAACAGAATTGCTCAAGGTGACGGAGATTAACAATATATGAAGAACGAGAGAAAGAAAAAGTTATATGAACCTTGATTGAATATGCCAAGAGACTAGTGCCAGGGGTAAAACAAGCCGACTGCAAGGCGATGGTACCTGATCAAGAAAATAGAGGAAATCGAATAGTGTTGTGGAAAAAAGACACAAAAAAAATAATAATAATAAAAAATAAACAAAAAAAAGACAAAAAAAAAATAGTGAAAACAAATACATTTGACTTACTAGCATGAAATAGATGAAGTGAGGGATAAAATGTGAAAGGTAAAAATGAGGGAAGGACCCTTTCTGTCAAGGTACCGTTCGATGACAGTAAACTCCAAATACTTAAACTGCAAAAAACTCAAAGGTTTGAAGAAAAGTAAAATTCAGATATTTTTTGATGGGAAAAAAGGTAAGACGGATCCGGAAAACAATGAATAAGCAAAATAAGCAGACCATGTGCCAATAAAGGGAAAAATCAAACTATGGAGTGAATGATGGAATCTACACATAAAACTATGTGATGTCCATGCATAACAACCCCATATAGCGCTATGAACAGTCTTAGGATTGTAACTTGCTAAGGTTGGAATAGAATATAAGTTAACAGAAAACACACACACACACACACAAACACACACACACACACACACACACACACACACACACACACAAACACACATGCACACGCACACAGGAGGGAAATAGCTGTCGATCACGAGTCGAACACGTGATCCAAAGACCAAGTGAATACACACACACACACACACACACACACATACACACACAAATACAGAGCAAACATATACACATTACACACAGACACACACACTCAGTCAAACGCACCCGTATACGTACGCGTATACATACAAATATAATGAAATGTCAGAGCCGATGACAAGAAAACCAAGGAGCTTAGCACTCAGTACGAGAAATACATCTCGCATGACCCTCTTCCGTACTTGGTTATAAATATTGTATTATTTTAGTTGCAAGGGGGTTACAGTACATCTCGATTAATTCCTTTCATAGAAGATGGTACTTCTCTTATTATTCTCACTTCCTCCAGCCTATTCTATTCTATTCTATTGGTAGCAAAGGTTTATATAAACATACTCGAGTGTGATTAGCCTAGCGTCTAAACATTACAAATTACACCGTAAATTAAAATGTAAATATAACAACATGCAAAATACAGTACAACATTCAACATTCAAATGGGTACCATTTATTAAAGAAAAAATTATTACTTTACTTTCACCCCGAAGTTTTCAGTTTCTGAGTTTCTGTCAATACCTAAAACCCTTTTTCTGGTCAAAGAAACTAAATTTCACAAGCCTCAAATTGTGAATGCGCTTTCCTCGTCAAGACATTCAATTTTTTTTTTTTTTTTTTTTTTTTTTTTTTTTATATATATGTGCCCCAAAAATCTAAATAATTTTTTTTTATGTGGCCACATAATATTGATCTCCTGAGGACGGGAAGACGTCGTACACTATTAGATGTTATGTTTTACGATACAAATTAAGAAATTCTACTAATTAGCGTTTTCTCTATCATTTTCGCTTACGGTTGGAAAGATCAAATGTAAATAGTTATTTTTCGATAGATTTACGATTTTGATGCACTCTTGTCTTTGATCTAAAACAAAATTCTAAATCAATTAAATCATGATAAGTTTTAAACCGCTTAATAACAAATTGATCAGGCTACATATCAATATCAAATTCATGGAGATCACTCAAAATTTGCTCCCAGTAGAACGGAAAAACTAGCGCAATGTCTACCAGGAGACGGACAGGTAGACAAACGCAAACACAACAGACAGTAATGTTGAAATTTACAAAACTTCCTTTATAATGAGAGCTAGCATGGTTCCCAATTATAGACAGAGAAATAGGGTTTACCAGCTCAATTGCAAGCTACTGTCAATAACAGACATGATTATAAGACGTAAACTAAGGTGGAGACAAATCAACAGGATTCCTTTAAAGGAACGGTATGTTGCTATAGAGACAATCCGAACTCATAAGGATCATTTATATCTTAAGTTATAATGACACAATTCCAGGTATCGTCGTTGCAATGATTCTTCGCAAGGGTGGCAAACAGTAAACGCACACCATTTACCTGTTATCTTTATGTAAAATCTCGTTTCTCAGACTGTTTCTTATTAATCAGTTCATTGTACACAATTACGAAACTCACATAATGCAGTCATCCAATAACACGCAATAGATACAAACCATTTTACTGTCATGCGATCCGAACAACGTTTTCCAGGGGGGGGGGGCTGTCCTCCTCTAACCTCCCCTTCATACCCCCCCACCCCCCACCCCACCCAACCTCCAGCCGCGTATGGTTTCAGGAACAACACAAGACAGGAACGGAGGGATGAATTCTACATGTAAAAAGAATTTGAGATAGAATATCATACAAAGAAATATTATGATGACTAGAAAAAAGATAATGGCAGTAGCATCTTATCATAAGGCGTGGAGAATCCTGGGAGGTAGAACAATGAGAACAGAGGTCACTGCTGCCGCCAATTATGTTCAGATCATATGGTAACGATATGACAGAAGGAAAAGGTATTGTTATCAACATTATTGCAGATGGTGCCAAAGCAAAGTAATCACAGACTGAAATTTACAATTAGATTTTCGCCATGTAGATTCAATACAAATAGTATTAGTGAAGTGTATATAGAAGAGACACAGTAAAGAGTAGATATTCGTAAGGAGTAGGGAAATAAGTACTAGATAAACACCATATGAGGACGGAGCCTTTATTTGTATGACGTTTCGCTTATTACAGCTTTTTCAAGTACAAGTTGAGATACAAATGCTTGAGATTAAATAAGGGGAAAGGAGGGAACGGGGAGAGAAAAAGGGGGGGGGAAGGAAGAGGAGGAGGAGGAGGAGGAGGAGGAGGAGGAGGTTGGGGGGATTGGACACTGGGAAAGGATGAGAATGCTGGCCCAAACGTCCGTGAGCGAAATGTCCACAAAGGGTGGTTTAAGTATTTAATATTTTGCTGGCCATGGGTATTACACGAATACGTGAACACCGTTACGACGTCAGGCATGATGTCACCACCAATGCATGTGTGACACATAGAAACAAGGAAAACCATCTTATGGACTGGAAGAATGCAGAGCTGCTGATGCGGGAACCAGACAAAATCCGCAGGAAGTGTTTAGAAGCAGCAATCATTCAAGGAACGAACACTATTGAACAAAACAGGGGCATGTTTAACATATCTCCTCACATTATTCCCCTAATACCCATGGCCAGCAAAATATTAAATACTTAAACCACCCTTTGTGGACATTTCGCTCACGGACGTTTGGGCCAGCATTCTCATCCTTTCCCAGTGTCCAATCCCCCCAACCTCCTCCTCCTCCTCCTCCTCCTCCTCCTCCTCCTCTTCCTTCCCCCCCCCCTTTTTCTCTCCCCGTTCCCTCCTTTCCCCTTATTTAATCTCAAGCATTTGTATCTCAACTTGTACTTGAAAAAGCTGTAATAAGCGAAACGTCATACGTATAAAGGGTCCGTCCTCATATTTGGTGTTTATCTAGTCAATCTTGTCGGCAGACTGCCACTTTTAAGCAAATAAGTACTAACCATACAAAGGGCTCTGCAAGAAGAGTTGTAGTGTACCCGTTCATTTTTATGTACCTACGTAGATCTATTGTAGGTATGGCAGGAGTACCTTAGACATCATAAAGAATATATAACTTTATTTTGGACTTTCTCAAAAAGGTATTTGCATAACACAATATAGTAATATAATATAAAACTTAGTATAACATACGAAGAACCCACAATAGGAATTGGAAACTAAGAAGAAAGTTAAACTTCTATACCTCAGTTGGTAGCTGTGGCCCTCTTCAGGAAAGTACAAGATACAAGAGTTGTTTGAGACTTAAATGCTGTTAAGATGAAAGAGGGGCAGTAACACGGATAGATGACGAGCAACATTCCGTCACTCAGGACAGAGTCAGAGAGAGGAGGGGTGTGAGGTGAGGTCAGAAAGGGTACAGGTGTGAGGTCGGAGGGGGGAGGAGTACGGGGTCGAATGGGGATGCGAAGTGGACTCAGGAGGGAGAAGGTTCTCAACCAAACGACTCTGACCTCACAACCCTCTTCCTTCTGATCCCGCCGTTAATGACGGAATCTTGCCCGTCATTTATCCATGTTCCTACCCCTCTTTCATCTTAACAGTATTTAAGTCTCAAACAATTCTTGTATCTTGTACTTTCCTGAAGAGGGCTATAGCTATCAGCCGAATTATAGAAGTTTAATTTTCTTCGTAGTTTCCTATTTAATTTTGACTGGGTTTTCGGTGCGTTTCTCAAATATGCTACTACATTTTACCTCTGTGTTAGTATAACATAATGTAGTACAATATGATATAGTGTAATACAATATGATATGATACAATATAAAATGGTACAACACAGACACGAAATAGTATAATATAATATGATATTGCATATACATGTTATATAATATGATATGATATAATGTAATATAATATAATATGGTATGATATAATATAATATAACATAATATAATATAATATAATATAGTATAATATAATATAACAATGTAATATGATATAGTATAATATGATATAGCATAAAATGATATATAATATAACATAATATAATATAATATAATATAATATAATATGATATAGTATAATATAACATAACATAATAAAACATTA
>NC_134801.1:34961732-34964232 GCF_046742065.1 Oratosquilla oratoria | reverse complement strand
TGCTGCTGACAACTTCTACCAGAGGGAGAATATCATTTTTGAAAAGAAAGTCATTTCTCCGATGTGTCTGCCCATGCTACAGCGAGGCGAGATTGCGTACAAGGAGAGAATCGCCAGTAAATTGATTTGCCGATAACGCCGCTTGCAGATTTCGTTCCTCTGGCTCATAGCAGACGATTTCATTCGGCACCATTACGAGTTGGTCATTCAGACAGGCCGGTGTCATACTGTCCGAAGCTGCTGTTGTGATTTGTCGTTATATATATATAGCAAAGCCTCCCAAATGAGTCATAAAATTTGAAAGGTTATGACAGTATACTAACCAAGGGGAAATGTTGGTCGTTATATAAAGTTCTGTCTATCACCAGGAGATTTTAATGAATTAACTGAACTTGCAAACATAATCTGGCCGTATCCATTGCAACCAGCATTAGTTCAAGCAACAATAATGAAGATCTAAACCATCATGTTACTCTACTCTTCACATTCAGTAAAAATAACGCGTTTTATAAAAAAAAAAAAAAAATTAATTACTAAATATCAGATCTATTTTGCAATCACTTACAATTGTAAAGTGTGATATCAGTAGACCTCCCGGTCTATAAGAAAAAAAATGAAGAAAAAAGAACTAATGAACGAGTAAAAAAAATGGAAACCATTACAATATGTTTCTCGGGTGCTCATCCAACTGAAACTAAAAATATAGAATTGAACTACTCGTCATTGTCTCTGGGGGGGGGGGAGTTTTATTGTTTCTATATAATATTATCTTTCATGATTTACTCTGCTTGCCGCATGAAATAAAATAAAGTATTCGTATGAACAAAAATTAAGGTAGTGAAGCTACTAAACAGTTTGGCTTACTACTATAACCACGAGTATACATTTGAATGCTAAATTGTTTGAGACCTTGGTACCTAGAGGGACCCTTTTATCTGTATCCTGGTCCCTGCCAAATTGTCCTTTCTCCATTTCCATGATGACCATGCTCAGAAAGGCAGGGAAGGGACTCTGCTTCTTATCTGGTTCTGGTCGGTCGGTTTATGCTGACTCCTAAGGCCCTGTTCACACTATCGGTTTCACCCGCGCGGAAACCGCGACGGTACCGTATAGTCAAGGAAAAACTACGTGGTTGCATGTGAACTCCTCCATTGAATTATATCTTAATTGAACCGCCGCGGTTCAAACCACGCCGATTGAAACCCCTGATGTGAACAAGGCCTAAGGCTTGTTTTACACGTGTCGACTTTTCGCCGTGTACCGTCTACGACAAGACGTCGTGCTCTAAAATAATCATCGGTGTCTACGGACGCTTACATACGTGGTCGTGGTCGTGATCGTGACGTGTGAAAGGATCCATAGACACCCATGGTTATTTGAGAGCACAACTACATGTCGTGGACAGTGCACGGCGAAAAGTCGATACGTGTGAAACGAGGCTGACTCATGGACGACGACGATACGCCTTATATATTTTAATCAGACTGTCGTCAGATGATTTTATTCAGAAGAAGGACCTTTCTCCACCTTCAACTCCATCCCCTCGACCTAAATGTGGCAGGGTATTTTTCAATACAGAACCGTTCATTATAAAGAGATGAAGAAAACCTTTTGTTCTATGATCTATCAACCTCAACCACACCGTGCCGCCTCATATGTTGAATAGACTCGTCTCTCGTCAGACAGAATAAAGCCTGTATGTATTAACATATCAATAGGATAGCCAGAATAATACCTTGAACGTGTATCGTCGTTTGTAAAGGATCATCATTCTTTCGGTACTGAATTCATTTGCATTTATTTGATTTGGAAGTTTAGAGGTTGTTACGAATTAAGTCTGAACTTGTTGTAACGCCTAGGAGTCTGCATATCGGAACCAACTGGGTTGTCAAATAAATGACTTCAAACCAAATAATTTTAGAATGGAAAAGTCTAAATAAAAAGTAATAAAGTTGAAAATAAAATATACTATAGAATAAAGCTATCTGTTAAGGAGTTAGCCATAGAATTATACCGGGTCTCTTTGGAAGATATAAGATGAAGACTTTAATTTATCGTGATTTGGTCTCATTTCTAAAGAAACATTTTCCCCACAATTTCCGTACCTGTCAATATTCAAAGAAATTGATTGTCTGCGCTACGACAAATGTTATGAATTAGAGATAGAAAAAACGATACGTAAGTGAAATATCCTATCAATATATAAACAAATAAATAGAAATATAGGTACATGAATGAATGTATAAATAATTAAACAAATTAATGAAAATCAACAAGTAAATAAATTAACAAATAGATAAATGGATAAGTAGATAAATAGATAAATAGATAAATAAGTAAATGATAAAATACAAAGATAAATAAATCAATAAATACAAAGATAAATAAAAGAATATATAAACAAACAAATAAACATATATAAATGAATGTATCAATAAACAGATAAATCAGTACATATATGAATGAACAAATAAGATAAATAAACAGACACATATATAAA
>NC_134801.1:34951732-34954232 GCF_046742065.1 Oratosquilla oratoria | reverse complement strand
GGAGGAGGAAGATGCGGCCTTGTGTCTCAATGACTATAGTTGCCTCCGGTGACTGAAGCCTTCCCGGTAGTCTGAACACACTGGGAACTAGATAGGGCTTCAATCGTAGTTAGGTGCCACTCCACCTTCACCTAATCAAATCACGGTCTTATTACTTCGACGTGATGAATTAAAACCTTTCAAGAGATTTACAAATACAAGAAGAAGAAGAAGAAGAAGAAGAAGAAGAAGAAGAAGAAGAAGAAGAAGAAGAAGAAGAAGAAGAAGCAAAGCCATACGTGACGTCAGCAAAAATAAGAAATTCCGGGAAGACGTCAAATTGAACTTGTGTACAAATTTTGAACAAAAAGCATTTCGAAGAATAATTCAAAAGGTACGAGAAATTCGAATACAAGAAAGTGAGCTAAAGCGCACCACGGAAATTAATCAAATAATGTGGCAACAATCATATTTCTTTTTACTAGTGGAGTATAGCAAATTAGCACACAATGACACTGACTGGTTATTGTTTTCTATAATATTTAAAGCACTTTTACGCAACCTTGGTGAGTTACAATTCCTTTACTGTTTTGCATAGTTGGAGTGTGCAACTGCTCTGACAGAGGTTTGCGCGCTACAAGTGCTTCTAGGGATTTTAATTTCATTTCCAGATGAATAAAACGTTGACTTAGACTTCTTGACACAAGCGTCTAATGGACGAATTGGTAAGAAGGAAAATAAGCCGCGACAAAAACAATGAATGACATGAAATTCAAAGTTTGGAATCCCGCGGTAAGCCTGCTTTAAGTAAAATGTGCATAATGTCTTGAATGAATTGGGGGAGCTTAAGAAGAATAAGATAAAGTATATAGGACCCAGAAAGTTATAGATGATAAAAGAAGAGGAAGATGTTGAGTTGTTAAAAAGAAAGTGGGACACTGAACGATAAAGGAAATGATTCGGATTCCACAAAAGAATGGAAAAGAGAAAGAAAGAGAAGAGATAGCATAAAGGAAAAGAGAAGACAAGAGGGAAAATGAGGAGAAAGAATTTACCGATTTTATGAATCACAGAGGCACCGCGAGGATGAAAAAATACAAAACAAAAGAGAAACATGATAACGCATAAAAATCAGCGAATACCCTTTTGAAACAAAACACAGGAAGACAAGGCAGTGGTGAAACATAAGGTAAGAAATAAATGATAGAAAAATAATTGCAGTTATAGAATAGTAGTGATAGAGAAGAAACACTCACCTTGACACAGACAGACAGACAGACAGACAGGGTGAGAGAGAGAGAGAGAGAGATGAAATTGAAAAGGAAAAGAAGACGACGAGAGTTAGAGAAGAGAGGTTCCCGGCACTTGGCGGCACTTCATGTTTGGGGTGCCATTTGCTGATTGACATCCTCCTTCTCCCTAACCTCTCGTCACGGCCTGCGATGAGGTCCTTCACCTACGAGCAGAGCCTTAGAATACGCGAGGAAGGAGACTGCTGAAGATATCAAAATTTTGAGAAGGGAGTTATTGGTTTGAGGGTACGTTGCTGTAACGTATTTCCTCGTACTATTTTCTTTATGTATTTTTTTCGCATTTGAATAATTGAATTTGATATCATGCTCCTCTCGTAGTACGGGGGAACAGTGTGTTATCTCAGGCGCTTAGCAATCCGCGAATGATGTTTTGTTGTGTCTTCATCCAGGTGAAGCTGACGTGTTTGATCTCCGACGTAGTCCGATGGCTGCCACCTGAAGCCCTCATACAGAACGAAGGTGACAGTTTCAGCTAATCTAAGCAGCTCATGGTGTAAACTTCGATAAAGTTTTGGGTAAAATTCTTTTCAATACCATTGAGTGTAGTGTTGCATTGGCGTATTGAGATTTGATATCTTATGGTCAACACATGAGTACGAGCTTACTTCCCTTCTGCCTCTACTGACCACCATCTGCCCCAACTACCCGAGCACGGAAGGTAAATATGACGGCTTCGGCCGCAGCTATACTCCTCCTTGTACAACATTCTCACTTTTTTCACTTTCCTCCAAGGGCTTTTGTTGATACAGTTTGAAAAGATATTGCAATGTATTGTCCTCTTAGAGTCATTCAAGTCAGATCTGTTTTCCTTTCCAAGTATCATGAGCCCTCGTGCATGAACAAAAAATGGAATAAAACTGAAAATCGTGTAGGCTCCCTGTGGAAGGACTGGTATCAACGTAAACATTTTCATTTTATACGGGGTTATCAGTGAGCTCATGTAGTATATATATATATATATATATATATATATATATATATATATATATACATATATATATATGTATAAATGCATATTATATACATATATATATATGTATATATATATATATACATGTATACACACACACACACACACACACACACATATATATATATATATATATATATATATATGTATGTATGTATGTATATATCGATATGCGTTTCTTATTTTTAAAATGTGTATTTTATACTGTATGTATGCATGTGTACACACACACACACAC
>NC_134801.1:34929232-34944232 GCF_046742065.1 Oratosquilla oratoria | reverse complement strand
ATAACAACAGATAAATTCAAAGTCTATTCTTTTATTAACCCTGCCCCTGTTTTGCAGTCCCACAATAAAAGTCAGCACCCCGTGGAACGCATTTCAAATTTCGCGCCATATAAAACTTGGTTGATGATGTCAATCCTACAACGACCTTCGGGGCGCACTGTTAAAAAAAAATTCTTGAGGCTTCGCAATAAAATGCGATTACATAAAGTATCGTTTTTTTCTATAAGTAGTATTGTCTGGCTTGGGTAATTTTAATACAAATGAGCAAAACAACTGAAAGACACGGAGTTTAACCATCAACCTATCTGTTTCTCTTTAAACCTATTATAAGCCTTCTTTTACTCCACAAAAGCCCAAAAGATATCTTTGATATTTGAATGAAAATTGTCGCATATGTTTTACTGCCAATACTTGAGATACGCATTCTCTTCGTCTCCTAAATGCACATTGCTCTTCCCCAATTTTACCTTCCGTTCTTTTCCCAATGATCTTAATGAACACATTCCCATACACTTTGCCGATTACACTTAACAGAGTGAGCCCTATAAAACAGCAATGGCCAACCTCTTATGATATATAATCTATTATTTTTCTACAGTTACCTTGATGCGTTCTACCAGGCTAACGCAGGAGCAGTTTGTCTTTATACATAAATGTATGCTGTTCAGATACGTCCATCATTATGAATATAGATACCACTTATTCCCCCTAAAAAAGAGAAATATAATAACCCAACTATTATGAGTATATGTATCTGCTATTGCAGCTATTTGTATGACAACTTCTGAAGAAAGGAAGGTACAGTAATATAATTGACATACAACAGGTTTATGATCAACTAGTCGAATGTGATGAACTGGTTGGCCACCCTGCTTTAAGATTACTATATTTATACTTGGCCCCCTTCCTTTTGAATTATAGAACAATTCTGCACCCCACCAATTTAGCAGTATATTTCCTATTCTTACACTTTAAACAATCTCACCAGCCATTCCACCATAACTACTCCACCCGTTGTCACGCATTTCCTATTACACTCATCCAGTCCAGATGACTTTCCAGCTTTCAATGATTTCAATGCTACTTGTATCTCCTCTTTTGCTCTCCCATCAGTCGTTTCCTTGGCATCTCGCACTGTCATTATCAAAATCTCCCCTTCCTCCTCTAATTCAGCAACCCTTTAAAATATCGAGCCCATCTTCCACTCACTGTTCACATCAATCAACATCTGTCCATTTGCATCTTTTGTCTTCTCTTCTCTTCTCTATCCGACTCTCCTCTTCGTACTCTTTCAACCTAGTAAATATATTCTGTTCTTTTGAAAATTCTCTATCAAGTACCAACCCAATTTCACATTCACTCTTTTCCTTTTCTCCCTCATTTTGAGTTTTGATTCCATCTTCTTTAGTCTCTACCTCCTATACGCTTCCCATTTTTTGTTTTTGTTTTTTTTTTCTCTCCTTGTCTCTGCCACAACTATCCTCGCCTCTTCATTACTCCTTTCACTGATCTTCCCTTCCTTTTTCTCCAGTTCTTCTCATCCTAAGCACGTCTTTGTGCACATTATCATTTCCTTCTTGAAACATACCCATTCTAACTCTACTTCCAGTCCTTCATTTTGCATTACAGTCAATACCTCCCATAGAGTCGCCTGACATTTTCTTTTCCTTTCAATTTGCTCAGTTCCAGCATTTCCCTGTCTTGTTACTTTTTCTTCTCTTTCCATCTTAATATCCCGTCCATCATATGATCTGTTTGGGGGAGTAGTGAATCCCTAGTCCCCTCACTCTGTCCAATTTTGTCGCCTACGACACGCATGCAAACACACTGGTGACATTCTCCTTAGCTGTACATACATACATACATACATACATATACCAAGGCTTTTTCCCCCTTACAAGGGGGGGTAGTCAAAAAGAAAAAGGCATAAAATCATTCCCACCCATTCCATCCCTGAATACACTCCACACCCCTCCACCCTCCCTCTTATCTTAGCACCTCCTGAATGATGGGTCATCCCTGCACCTTGTCCACTGCCCTGGGTCAGAAGCAGTGTCGCAAGACACAGCACATCCACAGCAAGGCCGCTTCATTAAATCGGCGACCCCCCCCTCTCCGTCCCCCCATTGCATAAAATGAGAGGACGGGGAGAAATCCCTTCGGGCTGCGTCAAATTTTGCTCACACTTAGCTGTAGTCTTCTAAAAAGAAGAGTAGGAGAGTGCTCATCTTGCAAGACCAGGACAGCCACGTTTAGGTACCCGTCATCGCTCCCCCCAACTCTCTTTCTCTCTTTCTCTCTCTCTCTCTATCTCTTTATCTACCTCTTGCGTGTGTGTGTGTGTGTGTGTGTGTGTGTGTGTGTGTGTGTGTGTGTGTGTGTGTGTGTGTGTGTGTGTGTGTGTGTGTGTGTTTGTGTGTGTGTGTGTGTGTGTGTGTGTGTGTGTGTGTGTGTGTGTGTGTGTGTGTGTGTGTGTGTGTGTGTGTGTGTGTGTGTGTGTGTAAGTGTGTGTGTGTGTAAGTGTGTGTGTGTGTGTGTGTGTGTGTGTGTGTGTGTGTGTGTGTGTGTGTGTGTGTAAATGCATCTGTGTTTGAATTTGTATGTATCTATGTGTCTATGCATGTGTGTGTACGTGCATGCGAGTGTATGTGTATGTATTTACTGAAGCGTAGTATACAGGAAAGGAGCAAAGCTCGTAGGGTCCTATCTCTTACTTTCCAATTATCATCTCTCTCTTTGTGTGTGTGTGTGTGTGTGTGTGTGTGTGTGTGTGTGTGTGTGTGTGTGTGTGTGTGTGTGTGTGTGTGTGTGTGTGTGTGTGTGTGTGTGTGTGTGTGTGTGTGTGTGTGTGTGTGTGTGTGTGTGTGTGTGTGTGTGTGTGTGTGTGTGTGTGTGTGTGTGTGTGTGTGTGTGTGTGTGTGTGTGTGTGTGTGTGTGTGTGTGCTCGTACACAAGTTTAGGTTCTGCTTGCCATTTATCGTCCCTCCATAACTGTCTTTCCATCAATTTATCCAGACACCTCCACCTCCTATCCACCACCTATAAAGGTTCTCCCTTTGTCTCTACTGTCTCTCTGATGTTGTCCTCTCATCTCTTCTTTGGTCTTGCCGATGGATTATTTTTAGTTAGTTGAAATTTAGGTTTAAGAAGAAAATAGCCAAGAACGGGTTTATCAACTGACTGGTTAACGAATGGAATAAACTTAGTAACCATGTAGTTGGCTCTGAAATAATTTGTTGCTTTTAGAGAAAAGTATATAAAATTATGGATAAGAATGACAGTTGGTAAGGAACTGCCTAGTGTAGGCCTTATGGTCTATTACAGTCTCCTCCATTCTTATATTATTGAATTTTATCAGTTTATTCGGGTGTTAATGACCTTTCATACAAGCATATCCCTATTGTGTAGCTTCTTTACATGATCCATTTCTCAACTTAACTAACTGTCCTGAGCATCTTCATACCTGTTGTTTGTACTTTAGTAATTATTGCTGTTCTCAAAGCCCAATATCCATCTTCATATGTCTATACATATTCTAGTTTTAAAATGGTCTCTTTCATTTTGACTTTAACACAAGATAGTATGCATTTATATTCACTGGGATCATGAATGCAGTTTCTGTTGTTTGTTCTTAATGTGGTTTATAGAATTCTATTTTCACGTGTGTCTCTCCTTTAAAAAAAAATGTAATACTTCAAGATACTTAAACTTCTGAACTTCCATCAACCATGTACCAGTGATGGAAATACTCTGCAGATCTATCTCAATCATGCTCATCATTACACCGACCTTAAATCCCATCTTAGTTCAATCTTTACTCCTCTTTTATTATTTCTTGCATCTTAAGAGACTTTTAGCAATATATAGATGTAATTTGGAAGTGGGTAGAAACAACTTCACCAACCGTGTAGTTAATTAATGGAATAAACTTCCTGCATAGGCAGTGCAACGTAGTTCAGTTCGAAGCTTTAAGATTCGTTTAGATAAGGAAGATGCTGTAATGCCTGCCATTTATTCTATACTATTTGTTTATTTGTTTGTTAGTATTTGTCTGTTTGTTTATTATTATTTATTTGATTATTATTCATCATTGCTTATCTGTCTATTTATTATTATTTTATTTACCTGTTTGTTTATTATCAAACTTTACCTAGCTATTTGCTTGTTTATTTTATTTATTATTATCTATATTATCATTTATTCAATTATTTATCATTATTACAATTTTTCGCATTCGACCTATTATGGACCAAAAGGTCTCCTGCCGACATGCTCCTCCTTTGTAAAATACTTTATATCCATAGACAAGGTTATTCATTTTGATACATCTGTCCATGAAGCATAGGGACTACAACGTAATACTCTGTCTTCCATCTATGCTAACTTTAAACCAGTTTCTTACTGATATTATGCGATTTAATTCTCTTCCTCTGTTCATCACGGCTTTGACCAAGTTTTAATGCTTTCCTTCTTTATTTCCAGTAGTCTTTTTTTAGGGATGTTTCCAAAGGCCTTTGCAAGATCTAGAAGGCCAGTATAGTTTTCATTTCTACAATCAACATTTTATTCAACAGTTTCAGTGAGAGTATTAGTTCAATTTGTTTTTTCCAGCTCTAAAATCATGTTCTTACTCTCTTAGTGTTTGATCTATTCTATCCCTTTATTTGTTTTCAATAATCCGCTCATCACGTACGGAGTGACTCCACGCATTATTCATTTATGATTAGAGACCGATTTCTACTCAGAGAAAAAATGCATATTTCTTTTTATTTATACTTTTCCTTCTCTCTGCTACCATTCTTTAATATTTCCTTTGCCAACTCAATGTCCCCAAAGACAGAGGCACTGGTTATTGAAGACAAAATGCGTAGTCCTTTCAGACGCCTCTGTATAATTCTCACAGTCGGTCATTTGGCTTATTTCACACGTATCGACTTTTCGCCGTGTGCCGTGCACGACACGATGTCGTGCTTTCAAATAATAATGGGTGGCTATGGATGTTTTACACGTGGTCGTGGTCATGACGTGTCAGAGCGTCCACAGGCACCCATGGTTATTTGAGAACACGACGTCGTGTCGTGGACGGGGCACGGCGAAAAATCGATACGTGTGAAACGAGCCTTAGATATTATCTATATAATGGTGTATCGTCAGCCGTCAGGTACTACGCCGTCTCTCCGCGCTTTGAATCTTCGTTTATTGAAGTTCTCCACCATCTAAACATTTCGACAAGAATATTGTACTCCCTTGATGCTGTTTACTGTTGTCAAAGGACTTTATGTCCCTCGGCGATTTAATTTTCATTTTCATCTTCATATTATTGTTCTTGTTGATTTTTTCCACTCCATTAACAGAGTTTAAAACCCTTCTAAAGGATTTTCTTTTTCGTCAGTCGTTCATTTACTTTGGGTGGTTAAATAACTCAGATCTATCTGCCTTTTTACTTGCGTAAGTAGGTGATCCATCCATTCTTTTACGTACGTTTGGTCTAATATGAATTAGCTTTATTGCACTCATCTTCTTTCGCTTCATTTCCCAGCTTCATCATAGATTATTCTTTACTGTTTATACTAGTTTAGGAAGGCATTATTATTGCTAATTGGTATTCTCTAATACTTTCTGGTGCCACATTATCCACATCCTAAATACTCTCATTTTCATTTCTACTGTTCCTGTCCTTTTCTTTCCCCTGTTATAAAAAATCACTTCTTCATCTGTTTCAGAACCTATTCTCAAACCTGTCAAACATTTTTAGTGCGTATTTATTTACTTATTTATTTATTTATTCTTCACTGATCTATTGTTTATATTTTCTTAGTTTGGCTTTGGAGTCTTTGATATATTTCTATTTCTTTACCCCTTCATCTTATATCATTTATTTTTCTTCTTCTTTTTTTTCTACATTTAACCACTCACTTAGACAATTCCATCTGGTTTTACCAAGGATTATTCCATCATTACTCTATTGCTTTCACACCTTTCAAGAGATGGTTATAATTTGTAGTAATTAGGGCAGTCACTATTCTATCAGTACAATTCTACTGTTCTCTGATTCATCTGTGCTTTATTTACTCTTGCATCTCATGATTTTGTTAAAAAGCGTTTGGTATGGACAAAATACTCACCATGTAAAAAATCTAAACGTCCGATAAAAATCAACAATTTGATCACCTAGGTTAGATAAATCCATAAATCTCTCTTCCCATTCTCTTATCTTGTAAGTGTCTAAAAAAAAAATCCAAACATCGCAAAATTCCCTCCTTAAATCAGCGTTTTCATGGTTAATACCAATTTATCATAAGATTTCATTTTCCCTTCTGCTGTTTTGTCTTCTTGTAGATTATAAATTTGTGTGTTTTTTACAGGATCGAGTGATATATCAGTGATTCTCTCAGTCATATTTAGTTTTTCGACCAATTCTGGTTTAATAAAATACGTTACTTCATGTCTTGCTTCATCTTTGCCATTAAATATCAGTTGATGGCCTCCTTACATAATTCTTCCCCTCCTCATTGATTTTTATTTTACAGGGACCAAGATTTTCAAACTGTTTCTCCATCACAAATTAAATAATCTCTTCATCATTAATATAAAGTATATATAAATCCAATATTTACACATACCCATACGTGCACACATGTACACACACACACACACACACACACACACACACACACACACACACACACACACACACACATGTTCTGAGCTCTCTTCCTGGTGGGAAATAGCTGTCGATCACGAGTCCAACACGTGATCCAAAGACCAAGTGAATACACACACACACACACACACACACACACACACACACACACACACACACACACACACACACACACACACACACACACACACACACACACACACACACACACACGAGTACACATACATACGTAGATATACACACACATGCACTCCCCCACACTTGTTTCATCTATGCGTGTTTGAGCCTATAAGTTTTTATCTGTATCCATAATTTGCGCACGTCCAAATGCTTAAAGGAGGAAGTACGTTAAAGAACAAAGAGTAGAATAGTGTGTGTGTTTGTGTGTGTGTGTGTGTGTGTGTGTGTGTGTGTGTGTGTGTGTGTGTGTGTGTGTGTGTGTGTGTGTGTGTGTGTGTGTGAGTGAGAGAGAGAGAGAGAGAGAGAGAGAGAGAGAGAGAGAGAGAGAGACAGAGAGAGAGACGCAGAGAGAGAGAGAGAGGGGCTGATGTGAGAGTGAGAGAGTATGAGATAAAAAGATGTATATATAGATAGATAGATTGATAGATAGATAGATTATAGGTAGATAGATAGATGGATAGATAGATAGATAGATAGATAGAGATAGAGAGAGAGAGAGAGGGAGAGAGAAAGAGAAAGAGCGAGAGAGTAAGAGAGGGGGCAAAGTGGTTATGGAAGTTAAGTTAACGAGCTTTGAGGGTATTACGGATAACTTTCCAAATTGGAGGACTATGTCTCTCTGAATATGCCCGAGTTTGAAAATAATATAATTTCAACAATAATCAGGCTTCTCATTTTGTGATCTCTTAGAAGCACAATGGTAATATATATATATATATATCTAACATCTATCTTTTACTTGGTAATACAAATGAAATTTTAATGCGTTACTATGTCAGCCTATTCTTACATTATATTCGAGAGATCTAGTGGGAGGAACCTATTTAAGCAATGAAGAAAGAATGACGGGGTGTACATGCCTCCAAGACAAATACACAGAAAATACGAAATCTAATTACACGATGGGGTTGAAAGAGATGGAGCTTATTCGTGACGTCATATCGCTTCAAGACGTCAAAAGGCAAGCACTCACTATCACCCACTCCACTCCCATCCACCACCCTTTCCTCCTTCTCATATTAGCTCCTCATGGATGATGGGTCATCCCTGTATCCCGTCCAGTGCCAAGGCTAAGAATCAATGTAGCAAGACACAGTACATCCACAGCAAAGCTGGTTTACTTAATCGGCGACCTCCTCCCCTCTCTCCGTCCCCTCATGCAGAAAAAGAGAAGACAGGTCCCACCATCCTGCGGCAAAATATCATTCATACATAGCCACTCCCTACCCCCAACCCCTCCCTTCATTGCATCACAATATCTATACACAGCCATTCTCCACTCATTCCTATCACCTGCCTACTCTCTTCCTTCCTCAACAGACATTTACCTCCTGCTGAACATTCGTTTCACCCTATCCATCTATTTCATCCTTGGTCGTCCCCTCAAGTTCACTCCTCCCATCTCTGCCTTCCACACTTCTTTTACTAATATTTCTCCTCTTATTCTTTCCACGTGTCCAAACCGACCCAACACTTTCATCAACCCTATCTGCCATCTCTTTTACTACTCCCGCTCTCCTACTCACCTCCTCGTTTCTCACTCTATCCAACCTTGTAACCCCTACCATACTTCTCAGACTTTTCATCTCAGACACTATTTTTGTTTTCTCTCTGCATCTCTTAAATTCTATGTTTCTGACCCATACAGTACCGACGGCATATAATCTCCTCTTTGCATTCATTACCAGATGCCTACTCCTCATTACACTTTCGAGTCCCCCCCAAGCCATTTGATTGCTCCTCTCAATCTGCAATTTACCTCCACCTCCATTCCTCCCTTTCCTGCCACATGCAACCCCAAATACCTAAAGCTATCCACTTCCTCCAGCCTCTCTCCTAGACTTCCAACTCGCTGCCATCTCTCTCCTTATACATTTCATCATTTTATATTTATCCTCATTTACCTTTAACTTTCTCTTATCACATACCCTCCCAAACTCCGTCACCAACATCCTTAATATCCTCTCTGACCCTGCCGTGAGCACGGTGTCGTCAGCGAAGAACAACTTGCTCACCTCCCACTTTTCTCCATTTTCCTTATCCATCCCCAGTCCCCTGTCCATTACACTGGCATTTACCTACCTCACCTGGCTGACATGGTTGCTTCGTACGCAATTTACCGTCCTGACAAGAAAGAACATGCTGTTAATGTCGCCATCAACAAATTAATGGCAACCATGCCTCAGCAATTTGCAAGGGTGCTCACTCGGGATGAGGAATCGTCTATTCCGGCGGTTCTACGCGCCACCATAGACTATTAGCAACAACATAACCTACCCATCACAAATTAAATAATCTCTTCATCATTAATATACAGTATATATAAATCCAATATTTACACATACCCATACGTGCACACATGTACACACACACACACACACACACACACACACACACACACACACACACACACACACACATACACACACACATACGGATATTCGGCCTTTACACTATACCCTACCACGAGCAACATCTCACAATCACCCCTTACACCACCAAGCCATTCCAACTCCACGCCCCACAAGCATACAAAAATTTTCTCACCTCGCCATTCGCGAGAGACCGAGATGACCTCTCAAGAGAAAGACATATGCACTCCCCACAGGGCCGATACTCTCCACAGGGCCGGGAGGACACAGAAACACGTGGAAAAAGAGCCGCAGGCGTGGTATCCAAAACAAGTGGCGTCCATACTGCACCCATTGTCGGAAACTGGACATGTTACTTTCGCCCCCGTGGCCAGCCAAGCGTGCCATGCCATGCCTGCTGCTACGCAGGTCATGCGAGAGACGGAGGTCAGTCTGATTTTTCTAAAAGTGGTAGCCAGTAAAAAAAAAAAAAAAAAATCTAGCGCAGATGGAACCCCGCCTCAGGGTGACTGCCGAGCTTGGAAAGTACATGGAAATTGTCCACTTAAATTCTACCAGCGTCCATAGTGCTGTGGGCAGGCTGGCCATGGTGGCAGTTCCGTTGTTTAGGTCATACGCCGCCCAGTCAGTTTGCGCTCTCCTCGACACAGGGGCAGTGGTATCTCTAATCCAAAGGAGTGACCTGTCCGTTGACGCGGAGAGTTTACAGGAGGACACCACCAGAATCATAGTAGCGGATGGTTAGGAGATGTCTAACCTTGGTAAGATTACTGTGAGATTTCCAGTTTACACACATTATTAGTCACCCCTGCAGAGGGCCTCCCCGCTTGATATTAGGGATTGATTTTCTCTCTGTGCACAGGTTGAGTTTAACATTTCGTCCTTTAACATTCATAATTGACGGCAAGGATATTCCAGTAATTCTTGCAGACGAGCGCATAAGCAACACCAATTCTCACCATGTGCGAGAAGGAACAGAGTTATTAGGGAGTAAGAGAGGTAGCCACGTTCTAAGATAAAACCATCGAGGCTGAAAGGGTACCCGGTTTCTCGGGCGGAACACTGGGATTGGTCTTAGAGAGAGTAGACAAGCTCACTCCGTCAGGTCAAGCCATCTCGGCGTTGTTCACGGCACGAACACGTTGAGGGTGGTAGCCTGCTCGGCTAGGGAGTAGTGGAACTGCACAGAACGGAAGAAGGAAAGGGCTGGTGCAAAGTCCCGTTTCTGAACTTGGGACCTAATGGATCTTAAGATCCAGAAAGTTTGCGCTGTTGGGAGGACTTACGCTCCTAGGGGAGGTCACGTTGGTAAACGGCGGTACAGACGTATCAGTGGGAAAGGTGCAGGCGACCGAGAAACTGGATACATTACAAAGGGAAGTGAGGAAAATTTTCCCCATCCAATTAGTAAAGAGAGTCTAGCTTTGACCGCTCTAGTGGTCAAATATGGCAATGTGTTTGCCTTACCGGGAGATCTACTAACGGTTATGCCTCACTTTTTCCATAACATTAGGACCATTGGACTCCCTGCAAACCGCAAATCTTACCCCATTCCTGAGAAATTCCGAGAGGAAATCCAGAAACTGATTGGAGACATGTTTCATGAGGTGATCATCCGCCCATCCCGATCCCTGTATAATGCTCCTGTCGTTCCCGTGGTAAGGAAAGACAACACGGTTCGGCTCTGTCTCGACTTCGAGTACTAAACAAAAACGTGGTAGATGATAGGTTCCCACTCCCCCAATGTCGACTCGATGTTACGGAGTCTCGGCGCCAGCGTTATATTTCCTCTATTGGATCTTGAATCCGGGTATCTCCAGATCCAGCCAGTGGAGAGCAGCTGCGAGAAAACTGCGTTCTCGACGTCCAAGGGCCACTATGAGTTCACATCTTTTCCCTTTGGGTTGAAAGACACCCCATCATGCTTTCAGCGGGTGATGAATCAGGTACTGACGGGGCTGTTAGGAATTAGCGCGACGGTGTACAATATATGGGGCGATCACAGGCCTTTGGTCTTGCTCTTCACTGCTAAGGGCACAAACACTAGGATTCTCCGATGGTAAATGGCGATAGCTGATTTCGATCTTGAAGTCAATTATATCCTGGGGAGATTAAACATCGTCGCTGACGCGCTTTCTAGAATACGGAAAGTTGACCACCCTATGGATACCTTCATTAGTGTCGGTCATAGCCCCGGGTAGCCAGGGAAACTCAAACACTGAGGAAGACCACGTCAAATGGAACCAAATAGTGATCCGAAAGGAACAGGATGAACATACTAACTGGGGTCAAATAAAGAATTATGTCAAGGGAGCCACGACAGTGGAGCCCAATGTTTCTTGCTTAAGAGTGCCAATCAAGGAGTTTCGACTCCTTCCGGACGGACTTTTATACCACTTGCGCGCAAATCCATATCAGTTAGACGAATTTCCCCTGGTAGTCCCTGAAGGAGATAAGACAGCTGCATTGCGCACTGCCCATTGTTTCCCAATGGCAGGTCACTGAGGAGTCCAAGTCACTCTTGAGTGGCTTCAAAAGTTCGCCTTTAGGCCAAAGATGTCGGAGGATGTAAATGCATTCGTAAAGAATTGCAAAATTTGCATGCAACCCTCATATGGTTTCCCAGTACCACTCAGACAGTTTCCTGACGTGACAAGTTCGTTCAAGATCGTGCATGTTGATCTCATAGGTCCGTTAACCACCACATTAGATGGTGCCAAGTACATCCTCACGGTGGTAGATGTCCTAACCCGTTTCTTGATCGCTGTGCCCATACGTTCCAACGAAGTACGGGTAGTGGCTCGGACTTTCATCACCCATGTCATGTCCATACATGGCGCCTATAAGCAAGTGATCTCAGACGAAGGATGGGAGTTCATGAACGAAATGTTCAGGGCGGTGTTGGAAATGGCAATTATCAAACACCATACTATAACGCCGTATCACCCGTCCGGCAACGGAATAGTTGAGAGGGTCAATGAGTCCAACATTAAAATCCTACGGTTCCTTGTCCAGGGCTACCAGACAAGTTGGGATCAAATACTCTGTCTGGCAGTATCGGCCTACAACTCGGCTTACCACAGAGTCCTGCGAGATTCCCCCCATTTCCTTCTTATTTATCGTGACCCTGTTCACAAAGCCAAACACCCATTGGTACAAAGTCGACAATATGGTAGCTGAAGCCATGGCGATAGCTAATACCTGCTTCGAGTGTTCTCAAAAGTTCCTCGAAGAAGCGAACGTAGACAGACACACAAAGAGACCAAGGGAAAGCATAAAACAAATTGCGCTAGAAAACAGAGTATACGTCACCGCCTTGCCCAGGCAAGGGATGACGAAGAAGCTCCAGCCTTTGTACCAAGGCCCTTATAGGGTGATTAAAAGAGTTAGCGACGTCGTCTACCGCATTAAGCATATCCGCTCAGTTCGGGAGTTCTGTGTCCACACAGACAGTATCAAACAAACAGGAAACCTTACAGTGTGCGAAAATAAGAACGTAAGGAGAGCGTTCCCCAAACATGAGGAGGAATCCTCAGACCTACTAAATAGTAGTGATTCATAAACTTACCATTTACCAACCTCATGGGTAGCGATTCTAATTGTACCATTACACATTGAACAGCCATGGCGACATGACACATCCTGTCGTAGTCCCACTTTTACCTCAAACCACTTCCCTTTTCCAATTCTAACACAGGTTCTACTACTCTCGTAAAAACTCTTGACTGTTCTTAACAGCTTACCCCCAATCCCACATATCTGCAAAAATCCCTACAGTGCCTTTCTGTCTACCCTGTTATAAGTCTTTTCCAAATTCATAAAGGTCTAAAAAAACACTATTATCTTTTCTTAAAGTTTTCTCACAGATCTGCCTTACCACAACGATCTGATCTACGCATCCCCTACCTTTCCTAAACCCATACTTTTCCTCACCAATTACTCCCTCTGTTTCTCTCCTAATTCTCTCAATTAAACCCTCACAAATTTCTTCCCAACTACACTCCACAACTTGATTCCTCTGAAACTACTACACTCACATTTGTTACATTATTCCCTTGTAAAGCGAAACTATACAGGCATTCCTTAAGCCACACATTAAACATCCTCACTAATCAGTCCACTATTACTGTACTCCCTTTCTTCAGACACTCCACATGACACCCATCTAATCTCGGTGCCATGCCTACTAACATAATTTTCAAAATTACTTGCATCTTATCTTTTCTTATTTCTCCATTTTTCTCTCCCATCATCGTCATTTTCTTAGCTTCCGAAAACATCTTTATCTAAAGCATACTAAGTCTATGTATTGAAGCTTTAGTAATCTTGGTTTGTACTGGCCTCTTTGCTAGCACTGGGGTGCCACAAAAAATTACTACAATAGCTTAGCTGCAGCCAGAAGAGAAGAAAAAATGCCATCCAGTACAAAAGGGGTTCGGTGATGACTAATACAAAGGTGTTGTGTATTTATTCGCGGGAACTTTTGGGTTAAAATGATTAACAAATGAGTTTTATTCATATACGTTCCTAAATAGACAATTGCAATGTACTAATGTTTTATCTCTATAGCATTGTTTTTATTCCTGATCTGGGCAGGAATAGAGCATTCAATGGGGTCCCTGCTTCCACTAAGACTGGATGCTACAAGGAAGGAAATTGTAATCCATTGCAAAGGGAAAACTTTAGGGGAACTAACAACTGGCAACTACTCTTTCGTAATGCTAACCAGTGACGTAAAAACAGACGCCTGTTAATAATATATTCCTAGAGAGATGTATGGGAATATCTAAGGACAGTTGATAACCGTTGGAACTAGAAGTATTAGATAATGTTACAGGATTATTTTCTCCAATCAAGCAAGGGAGACTATGACACCTAACACTTCAGTCTTATTTTATGTGATTTCTTGGTCATAAAAAGTGCAACGTAATAATGCACGAGGTTCAAAGCCGTAACGAAAACAAGGCTGTCGCTAAATATCAAAAGTTCCTTCTTTTGCCATATATGATGTTTTCTTCACGTAAGCTCAAAAAGTATTTGTCTTCACATTCAAGTAACAGTATATGAAAATTACACAACATTGGACTTAGGAAAAAAATAAATAAAAAGCTGTGGAGGTTACCAAAATGATCCATCGTATCTAATTCATTATCAGTGTTGCTGACCATACAAAAATGTGCCACCCTGTTTATTCATTCGCGGGAACTATCGGGCTAATATGATTAATAAATACATTTATGCATATTAAATGTATGCATGTATGTATGTATGCATGTATGTATGTATGTATGTATGTATGTATGTATGTATGTATGTATGTATGTATGTATATGTGTATGTATATGTGTATGTATGTATGTATGTATGCATGTATGTATGTATGAATATATGTATGTATGTATGCATGTATATATGCATGTATATATGTGTGCAGGTGTGTATATATGTATGTGTTTATGTATGTATGTATGTATGTATGTATGTATGTATGTATGTATGTATGTATGTATGTATGTATGTATGTATGTATGTACGTATGTATGTATGTATGTATGTATGTATGTATGTATGTATGTATGTATGTATGTATGTATGTATGTATGTATGTATGTATGTATGTATGTATGTATGTATGTATGTATGTATGTATAAATGTCCGTATTCTTTTACGATTGAATAGTAATCTTCTAAAAAAAAAAAAAGGTGCTGATATCTTTTAACTTCTGATATCCCCCTTTCTGCTGCCCTCCTTAAATCATTCCTTTACCGCCTCTATCACTCCAC
>NC_134801.1:34916732-34919232 GCF_046742065.1 Oratosquilla oratoria | reverse complement strand
CCCTCTCCATTGAAGATTTTCTAATTAAACGGAATTCATTAGCTAATTTCACCCATGAAATGGAAACAATTATCTCCCCTTGTTGCATGTATAAATTATTAGGAGTAATAATGTTATTAAAATTAAGGATAGAAAATCAACTAATATCTTATGTCCATTACTTTTCATGTCATCATATAAATATAAAAAATCGGTTTTCATATCTATGTACCTGGGAGCATACAGGATTTCAAACCATGAATTTTTAGAAGGGGAATTGAAAATGATCCAGAATATCGGTAAGAAACTGAAATACCCGACCAATATCTTTAACCAATGTCATCATACAGCTAAGTTTTTTCCAAGCAACAAACAAGTCAGAAAATCAGACCAAACCAATGATTCTCGTATTACCATACCATGACAATTATCTTAATGTAGTTCCCATACTTAAGAAACTTAATGCACAGGTAGCTTTCAAGTATACTACGGTTTAAAAAAAATCATAAAAAAGATACCCTCTTACTAATTCGGGTGTTATATATAATGTACCTTTTATAGATTGTGATGAGTTTTATATTGGTCAATCTGGAAAAGATTTGGATACCAGGATTTCTCAACAAAAGTATAGCGTCAAGACGGCAAAGTCACGTAGTGGTCTATTTCAATACAAATCCACTCATGACCAACACACTGACTGGGCCGATTTTAAGGTATCAGCCAATTTTAATAATTTCTTTGAAAGGAATGTGCTGTATCTTGCGACACTGCTTCTGACCCAGGGCAGTGGACAGGATGCAGGGATGACCCGTCATCCAGGAGGTGCCAAGATAAGAGGGAGGGAGGAGGGTGGAGGGGAGTGGAATATATAGGAAATGAAATGGGTGGGAGTAGTTTCTATGCATTTTTCTTTTTGGCTACCCCCTGTGTAAGGGGGAAAAACCTTTGGTATATGTATGTATGTATGTATGAAAGGAATGCCATTGAATCATGTTTAATTTCTGAAAAATGTGAGCATGAGTTATGATCACTTTAAATGTGACAAAATACGGGAGGAGTCTAGTGTCGCGGGTAGTCTATGCCAGGACCCCCATCCATATAACCTTCCCTGCTGTGAAGTGTGTTTATGACCTGCTCTCTTTCTATATATGTACAGTTTGTCTGAAGATGTAATATATGAAATATCTTGCCGTCTACGCTTTGAATTTCTCCTGTGTTTTTCCACGGTGCATATAAGATAGATAGATAGATAGATAGATAGATAGATAGATAGATAGATAGATAGATATAGATATATACATATATATATATATTTATATATATATTATATTATATATATATATATATACATATATATATATATATACAGGTATATATATATATATATATATATATATATATATATATACATATATATATATATATACAGGTATATATATATATATATATATATATATATATACATACACTGGAGGAATTTAATTTATATTTAGTACGATAGAACGTCGACATCACCTTTCACATTGTTGAGCTTGTATTGAAGCTTTTGAAGCTTCCGAGCGATACCTCTCTGAAGAAGGTGAACTCAAGGCTCAGTTAATGGAGCCTTCGTTCGCTTGGACGCGAAAGCGGCTTTCGTGAGGCCGGTACTGACAAGGAAACAGGGATAAAACACGGTCAGTCTTTATCACTTCACTAGGACTCGTATTGACGCTCTTCAGTGAAGATGTTTTTTTTTTTTCGCCAGAAACTGGGGAATTAGTGTAAAGGAACACTGAAGTGATCAGGAACTTGAGGAAGGTATTCTCCAGCTATGAAAAAATACATATATTTCTACACACGTGCACAGACACATGTATGCATATAAATAGACATATATGCATATATACATGCATGTGTATATAATATTCATGCTCGTTGAGATCGTGACATGGGCCAAATATAGCGCGTTGTGAGGGCCTCTGGAACATGTGTGTCAGACTTATCGTTCTGTCTGAAGAACGCAATTGTCCAAAACGTATGAAAACAAAATACATCTGAATTACTTTGAATTTCTTTCTGCCATTACATACAGATAGTAACAGTACTTTCAACACACCATTCATAAGTATATATCATCTATATGCATAAATTATCACAGAAATATACATATACACAAAGGCACATACATTAACATGTACATGCACCCATTTGTACAATCATGTTTCTACTTGCATGTATACTGCTAAAAATAACAGTATTTTATAGACGCTTTCTATTTTCCTTAAGAGATCTTGCTATTCAATGGAAAGGTAATTTGTCGTCTATTCGTACTTTTGTGTGGATCCCATTTCTTCGGATGATGTTTCTTATTACCTTCTTGTCGCCTTTGTACTTTCTGGACTTGTATTATTTATAGAAACTGTGATGAATAGCTCCTTCTTGTTCTATGGCAGTGCGATGTGGTTCTTTGTACCAAGTGGCAATTACTCTTTGAAATGTAGCTTCGACCTCGTGGTTGGGATACCCACCACTGATGACC
>NC_134801.1:34904232-34906732 GCF_046742065.1 Oratosquilla oratoria | reverse complement strand
TTTCTGGCAGTGGAAGGGTGTGGGTCTGGAGACTCTGTATTCAAGAGTTTGACCTCAAATTACTGCAGCCAACAGTAAAACATGGGGGCATTTCAATAATGGTGTGGGGTGCAATTTGGAGTGATGGAGCTCCTTGTCACACTGCTCAAGCAACATAAAATTGGTTGAGCCAAAATGTGATGAGAAAATTTCCGTGGCCAATTCGGTCCCCGGATATGAACCCTATTGAACACCTTTGGAGCATATTAGACCAGCAACTTCGCAAAAAGAACAGGAAGCCATTTTCAAATCCTGAACTCTTAGGATTACTACGGGGAAACAAGGTAAGAAATCCCTCAAGATGATATTCGTGGACTAATCACAAGCATGCCTAGAAGGGTCCTTGTATTGAAAAAAGCAAAGGGGATGTCAACCAAGTATTAGCTATTCACATTGTGACCATTTATAACCATTGAAATTGTATAATTTGCTTGTTTAATATATCAAACTATTTGTCTTGGTGCCTATTTAATTCTGTCATATCTCTATATATATATATATATATATATATATATATATATATATATATATACACATATATATATATATGTATATATATATACATATATATATGTATATGTATAAATATATATATATGTATATATATAAATGTATGTATGTATATATATATATATATATAAATATATATATACATATATATATGTATATATATACATATATCTATATATACATATATGTATATATATAATATATATATGTATATGCATATACACATATATCTATATATATACATATATGTATGTATGTGTATATATTCATTTAACATCTCTTCACTCATTCTTTCCATGTGTGCAAACCATCCTAAAAAATATTTCATGAGCTCTACCTGACAGCTCCATTCTCCTGCTCTCTTCTTCTCCCACTTGTTTCTCACTCTGTCTAACCTTGTAACCCCAACATACTTCTAAGGAACTTCATATCAAACACATTTGCAGTTATCCTTTCTGTCTCCCTTAAATTCCAGTTTTCCGCCCCATGCAGTGTCGTAGATGCAATCACCCCTTCACATAATCTTCCTTTTGCATCCACTCTCAGATATGCGGAAATCTCAATAAACATAGCCTTTTGTCAGCTATAGTGAAATGAAAAGTTCCAGCCGGTGTGGAAGGTTCAATTAAGAAAGGTAATGGACTCCTTGCCACCGCGTTGGTGTCTGAAAAAAGAGAATGGCCTTGTGGCGTCTAGAATTAAAGCAGTGTTAACCGGTAGAGAAGTTAAAAGTTAGAAATATGTCGGGAAAGAAGTTATCGTACCAAATTTAGCAACAATGCAAAAATGAGAAGTAAGAAACAGAAGCTTTGCTAGCCCCTATCTAGAAAATAGTTATATATAGATAGATAGATTAATGAATAAGTAAATATATAAATAAGTAAATGAATTGATGAATTGGCTAATTATATATATGTATATATATATATATATATATATATATATATATATATACAAATTCATTAATCAATTGATTAAGTAACAAATAAACCAACAAATAGAGAAATCAGAGATAAATAGGTAAATAGATAAATAAATAATAGATAAATAAGTACATAAATAAATGAACAAATAAGTATAGATAAGAACTAAATACTGAATGAAAAATGGCTATAAAACGAAAAGTTTCTGATGGAAAAGAGGACCAAGTGTCATTCCGTCCTCCCCTTGGCTTCCCCGCCTGTGCCCATCAGCAGTCCAGCAGGGTCCCTTGCACCTGCGGTATCTCCTCCTGCACCATTATACTCCTATGATCAAATCTTCCACTCGCTCACGTTGTTCTTCTTTAAGGCTCGGATGCGTAATCAATGTGGCAGTAGTGGTGGAGTTCGTGGAGGTGGAGAAGGAGGTGGAGGTGGAGGTGGAACTGGAGGAGGAGGAGGACGTGTGGGGGGTGAATATTAGGTTTGAGGTGATGAAGGTTGTGTGGGTTGTGAAGGTAAAACGAGTTTTTGAGGTTAGAAAGGTATTAGAGGAGGTTTAGAGGCTGATGTGTTAGAGGCTCTAAGGCCCTGTTCACACTAGCGGTTTCAACCGCGGTGGTTCAGTTACAATGTAAGTCAATTCACACACAACCGCGCAGTTTTTCCTTGACAATGCGGCACCACCGCGGTTTCCTCTCGCTTCAAAGCGCTAGTGTGAACAGGGCTTTAGCAGTTGTATAAAAGTTATGGAAATTTCGCTCGCAATATCAAGCGTCTTTATTTATGGGAACGATATCTTTCCGCAGAGATGAATTTATAAGAATAGTACAGAAGAGCCAAAAGGAACGGTTAGTAGAAGTCTAAAGTGTGACCAGTATTCATTTTTTTTTTTTGAGTGAAAACTAGTTTCAATCATAAAAGAATTCCTAGTGCCTCTGGTCCGTAGGGGTGTCACTAAAGTCCTTAAAATATCGACGGCACAAAACATACAGATGGGGAAGGAAAGGATGTGAAATTGAACCCAGCTC
>NC_134801.1:34899232-34901732 GCF_046742065.1 Oratosquilla oratoria | reverse complement strand
TCCTCTTCCTCTTTTAATTTCTTTCCAAAACATCTTTTTATTACTTTCATTTTTACCCCATTTTACATATTTTTATTACTTTCAATTTGTTTTACCCCATTTCACATCTGCTCTCCTCTTTGTTTCCTTTATTTTATGCTTAACTTCCCTTCTCTTTACTTTGTACCACTCATACGATTCCTTCGTCCTAATTTGTAGTCAATCTATGAATGTCTGTTTCTTCTCTTCTACACCCTTCTTTGCTTCCTCATCCCACCACTCACTACCCTTTCTTCTATTTCCTCCCACCCTCCTAGTTCCACACACCATCTTTGCACACCTTATGGTTCCCACCTTGAACTATCACCATTCCTCCTCCACTCCTAGTTCTACACTATCCTTCACTCCCTCCCACTCCTCTCTCAGTTTCTTCTTATACTCCTTCTCCTTTTTTTTCTCTCATTTAAGCAGTTCACTCTAAGTACCTCCCTACCTTCTGCCCTTTTCCTCTTTCTCCACCTATTCTCCACTCTCAATTTACCTTCCACTAGAAAATGATCTGATATTCCCCATACTCCTGGTCACCACTATATAGTCCATTAACGCTCTATCTACCACCCTTCCATCCATCATCCTCTCCCATGTGTACTTATGCTTGACTTTCTTCCTAAACACTGTATTTGCTGTCATCTCCACCATCAATTCTCCACTACGATTTTTACCTGGAACTCCATACTTCCCAATGACTCCTTCTATTGGTTTGTTTCCTACCCTAGTATTAAGGTCTCCCAAAACAATTACATTGACATTTCTCCCTGATCCCTCTATGCATTCATTTATATCTACCAAAAAAAAAACTCCATTTCCTCTACGCTCTTTTCACTTCCAGGTCCATACGCACTTACAAAAACCCACATCTCCCTTCCCAGCTTTACTTTCATCCACATCAACCTTGATGAAACCTCCTTCCCCTCCACTACACGCTTACATATCTCTTCACTTACTAGTATAGTAACCCCTTCTCTCCCTCGTCCCCTCTTCACTCCTGAGTACCTCCCAGCTACACTCCCAAACTCACACTCGCCCTTCCCTTTCCTTTTAGTTTCACTCAAAGTCAGTATATCCAACTTTCTTCTCGCAAACATACTGCCTATCTCTTCCCTTTTACTCTCATTTGTACCACATCCACGCAAATAAAAAGACCCAAACCTTAGGGTACTGGTTTGAAAACTCCCAGACCCTTTTATGCCATTACATTTTTTACGAATGTCCCCTTTGGGGCTACAGGTAGTAGGACTCCTAATCCCATCCCCCGTCCTGTTTACTGTCGTCTCTTACGACTCAAGTGGAAAGACTTGGTGGTAGCATTCTCTTCCCCCACCACAGGGTAGGCGAAAAAAGGAAATGAATATTCAGAGAAATGGTACAGGACAGTAACAAGGGGCTGGGGGACAGCATAACGGAGGGAGAGTCGTAGTATAAAAGTGTCATCATTTCTCTGTGAACAGAGTTTTCCTCTATCACAGACAAAATAATGTGTGGCTCTTGTCCGTAGGGGCACCCCATATAGAACCTAAAGTATCAACTGCATGCTACTCTGCCACAATAACATGCAGTCAATACCCCAGACGGGTATGTATATTTATCTCTCTACTTGCGTGTTTATTAATCTATTAATCTATGTATCCATTACTTACTCGTTTGTGACTCCCAAGCCCTTTCTTTTCGCTTGCATTTCACACAAATATGTTCCTGCAAAAACATGACTTGCAATTACCCATTTGATATTTTGTATTCCCTTTTCTTTTTGTGATTCGACTACCCAGAGATATTTTTCCTCTTTGTTTTGTTTTTTCATATATTTACTTACAGACCACGAAAGGTATGACATTTTTTTTAACACTTTCATTTATAACCCCTTTCTATTTAAGCCTATCTATTTGTATCAATTTCTTATATTTTCTTGCCATTTTTATGTTGATTTTCTTCTACCATATATGCTATATGTCATTCCACCTCTTCACAAATGACGTCAAGTTTAAGAAATTAATCAGCTCTTCACTGGATGACTCTTCATCTCTCATCACTCAGCCTAATTTACATTTCCTTGAAATTAATTGACTTTCACAATAAATATAGAGAAGGTACTCATTCAAAAGAAATTATATGTTAATATCTGTAGTTTGAAATTTAAGTTCATATATGTTAAAGTTCAGACGTGTATTTTGAATAAATGTTTGCATAGTATGATAGATCATGATAAAAGAATTAATAGCAGAAAGGATAACAATATTACTACAACTGTTATTGCTCACACTGATACTGTTACTTCCAATAATAGTATCTATGAAATACTACTACTAATGTCAATTAGAGTTTTTACAATAACAATAATGATTATGATATGACAATGTCAAAATTATTGTTAGTAATAATGATAACGATGATGATATTAATAATAACAATAATGATAATAGCAATAATAGTGATAACACTATTGAAAATATCAATAACAATATCA
>NC_134801.1:34889232-34894232 GCF_046742065.1 Oratosquilla oratoria | reverse complement strand
TGTCCCCTACAACCTGTCATCCAAATCCAAGTAATCTAATCCTCTTTTAAAACCAAGTATTTCAGCGCTGTTGGTAAAGTAATTTTTGCATTTTTCTTTCTTAAACCTAATTTTTTCCAATTTAAATGCATTACTACGAGTCCTGCACTGCTGTCGCTGGCGATAATTTGAATAAATAACTAGAATACAAACAGGTGAGATGCAAAACACTATGTTTCTATATGGTTACTTATAAAATGTAATGTACGGGTCTGTTTATATTCCCTCTCATATATTTGCAAACTATGGTTTGTACAAGTGTCAGACATCATATTCTTAATCTCCTTATTTTTATATTTGATCAACTCCTCTGCCTTTAAAAGAGGTATTCACTGCATAATTAATATAGTCAATATTATAGGTACTTTAACAACATCCCCTACGGACCAGAGTCACGTCAGTTTTTTTATTTGGGGATCTACTGAACGAAGAATGCTGATCACTTCGAACTTTTTTTTTTTTTCATTTCATTCCGTTCTGCTATCCTTTCCCTTCCCATTCCTTGACTTCACCTCTAAGACGCAATATTGTCCCCAAAAATAGAAATACTGGTTTTCAGACGAAAGACTAAAGGGGCTATCATACTAGGCTTCCACGCGCTTCACCAGTGCCGACAGTTAAGATTTCATTTGAGTAAAAGCGATTTCGGTTACAATATCTTATTTTTCAAATCTCCAAATATCAAATTATCTTTCCGTCATATGTAGCAGAGCTGAATGATAAATTAAGAGATTTTAAACCTATATGAATGTTAGACATACTACTGAAATATTCTTAAAGAAGTCTAGCGGTTGTATTCTTAAAAAAAAATCTTTCCTTATATAAATCTTATATAAATCCTTAGAAGAGAAAGATTTATGTAAGGAAAGAATTTTTTTCAGGATTCTTACGGTGGTATTTTTAACAATAAATATTTACTTACGTAAATATATTCCTTCCAAGGATTTATATAAGGAAAGAATTTTTTGAAAATACCACCGTAGGTTTCTGTTAGAGAAGTCATACTTTAGTTATTCAAATGGAGGTTGGAGGTAAGATGTTGAAGGAAAACTAGCCCAGTGTGATAGCCCCTTTAGGTCTTCTGGAGTTCCATTATTCTTTGATTTCTTAACCAATATAAGCTATAATCTCTTTGATGCTGAGGGAGTGCTACAGTCAGATGCATAAGTTTGTCTTGCACCAGTTAGATGAAAAACAAAAGCAGCATCGGGGAAAGAAGGAGTTATCAGGTAAATTATTTTTTCCTTCGGCAGACGATCTAATTCGGCTTTGAGGATACCATCTTAGAGGGGGGTAACACGCTCAAACGGTTCGACAGACATGTGTGAACGTGTGAACGGGGTATTTGGGGTTTAACCAACGTGTTCGACAACCAAATACCCCGTTCACACATCACTTTCAACACATGTCTGTCGAACCGCGTTCGACGAACTGTTAGACCGGTTAGAATGCTACGTCTGAACCCATCTAACCTTTTAAGCCTTTCTAACCAAGAATTAGTCTAAAGGTTTTGATGGTTTTGAGCAAGTTAGCGGCATGTGATTATACCTAGATTTACATAGACCTCTTAGCTGCAAGAAGGTTAGCAGGAAGAATTGAATTAGATTCTTTCCTCTGTTTGTCGCGAGAGGGGTTTATTAAGACGTGCAGGCGAGTGACTCCTGGCCACCGAAAGATTGAAATCACTCCCCCCCCCCTCACTCCCTTGATATTATTTAAACCTACAAACGAGCGTCATTTCAATATATTTTTTCTCTCTCTCTCTCTCTCTTCCTTGCCTTTCTGATATCCGTTCGGTATATTGGAGCTCTATATCAATTGCATGCGGCATGTTTTCTTTACTGTTTCCTCTCCCCAACGTCCACCTTTAAGCCTTCCCTCACTCTTATTTCCTGTGACCACACAACATTCTGAAGCTTCTTGCCCCTTCTCGGCGCAAATACCTTTTGCAAGAATCGGTCTGCTTTTCATTTCCCTTCACCGAGAGGCTTTGGAACTTTCTTTCACTGCCATTTTCTCACCAGCCTAGGAGTTTGACTCTGGAAGAGAGGGAATTTCAAGACACCTCCTCTTCACTAGCGCCTGATTTTCGATAACAAAATTCTTTGTTTTACTCCTCCAGCGTGGTCCTTTGCGGCATTATGCGTTTATTCTTACTTTGAGGACTTTTGCCTCTCTTTGAGGTATGTAGGAGAATATGCTTTATCTATTTGCTTATTCATTCGTTCATTTATCTATTCATCATTTATCATTTATTAGCTCCTTTTGTCATTTATCATCTACTACCTATTATTTATGTTTTACCTATTCGCGTATTCGTTCATTCATTTATTAATTATTTATCATTTATTACCTATATAGATATTTATTATCTACTGTACATTATTTATTGTTTTTTATTTATTATTATCATCTACCATTTACTATTTACTAATTTTCTACTATTTATTATCCATGAATCATTAGGTCATTTATCCTCTATTATCAATCATCTATCATTTATTGTCTATTATTCATTATCTATTAATTGTTATTTATCGTTTATTATCTATTACTTATTATCTATTATTTATTATCTATTACTTATTATTTATCATCTATTATTTATTATCAACTATTTACTATCTATTACAAAGGATTACAAAGGCGGAGCATGCCGACAGGAGACCTTTTGATCCATATCTAGGTCGGATGCGAAAAAAAATCATATCAATAATAGAATAATAAATAAAAACTATAATAATGTAAATAACAAATAAAATACATAAATAAATGCATAGGTATAGTTAAATAATAAACAAACAGGTAAATAGTAAATAATAATAAATTGACATATAACTAATAATAAATGAAAATCAGACAGACAAATGATAACAAAACAAAAACAAATAATATAAGATACATCATAATCATTACAGCATCTTAGGTATTTATCTAAATGATTCTTAAAGCTTCGAACTGAACTACATTGCACTACCTGTGCAGGAAGCTTATTCCATTCATTAACTACACGGTTGGCAAAGTTGTTTCTATCCACTTCCAAATTGAATCTATTTCCGGACAGTTTGAGACCATTGTTTCTTGTCTGATTCTCATTCAATGTGAAAATTTGGTCACTTTTGATGTTGTCAATTCCCTTTAAAATCTTAAAGACCTGTATCAAGTCACCTCTGAGTCTACGCTTTTTTAGGGAAAACAGATTCATGTGTTTTAGTCGATGTTCGTATGATTTATTTTTGATATTTGGAATCAGTTTTGTGGCTCGCCGTTGTACTTTTTCCAGTCTGTCAATGTCTTTAATGAGACATTAACCGTTTATCTTTTATGATTTATTTTATCTATGTATTCATATATCTATCTATTCATCTAATAATTCATTCATCCATATATTCTTTTATTAATTTATTTATTTATTCATTTATTTATTGATATATTCATTTTTTCATATATTCATTTATTCATTTATTTACTAATTTTTCGTCTAATAGTTCAATAATTTTTCCATTTATTCATTTATTCGTTTATTCGTTTATTATTTTATTCTTTTATCACTTTATTCATTTATTCGTTTATTCGTATATTCATTTATTCACTTATTCACTTATTCATTTATTCATTTATTCATTTATTCATTTATTCATTCATTCATTCATTTATTCATTTATTCATTTATTCATTTATTCATTTATTCATTTATTCATTTATTCATTTATTCATTTATTCATTTATTCATTTATTCATTTATTTTTCTTTTATGTATTTGTTTATATATTCATTTACTTATTTGTTTATAAATTTATTTGTTTACTTTTCCGTATGTTTACAAATCTATTTATTTATTTATTTATCTAATTACCTATTTATTTACTTATATATTTATTTATTTGTTTATTTAATTTCATTTTTAAGCATACATCTATTTATCTATTAATTTATTTACTCGTGTACTTATTTCTCTATTTATTTATTTTCTTATTTGTTTGTGTAATATTTGATCAATATTTAATGACATATTTTTTATATTTAGTTAAATAAATCTTTATTTTTTATTCAACCTTTTACTTCCATAGTTTCCTGTTACTCTGCCTACAACCTTCCAATCTCTTTCTTGGTCATCTTCATTCACTGAAATAGGCATCACCTTGGATTCAAAGGCAAAACTGTCCTTCATAGTGGTTACACAGTTTCACGTCCGTTTCCTCTAATGTTTGAACACTGTTATGGTCCTACGCTGATAAATTATTAGTTTCTCTTTGGTGAGGACACCTATTTTCAAGCTATCTCTTCTTTTCAGCCTCTTAAACCTTGTTTATGCTTTTATTTTTTATTGAGTTGTTCGCACTGATGACTTCGAGACAAATTTGTTTGACCTCTATCTCATACATGTGAAACGGTAAATGCCGATTCAATAAATATTTCTTGTTTGAAATAAAGAAGTAGAAAAAACATCTTCCTACCGGAGTAAAACAGAGAAAACATAATGTGAACATGATACCCACACTGTAGAGCTCTGAGCCAAGGAACAAAGATTATATGGATGAAACCCTCTGGTACAAAACCTATCCCCGAGTCGCTGGTTTCATTGGCAGGGCGCCCAAGCTGTATGTGCCAGCATGGGTATTAGTTGCAAAGTTGTAAAAGATGTAGAACAAGAAGTAGGAGAAGAAAAGGTAGAAAAGAGACAAAAAGAAAAAGAAGGATAGGGAGAAGAAGAAAAAGGATAGGAAGAAGAAGGCGAATAAACGAAGAGCAATAGGAAGAAGAGGAAGAGGGAGAAGAAGAGGAAGAGGAAGAAGACAAAAGAAGTAGAAGAATGGGAAGAAACAAAAGAGAAAGCAGAAGAAGAAGAAGAAGAAGAAGAAGAAGAAGAAGAAGAAGAAGAAGAAGAAGAAGAAGAAGAAGAAGAAGAAGAAGAAGAAGAAGAAGAAGAAGAAGAAGAAGAAGAAGAAGAAGAAGAAGAA
>NC_134801.1:34879232-34884232 GCF_046742065.1 Oratosquilla oratoria | reverse complement strand
CCTTATATTCTTTTTAGTACTGGGTGCCCATAGTGTCGCTACATATTCCAGTTTTGGTCTAATCAATGTGACTAATATATTTTTTCATCATTTCTTCATTCAAGTATTCAAATGCCACTTTCAATGACCTTAGTATGGTATATGTTTCACCTACTATTTTGTTTATATATCTGTCCGGTGTCATGTCATTGGTGATTATCACTCCAAGGTTCCTTTACGAGTGCACTTTTTTATTTAATTTTCACCAATTTTGTAATTTTGTGAAATTCTGTTTTTGCTTTTACCAAACTCTATCATGCTACACTTCTTGATATTGTGTGTGTGTGTGTGTGTGTGTGTGTGTGTGTGTGTGTGTGTGTGTGTGTGTGTGTGTGTGTGTGTGTGTGTGTGTGTGTGTGTGTGTGTGTGTGTGTGTGTGCGTGCGTGCGTGTGTGTGTGTGTGTGTGTGTGTGTGTGTGTGTGTGTGTGCGTGTGTGTGTGTGTGTGTGTGTGTGTGTGTGTGTGTGTGTGTGTGTGTGTGTGTGTGTGTGTGTGTGTGTGCACGCGCGCGCGCGCGTATTTATTTGCATGTGTGTATTACGTTTTTGTGCGTGTAAGTGAGTATGCTTTGTTATTATTCTCAAATAACAGTGGTTCTTTATTTATGGATGTTTGTGTATGACTGGGTGCATTTTGACCATGAATTTAGCTGTGTTATAATGAACCAACCATCAGCAATCTATCATTCTAAATGTAATAGTGAATCCATTCATAATAGAACAGAGGATGGATATAAAACTTTGGAAATTAGTTGAACAAAAGACCAAGAACTTCATTCAGAACAAGGTTTCGACCAATGAATGTCACGCCGGACAACTGAATTGGTACCGAGGGATTGGAAACAGCCCCAATTAACCCGCCAAAACCCAGTGACCCTATAAGCATTTCGTTCTAGCAAACGACAGACGATTCTGTTCAAATTAAGGGGAAACCTTTTTTATACTGAAGGGTCGAAAATCAATCCATACCACTTTCCTGCTTCAACACAAAGTTCAATAACAAAACTGATCAGCTTCTGTAATTACATCTCTACGAAGACTCACTGGAATGAGTAACATATTCCAGAATACTTTTGTTCCTTTAGGAACTTGGCAATACACTCATAGTGGCTGGAAAACCGTTGGGCATCGTTCATGGAAAGCGCTTGTAGTGTTAATTCCACCCTAACTCTCGAACAATCCAATGACTGCGAGATTCTAAAGCCGATAGTCCTAAAGGTGTAGGTGTGAGCCCACTTGCCCTCGAGACCCGCACGCAAATGATAAACACACATTCGTGACGCCCTCTCAGCTCTTAACACGTTTGCTACTGAAAGGTTTCACCCGCATCTGAAAGAGATATCCCGGCGGCAGCTAGAATAATGGGATAAGCAACACCTGTCATAAATGGGGTTTATGCTTTCATTAAGCATAGGATCATATGCTGAATGGTTGAAAATTCGTCAAGCATTTGATAGAACGCAATTTGTAAAGAACGAAAATGTAGCAACGAGTTTCATTAATTCTTGAGCCCTTCAGCATAAGATAACATAAAACGAAGAGAATATGCTAGGCCATATTTGCAAGGACTGTCATCGTAGCGGAGGGAACAAGACTCGGCTGTTGATGTTTACCACCAAAAATCCATGGAGTGATACAGTCCCGAAAGAACGTACAAGAATTTCTTTAAACTGATTGAGATCATCGGGAGTTAGCGAAACTGTAATCATTTAAACTGAAAATATGGCTTACAGGTTTAATTGAGATAAGTTTTGCATGGTTTAATTCACCAACGTACAAAGGGGTTTATCTAAAGTAAATAGGTTCGTCTGATGTCTGAATGGAATCCTTTGGCGCTCTCTCTTAGAAACAAAATCAAATAGAAAACACATTTTAGAGAGCAGAGATGTTCAATTTGAGCATCTATACTATGATGGGATCAATGATAAGTTCCTGCAGAATATGGTCCAGTAAAGCCTCAGTCATCAAGCTTACGACTACCTTCGACCGAAACACAAGAGATCGGTCGGCGACACAAAACCTATGAAAGGAATTGAAATGGGAAAAGCTAATGTGGTTTATAAGATGAAAATCTATGTACTGGGGGATATTCAGTGTGTGTTGTAATATATCTATCTATCGCTCTATCTATTTATCTATCTTATTACCAACTACCAGCAACTTCCAAAGACTAACGGCAACTGGTCGGCGACCACTTGGCCGCCGGTGGTCGGAAACAGGTCGTAAGCTTGCTGTGACGGGGCCCTAGGTTGGATGACAAAGAGAATCAACCCCTGGTAGCCATTTTCAAACCTCAGCAACGCCTTCACTATGTCAAACCAAATCTAACCTTCCAAATATCTCTTAGCCTGTGTACTTCTTCGTGAATTGTTTGTATAAAACTGTTACCATAGTTATCTTTATAAAACTGAGTTTGCACCTTATTGATGCTATCACCTTTCAATTTAGCAATCAGAGTATTTCCTTTTCATCCCATCATTGCAAACGTTTAACACTTTCTCTGTGATTAACGACTTATAAATCTATTCTAATTGTTGCCATCCAATTATATTTAGCAGAAGAAAATTAAAACACCCTCCGGGATTTAAATGATTAAGAACTTGGAAAGTTTTGCAGACAATACGATAGACCGACAGACTCATAAGTCTCAGTCCAGCATCAAACTGGAATGAGACAGTATATTTGCAAAAGGATGAACAAGTTTTGAGTCTCCCTTGAAACTATCATGTTGGTACTATCACTGTCAAATCTAGTCAAAAAAAATTTATATGTATATATATATATTAGTACATGTACTTGTACGTGTACATGTGTAAATACATCTACATGTACGTGCGCATGTATATATATATATATATATATATATATATATATATATATGTATATATACATGTATTTATATATATGTATATGTTGTGTATGTTAAAGACAGATTTAAAATTTTTAGGGTTCGTATCCCATGGCGGAGCTTCTAAAAATGTTCAATATGTATATGTATATGCATATGTATACGCATATGTATATGTATAAGTATATGTAGATGTACATGTAAATGTATATGTATATGTATATGTATATGTATATATGTATATGTATATGTATGTGTATATGTATATGTATATGTATATGTGTACGTATATACATGTGTATATGTATGTGTATATGTATATGTATATGTATGTGTATATGTATATGTATATGTATATGTATATGTATATGTATATGTATATGTATATGTATATGTATATGTATATGTATATGTATATGCTGAGGAGAGTGGTGTGGAGAAAGTCCAGAGTAATGCAGAAGCACTTTTACTTTATCTTATTTTCTCTGACGTTACAACAGATTCTTCCTCAGAGAGTTTAATACAGGTATGTTACTAAATAGTATATATACTCTCGTGTGGGTCAACGTGCAGGGCATATTGACACTTGATTTGTTGAACATTTCCACATTATCTCAAATCAGTCCTGCTGTGTTTCGTGCTAAGTTTATTAATTCTTCATATGATTGGCCGTTTCCTGTTTGTGTGTGTATGCATCCTGTTTCTAGGATCCTTCCTGTCATTCTTTTCATACTAATGTGTAATATCCATGATTTATCCCAAATGGTTACGTGACAAATTATTTTCTGTGTGTATCACTAGCGAGTTCTATGTTCTATATTATGTCATGTCATTTTTGTGTTTGTATATTCTTGCCTCGATTCCTTGAATTGTTTCGCCAAAATAGGCTCCGGAACAGCCGCCGCATGAAATTTTACATAATACATTTTTCTCATTTTTCCTATCGTTGCACATATTTCATAAAATTTTCTCTTCTCTCTTTAATGTATCATGAAGGGTAAATGAAACCCTATATATATATTTGAAATAATATCATTATCTAACCAACAATAATCATTCATAGGTAGTTTTAAATAATAATTGTTAGTTAAGAATAATAACTCCAAATAAGAGCAGCGTAGGGTACAGACCGCCCGTGATGTGCTCATGTTAACCGAGGCCAACAGCGGAACGATGGAGTCGGCAATTTATAGGTTGCCAATTTGGACATTAGTACTGATGGTTGTAGCACGTTGATACTCTGTTTCTTCACCCATTTCTATACAATTTCGTTCTTCCCAGTCTTCATAGTCCACTTTTATTTTATTTCATTTGTAACTACTTTTACATTCGCCAGTATAAGAGTTGTAGAAGCAAAATTGGACCTGATTCAAGGAAAAGCGAAACTAAAAATTGGAGGAAACAGAATTTCTTTTATTAAAACCTCATAACATAGAGATAATATAGATATCTTACATTATTCCTGATAGGAAATTAATTTGAATAACTTTTGGTGGATGGAAACCGATATCATTAATGATAAATTTAAGAATTCGAGAAAACAAACCATTTTTTCTAGGTAATCAAAGATACGTAAGGCTATTCTGAGGCCTAAAAAAAGTAAAGTATCCTACACATTATTTGGATTACATTAAACATTTTGACCGGAGAAGAGAATTTAAACTTAAACTAGACTAAACAACATTTATGAAAGTCATGTGTATGTGTATGAACATATATATATATATATATATATATATATATATATATATACATATATATACATATATATGCATATATATATGTATATATATATATATACATATGTACATATACATACATATATATATAAACATATATATATATATTATATATATAGATATATATATATATATATATGTATGTATGGATATATATGTATGTATATATATGTATATATATATTATGAATTATATATATATATATGTATATATATGTATATATATATATATATATATATGTATATAAATATATACATATATAAATACATATATATACCTTTATATGTATATGTATATGTATATATATATATAAATACATATATGTGTGTACATATATATATATATATACATGTATATAATTATGTATACATATAT
>NC_134801.1:34871732-34874232 GCF_046742065.1 Oratosquilla oratoria | reverse complement strand
CTTCCCTCTTACTCTCATCTATACCACATCCACGCACATTAAAAGACCCAAACATCAGGGTACTGGTTGGAAAATTCCTAGACCCTCTTATGCCCTTACTCTTTTTAGGAATGTCCCCTCTGGGGCTACTGGTAGCATATTCCTAGTTCTATCCAAGCCCGGTTTTTTGTCACTCCGTACGACTCAAGTGGGAAGACTTGGTGGCAGCATTCTTTTCCCCCACCACAGGGTAGGCGAAAAAAGAAAATGAATATTCAGAGAAATGGTACAGGACAGTAACAAGGGGTGGGGGGGGGTAGCATAACGGAGGGTCAGTTGCATTATAATAAAAGTGTCATTATTTCTCTGTGAACAGAGTCTTCTTCTGTCACAGACAAAATGACGTGTGGCTCTGATCCGTCAGGGCGCCCCATGTAGACACTAAAGAATCAACTGCATGCTACTTTGCCACAATAACATGTTTATATATATATATATATATATATATATATATATATATATATATATACATATATATACATATATATAATATACATATATATACATATATATATATAAATACATATATATATAAATATATACATATATATAATCTATATATATATATATATATATATATATATATATATATATATGCAATAAAAACACTAGGAGCGTGTGTTCACAAATGCGTAAATAACCACTAGGAAAAAGTAAACTAACGAAGCAGAGCGCTTTCGTGTAATTACATCTTCAGTGCAGATACAAAGAAGGAATTATAAGATGAAGAAACAAGGTACAGAATATATGACATAGTGAAGAGGGCATTCGGAGAGGTAGTGGAAGAAGTACACGTGACGGACGTATGGGCCGTCCTGGTAGCCAACAAGTATGGGACGGCCCAAACGTCCCATACTTGTTGGCTACCAGGACGGCCCATACGTCCGTCACGTGTACTTCTTCCACTACCTCTCCGAATGCCCTCTTCACTATGTCATATATTCTGTACCTTGTTTCTTCATCTTATAATTCCTTCTTTGTATCTGCATTGAAGATGTAATTACACGAAAGCGCTCTGCTTCGTTAGTTTACTTTTTCCTAGTGGTTATTTACGCATATATATATATATATATATTTATATATATATTTATGTATAAATACACATACATACATACATACATATACCAAGGCTTTTTCCCCCTTCCAAGGGAGGTAGCCCCAAAAGGAAAGGCATAAAAACACTCCCACCCATTTCATCCCTAAATACACTCCACATACACATACATATGTATATAAATATATAAATATATAAATATATAAATATATAAATATATAAATATATATACATTATATAATATATATATATATATACATATATATATATATATATATGTATATATATATAATATATACATATATGTATATATATAAATATATATATATGTACATATATATGTATATATATATATGTGCATATATATATATATATACATATATGTATATACATATATATATATATATATATATATATATGTGTGTGTATATATATATATAATCAGATCGGACGAAAGCACTAGGTTCAAGGTATACCGCAAACCGATAAAAAATGACGACTTCATCCACTATTTTAGCGCACATGACGAAAAGACCAAATAAGGAGTTATCATTGTGTTTTATCTTAGGGATCTTAGAATAAACGCTTTGTTGAAAAATTGTCTTGTGCGACCTCACATGTTCCTGTCTTGCCTATTACTTTTCTGTATATACGTTCCTACATTTGTCATTCTGTATTCCTTGAAAATGTCTGAATAGACGAAAACGTTCAGTTCATAGTGTTTTATTTCCCAAGTGGTTTCCTGTGATATATATATATATATATATAATATGTTTATATAATATATATATATATATATATATACATATATATATATATATACAAAGGATTACAAAGGCGGAGCATGCCGACAGGAGACCTTTTGGTCCATATCTAGGTCGGATGCAAAAAAATAATAATAATAAAACAATAAATAAAAACTATAATAATGTAAATAACAAATAAAATACATAAAAAATGCATAGGTATAGTTAAATAATAAACAAACAGGTAAATAGTAAATAATAATAAATTGACATATAACTAATAATAAATGAAAATCAGACAAATGATAACAAAACAAAAACAAATAATATAAAATAAATTATAATCATTACAGCATCTTGCTTAGGTGTTTATCTAAATGATTCTTAAAGCTTCGAACTGAACTACATTGCACTACCTGTGCAGGAAGTTTATTCCATTCATTAACTACACGGTTGGCAAAGTTGTTTCTACCTACTTCCAAATCGAATCTATTTCCGGACAGTTTGAGACCATTGTTTCTTGTCGGATTTTCATTCAATGTGAAAATTTTGTCACTTTTGATGTTGTCAATTCCCTTTAAAATCTTAAAGACCTGTATCAAGTCACCTCTGAGTCTACGTTTTTTAGGGAAAACAGATTCATATGTTTTAGTCGATTTTC
>NC_134801.1:34856732-34864232 GCF_046742065.1 Oratosquilla oratoria | reverse complement strand
TTCTGGAACTTTTCTCCAGAACTTATTTGTAGACTGAGATTTATGGATCATCTGTAGACCCAGGTCCTCCTGTAATTTCATTAGTTCCATTTCCACAGCAGATGATTCTGAACCTGAGGTTATCCATCATTGACGACATCAACCATGAATGGGTTTACAAGAAAGGTGAATCAGAGCTTCAGGTTCCGGAACTCATCAAACCTGGCTAGGAAATTATCAAGCACTACTTGTGATTTCTTTTTGTGTTCTTCCAGTTTATTGTCTTTTATTTCGATATCAGATAATGTATTTAGTCTCCTACTGAGATTGGGAAAGTTACCGAAGATTCTTGACAATAGGTCTCTTTGAGAAACTCTTATTCTACTCTGAAAGCTGAAAATTGCCTGAGTAAGATCAGAAACAATCTTATTCTTCCCCTGAAGTGTCAAGTTGAAAGTTTGTGGATAGTTCATTATATCAGTAAGGAATATCAGATCTTTCTTTCATTCATGATTTCCCATTTGAGGATAGGATCTTTTCTTTTCTTTAAGAAAAGTGATAATGGGCTCCAACAGATCCACAAACCTACTCAAGACATTGCTGGTCGATAGTCAGTTTATCTTCAAGATCCAGTTCTTCAATAATTTTTCTGAATTGTCGGTGAGTCTTCCGATTTGAGCGTATGAAATGAACAGATTTCATCACATCTTCATACGTGAAGTGTCTAGCTGCCAGGTGTTCACGATGAATAATCCAGTGAACAGGGAGAAACACTGGAAAGCTGGGATCATCTCTCATTAGTGCAATTAATCGTACATGTTTTCCTACCATTGCACGTGCTCCATCTGTTGCAACACTGACGAATTTATTCAGTGGAGCATCAGCATTTGTTAAGGCTCTGTCAAGTACATTTTGATGTCAACACCACAGTTACATCAAAGGAAACATAACGAATAAATACTGCTAGTTGCGGGTTGTCTTGTATGTCTGTTGACTTATCAAGAGCTAAGCTGAATGCAAGAGAATTCTTTAAATAATTTTGTATTTTGCCGGCAACATCAGCACTGATCTGAGAGATACGCCTCTCAGTGTGAAACTGGTATTTGTGATATTAGTCGTTGAAGTTTTGTGTTATTTGAATCTAACATTTCAACAACGTCAGCTATATTCATCTTAACAAATTCGCCATCAGAATATAGGCGTTTTGCACGAGCAATATTCCATGATATAACAAAACTGCCTTCCGTCGTTGTAACGCTTTATTGAACGTTGTCAACAGTGTCCACTGGCTATTTATTGATGGTTTTAACACAGTTAACTTGTTTTTCCTTAATCCTGTTTTAGGTGGATAGTCATACGAAAAGGTTTTATGATTTGTTTCATATTGTCGTTCCAAGTTACTGGCTTTGTAATGACTGAGTGATACATGGCAAATCAACACAAAGACTTACCTCCATTGTCGGTGAACGCAAAAGTGTCCTCCCACTCTGGATAAAAATTTCTGTTTTCATCTTCATACATACATACATACATATACCAAGGCTTTTTTCCCCCTTACCAAGGGGGTAGCCAAAAAGGACAAGGCATAAAAACATTCCCACCCATTTCATCCCCGAAAACACCCCACACCCCTCCACCCTCCCTCCCATCTTAGCACCTCCTAGATGACGGGTCATCCCTGCACCCTGTCCACTGCCCTGGGTCAGAAGCAGTGTCGCAGGACACAGCACATCCACAGCAAGGCCGCTTCATTAAATCGGCGACCCCCCCTCTCCGTCACCCTATATAAAGGAGAGGACGGGGAGAAATCCCTTCGGGCTGCGTCAAAAATTTTTGCTCACACACACTACTTCACCCCCATTCCCCCGTCCAATCCACCTCATGCATCACAACATTTTCCATATACAACCATTCTCCATTCACCCCTGTCTTCTGTCCTCTCCCGTCCTTCCTCAACCGACATTCCCCTCTTCCCCAAAGCCCCCATCCCCAAAGCCCCCTTCACCCCATCCATCCATCTCATCCTAGGACGTCCCCTCATGTTCACTCCCTCCACATCTGCCTTCCATACCTCCTTTACTAGTCTTTCTTCACTCATTCTTTCCATGTGTCCAAACCATCCTAATACTCTTTCATCCACCCTATCTTCCAGCTCCCTTTCCACCCCTGTTCTCCTCCTCACTTCCTCATTTCTCACTCTATCTAGCCTAGTAACCCCCACCATACTTCTCAGACACTTCATCTCAAACACATTCAAGTTCCTTCTCTCTTCCTCTCTCATGTTCCATGTTTCTGCTCCATACAGTGCTGTTGGCACAATCACTCCTTCATACAGTCTCCTCTTAGCATCCATTCCCAGATTCCTATTCCTCATTACACTTTTTAAACCACCAAGGCATTTACTCGCTTCTCTCAATCTACATTCTACCTCCACCTTCACTCCACCCTTTCCTGCCACATTTGCACCCAAATATCTAAAACTATCCATTTCCTCCAGTTGCTCTCCCTTAATGCTCACTTCCAGATTACTGCCACTTTCACCCCTTGTACATCTCATCACCTTACTTTTACCCACATTTATCTTCAGCTTTCTTCTATCACACACTCTCCCAAACTCTGTCACCAGCTTCCTCAATCCCTCCTCCGATCCTGCCACAAGCGCAGTGTCGTCCGCAAACAACAGCTGGCTCACCTCCCACTTTTCTCCATTTTCCTTAACCATCTCCAATCCCTGACCCACTACCCTTGCATTCACCTCTCGCACCACCCCATCCATGTATAAGTTGAACAGCCGGGGTGACATAACGCATCCCTGACGAAGTCCCACCTTTACCTCAAACCACTCACTCTCTCCATTTCTAATCCTGACACAAACTCTACTACTCTCATAAAAACTCTTGACAGCTCCCAGAAGCTTTCCTCCTATCCCGTATATCCGCATAACCTCCCACAGTGCCTTTCTGTCTACCCTGTCGTAAGCCTTTTCCAGATCCATAAAGGCCCAGAAAACATCCTTCCCCTTACCTATAGCTTTCTCACATATCTGTCTTACCACAAAAACCTGATCTACACAACCTCTACCTGTCCTAAACCCACACTGTTCCTCATCAATTACTCCCTCTGTTCCTCTCCTAATCCTCTCAATCAAGATCCTCCCATAAGCCTTCCCAACTACACTTAAGCTAATCCCTCTGAAACTACTACATTCACACTTGTCCCCCTTTCCCTTGTAAAGTGGAACTATACACGCACTCCTCCAGTCCTCTGGCATCTACCTTCTCTCCAGCAAACATTAAATAACCTCACCAACCAGTCCACCATCACTACCACTATACCTCCTTTTTTAAGACATTTTGCATGGCATCCATCCAGACCAGGTGCCTTACCCGCCTTCATCATCCTGACTGCTGCCTTTCATCTTCATACTTTTGTTTATTACAATTTGAGGAGGCCATTCTCTTTCAGAACATTTTCAAAGACACTTTTAAATAAAACTTGTATCCGAAGTGTAACCAACGATATCTCCACAGCATAACGTCTGGGGCTTTCTCGTTGGTTCTCCCGACACACTACCAGGGCTGCCAGGTGTTCTGAGATGAAAATAGTCACATGCCATACTAAATATAGCCATAATTAGCCATAATTATTTTCTAAATAGAATGATATTTGGTAAGCAATCATTCAAAAGAATAACAGCCTAGCATTTATATGTTTTAATTTAAATTTAAAATGACATAAAAAATTGGCAGTGAAAATCAAGAATAAGGCATTAATGAGTAAAAGTAGCACCGTTGCAGTTATACTTGTACCGTTTATATACAATACGTGTTTAGAACACCTGGATACATAAAGACCATTGTTCTTACTAAACATGATACTTAAACTTACATTTTAATCCAATGGTGTTTCAATTCATACCCAGTAAAAAAAAAAAATTAAAGTTTGAATTTTTTTTTTTTTTACTTTTTATGTTAATTATGATGACAAAAGATCAGCCAACATATTTCCACGAGCCACATATTAGGTCAAAGAGCCGCATGTGGCATACCTGAATCCGGAAATACCAACATTTGGTCCATGAGATCATCATAATTCCCCCTGTACATACTATTTGAAAGTTGTCACCCTCAAAATCTACCAAAAATATTACGTTTGTGTGATTTTGCATGATAATCGATTTTTGTGTGCTTTCAGGTGAACTAATGAGTGGAACAGAGTACATATAATTGTTTACAGGAACATATTACTATTTCTCTTTTTGCAAGTTGAATCGATATGGCTAGCGTAGACACGAGATCTCATTTCAGGAAGACTTTGTGTGGTATGGACTATGTAGAGAAAGCAGAATTACCGCATGCGATGCTCCCAACAGGCAAAGATGTCATTCAGAATATGCTCTACTTGCTGCAACCAAAGCGGACAGGCCAAGTTCAGCGCTCCAAGGATGCAGCAGCTCACCTGCTGACAAAGCTGGTTCAGGAACACATCCTGAAGCTGTGCGGTGAATTTGTCACTTAGATCTAGACACGGAAACAGCGACAAAGTGACACTTTTCCAGCGAGAACAGCAGGCTTCAATGAAAGGATGACACAGTTGACGTACGTGATCTGCCAAGACTCTGAAATACACGAGATGGAACTGAAACATGGGGTGAAAATGGGTGAAATGGAATGGGCCTTCCTTAAGGATCAAAGAACCCAGAAGAAAACGTACTGTGAAGACTTCGTGGACAGGAAATGGTTGAAAACGATGGAGAGTTGGATCAGGGATCTGCAGACCCTTGAGAGAATGAGAGCCGAGTGTGAAAAAGAGAAAGAAATCTCTGTGTCAGTTTCATCCTTTGAGGACAGCGAACAGTCTGATTCTGAAGATGCTGGTATGGACACACACAACTACTCTCATGTTGAAAGTCATAGGTTTGCCACGCCGATATCAGCACATCCGCGAAAGTATACGAAAAGTCCGATCAGAATTCTACAAAGCTATTGACAAACTGAAGAGCAGCTACTACATGTCTGAGAGGTGAGCAGAATAAGCTGTGATCATGGTCGGCAACAAGATGTTTGTGCGAAACTGGAAAGTACATGATGAGCCAGAAATTATTGGCTTGGCCACCCTGCCAGAATCCAAGAGTGTTAGGGATGCAAACAAGAGCATTGAAGTCATGACGCTAGATGAAATCGTCCAGGAGATCATGAACTCTGATGAACAAGTAGTTGTGACTTATTCTGATGATGGTTCAAAGAAGCAGGGCGCAGGCTCTTTTTCCGTTCAAGGTATCACTGTCAATGGAACATACCGTGCCCTACCGACCATGAGCATTGTTTCCGAGTCAAGGAATAACTTGGCTGCTCTCAGGGTGGCAGTTCTTGGAATCCTGGAGGCGACAAATGGTGTCGCATCTAAAAATATGTTTGGGAAGATAGACTTTGTAATTACAGACCAGGCAGCTCACAATTTGAAAGCGGATGAGCTACTGGCAAAAAATCTGGAGCCTGAACACATCCCAGATCACCTGATCTGCAATTTACACCTAACTCTGATGTTTAATTAAGTCATCACCAAACAGTGGACTGAAATAGAGAACACGCTGGGTAGAGACAAAATTTACTCAATTATCTTTGTCAATGCAACAACAATCGCAGCATGTGTGACTGGTGTAGCCTCGGCTCCGGGATCGCCAATGTTAGCTCACTCCCCATGGGTCGCCAACATTACTTCTGTGTGAAGCAAGTTAAGTGCCCAGCCTGAAACGAGTGGCAGGGAGAGGAAGACACGGGAGATTATTCAAAAGGGGAGTCAGAACACACCATTGAGCTCTTCGTGTTATGGTTCCCTTGGAATGAACACTTCCATGCTCATTGCCGACGGCTGGTAGTATTCTCGTCAAAATGTACCTGTCAGAATATTTAGTGCGCCGCGGTATAATCCCTTTACACACACTTGGGATGAACACTTTCGCGATCAGTGCTAACGGCTGGTACTATTCTTTAAAGAAAAACTATCTTCCATAAGAATAGCTAAGATATCTAAAGTCAATCCCATGAATGATATCTTTATTCAAAATGCCGACGATATTATGTACAACAATGGTGATGAGATTTCTTTTTTTATAAAATTGTTTACAATCTTTGTAGTATACATATATATCCTTGTTACGGGATATACAGAAACATATTTTGTTCTATTAACAAGAGAAATAAAATTGTTGGAGTGAAAGTATACATATAGAAAAGTATTAAATGAATAAATACAAGTGCCGTGCTAAGAGGTGACCATAGTCCTGACCTGGTCTGGAGGCATGGTAATTGGCTACACTGAACAAGGCCTCGATTGTATGACTCGACTCATCAACCATGACTTTGATCGTAAGTCATGGAACCAGGCACATGAATTTGATATCCACATAGTGTCTTGACCAAACAAGTCACCTGACATTGATCTACACCGCCAGTCTCTACCATCTGGAAGATGTGGCATCCTTTCTGCAGAAATATGAACATATTACCACTCAGTTTGCTTGCATTGTGAGGTATTTCTTAGACTTGGACTTCCTGAAGATGGTGTACTGTGCAGGCACCCTTCTTGGACTTCATTTAATCGAGCCATACCTATCTTTGACGATGTCACCTGAAACAACCTACTGCAGCTGTACCAGGAACTGGAGGAGGTAAATGTGGCCACCTTGCTGCAGATTTAGGAACTAGCCTTCAAGTTTGTGTCCCAGGAAAGGTTCCAGTATACAAAGTATAAGGAGGACGTCTGTGATACCATATTCAAAGTAGCAACCTCATTCCAACCCCAGGTCATAACCCTGAAGATGATCCTTACCAAGTTGGCAACAGACTTTCAGAGGCAGAAGGGTGATTTTTGCCTTTGGAGACTATGATGAATCTACACAGAATGCTTTCACTCAGATAAACCCAGAGAAGTTTGAAAAGACACCAATTCGCATCCTGAATGCAGAGCGCAGTGTTGGATTTGTCAACTTCGAGCTGTCAAGAAGAGGTGCCAAGCAGCATGGTAGTGCATCAGCAGCACAGGTTAAAGCCAAGTCGACGGATTTTATCGACAGAAGGCAATTAGGGTCATTCAGGGCCTATGTCAGTGTGGTCAGGAAGGGAGGAAAGCTACCAGAAATCATGCTGGCATGGAACACAAGGCAAGATGAACTGAAGGAACAAGGCCTGCAGGACAAAGAGATTCCCAATATGGCAGTTGATTGGAAAAAAAAAAAAAAAAGGACCTGGATAAGCTGAAAAGAATGGGACGACCATTCACCTGAGCTGCTGCAGTAAATGAGTATGTGGCAGACACTGACAACAACCAGTATACAAAGGTAGAACGCTTGTACCTGGAGGTTCGAAATGCTCGAGACACGTCACTTTCCCTTCCGAAATCAAGCGACCTATTTCGCTTCATGAAAGACCACAAGAAGCTTCCAATCAACACCTATGCAGTGAATCTGAAGAACATTACCTCCAACGCAGAGGCGACAATGAAAGACTTTAATGAGGCCAT
>NC_134801.1:34819232-34829232 GCF_046742065.1 Oratosquilla oratoria | reverse complement strand
ATATATATATATATATATATATATATATATTATATATATATATATATATATATATATATATGTGGGGGTGGGGGTTGTGGTGTTCGATTGAAGACCAGGGCTAATTCAATATTCACTATCTTCTTAGTGATTTTCTCAATTTGCCGAATAGCTTGTATCTTGCAGGGAGGTCAAACACAAGGCTTCCGAGATTCATGGTGTTATTATAACGAAAAACATTACACAAAATTTTCAATACGAGCTTTCGGTTGAATCATACAACCATCTTCAGGTAAGTAAGAATAAATGTACAAAGCAGGAGTAAATGAAGGAACTTGGAGAGTTAGGTCGTAGCTAGGCGTCAGGTACTGGACGGAGGTGAGGTCTTCGCTTCAGCGGGATTTAGCTGGACATCAGATCACTGTAGCCGGACGTTTGGTCTTTGTTGCCACGCAGCCTCGCTGTGTAGTTGTAAAGTACTGTGTCCGTGTGTATGTTGATGATAGTGGTGTATTGTGTAATGTAGATTCTTTCCAAGATGTGTATTTTTGTATTGTTAACTAAATCATGTCTGTTTGGAGTTTTGTTGTGTGTTTGTATCATGTGTCTGCGTATACTTCCTTCACGGGCGTGCATTGTGAGTCTCCCGCTCACAGAGGTAGTGGTAACACCAATATAAGAAACATTGGGGAGAAGTTTGCAACCTTCTTCGGAGCAAGTAGATTGGTACATCACATTAGTCTGTTTGAAGAGAGAGTTGTTTTTAGTCATATTATTTCTCATTATAAGGTTAGAGACTTTTATGTTTTTGTAGTATATGATGAGGGTCAATTTGTAGTGTGGGTTGGTGCATGTGACGTTACGTGCAAGGATGTCTTTGAGAACACGTTCGTCTGTTTTACATGCTGGTGTCATTTGGTCTTTGTAATAAACTGTGTGTGTGGAATGTGTGTTGTTTCGCCCGTGTTGTGTTGTGTTGCGGGTGATGAAAAGTCTCGTCTCTTTGTCAATGAGAAAGTTGGGAAAACCGTTGTTAATGAGAATTTGTTTAACGCGCGTTATTTCGGAGTGAAAATTTTCCCAAGAAGAGCAGTTCTTATATGCGCGTCGAAGGTATGCCCGAATGACGCTAAGTTTGTAACGCTGGGGGCACTCACTTGCTGCATTCAGGCATCTTCCGGTGTCAGTCTTTTTCCTGTAAACAGTGGTCGTGTATTTGTTGTCTTCAGAGTGGATGAGGACGTCAAGGAAGGGAATTTTGTTGTGTATATTGAGTTCATATGTGAAGTGTAGTACAGAGGCTGTTTCCATGGCTAGCTGTAGATCTTTCAGGTGGGACTCACTCCTAACTTCAGTAAAAATGTCGTCAACGTATCTACAGTAGGAAAAGGGTCTTAAGACGGGGTCATTTGCAATCTAGAGAACAAAGTCTTACAAGACACATGATACAAACACACAACAAAACTCCAAACAGACAATATTTAGTTAACAATACAAAAATACTTAATGTAACAACAAGAAACTACACATCTTGGAAAAAGTCTACATTACACAATACACCACTATCATCAATATATAGATGGACACAGTACTTTACAACTACACAGCGAGGCTGCGTGGCAACAAAGACCAAACGTCCGGCTACAGTGACCTAATGTACAGCTACATCCCGCTGAAGCGAAGACTTCACCTCCCTCTAGTACCTGGCGCCTAACTACGACCTAACTCTCCAAGTTCCTTCATTTATTCGTACATAAACTCCTGTTTTGTACATTTATTCTTGCTTTCCTGAAGATGGTTGTATGATTCAACCAAAAGCTCGTATTGAAAATTTTGTGTAATGTTTTTCGTTATAATAACACCATGGATCTCGGAAGCCTTGTGTTTGACCTCCCTTCAAGATACAAATAAACTATTCTGATAATTGAGAAAATCACTAAGAAGAGAGTGAATATTGAATTAGCTCTGGTCTTCAATCGAATATATCTACAAGAAAACTTACTCTCCATTTATACCAATATATATATATATATATATATATATATATATATATATATATATATATATATGTATATATATATATATATATATATACAGTATATATAAATATACATATTTATATATATACATCATAACGTCACAACGACCCCCCCCCTATCGGAAGGCTAGGACGATGCCCCTTACAGAGGGTCTTATTGTGAAGAATCTAATTAATCATGCCCTTGGTTCAACTTCGCCGGTGCAAGATTATTCGAACCGCCATCCCCTCGACCTTCGCCGCAAGTAACAGCGCCCTAACCCGCTCAGCCAGTGAGCTTCATATATATATATATATATATACATACATATATATATATACATATATATATATACATACATATATATATATATATATATACATGAGAGAGAATGTGGGTGGGGAAGGGCAAACGAAGATGTGTTAGGAATAGAGTTTATTGCCCTAACGTTGCGACCAACTTGGACTTCATCATAGAACTACAGCATTACAAACGGATCACAATTCTTATATTCGTAGTGAGAGGGAACCCGCCAAGGTATGAGCGTCATGTTTTCCCTTTGGCTAACGATTTAATTATTAGGACACTTGCTGCTTTCGAGAGGCATTTAAATCCGTCTCTGTCGTTGTTGTTCTTGTTGGTGGCGATATGTGCAGTTTCCACAGTTTTTCTCATTTTCTTCTGTGGAAGCTGCACATATCGCCGCCAACAAGAACAACAACGACAGAGACGGATTTAAATGCCTCTCGAAAGCAGCAAGTGTCCTAATAATTAAATCGTTAGCCAAAGGGAAAACATGACGCTCATACCTTGGCGGGTTCCCTCTCACTACGAATATAAGAATTGTGATCCGTCTGTAATGCTGTAGTCCTCTGAAGAAGACCAAGTTGGTCGCAACGTTAGGGCAATAAACTCTATTCCTAACACATCTTCGTTTGCCCTTCCCCACCCACATTCTCTCTCATTTGTCTGAAATAATCTTATATATATATATATATATATATATATATATATATATGTATATACAGTATATAAATATATATATATATGTATATATATATACATGTATATATGTATATATACATATATATATAAATATATATATTTATAAATACATATATATATATATATATATATATACATGTATATATATATATATACATGTATATATATATATATATAATGTTTATAAATACATATATATAGATATATATATGTATTTATAAATATATATATATACATATATATGCATAATCATATACATATATATATGTATATAAATGCATATATATATATATATATATATATATATATATGATGAATTATATGATATGAATTATATGACATGTGATTTTATGATTATGTGGTCATTATATGATTCCTTATCATATGTTATGTAACATGATGATTAAAAAGAAAAAATAGAAAGTTCAACAAACCATACGAGACCTAGGACGAAAATAATCATCCCCTAATCACCCGAAAAAGCACAATGGATGAATATCGATATTAAATAGTAACCTGAGAGTCACAATATTTTACGTCATCTCAAAGGTCTCTTTCCCTTCATTAGCATACGATCATTGGGGACGAATTCAAACGACGTGTGCAAAGACACGATGAACAATCAATCAGTCATCCAATCAATCAGTGGAAGCAAACGCTGAGGCATCGCACGTACCCAAGCACCTCACGCCCCCATGACGATCATAGTTGGCATGCTCCCAGGTGGCATAGAGAACAGAGCCGGGGAAAATAGTATCTCCATAAAATCATAATGACATCGCTGCATTGATTCTTTCCTATATGAAGAGAGATTTTCTTACGCTGTGTCGTACCAAGCGTCTCAGGATTTCAATGGGTTGGGAACGAAGTTAGGCTTGAACAGGACATCAACTGATTCACTTTACCGCAGGATGCTTTAAAATCATACACACACACACACACACACACACACACACACACACACACACACACACACACACACACACACACACACACACACACATATATATATATATATATATATATATATATATATATATATATATACAGTATATATACATATATATATATATATATATATACATATATATGTATACACACACACACACACGCACACATATGTATATATATATATGTATATATACATATATAGATATGTGTATTTGTGTGTGTGTGTGTGTGCGTGAGTGTATATATATATATATATATATACATATATATATATATATGTATATATATATACACGCATACACACAAATACACACATTTATATATATGTATACATATATATATACATATATATACGTATATATATATATATATATATATATATATATGTATATAAATGTGTGTATTTGTGTGTGTGTGTGCGTGAGTGTATATACATATATATATATGTATATATATATATATATATGTATACATATATATATATATATACATATATGTATGTATGTTGGTGCTTGTGTGTGTGTGTGTTTGTGTGTGTATGTATATATATATATATATATATATATATATATATATATATATATATACGTATATATGTATACATATGACACACAGGAACCCACAGTCGGAGAAAATAAACTTCGAATAAAGAAGAATCCTATATTTTGGCTATCAACTGTAGCCCTCTTCAGGAAAGTACATAGAGCAGAGTACAGAGGGGACTTATAAGCTACAGAGTGAAGAGATGTGTACAGATGACCTCATTCAGGCGCGGGGCAAACTGGGGTAGCGGAGGAGGGAGGGGGTGAGGAGAGGGGGGGTTGTAAGGTCCGTACCAGCTTGTTAACTGCTGCGAGTGAAATGATGTCAGGTGTCCACTGCCCTTTAGAAATATTAATATTAGGGCATTCCTCAATTAATGCTGATTCGACTATTTTCCTCCTGAAACCGCAGTGGGACTTGAACACTAATCTGGCCTTACCCCAGTCGAAAGAATGATTCTTATTTTTGACATGAAGAAATACAGCCGAATTTTCTTGCTCATACCTAATTGACCTTTTATGTTCTGCCAATCTAGTGTTCAAGTCTCTCCCGGTTTGACCCAAGTAAATCAAAACCGGGAGAGACTTGAACACTAGATTGGCAGAACATAAAAAGTCAATTAGGTATGGGCAAGAAAATTCGGCTTTCCAACCAATTGTTATGCATCTTTTTATTTCATTATCATGATCTTTCGTCACTTTCACCATCTGCCCTAAATAATTATACTCCTCAACTTCTTCAAGGCTCTCACCATCAATTACACGTAGACAAAGAACTGACATGTGGTAAAAGTATTAAGAAAAGGCCTAGCAAGTAGACAAAGAAAGGTAATTGAGGCCCTATACATAGCTTCCGAAGACAACATGATCCAAAAAGTAGGGGACCTTTAATGGTCAAAATACATAGCGAAATACGCAGCTATTAGGCGCAACACAAAGACGGCGCCAACTTAGATCGGTGGAAAAATATCAGATGATCTTTTGTCCGGCAGGTTCCACACTCACATTCTACACTCACGACATTTTTTTTTCTCATTTTTACACTATCACTCATTTTAATATATAATTTGGGAAACGCATTTTATTTTAACTTCATTTATTTTCAGTAGATTAATGAATTAATTATTTATTCATTTACAGGTCCCTGCCCACCCACCCGCGTCCCCTGCCTAGTTGGTGAGATTGTGGTGTCGGATCTGCTATGTATACCGCCAGCTTCATCCAGGAGTATCATTCCTCTGAAGAAGCTCTAAGTGAAACTCGTCAGGAATAAACTCAGCCCTAGATCTGTGTCTTATTCTTCCACCTTCCTCAAACCTGTCATAATGTTTCAACATATATGTTTATATACATATGCAAATATATATATATGTATATATATATATATATATATGTAAAGTTTTGAATGAATAAATAATGAATAGATAGAAAACGAATGAATGAATAAATTAATAAAAAATGATAGATAAATAAACAAATGAGTAAACAAATGAATAGATCAGCAAATATATAGATACAATATATAAATTGATAAACGAATGAACAAGTAGATTGACGAATATATGTATAACAAATAATCATACAGACAAACAAACAAAGAGACAAACAGAAAAACAAACATAATCAAAAGCAAAAAATTAACGTAGAAACAACGAAACAGACAAACAGACAGATATACAAACACACAAAGGAACAAACAAACGAACAGACATACTGGCAAGTAACCAAACAAATGAATAAATAACTACAAGGAGGAAAGCAGTAGCATGATATTCTTGTCAAAATCAGAATAAGATAAAAAATTCGTCGAGAAAATATAACCACAAAAAAGCTTCGTTACAAATATACGTCTTTCGAAAACAATGAAGATGATACCTAAGTTCAAAGAAACAAAAATATGCGTTTCCTTCGAATGTGATAGAATTTACTTTTTTTTTTTTTTTTTAATTAGAACCAAACAGGATGAAAAATGAGAGGATATAAAATTATCAGAAACAAAGAGAAATAGCAATACCTTAAAAACACAGTCACAGCCGTAGCGAGACACACAGACATATGCTCAGATAAACACGCATACACACGGACTCTCAAACACACACACACACACACACACACACACACACATACACACATGTTGCAATCAAGACAGACTGCAAGAAGATAGACTGCAAGAGAGTGACGTCACAAGGCACGTCACAGCACGTTACACGAGGTTAACGTTCGCTCCAGCACCATGCACGTGAACGCGCGCACACATTTTAGGAGTAATGTGGTGTTGGACCACCAGCAAGAACCTGACCTTCCCACGATAATAAGGGAGACCGGGCTCACAACTAGGGCAAACCCCCATTGGTCAGCTCCACGGGTAAACTTCCACAAGGCGACCGTTAAAGACTACCATACGAACGATATTTCTTCTGTATATATTTTTACCTTCCTGTTCCATTTTATTTATGCCATGTTTCCTGTTGTTCTAGGTTAGGTATATTTACTGTAATTAGCTAGCAAAATGTTAAGTATATCACTCAATTAGTTTCACACCAATTTTGGCCTCTTGTACATAAATGCTATCTGTTAATTGATGAAGTGTCAACCGACACCAAACCTTTCTTCGCCACGGCTCAATGCTCGGTGGACCGATTCAGATTCACCACGGACTTGAGCGGGCATCAGTCTCCTCTCTGCTATCCACGCAGAATAAAGTCCATAAAACTCATCACTGTTTACATTCGAAAACCCGCTACTCGTTGGTCGCCTGGTTACCGAACTCTCTACCTCTAAGCCTCCGAAGAACTTATCAACAGTGTGGGTAGGGACACAAATCCTGCCATACACACACACACACACACACACACACACACACACACACACACACACACACACACACACACACACACACACACACACACACTCGTGGCGCAGTAGTAGAGTTCCTGGCTGCCACCACGGTGGTCCGGGTTCGAATCCCGCCCAGGGCTGAAATAATTTCAGTATCGCTACGCTGCACGTCGTTACTCCAAATCTCGTGGGCGGGGAGTTGGGGGGGGGCGTAAGGTCACAGCATTACCCATAGATCAAATATGAACTCAAACTCTTCTGGGAGGGACATAGCTGTCGATCACGAGTCCAACACGTGATCCAAGACCATAGTGAATCACACACACACACGACGGCGGAGAGGTACCATTCCCAACCACTAATTTAGCTGTTCGACTTCGATCCCCGCCATGGGTTTAAAAAAATCACTATCACTGCACTGCAAGACGGCACACCAATTCTCATGGGCACAGATATGAATTAGCAGGGTGCAAAGGTCAGAGCAATAACCATATGTCTGGTATATATGTGATCTGAGCTCTCATAGGGGAGGGTAATAGCTGTCGATTACGAAACCAACACGTGATCCAAGATCATCGTGAGTCACATGTACACACACGCACACACACGCGCGCGCACACACACATACATACACAAACACACACACGCACACACATACACACACAAACGCACACACACACACACACACACACACACAAACGCACACACACACACACACAAACGCACACACACACACACACACACACACACACACACACACACACACACACACATACACACACACACACACACACACACAAACACAAACACGTGCATTTATATATGAGTGTGTGTGAGTGTGTGTGTGCGTGCGTGAGTGTGTGTGTATTTACCTTGTTGTATTTTACCTAGTTGTATTTTACGGTACGGGAGCTATGCTCGTTGTGACCCTTTTTCGTATCTCTCCACGTCTATTTTATTCTTGAAATCGTGTATAATTCTGGCATTCACTGTTTCACTGTTCAATTTCTTCCAGACATCGATCACTCTGTATGGGACGCTATTCTTTTTCAGGTTTCTTCTGTAACTGTCTTTCTTTAGCTTCTTGTCGTGTCCTCTTGTTTCTCTCTTGTCCCATTTTAATAGGTCATCTCTATCGAGAACTTCCACCCCTTTCATAATTCTGAAAATGGTCAACAAATCGCCTCTTTCCCTTCTCTGCTCCAATGTTGACAGCTGTAATTTCTCCCATCTTTGTTCATATGTCAAATTTGATAGTGTGGGTGCCCTTTTTGTCACTGCTCTTTGGATTTCTTTTTAATTTTCTTGTATTTTTCTTTATGCTAAGTGCCCACATTGATATAGTATATTCTAATTTCGGTCTTATCAATGTGATAATTATTTTCTTAACCATCTCCTCATCCATATAGTCGAAGGCCACTTTCATTGATCTTGATAAGTTGTAGGTCTCTCCAAATAACTTATTCACATGTTTGTCAGGTGTCATGTCACTTGAGATGATTACTCCTAGGTTCCTCTCTGAGTTTACTTTTTTTACTACTTTGTTTCCAATCGCACATCTTCCCGAAACTCTATTTTTCACTATTCCAAATTCCATTATTCTACATTTCTTGATGTTGAAGTTTATTTTATATTTCCGACTCCATTCCCATACTTTATCCATGTCATCTTGTAGCGATCTGCAATCTTCTTCTGTTTTCACTGTGTGTGTGTGTGTGTGTGTGTGTGTGTGTGTGTGTGTGTGTGTGTGTGTGTGTGTGTGTGTGTGTGTGTGTGTGTGTGTGTGTGTGTGTGTGTGTGTGTTTGTGTGATTCACCATGGTCTTGGATGATTCACGTGTTGGACCCGTGATCGACAGCTATTTCTCTCCTGGAAGAGAGCTCAGAGCTCATATAAGACCAATCTATGGCTAATGCTGTGACCTTACACGCACACACACGCCCAACTCCCCACCTACGAGAGTTGGAGTAACAACTCACAGCGCAGTGATACTGAAATTATTTCAGCCCTGGGCGAGATTCGAACTCGGACCGCCGTAGTGGCAGACAGGAACTCTCCTACTACGCCACGAGTCGTGTGTGTGTGTGTGTGTGTGTGTGTGTGTGTGTGTGTGTGTGTGTGTGTGTGTGTGTGTGTGTGTGTGTGTGTGTGTGTGTGTGTGTGTGTGTTTACTTAGTTTTATCTTACGGGACGAGAGCTATGCTCGTAGTAACCCGCTATTGTATCTCTCCGTATCCAGTTTGTTCTTAAAATCTTGTATAGTTTTGGCACTCACTGTTTCCCCATATAGTTTGTTCCAGACATCAATCACTCTGTGTGGGAAGCTATTCTTTTTCAAATATCTTCTGTAAATGTCCTTTTTTAACTTCTTCTCGTGTCCTCTTGTTTCTCCTCTGTCCCATTTTAATAAGTCATCTCCATCAAGAACTTCCCTCCCTTTCATTAGTCAGCAATTCGCCTCTTTCTCTTCTCTGTTCCAGTGTTGATAGATGTAATTTATCCAATATTTGTTCGTATGTCAAATTTGAGAGTGTAGGTACCATTTTTGTCGCTGCTCTTTGAATTCTTTCCATTTTGTTTTTGTTTTTACTTTGTGCCCATAGTGTCGCAGCATACTCCAATTTAGGCCTTATCAGTGCAATTAATATTTTCTTTTCCATTTCTTCA
>NC_134801.1:34796732-34809232 GCF_046742065.1 Oratosquilla oratoria | reverse complement strand
GAGACATTCGAGCCGGCCGAGCACGTGATAAACATTAATGATAAAGATCGCTTTGCATTCAGTCCCACGACATTGTACTGCGCCTTGAGCTCTCTTTTTCCAAGAAATCTTTGAAATCATAATACCTAAACTTACGAAATCTTTCAAGAAATACAATGTGAATAAAAAAACGTAGACGTAAGTGTGGTGATTACGAAAAATAGTATAAATAAAACAATACCACACAAGCATGAGCGTAAAAACAGGTGTGGAAGAAATATCTGAGTAATAAACTTTTAAAGGAAAGTGCAGAGAGAAATGAACAGCGAGAGGAAAGGGCTAAATGTGTGGCCATTATAGTACAGAATGAGGATCGAAAGAAGTGGCGGGTGGAAGAATAAGTGGAACAATTTGTTGGGGGAAGTTGAGAGGGCAAACCTTCCTTAATAGTTTAATCTGAGCAAAAGACAAGAACCTTGGGAGACTCCCAATGACGGGGCAGGATCAGCGGCCGAGGAAAAACACTCGAGGAGACCAAAGATAAGGAGAAATTACACTTAAGAGAAAGTTAAGAAATAAAGAAGTCGTTGTAAAGATGACACAAGAAGAGAAAAAATATTAAGGGGGAAGAAATGCTAAGAGAGTAGAAGATATATGATAAGTGTGGGGAAAAAAGTGGTCGTAAGAAAAGTTACGTGAATGTAAGGAATGATAGATAAAGGCCAAGACGGATGGTTGAAAAAAGCGAAGAAAAACACAACGGAGGAAAAAGGTAAAAACGTAAGAAGGAGAGCAAACAAGAAAGGAAAGAGTAAAATGAAAAGAAAAACAGGAAGGAATAGTGAAGAAAGGACATATGGAAGAAGAAAAAAAAACAGCAGAGGAAGAATTGGCAAAGAGAAATGCAAGAAAAAGTACATGTGAAAAAAAACAAAAAACGAATGGTCGAATAGAATCACGGTTGGAGAAAATGGGGATGGGGCTTGGGGGCAAGGGATATGATGGAAAAGGAAGAAGCAAAATTACTGGTAAGGAGAAGGAGGAAGTACAGAAGGGGATTTTGGGCCACAAATAGGAAGAACGGAAAAAGGGTTGGTGAAAAAAGGACAGAAGGACAAATGGAGAAGGGAAAGAGAGAGAGAGAGAAAAGGAGAAAAGAAGAGAAGCAAAAACAAATGAAAAAAAAACTGACAGTAGTGGGAAAGGAAGAGGTCCAGAGCTGAAAAAGGAGAAAGAGGGAAAGAAGAGAGAAATGAAAATAGCAGAAAGGAAGAATGGGAACATGATATAATGAAGAAAAGGGGAGGAAAGAGGAATAACGAAGGAAGAAAACAAAGTTGGTACGGAAGTGAGACAAAGGAAAGGGGATGAAGAGGATGTGGTGTTGGATGGGCCGCAAAAAGCAAGCAAGCCTCGAGGTAGGTAGAAGGAAGGAAAGGGGGTGAGTGAGGAAGTGATAAAGTAAGAAAGTGAAGAGGCACGAAGGAATGTGAAGCATAAAAACCTGGAAGAATATAGATATAGATAAACTGCTTGACTTGTAAAAATAAACTGAAATGATATTCTTGTGGGGGCGAACTGAGGGATAAATAAATGAGAAAGGAATGTATAAAGAGTTTCATGAAAAAGAGGAAACAGATAAACGACTGGCCATTGTAAAATACGAAGGAAATGGAAAGGGAAAGAAATAAAAGAAGGGAAAGATACGAACGCTCACAAAGGAAAGAAAGCAGATGAGAAAGGAAAAAGGGCTGGCCTAGAGGGGAAAGCCATGTTGAGGACCGGCATGAGGGGATGAGGGGAAAGGCATGAAGGAGAAAGAGGAAAACGGCAGAGGAAGAGAGAGCCGCTAAAGGGGCAGGAGACGATTTGTCTGCAAGAGGCAAGCGGGCAGATAAGCAGGAGGCAGGGATGAAAGCAGCCCGACAGACAGTTAAGCAGGCAATCAAGGAGCCAGGTAAACTGACAGGTTGGAGACTTGTGTGACGGGAGAAGGATGGACGGCGCGAGATGCAGAAGCTGTAAAGGAGGAAGAGACGGACAGCAGACGGAAGAGGAAGGAGAACAGCAGCGAGTGAGCTTTTCCGGGAGGACATGAAGGAAAGAAGACAGAATTCAGCGCTGAGAGTAAGGCTGAGAGAATAAAGGGAAGAGAGGAAGCCAAAAAAGAGTGAATAAGGAAGCTGGAAGAAGATTAAAAAGGAAGCAAAGAGAAAGGAAAGGCAGACAGGTGGGCAAAAAGGAAGGAATAGCTTCTGGAGGCGATAAGGCAGAAAGCAAGAAAGAAGGAAAGAAAGGAGAAAGGGAGGACAAAAAAGAAATGAATAAAGCGGATGGGAAGTGGTTCGTCAAAGAAACAGAAGAAATGGGTAGATTAGAAGACAAGAAGGAGAGATTATAGAGGATAGGAGGTAGGCAGAGAAGTGGGAGGAACAAAAAGAGATAGAAAGGATGGGAAAAAGGAGGACATAAAGAAGATGGGAAAAGTTCAGGCAAAGAGGAAAACGGAATGAACGAAAACAGAAAGGAGAGTAAAAAAGAATGAGCAGTGAGGTTGGGAGATCCAGTAGTCAAGGGCAAGAAGAAACACAAAGGAGGTCTGGTTTGAGAAAGCTGTGGGATAAGTGTGCAGCAGGAGACCGAAGAGGAAGAGGAGAACAGAGGAGGCTGAAGCGGATCCAACGAACGTAGAGACCTTCAGCAATGACGTCAGACTATGCCAGATGCAGTTCCCAGAAGTCCTGTTTTTGGTTTCGATGTTTATCAGTCGACTTTCAGAACCTATGTAAGGGAACTAGAACCACTATTCCTCAGAGGTTCTTCAAAGCTGAATAAAATAGTCTGGTGTGAACCAAAATACAATTTTCAATCGTATCAAATTAACTTGAATAGGTAGTAGAACGACGAGAAGCTATTTAGATTAGACAACAACGATTGCCTCTTTCTTTCCTGAACTCTTCTCTAAACCGAATAAGATAGTCTGGCGGTGTTAACAAAACCCTTGACGTTAGATTCGTGGCAATAGTAATCGATGTAATATCATAGGTCGAGGAAATTAAATAACTGGACAACTACGAACGGATGAGAAGCAAATACGCATTTTTATGTAAGGGGGAAAAAGCCTTTGGTATATGTACGCATGTATATTTCCTCGTATTCTTGTAATCTCCCACTTCCTGTTTATATTATCGATATTCTTAAGAGAATGGAAAGAACAAGAAAGTAGAACAAAAAAATACAAAAAAAAACAGTTTCTTTTTAGACAAGCATTCTAGCTGATTTCGTAGTACTTTGTTGTTGCGTGATATCAGATACCGCACACAACATATTCAAATTACCTATACTCAATGACACTATTTGATTGAACGTCACGAACTACCCCTTATCAGGAGGCTAGGACAGTTCCCCTTGACAGCGAACTTTGTAGCGTGGAAATTAATAAAACATGCCAATAGTCCAATCCGCTCGTGGTAAGGATCGAACCGTCGCCGTCCCCTCGACCTCCGTCGCAAGTAGTGACACTCTAACACTCTCGGCCACTCTCGGTTAAGATGAAAATGTAATAATGACATTATACTCCTCAGGAACCCTTTCTTGTTACTGATTACTTTTATAATTGTTCTCATTGCTGCCAGGTGCTTTTACTCAGCTAGAGGAAAACCCTTGTGCAGCAAAACTGCCAAGTTTATCAAAACTAACCATTTCATAGTTATTGATAACTAATCATTTTACCTTTCCATGGAAAAATGTAATGGAACAGATCACAGGATATCTAGTCTTTGACAGCATTGAAAATGTTAATAATTCCTTTGCTGTCATAAATGTTATAGTTTCATCAAACTCTATTTATAACCTATTTATTTCATCGTGACAGGCTTGGATTATAAAGAGCAAGGTCTGAAGCCAACAAAGGTACACAGAGGCGGGTTTAATATCTTAGCTTTCAATGGCTCCAAGTGCAACTGCGTTTGTACGCATACAGGAAAAAGCGAACCAGTACATTCTGAAGTCCATTCAAAACAAGCGATAGGGTGTAGTTTTGTCCGTCCATCCATAAATTTTGGCCGGCGTTAACTTGCCTCCCCCGTGAGTTGAATGTTATTTTTTTCTTTATTTCTTTCTTTTACTTTCCGAGATTCATACCCCAATATTTCCATAAAGGTGAACTTTACATTTTGGAAAACTGTAGCTGGTTTAGGGGTAGGGTAAGTCAACGAGCAAAGCTCTCGAACCAATGCACCAAAGTTGACGACGTTTCTCATCTTCGTAAAAGGGACACCACCTTAAGAAAAAAAGAAAGAAAGAAAAAAAAGTTACCCAGAAAATAAGGACCATCACCAAGCTGAAGGTTTTAGTTGAGACCATTTCACTGTTCTATTCAGCTTTGGTAATCTAAAGAAGTTTAGAAGTTATTATTTGAAAAGATCACAATGTTGTTATCGTCACCGCTGGATTAAAAAATGGTGAGACTAAGTCCAAGATATATACATATATACATATATACATACATATAAAGGGGGTAGACTCATCAAGGCTACTCTTTATCCACCCCACATTCATCCAACACCAATTTCTTGGCCCTGTCCCTTGCCCGCTATTCGGGTCAGAAGCAATACAGCAAGAGACAGCACCTCCATAACAGGTCCCGATAAGCACAGCTGGTTTACCCCCACTGCTTCACTACATGGCGACCCTCCCCACTCATCCACTCAAGTATTTAGAGCAGACAAGGGGAATCCCTTCGAGCCGTATCAATTTCACATCCATTTATAACCCCCTTCCACTCACACCTCAATCTTGCCGTCTCCCTTTCCTGCTCGACACAGATTCCCTTTGTACCCATTCACCCATTAACCCCATCTATTCATTCCATTTTCATTCCTCTCAGGTTCATTCCATTCATTTCATACACTATAGTCTATCTTCGCTCATTCTTTTCATATGTCTAAATCATTCCAGTGTTCTTTGATCAACCCTATTTACCAGATCTTTTTTAACCTCAGTTCTTTGGTTCACCTTATTTCTCATTCTATCCATACTTGTGATCTCGCCAGTAATTTCTGTGCACTTAATCTCAAACACATTTAGGCTCTTTCTTTCTACCTCTTAGATTTCAAATCTCTGGCTCATACTATGTTATAGGCACAATTTCTTTCATACAGACTTCTCTTTATGTTTATCCCTAGATACCTATTTCTCAGGACATTTTTTATTCCCCAAGACATATATTACTTCCTTTTTCCTATATGCCCATATTCCTCCATAGCTTATTACATGTGATCCTAAATATTAAAAGCTTTTCACATCCTCCAGCCTACCTCCCTTAAGACCTAACCTCCAATTCACTGTCACCCTCTCATCTTGTACATTTCTTTACATTATCTTAGGCCATATTTACTTTCAGATTTTTCCTCTCACACATCCATCTAATTTCCTCCCCTAGCTGTCTCAGTCCTTCTTCTAACCCAGCCGCAAGCAGAAAAAAAACTGAATTCCCTTTTCGTTCCGCTCTCACATATCAGCTCCAAAACTCCGGTCTAACAGTCACAGATACATCCCATATAACCTCATTTATGTACACGTTGAACAACCAGGGTCGCAGTACACAACACACAGTACACAATGCCTTCATGCCAACCCTTTTATTTTTTTCCAATTCCTTAATAGACCAAAAGACATATTTACCTTTTGTCTTACCATAAAAAATATATATCTACGCACCCTCTTTTATTCCTAAGCCCACACATATCTTCCCTATTTGTTCCCTCTATTCCCCTCCTAATCCCCTTAATTAGACCTTCCCATATGCCTCACTGAATAAACTTAACAGACTGATCCCTCTGATTCTACTACATATTTCTCCCCTTTTCCTTTGTATAATGGAACTATTATGTACTCCTTCAATCCTCTGACACATTTCCCTCCCTTAGACGCACATTAAACAACCTTTTATGTATGTATGTATGTATGTATGTATGTATGTATGTATGTATGTATGTATGTATGTATGTATGTATGAAATTATGTATGTAATTATGTATGTAATTATGTATGTATGTATGTATGTATGTATGTATGTATGTATGTATGTATGTATGTATGTCGCCACTATCGCCTCTCTGTCATCTCTCTTGCCACTGTTAGTCCTATCAACCATTGCCACTGTGATCGCCCTTGTGGTTTTCACTTATGGATATAGCAACTCAATTCTATTAATTATGATTTTCTGTCTAGGAGAATAAAAACGTTGAATTTTTCTTTATCTTTCTTCCGTTAATTCTTATACAGCGTACTCATCATGAGATTCTCTCACGGGATCCCCGAGAGCACGTATGCAAGATCCTTTGTGAGCTTTGAAGTGACGTAGTGATTTTTTTTAGTTCAATGATCTTTAATGTTACATATAAGATCCACCCCAAAGGGCGTGATCTTACAATCGCGAATCAATTGAATTTTCTCCTACACCCTTTCACCAATCAGATTCGTTGTTTAAACTCTATTTGGCAATATTGTTTGGTAAGAATAATCTCGAGTCTGCATAATTCTCACTTGGTTACAAAGGAATGTCATGTCAGCAATACACTCGAGCTCCCGTCTCTTGTTTATAAACAAGGCAAAAAGGCGAACTAAGTGTAAGATATTGTATTTATTTCCACCTACAAAATAAATTGTTCTATACGGACTGGAGTATCTGGGTGAAAGGTTATTAATGATTGTATGTATTTTGGCCATGACCAAATCTCCTATTTGTAATTCTATTTTATGTGCTATTTTATGTTGTTGCTTCTTCATCTCTTGTGTATATTCTGTCATGTGTTTTCTAACTCTTTGGTGTATAATTTGAAATGTGTGTATCCTATCTGAGATGTAATCATCTATGTTATATACTGCTTCGATTTAGCAATTAAGATTTTATAGGGAAGAATTTTGTCTTCCCCGTAGATGATATAGTGTGGAGTTTCACCTGTGGTTGTATTGATTTGGTTACTAAATGCACATTTAACACAAGGAATCCAATTATCCCAAGTTATACTATGTGGGCTTATCAAACCTCGAAGACAAGTGATATCCATTGCTCTGAGGATGATTCACTTGCATATTAATTTTGTTTACCTTAAATGACCTACATAATTCCAAGATTTTGTTGTTAAATTCAGCACCATTGTCTGAAACTAAGATATTCGGAGTAGTGAAATTGCAGATGATTTGTTCATATATTACTGAAGATATTGTTTCAGTTCTCTTATTTGGAATGGGTTGTAAAATACAAAATCTTGAGAGATAATCAATGGCAACAAATATATATTTATATCCATTTTCAGGCATAGGTAACTTTAGTGTATGTAAGTGAACTCTTTCCCAAGGCTTCTGTAGTATGGGATGTGATAGCATAGGAGCAGGCTTATGTGTATTTCGTTTTACTTCAGCACATTTCAAGCAATTACCAATATGTAAATAGATACCTCTCCTCATGCCAGGCCAAAAGTATTTACGCTGTGTTTGCCTATAACTTTTATCTTTTCCTCTGTGAGAACTATAATCATTATCATGAAGTAATTTTTATACCTCTGGTACAAGTGCTTGTGAAATTACCAACTGATTCAGTGGACCCTTAGAAATATCCTTCCCACTTCCGATCATTTTTCTATGCAAAAGTCCATTGGAGGAATACCTCGTGGGTTTATCAAATTCTGAGCAGCTTTTTCCCAAGTCTGATCTCTTCTTTGTTCCCTTATTATCAATTCATCATCCGATGTTACTAGTTCATTAATACTGCAGACGAAATTAATCAACCCTGTCGTTGGTAGGCTAATATTCCTAGATAGTGCATCTGCTGCAACGTTCTTCCTTCCTGAAATGCATTCAAACTTAACGTCGTAACATTGAAATGTAGTAAACCACCTGGCTAATTTGCTTCTAAGATCCTTATGTTTGAATAAGTTCCGAATAGCTGTATGATCAGTCTACACTCTGATTGGATACAAGTATCATATCTCTAAAACCATCCAGTGAATATATCACTGCTAATGTTTCTCTTTCTGTAATGCAATAGTTTCTCTCTGCACTATCATAATTAGAAAAATGAGAACTGAAGAACTGGTAAGATTATCTTTCAGTTTGTCAAAAACGTATTGTTGATCAGGTCCCCAAATGAACTTTGAATCTAATCTTAACAAAGAACTTAATGTATTAATGTATTAGTTGTGTCTGCATATCCCTTTATAAACTTTCTATGATACCCTGTCTATCCCAAGAAACTTCTAACTTTCTCTATATTATTCGGTACTGGGTAGTTCTTTACTACTTCTGATTTCACTGTACTAAGTCTATGACTATCTTATATCCCAAATAAATTACACTGTCTTGCAAAAACTTACATGTTTATTTTTCAAGCTTCACTTTCAACCTTGTTTCAACTAGTCTTGAGAATATCAAATCTAATTTCTTAAAGTGCTCAGTTGCTAATTAGGAAACTATTAAGATATCATCTAGAAATATACTGGCTGTGTTTCCTAACAACCCATTTAGTACTGTATTCATCAATCTCATAAAAGTTAACGGACTGTTACAAAACCCAGATTGCATTCGTTTGAACGCGTAGTACCCCGTTGTTGTAGAAAATGCTATATAACCTCAAGAATCTTCATGCATCTCTATTTACCAGAACGCTGATTTGATATCTATAGTCCTGAAATCCCGATTCTCAGTTCCCAAACTACAAAGTATATCTGCTATTATCGGTAATGGTAGTCGATCAGGTATTGTCTGTTTATTCAATTCCCTATAGTCAATAACTGGAAGTATGGTGCCATATGATTTAGGTACCAGAATCAATGGGAAGTTCCATTCAACTTGACTGGGTTCTATGACATCCTGCGATAACATTTCAATGATCAGTTTATCTGCAATAGCTAGCTTGGGATATGGTAATCTGTAGGCAGGTATGTAAATAGGTTGAGTTCCTGGTTTTTAATTTGTTTTGCCCAAGGCGTTCACCGGCAAAGCATTTGCTTTGTGCTTCGTTAGCAATGCAATTAAACTTAATTCTAACTCAGAATAACAAGTAGATTCTAGTTTACTTTTATATCTTTCTTCCAAGTCTGTTTCTTTCTGAGTTGAACAGATTGATGAAATTGGTGATTCCACCGCTTCAGGACTCTCGTTTAAAATCTCATTATCTTAATGGGTCTTTGACAGACTTGAAAACATCCTATTTGTGTTCCTTTTCTTAAGACTATGTCTTTATTCAAAGTACTGATCACTAATATTTCTATCTTGTTCTTGTGTGTCTTATAAATTTCCGAGTCCAGTTTCAAACCTTTTATCTTAATTAATTCTGGGGTGGTCTACAGTGACTCCTTTCAACTGCACTACTACTCTGTTAATTGTTCTGGAGTACAATAATGTCGACTTTATTACGCCACCTTCCACAATCAGCAAAATTTCATTTAAAGTTGATGAATTCTGATCAACTTAAGGAATTTCTTGAACATCTGTGTTATGTTCACTATGTGTGCCTTTTCCTTCCACCTGTGTTATCTGTTCTTGAATAGACCACTCTGCCCCGCTACTATCCAATCTAGCATTGTTATCTTCCCCCATCTATTTCAACAGGTTCTGTTATCACAGATACTGGTTCAAAGTCTGGTTGAATTAGAAATGGGATTAACTGTGATTTCACTAAGATTCCCAACTCAGCCGGACATATGATTATATCATCTTTTCTCAATGTTGCAAATCCTATCAATAAATCTCCTAGGAAGACAGATTTTTTTATAACCATCACCGGAATGTGCAAGTGCTCATTTTTATACAAAATAACCTTACGCTCATCGTTACCTAATGTTTTTAACTGAGTTTCTGTTACTCCATACAATGAATAATGAACAGGTTCCAATATTTTCACTCCCGGTTTCAACCTTTTAAGCACTTTACTACTAGTTATAACATTTACTACAGATTCCATATCAATAGATATTTAAGTAGGTCTATTAAATACATTACCCGCAATGATGGGTTCTACAGAAGCCCTTCCAATTGTTATAATAAATCTAAAATTTTCTCTTGTGTTGTCGTTCCATTTCTCATCACTGTCCATTACACTATCATGTTTATTTGTTGCTCTAGTGTTGTTTTACTTTGTGTCTGGGTTTTCCCTCTTGTTTCTGGGTGAATACAAAAATTTAATATTCATCTACAGTCCTGTATTCTATGTCCTACTCTATAGTGGTACAAACAGAAAGGTGGGTTTCGACAATGATACTCATCACGACCCTCATATTTGCAGTTCCTACAAATGATCTTATAACACTCTCGTGTTATATGTCCCCATTTGTTACAATTATGGCACTGAAGCCTAGCATTCCTTGAAGTGCTTCTAACTCTATATTCAGATCCTCTTTGTTTGTAATAACTACTAGAGTTTCTAGTTTCTTTCTGTTGTTACATTCCTAATGTCATGACTAATTGCTTTACTTTATTGATAACCTTTTAAAAATAATAATATATCTCCCCTAAGTCTATTGTTTCTTTAAGATCTTTGTATAGCTTTTCTGCAAATGCTATCAACTTAATAGCCCGAGAAAATATTAACTTGTCACTAGATCTACTTTCTATCCAACTGAATCCTTCAACATAGATATCATGTCCTTAGACCATTTGTCTATTTTCGCTGAACATTCTGTGTTTGTTAACTTTTTTGTTGTTGTTGCCTTTATCATTCTAACCAAAGACCTAATAGGATCCTGATCACACTTTGATTTAAAGTGTTTAATAAATCACTTCTTATAGTCCTCCTATTTGCTTATACTTTCCATTTGCTAGAAAGTTATTATGAGCCTAGCCCTACCCTTCTCAGGATCTACTTTTTGTTTTAAGGTTTCTATCTTTTTATTCTCATCTAATATGTTCTTTATCACTACTAGTGTACCAATTATATTAATAAATCTATTAACCCCTATTGCATTTTCTTCCCCCGAACACTTTGGGACATTTCACTGCGAGGTAGTAACCTCATGACGGAGGACCTCCGTGGCCATCCTATCATAATTACAAGTTGTAGTCGTCTTTCAACACGTACGGGAGCGCACCTCAGAGACACATCATCGTTTTCCTTGTAGTAGTCCCTCTCCTTCACTAGTTTGTACTCATACCATCGTGGGAATTTGCGTGTACTCCATGGTTCCGTATGTTGCTTGGAGTTCGTGAGTAGTTACTTGAGTTTTGTTGGAGACGTTTCATAGTATGGGTCCTACCCCTCGCTGCCGCCTCTGTCGCCACTTCTCGCCCACTGTCAACTCTCTGTCACCTCTATTTCACTGTCAGTCCTGTCAACACTGTACCTACTGTAATCGTCCTTGTGATACTCACTTCTGAATATGGCAACTCACTTTTTTAATTGTGATATTCTGTCTAGGAGAACCAAAATGTATAATTTTCCTTTATCTTTCTTTCGTTAATTCTTATACTGCGTACTCCTCATGAGGTTTTCTCACGGAATCCCCCCGAGAGCATGTATGCAAGATCCTACTTGAGTTTTGAAGTGACGTAGTGATTTTTTTTAGTCCAATGATCTTAACTTTATATATAAGATCTCCCCCAAAGGTCGGGCTCTTACGATCGTGAACTAAATGAGTTTTCTCCTCCCTTTTACAAATCAGATTCGTTGTTTCAACTCTATTTGGCAATATAATTTACTTAGAATAATCTCGAGTCTACATAATGCTCATTTACGTTACAAAGGAATGTAATTTCAGTAACACACTCGAGCTCCCACCTCTTGTTTATCTACAAGGCGGAAAGGCAAACTCAGGCAGCACGCTCGGCTATTATTTTATCAATAATCCTACCTATAAAATGCGACAACTCGTCTTCTACCCCTCTTTCTACCTTTTTTTTTTCTATCAGTTTCTTCCAGGGCTCGGCAGCTACCACTTGGTTGTCCCGACCAACCCTTTTCTACTAGCCTCTTACAATGTATGTATGTATGTATGTATGTATGCATGTATGTATATATGTATGTACAGTATGTATGTATGTATGTATGTATGTATGTATTTATGTATGTATGTTTATATGTATGTATGTATGTATGTATATGTGTATGTATCTATGTAAGTATGTATGTATGTGTGTGTGTATGTATGTATGTATGTATGTATGTATGTATGTATGTATGTATGTATGTATGTATGTACATATGTATATATGTATGTATGTATGTATGTATGTATGTATGTTTGTATATGTATGTATGTATGTATGTTTGTATGTATGTATGTATGTATGTATGTATGTATGTATGTATGTATGTATGTATGTATGTATGTATGTATGTATGTATGTGTGTATGCATGTGTGTATCCACGCATGCATGCATGCATGTATGTAGAATCTGTAGAGGATGTCATCGATGCGAAAGGCCAATGCTTCTTTAGTGACAAAAAATAAGTATGCAGCTGAAAGAAAAGGAAGTCGAGACAAGAGAGAAAAGAAGGCAACAATGAAGGTATGGGAAGACT
>NC_134801.1:34786732-34789232 GCF_046742065.1 Oratosquilla oratoria | reverse complement strand
TGTGTGTGTGTGTGTGTGTGTGTGTGTGTGTGTGTGTGTGTGTGTGTGTGTGTGTGTGTGTGTGTGTGTATACCACGGAAGTAAATTTTCTCTCAGGCAGGCTTGGTTAAAAGCTGGAAGTTCAGCGCTGATCTGTTTTTTCTTCAGATTTTCCAACTTTCTGAAGGTATTCTTTATAGCAATGGATAAAGTATATATATATTTATTCCCGCTGTATATAAACATACGTCTTCACAGCAATACCGCCAAAAGAAGAAGTACCACTCTTGACTTTAGAGGGTCCTTAGTCAAGGAGGAGCTTCGACAGAAGATTGAGCTAGCACCCTCCTTACAAAGAGAAGCTGACCTACAGCACCCGAAGTGGCATGAATCTATACTCAACAATGACCTCAGACTTCGTCTACGTGAGGCCCTCAACTGCTCCCTTTGACTCCATCGTGAGGCAGCCATCAAGAGGACGACTAGGAAGCTGTCCAAGCTCAGTGGCGGCCCCATTAGGATTCCCAGGCCGACCCAGGGCTTTATTAATCTCACAGGGTACGAGCCGAGTCAGGTTGAACGTGATCTTCTCCAGAAGGGCCTACATTGTCATATCATGGGCAACATGTCATGGGCAACATGTCAAGCGCCTGGAGGTTGAGGTCCTCCTCGACCAAGTGCATCATCTCGTCGACAGTGGACATATCACGGCTTCCCCTGACATCCAGCATGAGCTGATTGCTGAAGCCTCATAGAAAAGAGGCTCCTACACCAGTCACGTCCTCGAGAGGCGTCACAGAGATGCAGCCAAGACACTTCGTGACCGGGAAGGAATCATCGTTAGAAGAGCCGACAAAGGTACTCATCCCTACAGATGAGTACCTTTCCATGCTGGACGGTATTCTAGCGGATGAGACGAAGTTTCAGAGGCTGACCCGTGACCCAACCCTAACCACCGTTAGGAAGGCCAACAAGATCATAGACGCGGTCAACGCTCGTGAGGATGGATGAAAGCTACAAAAGATCTCGGGAGACTTTAGCCCGTGTTACCTGTATGGGAACGTTAAAACCCATAAAACAGGTAACCCCCTCCGGCCTATCATCTCCAGATTCCAACGCCTACGTACAAGCTGGCCAAGAGACTCAACGCCTTATTGACGCCCCTTGTTCCAGCCGACTACTGCTATAGGTCATCCACAGAGTTCCTGGACTGCGTTAACAGTGCCCCTGCCGAAGAAGGAATGGCATCCCTCGATGCTGAGTCCCTGTTTACCTGCGTCCCGGTACTTAGAATGATCGACTACATCTGCGATCATGTGTACAGATCATCTGCCCATCCCCTACTTGCAAATGATTAATACCACCTCCGAGAACTCTTGAGGATATCCACGCAGGAGTCCGCCTTCAGATGTCCACGTGAAAACCTGTATCAGCAGAAGGATGAAGTGTTTATGGGATCGCCTTTAGGTGTCCTCTTCGCCAACTTCTTAATGGGGTCTGTAGAGAAGGAAGTGTTCAGCAGGACCCAGAAGCCAATGGCATATGGAAGATACGTCGACGACATCTTCGTGAGAACCCAGGCCAGTGAGGAACGCGAGGGACTACGCCAGCTTCTGCAAGAGATCTCTGGACTTCGGTTCACGACAGAGGAAGCCGACAACGGTACCCTGCCTTTGCTGGATGTCCTTTTCACGGAATATGGTGACCGTATGAAGACTGAGGTTATATCAAGCCTACCAATCCCAGACTATGCTTGAGCGGTAAGAGTGAATGCCCGCAGCGGTACAAGGACTCTACCATTGCTTCCTTCTACAGAAGAGCCCTTACCCATCAGGATTGCCAACGTGTTCTCCGTACTGTTCTAAACAAATGGCACGAGGGACAACAAGCTGTTGATGAAGACGAAGGAACCATTCACTGTCTCTTCTATAGAGCTTATATGTCATCTGCTTACCGCGAAGAAGAGAAGAGTGTGAGAAGTATCATTGACAGTAATATTCAGGTTACCTACGCCGTAGACCGTGTAAAGTGTACTACAGGAAGAGCCGCACAAAGAACTTCATCATGAAGAACAATAGTTCACCACGCCCTGGAGATATGGAAAGTACATGCCTTGGGTACAAATTTTCTTGCCCAAATAGGGACTGTACGCCCTATGACGCTTACATAGGGTTGATTGACTACCATCAAAATCTCCAGGCGCCTGAGCTATCATCTAACTCAGGGAGGTCCTAAACGCCACTTCCTGGAGAAACATGGCCAGCACCTCACAGGTGATGTCCTTCGACAGAACACTGTCATCATTCAGAGGGAGTCCGACAAGAACCGCCTTGCCTACCTTGAAGCTTTGTATATTGCAGATAGTAGGCCGTCTCTGAATTCCCATCAAGACGCTCCTACTACACCCCCAAGCATTAAGCCTTTCAGGAGAGGCAAGCCCCGAGGCAGGACGGAGAACATCACGCTACAGACCCGAGGTAGCGAGGCTCGAGAAAACGGGCAAGCCAGCCAATGACCATAC
>NC_134801.1:34774232-34779232 GCF_046742065.1 Oratosquilla oratoria | reverse complement strand
CATAGAGTTAACTAGTTTTCAACGAATTCTTTTCACATTTCCTATTGTCGCCTGCCAGTTCCAAAATGCCCAGCACTCCTGCGGTTACCTGAATCGCCTCACTAAAACTATACATTTTGAAAAAAATCATGGCGATATTACAAAACCCTAATGCAGCCTTACATTTACTTTGAACCATTCAACCCGACCCTTGTACATATTATTTGAGGATGACACTGCGTTTGTGGGTGACTGAGTAGAAAGTAAAGCAGCTGCTGACTGAGTTTGGAATTGTGTGTGAGAGAAGAAAGTTTAGAGTTAATGTGAATGAAAATGAAGAGATCTGATGCAAAATGAACGATGATACCAAGTTGAAATGCAAATGTAACGACTGCGAAGTTTGAGCTTTAAACATCTCGAGTCACGCATGACAGTGAAAAGAGTGGATACGGAAGAGCATCAGTGAGTAGAAAAATATAGATAAATGTCTAGGTAAAACTGTCATGAGAAATTTATGGACATTTAGGGATCAAAATAAAGAGATTGTACGGACTGATCTTGTATTTTCGATTGTTTGTCGTAATGAACTCGTCGGTAATTTCCATGAACCCTACCCTCAACAACTGTAAAACATACGTTAGGTTTTGACAACGCACGTTTTTGTTTTCAAATATCGTTAATATGGTTTCCCATATCCCATGAGCATTTTCATCTCAATCTTAGTACCCATTCACGACTACAACCATTGATGGATAGGCTCGAGTTTTCTTTTTTATCAACAACGTTGGAATGTTAGAGGCTATTTATCTAATACTTCGATCAGAAACCATGGACAAGTGTGTACAAATAGAAGAACACATGATACGCAAAGATCAGCCTTTCCCTTGATGCATAATGCTACGCTCCCTCTTTTGGATACACACTACTTGATCCCTTATAATCTGTTCACTTTCACTTCGCAAAGATTCATTTGGAACAAAAATGTCCTTATCTATTAGATTGAATTTTTTAAAAAGAATGTATGTATTAACATGAGATCGTTAGAATATCAATTCTCGTGAAATTGGAAAGCTGCAAACCAACTCCTTTGTGACATAAGTGAAAAAAAATCTGTATTGTTTAAATGAACTGGCTAGTGAAATCTTAAGGTGTTATCTGAATTCGTAATGATTTATTGTTTTTTTTTCATAAGCCAGTTCTGTTGTCCTTTTCATACATATCCCTAATACTGAATGTAGACGTTCAGGTTTTCTTACACTAGATATTTTGTTTAAAATACATTTGTGTAGAATAACAGAATTTTTTCGTGATTTTTGTATATCATTATTTTTCTGTGCTCCGCTGGGTTTCATTGGTGGCGCAATTGGAAACGTGCTGGCCTCGTATTTGCTTAATTGTGGGTTCGAATGCCACACTCCTACCGATTCCCAGCCCCAAGGATGATCGTTTCGACCGCACCTGCACAACTTATGACCTACGCTCCTTACTGAGTTTCACACAACGCATGGGCGAACACCCTGCCAGTGGTTCCCAAACTTTTTTTTTTCAGTTTTACAACTACACGTAATAAGTTCACCTTAATCCTAATGACGGGTACCGCAATGTTTTCTTGATTTTATTTTATTTTATTTTATTTTATTTTATTTTTTTTGTCACCCCTCCATTACCCCCAAAAAAAAATTAACTTCCCCCCAGGGGGTAATTTACCCACAGTTTGGGAACCACTGTTTAAGGCTATCTTGCCGATTTCCTTGCCTTTGCTCATCGATCTTAATATATTATTTTTCGTCCTCTCCGATGATATACCGATATGGAATCCTACCCCCCTTCGGTACCTTCACATATTTATTTCATCTTGCCTCAATATGGAACAGATATATCCTTCATCACTTGTATGAATTCATATGTACTACTTTCTCTTGTTTTCACTACGTTTTTCTTCTTCCTTATCAGACATTGATCAATGTGTGCAGGTTTTCTTCGAGTGAATAATATCGCATAGCTGCAAACAGTGACATCTAGTTAGCTCTTTCAGTGAAAAAATAAAAATATTCCACTGTACAGGCCAGACTGGGTAATAAACAAATAGTTCACTTCTATCTTTACGGAATAGTTGTTCCATTTACCGTATTGACTTCCAGAACAAAATATGCATAATTATGTATTTTTATACTGCACTTGCATATGCAATTAACAAATGCATCTAATATACAATGCTTCACTGTCCATACAAATAAAATACCTTGTATATTAATTTTCCAGCATACAACTAGTCTTACAATATATAAACAGAAACATGTAAAATATGAGGTTACATTTTGTATTTTTTATACTTAATCTTGCCAAAGCTGTACATCAGCCGTGATATCAGATTTATCCGGAATGTATTTCACTTCTGTCATACAGTTTCGTACATAATATTCAGACAGACACCTTTATTCTTGATATTTTTTACATATTCTAAATGACTGTTATTATTCATTAACAGTATTGCCAACTAAATGCAGAGAAAGTTCTTGCAAATACATTGTTGCTGTAAGTACATTTGTATCCATTTGTGTGTATATGTATATATATATATATATATATATATATATATATATATATGTATATATATACATATATATATATATATAAATATATATACAGTATATATATATATATATATATATATATATATATATATATATATATATATATACAGTATATATATATATATATATATACATATATATATATATTATATATATACATATATATACATATATATATTGTATATATATATATACATATATATATATATGTATATATATATATATATATATATATATATATATATATAAATATATAGATAAAATAGTTGGGTAGCACGTCCTCTTTTAGGCAGATTTGATTAAACTTTGCTGCAGCTTCTGCATGCACGATTTTTTTTTACTGATATTTCTAATTTTTCTAACACTTGAACGTTGAGTAGGGTTGAGTTGTCTAATTATCTGAGCAAACTTTGTTGGAAATGGATGTAAAAATGATTCCAGGTTCTTGATTTACTAGTAGAGCTTTCGCCTAACTTTTAGCCATCTCTTCAGTACAAATTGAATGCTTAAAGAAATGATGAATTGGTCTTGGTTTTTTCTTTTCATTGTGGGACCTTTTTCTTTTAATGTAGAGTGTTTCTAGAACGAGATGGCGTTTAAGAATCGCCTCTCTCTGTTTGATGATGATAAATTCTTCCAGATGCTTTCTTGTTACTGGGAATTGATATGTGTCGATGTAGTGTTCTTTGATACCTCTATTACAGAAGTGAAGAGAATTTTGCCTTGATAATTCTGATGTAGTCGACTCTATATACTTTTCATTAATGGTTTCAGTTCCCTTTTTTCACAGGTGTATTCATACACAACATGGCTACGTCAGAGTACAGGCGGTCGCTGGCTAAGGCTATTCTTAATGTGGAGGTGAGACGTTTTTCTATTTTCGTAAGAAAAAGAAAATATATGATGATATGTATATATATATATATATATATATATATATATATATATATATACATGTGTCTGTGTGTGTGTGTGTATGTGTGCGTGTGTGTGTGTGTGTGTGTGTGTGTGTGTGTGTGTGTGTGTGTGTGTGTGTGTGTGTGTGTGTGTGTGTGTGTGTGTGTGTGTGTGTGTGTGTGTGTGTGTGTGTGTTTTGTTAAAAACAACTGCGCATTCGGCGCTACAAAGCTTCTTAAGTAGACTTTCAAGTCTTCTGAACGTAGATTTCTGGTTTTCACAGGACAGACGGAATAATAAATTTCCAGTAGACATTAGGAACTATTGTTGAGTAAGAGTATACAGACGTTTCGCTAAACGCAGTTAGCATTTTCAATGTAATAGAAACAGAGTACAAGACATAATATACATAGAAAGAAAGCTCTGGGTGAGGTCACAACATAAGACACGGGGGGAGGTCACATTACATGTGTGGGATGACGGGGGATTTTGTCACTGTGGGGCAAATGTCCGTTGAGGGCCAAGTGTCCTCTCTATGACTCTGGCGGAACGCCGGAGAGGGACTTGGGTGTCGGTGTGATTGGAGGGTGTGTTGTTGTGGTTGAGAGGGCCACTAGTCCTAGGGAAGGGCTTCATGCTGGGGAGTATGGTAGGGGGTTCCACTTGTCTGTTGATAGGTTGTAAGTCTCGTATGATAAGTGCTTCCAGGAAGAAAAGTCTAGACTTTTCTGATTCCTTGGCGAGAATGACGGTGTTGTCTTCTAAAAGTTGCTTAGTGATTTGTGTGTAGTGCCTCTCTAGTAGGTGTAGTTTGGGGCCTCCACTTGACAAGTGGGAAGACATTCTTCTCGACAATGTCGTTCTCGTTTGGCCAACGTAGCAGTCGAGAGGCGTACAGTCCTCTAGGGGGCAGGAAAATTTGTATTACTACGTTGGTGCAAGCGGGACATTCGGGGCGAGGAGAAGTGTTATTTCTAATTAAATGTGTAGCTGTTTTTTGGTTGCGGTAATATATGGAGAGACGAACTTTGTCATTCTCACTTTGGGTTTTATGTTCCCATGAATAATTCTGTTCAGAACCATTGCATCTCCCTTGTAAGCTGTGGACATTTGGGCACGGTAAAACAAGGTAAAAATCTCACCTTCGTTTGCTACTGGGGAGAGAGGCCCATGGTATCATTTGTTGATGACACTTTTTAGGACACGTTGGCAGTCTTACATAAGAACATAACATAAGAACATAAGAATGAAGGAGACTGCAAGAGACCATAAGGCCTACACTAGGCAGCTCCGTATCCATCACCACCTGCCATCCCCATCCATAGAGTTGTCTAATCGTTTCTTAAAACAACTAATAGTTTCAGCACTTACTATATGGTTACTAAGTTTATTCCATTCGTCGACCACCCTATTAGTAAACCAATTCTTGCCTATTTCCTTTTTAAACCTAAATTTGTCCAGTTTATACCCATTACTGCGAGTCCTCCCCTGTTGTTTTAATATGATGACCTTGTTTGCATCACCCTCGTT
>NC_134801.1:34759232-34761732 GCF_046742065.1 Oratosquilla oratoria | reverse complement strand
TTCTTTTTCCATTTTTTCTATTGTTCATATTTTCCTTTATATTCTTTTTATTTATATTTTTTTCCTATTTTTCCTCTCTTCCATCTTTTCCATTTCTTTTTCTCTCTTCTTTTTATTCTTCTTCTTTATTGGCCTCAAGATAATATAATCACTAACATTCTCAATGAACATCTTCACCGTGACCCCAAACGACATGATAAATAAGGTCATTAGTAAGTAAGGGTCACTCTATACGTTCCTCTCCTGGTTTCTCTTTTTCGCTGTAAGATGGTGCCACTTAGTATCCCACTCTCATTCTGTACTTCTGAGAACTCCAGTTAGCAATCGAAATATATATACTTCCTATTTCCAGTCTTTTCCCTTCCTCCGACTGTGATGTCAGCTGTGATATATATTTATATATGTATTTATATATATATATATATTTATATATATATATGTATTTATATATATATATTTATATATATATATACAGTATATATATATTTATATATATATATACAGTCTATATATATATATATAACTATATATATATATATATATATATATATATATATATATATATATATAAAGGGTTACAAAGGCGAAGCATGCCAACAGAAGGCCTTTTGGTCCATATCTAGGTCGGATGCGAAAAAATCATAATAATGATAAATTAATAAATAAAAACTATAATATAGATAGCAAATTAAATACATAAATAAATGCATAGGTATAGTAAGATAATAAACAAACAGGTAAATAATAAATAATAATAAATTGACATATAACTAATAATAAGTGAGAATATACTCATATATTCATATATATATACACATACATACATACATACATACACACACAAACACACACACACACACACACACACACACACACATATATATATAAATATATATATATATATATATATATATATATATACAAGCCGCGGGCTTCGCCCTCCCCGGCTTCACCGCGGTCTTGGCTGCGCAAATAGCGGCCTACGGCCGTAGCTTTCCATGCTCTAATTCCTCGTTTTCCCCTTCGGCCTCGGCCTCGGGGCGGAACCCCAACACGTGATCCCCAGCACGAAGAAGAACGCGAAGAAGAACGCGAAGAAGAAGGCGAAGAAGAACGCGAAGAAGAACGCGAAGAAGAACGCGAAGAAGAAGGCGAGGAAGAACGCGAAGAGGAACACGAAGTAGAATGCGAAGAAGAACGCGAAGAAGAACGCGAGAAAAACACGAAGTAGAATGCGAAGAACGCGAAGAAGAATGCGAAGAAGAACGCGCAGAAGATCGCAAAGAAAAACGCGAAGAAGAACGCGAGGAAGAAGAAGATGAAGAGGAGGAAGACGAAGTAGAAGAAGAACACGAAGAAAGAAAAAAAAAGAGAAGAGGAAGAAGAAAATAAAAAGATGAAGAAGAGGAAGAAGAAGTAGAAGAAGAAGAACACGAAGAAGAAGAAGAAAAGAACACGAATAAGAACAAGAAGAAGAAGAAGAAGAAGAAGAAGAAGAAGAAGAAGAAGAAGAAGAAGAAGAAGAAGAAGAAGAAGAAGAACGCGAAGAAGAAGAAGAAGAAGAAGAACGCGAAGAAGAAGAAGAAGAAGAAGAAGAAGAAGAAGAAGAAGAAGAAGAAGAAGAAGAAGAAGAAGAAGAAGAAGAAGAAGAAGAAGAAGAAGAAGAAGAAGAAGAAGAAGAAGAAGAAGAAGAAGAAGAAGAAGAAGAAGACCACCTGACCCCGACTTACCCAAGCGCTTTTTCAAGAATATTTTTTAGGACAAAGCGTCACCGTAATACCACCTGTCCCCGACTTCCACAGCGTTTTTTAGAAGAATATTTATATATATATATATATATATATATATATATGTGTGTGTGTGTGTGTGTGTGTGTGTGTGTGTGTGTGTGTGTGTGTGTGTGTGTGTGTGTGTGTGTGTGTGTGTATGTGTGTGTGTGTGTGTGTGTGTGTGTGTGTGTGTGTGTGTGTGTGTGTGTGTGTGAGTGTGAGTGTGTGTGTGTGTGTGTGTGTGTGTGTGTGTGTGTGTGTGTGTGTGTGTGTTGGTTGGTTGGTTGAGAGGCTGGTTGAGAGGAATGTTTTCTTAAAATCGGTGGATCATGTCAAGGACAAGATGAAGGTAGTGTTTTCGAAGAAGGCGGCTGGAGATACGTACCACTACATCATAAGGTGCGAACCAGAAGTAAGGTCAGTCATTCGTGATACCAAGGATAAGTTGCGACTTCAGTGGGGAATATGATGTTCGGGATCGTTACCATGCTATGATGTGCTTTTATTGTTTGAAATTTGGCCACAGAGTAGATAGATGTGCTATTAAGCAGAGAGGTGAGAATGCGACATGCTATAAATGTGCGGGTAGCCATGAGGGAAGAGGGTGCAATTCCTTCTCTCTGAAGTGTGCGAATTGTGCAAAGGCAAAGAGGCCCAGTGAACATTATGCTACTAGTTTTGCCTGTCCTAGCGTGGTGGCGGAATTGAAGCGTATTGAGGAAAATAATGAT
>NC_134801.1:34731732-34734232 GCF_046742065.1 Oratosquilla oratoria | reverse complement strand
ATACCATAGTGACCCAAGGTAAGGTCCTTTCGACTGTAACTAACACCTCTCGTTCCCCTCATTACCCTCCCTTTGTACCTCTTTTCGTCTCTCGCTGTTTCTATATCCATTCGTCTTAATAGATGAAAACGTTTGGTTTTACGTCTGTTTTATTTCCATGTGGTTCTTCACACATTTCCAAATCGCACGTATATTATTTGCGTTGCATGTACTTATATATACTGTATACATATGTATGTACATACATGTATATATATATATATATATATATATATATATATATATATATATATATATATATATATATATACATACATACATACATACATATACCAAGGCTTTTTTCCCCCTTTCAAGGGAGGTAGCCAAAAAGGGAAAGGCATAAAAACACTCCCACCCATTTCACCCCTAAACACACTCCACACCCCTCCCACCCTCCCTCTCATCTGAGCACCTCCTGGATGACGGGTCATCCCTGCACCTTGCCCACCGCCCTGGGTCAGAAGCAGTGTCGCAAGACACAGCACATCCACAGCAAGGCCGCTTCATTTAATCGGCAACCCCCCCCTCTCCGTCCCCCCTTGCATATAAGGAGAGGACGGGGAGAAATCCCTTCGGGCTGCGTCAAAATTTACTCATACATACTACCCCACCCCCCACCCCCCGCCCATTCCTCCTCATGCAATCACACATCATCCATGTACAACCATTCTCCACTCACCTGTCTTCCGTCCTCTCCCTTCCTTCCTCAACAGACATTCCCCTCTTCCCTAAAGCCCCCTTCACCCCATCCATCCACCTCATCCTAGGACGTCCCCTCATGTTCACTCCCTCCACATCTGCCTTCCATACCTCTTTTACTAGTCTTTCTTCACTCATTCTTTCCATGTGTCCAAACCATCCTAATATTCTTTCATCAACCCTAACTCCCAGCTCCTTTTTCACCCTTGTTCTCCTTCTCACCTCCTCATTTCTCACTCTATCCAGTCTAGTAACCCCCACCATACTTCTCAGACACCTCATCTCAAACACATTCAAACTCCTTCTCTCTTCTTCTCTTATGTTCCACGTTTCTGCCCCATACAGTGTTGTTGGCACAATCACTCCTTCATACAGTCTCCTCTTCGCATCCATTCCTAAATGTCTATTCCTCATTACACTCTTTAATCCACCAAGGCATTTACTCGCTTCTCTCAATCTACATTCTACCTCCACCTTCACTCCACCTTTTCCTGCTACACTTGCACCCAAGTATCTAAAACTATCCACTTCCTCCAGTCGCTCTCCCTTAATGTTCACTTCCAGTCTACTGCCACTTTGACCCCTTGTACCTCTCATCACCTTACTTTTACCCACATTTATCTTTAGCTTTCTTCTATCACATACTCTCCCAAACTCTGCCACCAGCTTCCTCAATCCCTCCTCCGACCCTGCCACAAGCGCAGTGTCGTCCGCAAACAACAGCTGGCTCACCTCCCACTTTTCTCCACTTTCTTTAACCATCTCCAATCCCTGACCCACTACCCTAGCATTCACCTCTCATACCACCCCATCCATGTATAAGTTGAACAGCCAGGTCGACATAACGCATCATTGACGAAGTCCCACCTTTACTTCAAACCACTCACTCTCTCCATTTTTAATCCTGACACAAGCTCTACTACTCTCATAAAAACTCTTGACAGCTCCCAAAAGCTTTCCTCCTAACCCATAAATCTGCATAACCTCCCACAGTGCCTTTCTGTCTACCCTATCATAAGCCTTTTCCAGATAAAAAAAAAAAAAAATCCTTCCCCTTTCCTATAGCTTTCACACATATCTGTCTTACCACAAAGATCTGATCTACACAACCTCTACCTGTCCTAAATCCACACTGTTCCTCACCAATTACTCCTTCTGTTCCTCTCCTAATCCTCTCAATCAAGACCCTCCCATAAGCCTTCCCAACTACACTCAACAGGCTAATCCCTCTGAAACTACTACATTCACACTTGTCCCCTTTTCCCTTGTAAAGAGGAACTATACAGGCATTTCTCCAGTCCTCCGGTACTCTACCCTCTCTCCAGCAAACATTAAATAACCTCACCAACCAGTCCACCATCACTGAACCTCCCTTTTTCAGACATTCTGCATGGCATCCATCCAGACCAGGTGTCTTACCTGCTTTCATCATCTTAACAACTGCCTTCACCTCATCCTTCCTTATTTCTCCTCCATTCTCCTCCCTCATCACTCTCATTTTCTTCGCATTTCCCACTGCAGCTATCTTTCCCTCCCTATCCTCCTTCATATTTAGCAACTCCCTAAAATATTCTGCCCATCTTCCCCTTACTGCCTTCTCTTCCATTATCATCTCTCCATCTGCACCTTTTACCTCCTCTTCCCTACTCGATTCGCCTCCTCTTCCTCTCTTAATTTCTTTCCAAAACATCTTTTTATTACTTTCAAAATGTTCTGTCATACTCTTACCCCATTTCACATCTGCTCTCCTCTTTGCCTC
>NC_134801.1:34714232-34716732 GCF_046742065.1 Oratosquilla oratoria | reverse complement strand
ACTGATCCACCTCAAAACGTACATTTTAGCTGATTTCAGTGTACAAAGGAATACAAAGGGAATGCAAACAAAAACAGGTTTATTGGTCCATACGGGGCTGATTGCGAAATGTAAACAGTGGAAACCGTTAAGAACCACTGACTTCATTTAAGTGTATCAACTCACGATCCTGAGACATAAGTTAGGTTGAAGTTCAGTTCCATATATTTATTGAGGCATTCTTTTATTTCTAATGTCAATTGCATTTGAACTTACAACATATACAAGTAAGTTCTTCCAAACATTTGCAATGCGGTTGAAGGAGGTCTTGGCGCTTGATCTCTTATAGATTATTTTGCAGCCATTATTTTTTGGGACACTACTATGATACGCAATAAAATAATCACCCATGTTGATATCAATGAAGCCATGGGGCATTTTAAAGACTTCAGTTAAATCGCCATACATTCTACGTTTGGACAATATAAATAAATTAAGTTCACTTAGAGCAGTGGTTCTCAACCTGTGGTTTATGGAACTCTATTGGGCTACGAGGGTCAATAAATGGGACCGCCAACCAAAAGCCACCAGCAGTTAGGGAATGCAAAACGATTATATTTAGTGTTGAGGTCATCTCAAGTAGTTTAAGAAACAGTAGTGTATAAGTACGGGGTATACGTGAATGTAGATTGAGAACCCCGGACTTAGAGGGTCATCATAGGGTTTATTACGTAAACGAGGGAGGGATCAATTTAGTAATTCTACGTTGTACACTTTCTGATTTTCTATGACCTTTATCAGATACGGGGACCAAAACTGAACACAGTTTTCGATAACAATAAAAGAAAAAGAATATTTTTGCTAACACCAAGCATTCAAAACGTGCACAAAAATAATATTATTTTTTCAAGTATACTCTTTATAGCTTGTTTAAACATTAACAAGATAAAAAGAAATATCCATATTGCTTGTAATAAAAGGTTGGATTGTATTATTTTGTTTTCCTCAAACAAAAATTACTATCTAAAATATTGGTTTAGATACTTTGATAATTTCTATTGAATAACGTTTGGTGCTAGTCTCAATAACACAATAAAATTTAACATTTTTCTGTGTGGGTCACGAAAAAATTATTTACATAATGCAGGAGAATAAATATATTTAAAACAATTTCTATCGCTCACACATACGAGAGAAATGAAACCTTTCTAGCATTCAAAAAAAAAATGTAACATATGGTTTTCTAACAAGTTTGAAGTATTGACATATATATATATATATATATATATATATATATATATATATATATATATATATATATATATATATATATATATATACGATACAGCAAATGCAATTTTTCTTCGGATATCAACATGGAAAAATATTTTCATAGATATATCTCATACCAAACTTTTTAAACAACTTTCCTTATATCCTTCTGTACAAATATCTGTTAAACGAATTCTAGGTCACTGGAAAATAAGTAACTGCAAAGACAATATACGAGAAAATAAACGAAGGTGAGTCTGGTTAACTTTTCTTCAAGTACATAAAGAAGAAGGTCTTGAGCAAACGTTGAAGTCGATGACTCGAAGAGTGGATGCTGCAGAAGAAAGGAGCCTCAAGGCTCTGAGGGAAAATACGGCCGAGTTTTAGCTTACTAATTGATTTTCGTTCGCATGTATTGAAGTCTGTCAGGACACATCGGTTAAGACTGAATAACTAAAGCTGAAATTTGCGATATTGGATCCCGTCCGTTTTGATATTTCAGATTCTGTTCTGTTCACTCACCTGTTCACCATCTTCACGTGACAAGGTTCCGTTCGTCCCCCCCCCTTTTTTTTAAGATTCTCGTCTGCAACACCTCTTTGAGTGAGAGGTTTCCTCCTTTTTTCAGCCCCCCCCCCCCCTTTTTCTGGGGCTTACTGATTGGTCTGGCTCCCTCCAACTCCAACTACCACTCCCAACTTCCAACATTCTTTTGATTCACCCAGGGATGTTCACGGGAATTTTTGTAGGGGAGACAAACATCTTAGTAGGGTGGGGGCAAATTAAAAAACATTATACATATATGGTTAATTAAATAGGGTTATATGAAGATACACACTTCAAATTGGCCGTTTAGTCATATATCTAGATTATCTACGTGAGGTACAATTTGACTTTCATCAATCATACACCCACCGATATGCTCTAACTTAAAAGAATAACGTAATTATACAACCGGCAAGATTTAAAATACATCCTGCACTTCTAAAAGGGGGTGAAAGGAAACTTACATCCTACAGGCGCCCATGCACTTACCTATACCAACTCAATTGATTCCCTTTCACAAGCTAGTTATGGGTCTTACCACAGCGACTTCTTGTCCGTATTTTTTGGACCGTGTGATTGGTTTCAAGAAAATCGTATATGTTATATTCTCTACCCCTTTTGGTATTTTATATATCCTTTAGCAAATGGTACATAAGTTTGATACAAGTTTCACATTTCTGTTTTAACTGCTATTTCTTTCTCT
>NC_134801.1:34706732-34709232 GCF_046742065.1 Oratosquilla oratoria | reverse complement strand
GATAGTTTCGGGTAGCAATGACAGGGGTGAGCGAATAAAACTGAAAAGTGAATTTTAAAAAATATTCATGAAAAATTCACCGGGGTGGCCCCCCTTAAGATACTATAGATAAGAAACATTATATTATTTATTAGTTCCAATATCAATTTTGTGGAACTCCACTGGTCTGTACTCTCCATCCTGATATCCTTTACGTCTATAGTCATGTGCATTCCCTTCAAACAATATTTACGTCTTAGTCTCGAAATATGCTCCAATTTACAAATAAAACAAATGTGGGGTACTTTGTCAAGAGCTTTCTCTAGATCGAGGTACACATAACACAGGGGAACACTTTTTCAGTAACTTTGAGTTGCATTGGATATTTTAACGGATTTTGAAAGAGTTTTAGGCGCTGATTTCAAATCTGAAATTAGTTTTTCTCTACAAGCTCTAGTTTGTATGCAATTTGAGGTTAATGAAATTGTACATATGTGAACTTGCGTAAACCATGTATAAGCATTTTAACGTCCATATATATAGATAGCTTCTAATATTTTGATCATTCTTCTTTTGTTTCAGTTCAAACATGGCTTCCAGAATGAGACATCATTGCAGAAACAAGCCTGATGCCTTCTGCTACATATGTGGATGCTACACACTCAATCGTCAGAGACGTAACATATCCTCGTTCGTCAAGCGTGCCTACAAGGCATATTTTGAAGTTCATCTTGGTGATCAAGACAAGCAATGGGCTCCTCATGTTGTGTGCCACAATTGTGAGGAAATGCTTCGAGACTGGACCAAAGGAAAACGCAAAGGTCTGCCTTTTGGAGTTCCAATGATTTGGCGCGAACCCACCAACCATGTAACTGACTGTTATTTCTGCATGGTAAACACAACGGGTGTTGGGAAGAAAAACCGACATAAGATTACGTATCCGAAACATTCCCTCAGCTATTCGGCCTGTTCCGCACTCTGAAGAAGTACCTGTTCCAGTTTTCAAAGGCTTGCCTTCATTGGACGATAAAGACATTGGACATGATACAAGCCAGCAAGACAGTTGTGACAGTGAATTGTCAGAAAAGTGTTCACAATCGGAGGACTGTTCTTCAGACACTGAACCTTTCCCCGTCCCTGAGCCTCTTCCCCAGGCTGAACTGAATGATTTAGTGCGGGATTTAGGTCTTTCAAAGAAAGCAGCAGAGCTTTTGGCATCAAGATTACAAGGCAGAAATCTTGTTGATCACTCTGTTAAAGTATCATATTTCAGAAAGCGTGACCAGCTTTTTGTGACCTTCTTTTCAAAAGACAGACAGTTTGTTTACTGCCATGACATACCAGGGCTTCTCAAAGAACTGGGTGTACCTTACTATAGTCCTGCTGAATGGAGACTCTTTTTAGACAGTTCAAAACGCAGTCTAAAGTGTGTTCTTTTACATAATGGCAATGTTTATGGAGCAGTACCTGTCGGTCACTCAGTGCATTTGCGGGAAGACTATGATGATATGAGAATGGTCATGGACTTATTAAAGTATCATGAGCACAATTGGATAATTTGTGTAGACTTAAAGATGGTCAACTTTCTTCTTGGACAACAGAAAGGTTTCACCAAGTTTCCATGTTTCCTCTGTATGTGGGACAGCCGAGCACGAGACAGACATTGGGTCCAGAAGGACTGGCCTATTCGTGACACCCTTGAAGCAGGCATGCCAAATATCATACAAGACCCAATTGTAAACAGAGATAAGATCATCTTTCCTCCTCTTCACATCAAATTAGGTTTGATGAAACAATTTGTCAAGGCACTGGAAACCGAAGGTGAATGTTTCCAACACATCATCACAGCTTTACCAGGGTTATCATTTGAGAAGATCAAAGCAGGCGTGTTTGATGGCCCACAGATTCGAACCCTAATTCGTGATGATAAGTTTGTTGCTAAGATGACCGCTTTAGAAAGGGTAGCATGGTTATCCTTTGTGGCAGTCGTTCAGAACTTCCTTGGAAACAATAAGGCGGAGAACTACAGTGAACTTGTGAACAGAATGCTCCTCGCTTTTCGTGATCTCGGGTGCAACATGAGCATCAAGCTTCATTTTTTGAACAGCCACCTTGATCAGTTCCCTGACAACCTGGGGGCTGTGAGTGACGAACAAGGAGAACGATTCCACCAAGACCTAAAGATCATGGAAGAACGCTACCAAGGGCGCTGGGACAAAAGTATGATGGCTGACTACTGCTGGAGCATTAAACGAAATTGCCCAGATGAAATGTACAAACGCAAAAGTTACAAACGCAAATTCCTGCCTGAAAAAAATACACAAAGAAATTGATAAGCTTCCATCAGCTGTGGTGATGTTCTGAAGGATGCTAATCTAACTTTGGGATAGATGTTCTGTTAATGTTCTGTTTCTTTTGCCTTAATAAATGTACAGAAATGGCTTTCATACTGTTTTAAGATTCAAGTGAACAAAAGAATTGTGGCTGATATTGCAATTTCCTATAATAACGAAAATTTAAA
>NC_134801.1:34694232-34699232 GCF_046742065.1 Oratosquilla oratoria | reverse complement strand
GTCAGTTCAGCAGAGTCCGAAACACTCTGTGCGCAAGCGAAGTCAGCCCCTCGGTATATCCCGTGAGACTTGCATGAGAGTGCTAATAATAGATGTAAAGGCCTAACCATATATAACACAGACGAAGCAGACCTTTAAAGCCTCAGACAAGGAGTAGAGAAAGGCTATGGGATTCAAGATACTGGAGAAGATCCAGGAGACCCCAACTTTTCTTAACCTCCTTTGGACCTCAGAAACTCACTTTCATCTTGAAGGAAAAGTAAAATCGAAGACAAGTGCCTTCTGGGTGACCTCCAGACCAAATGAAGTAGCCATCATGCACCTACAATCCCACAAGTGCTAGGAATGGACTGCAATCTCAACCAGAGGCATCACCGGACCATTCCTCATTGAGGAATCTGGAGCGACAGTGACAGTCACCAAGGTATGTTAAGGTATGTTAAGGTCCTCAAAACCTTCAAATGTGAGCTGCAGATCGTGTACCTGTGGCTTATGGGGAACTTATGGTTCCAGCAAGATGAAGCAAGCTCTCACACCTAAAATCTGTCCCGAGATTGGCTGAAAGAGAACTTTGGTGGTCGTGTGATTCGTCTCAAGACAGGGAGACACAAGACCACCATGGAACTCCAGGAAGCCATCAGAGAGATCAGTCATTCCCCGATCGTTTTGTAAGAACGTCATGGACAACTTTGTGCCGCACCTCAAGAAATGTAGAGCTAAACAGAGGCCATGTCGAACAGATACTCTGAAAAAAAAATATGCAAAGACTTTAATTCTTTATATTATGTTTTAAACACAATAAACTAATTATCACCAAAGATTTATTAATTCGTACAGAAAATTAAGAAATGTGGCCTATCAAAAGTATATCATAAGTGCCAGGGAGGTGCAATACGCGGACGACAATGCCACCCTAAATCGGTCCCCGGAACATCTAAAGCAGACAACAGACCTCTACGTAGACGCCTACCAGCGATTCGGGATGCAGGTCAATACAGAGAAGACAAAGCTCCTGTCTCAACTACCTCCCAACCAGGCCACACAGGTAGCCAACGCACAGATCGGCGACCACCCAGTTGAGAGCGTGGACAACTTTACCTACCTAGGGAGCATCCTCTCAAGAACGGTCACGTGTGAGAAAGACATTGAAAACCGGATCAAGGCAGGCCACTCTGCCTATGGACGTCTCGCCCATCGCGTCTTCACCAACCACGGGCTCACCATGCACACTAAAATCATGGTGTTCCGAGCCGTGGTTCTCTCTACCCTGCTATACGCGTGCGAAACCTGGACCCTCTACAAACGCGACATTAAACGCCTCGAGAGTTTCCAACAGTCCAAGCTCCGGCAGATCCTCCACATCCACTGGAAGGATTGTATCACCAACAACGAGGTCCTCTCTCGTGCGGCCCTCCCCAGTGTTGAGGCCACTATCCTCCAGCACCGCCTTCGCTGGGTGGGACACGTCGCTCGGATGGAACCCTCTCGCCTTCCTAAAATCATTCTCTACGGAGAACTGGCCCACGCAAAAGACCACGTGGAGCCCCTAAACGCCGTTACAAGGACCAACTCAAGCTCTCTTTGACACAAGCTGGCATCCCCCCAACTGACTGGGAAGACATGGCTCAGGACCGGTTGGTGTGGAGGCAAGCGGTCAAGAGTGGCGTGGAGAGCTTCGAAACTCAACGGAGAGAACGGGATAAACAACGACGCGAGGAGAGGGAAGCGAAGGCGACGCAGCCCAAGCCTTCGCCGACCCTCCCCTGCGATTCATGCCCGCGGCTTTTCCGGCACCGACTGGGGTTGCTCAGCCATATTAGACATCGACACGGAGGAACATCCTGAAGAGAAAGAAAACGAGGGTCCTCCCATCCTCGGACAACGAGGGGATGCAAACGAACGATATATATATTATATATATATATATATTTATATTTATATATATATATATATATATATATATATATATAATATATACATATGTAAATACATATATATGTATATATATATAATGTATATACATATGTATATATAACATATATAACATATCTATACATATATACACACACACATTATATATATTATATATATATATATATATATATGCATGTATGTATATATATACATATATATATATATATATATATATATATATATATATATCTATATAATATATATATATATGATACATATATATATATATATATATATATAGAGAGAGAGAGAGAAAGAGAGAGAGAGAGAGAGAGAGAGAGAGAGAGAGAGAGAGAGAGAGAGAGAGAGAGAGAGAGAGAGAGAGAGAGAGAGGAGAGGACGAGGAGGCAAATCAAGTAAAGAATAAAAATTAAAAAGTGCAGATGGAGAGATGATAATGGAAGAAACGGCAGGAGAAGGAATTGTTAAATTTGAATGAGGATAGGGAGACAAAGGTAGTTGCAGTGGGAAATGCTAAGAAGATGAAAGTAATAAATAATGAAATGGAGGAGAAATAAGGAAAGATGAGGTGAAAGCAGTTATTAAAATGATTAGAGCAGGAGTTGTCTAACAAAGGAAGGTACAGTGATGGTGGACTGGCTGGTGAGGTTGTTCAATATTTGTCTGATATAGGGTACAGTGCCGGAGGACTGGAGGAGTGTCTGTATAGTTCCACTTTACAAGGGAAAGGGGGACAAATGTGAGCGTAGTAGTTTCAGAGGGATCAGTTTGTTGAGCGTAATTGGAAAGGCTTATGGGAGTGTTTTGATTGAGAGGATTAGGAGAGGAACAAAGGGAGTAATTGGTGAGGAAGAGTGTGGGTTTAGGACAGGTTGGGGTTGCATGGGTCAGATTTTGTTGTAAGGCAGATATGTGACAAAGGTTTATGAAAAGGTAAGGATGTTTTGGGGCTTTTATGTACTTGGAAAAAGGATTATAACAGGATAGACAAGAAGGCACTGTGAGAGGTATTGCAGATATATGGGATAGGAGGAAAGCTGTTAGGATCAGTCACTATTTTTTACGAGTGGTGTAGAGCCTGTGTTAGAATTAGAAATGGAGAGAGTGATTGGTCTGAGGTAGAGGTGTGACTTTGCCAAGGATGTGTTATGTCACCTTGGCTGTTCAACTTATACATGGATAGGGTGGTGTGAGAGGTAAACGCAAGGGTAAAGGGCTGGGGATTGGAGATGGTTAAAGAAAATGGAGAAAAGTGGGAGGTAAGCCAGTTGTTGTTTGCTGACGACACTGCACTTGTGGCAGAATCACAGGAGGGATTAAGGAAGTTGGTGACAGTATTTTGGAAGGTGTGCGAAAGAAGAAAATTGAAATTAAATGTGGGTAAGTGAGTAATAAGGAAGAGAGACTCGAGGAAGTGCATAGCATTAGATACTTGGGTACAGATGTGGCGGAAAAGGAGTGAAGGTGAAGGTAGAATGTAAATTGACAGAAGCAAGTAAATGCCTTGGGGGATTAAAAAGTGTAATGAGAAATAGACATCTGGGGATGCTAAGAGTAGATTGTATGAAGGACTGATTGTGCCGAGAGGATTGTACGGGGCAGAAACATGAAACATAAGAGAGAAAGAGAGGAAGATTTTAAATGTGTTTGAGATAAAATGCCTAACCCAGGACAATGGGTAAAACGCAGGGAAGATCCTTCATCCAGGAGGAGCCAAGATAATAGTGAGGGAGGGGAGTGAATGGGAGTGGAGTATGTGGGGATGGAATGGGTGGGAGTGGATCTTATGCCTTTGACTTTGGCTACCTCCCTTGTGAGGGGGGAAAAGCCGTCGATATATGTATGTATACAACAGTAATGGTCACCTCATATATGACCTCTCGCAGTATTTATATGTACCTTTTCCCACTGTTTATTTTCTACCTCTATAACATTACTTCCTCTGTATCTGTTACAAATGAATATGCTAACGGTATTAGCGAAACATCTTGTATTTTCTTCCACCCATTAGATGGCTTCTACCGGTATACACAAGAATTCTAATGAAGCGGCTTAAACAATACACAGAACAGGAGTTGGGGGAATATCAGTGTGGACTTAGGTGAAACAGATCAAGTACGGATCATATTCACACAGTCCGCCAACTAATGGAGAAATATTACGAATATGATAAGACCCTATACCATCTATTTGTAGATTTCAAACAAGCATATGATAGTGTGCACAGACCATCAATGTGGCACATAATGGCAGAACTGAATATTTCAGCTGAATTGATATCCCTCATTAAAACGTGCTACATAGGAAGCAGATGTTCAGTAAGAGTTGGAAGGAAAGATACAGAAAGTTTCAATATACACAGTGGCCTTAGGCAGGGATGTGTGCTGTCTCCTTTGCTGTTTAATCTTGCACTGGAGAAAGCAGTCAGGCAGATTACCAACATCCAGGTGGAGCTAAGTAATGGTCAGATAACCCGCCTCGCTTATGCCGATGATGTGGATGTGGTGGCCGAGACTGTGGAGGAAATTAACGAGATCTTTACAGTATTCCAGAGAACAGCAAAACAGATAGGCCTAAAATGCAATGAGCAGAAAACGGAAATTATGAAACTAAGTAGAAATGGGATTTATACACCAGGAGAAGAGCAAGTTGGATCACTAAGGGTGAAGAAAGTGGATAAGTTCAAGTACCTGGGATCCATTGTCAATGAGAGAAATGAACTGGACATGGAAATAAACGAACGAATAGCTATAGGAAACAGATGTTATCATGCCTTGGCATCTGTAATGAAGAGTCAGACCATCAGCAGAAGAACTAAGATAAGAGCATATAACATTGTAATAAAACCAACAGTCCTGTACGGATGTGAGACATAGACAAAGACAAAAGAAAGGGAGAAGAGACTGGAATTTTTTTTAAAACAATATCCTGAGAAGAATCCTCGGCCCAGTATATGATGAAGAAGAAGGGAAATGGAGACGAAGGCATAACAGGGAAATTATAGATCAGACTCGGCAACCGTACATTCAGGATGAAATACAGGGAAGAGCCAGGTGGGCTGGACA
>NC_134801.1:34676732-34689232 GCF_046742065.1 Oratosquilla oratoria | reverse complement strand
AGTTGAATAAAATGACCTGGCATTAGTCACATCAAAGCTAGTAAAACAAATGATGAGAGGAAAACAGGTTTCTTTTCATTTCAGGTAATGTAACATAGTCAAAGGAAAGGAATGTTCAAATTCAGGAAAGAAAGGGTGTAGAAGTGCATAAAAGACATCTGTGATACAAGAGCTGAATATAATCGTTAGCCAGGACAGAATAATATCCTGAACGAAGCAATCCGGTAATAATCAAAATGAAACAAAAAGGGTATTAGAAAAAAGAGGATTATACGCTTTGAGAAGCCTACGTGTTGTGACAAGGGCATACGACAGATTCCGTTACAAAAGTAGTACTCTGGAGAGGAGGAAGGAGCAGAACCTTCTAGCCCTCTGCATAAGTAATTTTCTTACTGACAGTCAATATGTTCTGCTTATTCCTTATTCACACACTCAGGAGCTCCAAGACGCTTCCTACAAATATCACAGAGATAACACACTCTCATCCTCTATATATAACTTCAATGTTAGATATCATGATAGAAAATATATGATTCCCAAATAGAAAGAAGTTAATTATTGAAAGGATGAAGTGTTGTATGATCCTTCCGCTAACTTTTCTGTTGGAATTTAGCTCTCTTGGCTTAGATACTTAAGTCTCTTTTTCTGAAGCATAATGTGTAACTGCATCACAATAACATATTCTATTCTTTGAAAAAGCATACCTGCGAAACTAGTCAGGAATAAACTCAAGCCTAAGACTCCTGTGTTTCCTACTCCACTTACGTCAACCTGTCAGAATGTCTCAATATTCTAATCTGTTTACTTTTATTCATTTTCTATAATCAAGTTTTTCCCAAAGCTGGAAGATGGGACGACGTGCCTCCTGTGTTCAAAACCCTATGCTTTAATGTTGGTAAAAACAGTCTCGCTAATCACAATGTACGACAGATTTCACAGCCTTGAGATATAGGTTGAGTACTGAGTATTTTGTTGATGACTGTGATGATAATTACCCCATGTTGTCTGGACCACGTCGTTATTGGTCGAGACGATTTAGTAATGATAATTACCCTATGTTGGCAGTAAGTGACGTGAGGCCGCTTCTATGGCAGCCGTAGCTGTCACTCCTCGTTATCCAGTAGGCTATGCTAGGTGTGTCTAGTTTGGTGGTGTTATTGTATTTTTTTTTTTTGTACTTAATAGTTATCTGAGGTATGTATATTCATAATCTACACATATGTGTTTTCATATCTACCGTATCGATCTGGTTTCGTACATTTCACATTAGTCTTTTTATCTTTACAGTATTCTACGCTGAATTTTGTGTAAAACTTGATTGATAGTTCGGTGTGTTTAACTTAATATACCAATGACATCCAGTGCCTCGAGCTTTAGGGGTAAATTCTCGCCGAGCTGAAGAGGTGAGCAATAGAAAGAGCAAAGGTGAGATCTATAGAGGATAGCAGAGAGTGGGAAACGTAGAAGTCTTTTGTTTCTTTACTATCAAACCATGATACAAAACTGCGTGAGTCTGATCCTTAGGGGGGCTACAGATTAGGGTGCATAAACAGATAAGCAATATACTGTAGTGTTTCTAATTGGCTAGTTAGTGTACTTATTTATTGACGCATTCATGTGTTTTTTTCTTCCGGTGTGGTTCTATTATATCTAGTATTCTATCTCGATTATGAATTAAAAAGTCCTCTTTCAGAGGGTTTTGATTTTGAAACTATTGTGATAACTACTTCATTTATCTATATGATTATCTATTCAATCATTTATCCATGTATTAACTTATCTATTTATTCAATTGCTTATCTATTTGTTTATTTATTTAGTTATTCATTCATTTATATATTCTTTAGCTTGTATATTTATTTATTTATTCTTATTTAGCTCCATAATTGTCGATTCATTTATTCATTCGTTCGTTTGTTTATTCATATGCAGATGCAACCACCACATAAAGGACACAGACCACCTCATACACGGCTCGACGGTGCAGTGGTCCCGTTCGGAATCACTACTCCAGTGGTCTGAGTTCGATTCTCGCTCAGGGTTGAAATAATTTCAGTATTGCTGCGCTGCAAGCCGGCACTCCAACTCTTGTGGTGTGGAGAGTTGGGTGTGTGTGTAAGGTCACAATAATATTCATAATTCGAGTATATGTGAACTCTGAGCTCTCACCCGAGAGGGTAATAACTGTTGATCATGAGTCCAGTACGTGATCCAAGTACATGGTGAATCCCTGCAATGCCCTACACCAATTATCTCGAGATAACAATACAATATGTCCTCCTTTAGTGACTTATGGTCCTGCCTAGAAGCTGCAGGTCTTCTCCAAAAGAGACCAGGGGCAACGAATTAACTGATTTAATTATTAATTGATTATTAATCAATATAATATATTAATTGAATAATATTATATTCATATCATTCATATATCTTTATTTTGTACGACTCTTGTTTTACCCTTCTTGTGAAATTGCTTTCGGTTTTTTTGATTTGTAAATACCTGGAACAAAATTATCATAGGATTTTTTTTTTTTTTTTTTTCAAGTTTTAGAGATGAAACTGGGATTCCTAATTATCGCTTTTAATTAACTTATTAGTATTTTCGATCTTAAGGTTGTTTGTACGTTATCTACCTTATTTTCGCAATGTGACACCTGGGATCCTTTGTCTGCAGGTGTCTGTCATTTCGACGCTACTTAATAGGAGACTTTGAGGCATTACCTTGCCTTTCTTTATCTAAGGACACTAGCAGATGCAGAGCATATTAATAGATATTATTTCATACGTGGAATGATCCAATAAACTATTTCTCATTACCTATATACCTTCTCAACCATATTTCGTATCATCAAAGACGGGGGAAACAGCATATAGATGGTGCCATACACTTCAAGCCTCCAGAAATCGATATTTTCTGAGAAGAAAGACAATTCTATTCTCCGTATTCCCAGAAATGCTTTTTTTTCAGAAATCTTGTTTTCCCTTGTCCTTTTTACGACACAGAGCATCTAGCCGACAGCCTTTACATTTTTTTTTTTTTTTTTTTTTGCTACCTCCCGCTTTCATGGCGAAACTTCTTTGTTCTTTGAAATTATCTGAGCTTTGTGTTCTCCGAATTTTCTATGAAAAGGATAATCTCATACAATTTTACTGTTATGCATACACATCCACTTTTTTGCTTGGAAGGATATGCTGCTGCCTCTTTTCTTGAATGGATCAAACTCCTCAGATTAGAACTCTACAGAACTGATCTTTCATTATCTCCGTAGACACAAGGGTCCACAATATTGCTCTTATGGCCTTGGTTTTTGCGATGACTTCCTGTTCATTCGAATTTCTTCATCTCATCGTCTCTACCTTTTAACGTATTTTATCCTTCTGCCTTGTAGTGTTACCTTTAACCTATCTTAAAGGATGGCAAGTGCTCTGAAGCTCCTAACTATCGTCCTAGTTTTGAGCATTTGTTTCCTCTTTGGCCATATAGTTTGTATCGACTCTGGACATTAAGACTGAAAGAGCCATCATTACATAACCTTCCTAATGATAATGAATATATATTCGGTCCAGCACGCTTCACTAGTGGTCTGTTTGTTTGTTTGTTTGTTGTTTGTTTGTTTGTTTGTTTGTTTGTTTTTTTGTTTGTTTGTTTGCTTTCGCTAACTTTTGATCATGCTTTTAGAGAGGTGGTGGGGAGCTTTTTAGATATATGACATATAACTTATGACAGCGGTACACTAACATTTTACCTCTTCCATACTTGTAGTACAGTACTTAGGCATTTCTTCCTCTTGTCACAAAGTTATTTCACTCATATGTATATGATTCCCTTCAATATCCGATGTGTTAGATCATTAGGTGTGTACCATCCAGGGTTAGTCGTCCATTCTGACTGCCTCAGGGTTGTAATAAAAGCAGCTGTCCGTGACATTTTTGATAACGAAAGGCTCAATAGCCTTTATTCTTCCCATAACCACCGTCATCTTGTTTTCTCCTCTCGATACCCTGTAGACCAGTGGCTCTTCTCCTTAGGGGGACAGATTTTTACTCGGGAGGATGAAGCACATACCAAAAATAGTAGTAATTGGATGCCTGTAGCAGTCTCCTGGAGGCTAAAGAACAGCAATCCATAAATATGAAATACATAAAGAAATAGGTTGAGACCCCCCGTTTCTAAAGTCACAAATCCCACCTCCTAAATTCTGTCAGAACAGGTCTACCACAAGGTTCCTTTCTCTCATCTACCGCTCTTTTATTTGCAATCATAATTGACCTGAAGATCTTTCTATTACTAGACATTCTTAACCTTTTGCTATGGTGATGTTTCCTAACTTGAATAAAAGGTGTTAACTAGAATGAAATATACAGTGAGTTCTGTGAGAAGGGGTAACGTGCGCTCACGAATCGATTCTGTGATTTCTCTTGTCGTGAGACAATTGAAAAAAAAAATCGTAGACTGACGGGTTAAGATTTGCCCTCTGACTACTAAAGGATTTCTCATAAAGAAAGAGTTGTGTTTTTCAATGTTTCAAATATCTACTTTGTTACGGCAATGTACTAATTTCCTGGCGATTTTCTCTTTCCAATCAGTGCATGAATTAACGCGCCAAATAAAAATAATCTTCATCATTTCTTACATCTACTAGCATTACATTATAAACTAGAAAATAAGCCATGACTGCATGTACCTGGACAGAAATAAAATGTGTCCCTGAGGTTGTGATGCCTTGGACAAACAATAATATGATTGTTGTTGTTTTGGTTCCGGGGTGCATTTCATCAGCGTTTCTATCCTTGAGGACGGGAGTGGGGGGCGATAATCTTTCGGTGGAACGATACACACCAAGGGATATGTTGGCATTTACAGGGAACACGTTACCTCTAGTGCTAGCTGCAAGGTTAACTTACCCAGTAAGCAAGTGTTAACGCTATGATAGATCAGCGGCAAGTTTACTAAATTTCCGTTTACATTAGGCAAGTAGAAGGATAGTTTACAAGTCACTAATACAAACAGCTACTAAACTAGCCCCGTATCAACGATCCTTTATACCCGTTGATTCAAGTTCATTCCCTTGAACAAATTTTCCTTTCTCTTCGTCCTCAGTTTATTCCTTCTTCCACCAATGTTACATCTCCCTCCCTTCTGATGGTAATTGCCACCATTTTTCCAGAATCTATTTACTGCGTGCTTCCCCCTCCTGGAAAACCACACACTATCAACCTTTCCGCATATTCTCAGGTATTTTCTGTACGCTCCTTCTTCTCTTCCACCGAAAAACTGGATTTTATTTTTTTGTAAATTCATATTTCTATGTACTTGCGAGTTAGTCTTGTTCAGACATGAAATATGAATACATTTTCTATCCTTCCTTGTTGATGACATGGAAACAAATAGAGTAGGAGAAGTGTCATCAGGTAATTGCGAGTAAATCGAGACAAGTTACAAGCCTCTATGGACCAGGGAATGGTATAAAAATACATAAAACATTGACGAGATAAACACCATATGAGGACGGAGCCTTTATTTGTACGACGTTTCGCTTATTACAGCTTTTTCAAGTACGAAAGCAAAACGTCGTACAAATAAAGGCTCCGTCCTCATATGGTGTTTATCTCGTCAATCTTGTCGGCAAACTGCCACTTTTAAGCACATAAAACATCCAGGGCTAATGCTACCCAGGACTGAAGGGTTAAAACTCATCAGTGATATAAATTATGGAAGGTATTCCCTTTATAGTGCGTAAAACGTTCATTTTCATATATGTATACTATAGCATTCTTTGCTGCCTTATCTATTACAAGTCGATATGTGATATGCAGGCTCCTACAGACACTCATCCACATGCATCCACGACATAGGATAGAAACGCTGACATAATATCATACAGACTCAAACGCACTTACATACATACATACACACACACACACACACACACACATATATATATATATATATATATATATATGTTGGTACATTGTGACAAGTTTATGAAGGTGGAAAAAGAAGTCACGGTTCTAGTTCCTCTGAAGAAGCATAGAGCGAAACCGGTCAGGAAGAAACTCAGGAACTCGGAACTAGACCCGTGACTTCTTTTTCCACCTTCATCATATATATATATATATATATATATATATATATATATATATATATATATATAAAAACATGTTTATTTATATGCATATACACTCACATATATATGTATATTTGTGTGTATATATATGTATATATATATATATATTATATATATATATTATATATACATACATATATGCATACATACATACATATACTAATGTTTATTTCTTCCTTACAAGGGAGGGAGCCCATTCACCCCACGCATTCCCTCTTATCTCGGCTCTTCTTGGATGACGGGTCACCCCTGTATCTCGCCCACTGCCCTGTGTCAGAAGCAGTGCAGCAAGATACAGCACATTTACAGCAAGCCCGCTTCATTTAATTGGCGACCCTCCCTCTCCGTCCCCTCATGCAGAAAAAGAGAAGACGAGGAGAAATCCCTTCGGGCTGCGTCAAAATACCATTCACCATCTCACCCATCATCCCACACTCACTCCCTTCCATGCATCACAGCATCATCCATACACAATTATTCTCCACTCACCCCATTTTCTATCTTCTCTCTTGCTTCCTCAACAGACTTTCCCCTCTTTCCCAATGACCCTTTTAACCTATCCATCTCATCTTTGGTCGCTCCCTCATGCTCACTCCTTCCATCTCTGCCTTCCACACCTATTTTACTAATATTTCTTCAATCATTCTTTCCATGTGTCCAAACCATCCTAATACTCTTTCATCAATCCTATCTCCCAACTCCCTTTCCACCCTCGGTCTCCTTCTCACCTCCTTGTTTCTCACTCTATCCAGCCTAGTAACTCCTATCATACTTCTCATGCATCTCATCTCAAACACATTCAAACTCCTTCTCTCTTCCTCTCTTATGTTCCACGTTTCTGCCCCATACAGTGCTGTCAACACAATCACTCCTTCATACAATCTGCTCTAACCATCCATTCCCAAATGTCTACTTCTCATTACAATCTTTAATCCACCAAGGCATTTACTTTCTTCTCTCAATCTACATTCCACCTTCACATCCACTCCTCCCTTTCCAGTCACATTCGCACCCAAGTATCGAAAACTATCCACTTCCTCCAGTCTCTCTCCCTTAATACTCATTTCCAATTTGCTGCCCCATTCTCCCTTTGTACATCTCATCACTTTACATTTACAAAGGAATAAAAAGGATTATAAAGGCGTAACATGCCGACAGGAGACCTTTTGGTCCATATCTACGTCGGATGCGAAAAAATCATAATAATGATAAACAAATATATGAATAAATAAAAACTATAATAATGTAAATAATAAATAAAATACCAAAATAAATGCATAGGTATAGTTAAATAATAAACAAACAGGTAAATAGTAATAATAAATTGACGTATAACTAACAATAAAGGAGGATCAAACCAATAATAACAAATAAATGGACAAATGATAACAAAACAAATAAACAAATAATATCAAATAAATAATAGTCATTACAGCATTTTGCTTAGGTGTTTATCTAAATGATTCTTAAAGCTTCGAACTGAAGTATATTGCACTGCGTCCGCAGGAAGTTTATTCCTTTTGATGTTGCCAATTCCCTTTAGAATCTTAAACACCTGTATCAAGTCACCTCTGAGTCTACGGTTTTTTTTTTTTTTTTTTTTTTTGGGGGGGGGAACAGATTCATATGTTTTAGTCGATTTTCGTATGATTCATTTTTTATATTTGGAATCAGTTTTGTCTCTCGCCGTTCTACTTTTTCCAATCTGTCAATGTCTGTGATGAGATTCGGTGACCATACGGAAACAGCATATTCCAAATGTGGACGAGCTAACGATTTATAAAGCTTGTTAATGAGTGATGGACTTTTGAAGTCGAAAGATCGCACAATCAGTCCTAGAATCTTATTTGCTTTCTCAGATGCTGAAATACACTGCTTAAATTATTTGAGATCGTTACTGATAGTTACGCCGAGATCCTTTTCACTATCCACTTTTGTTAACGAGTTTCCAAATAACTTGTAATCGTGTTTCGTTTACAAGTAGTGAGCTAAAATAATTGTTTAGAATATCACACATTCCTTCATTTGAATATTCAAGTTGACCGTCAGCAGATAATAGTGGACCAATGTGATTCCTAACAACTTTTTTTTATCCCTAATGTAACTATAGAATTCTTTGGGAGTCTCTTTGGATTTATCAGCGATATTCATTTCGTACTGTCGTTTTCGTTTTTTTTTTTTTTTTTAATCTCTCTGTATTAATGCATAACTTTAGATACTATTAGATACATCCGAGCACTTAGATTTCTTGTAAGCCTGTCTCTTTTTAGCAATACTTTTTTCAGTTTCTTTTTCAAGCCTTTTGGGCGAGTTTGATTTGGGGACGTCTGTCCTTAAAAAAAAATGTAAGTATGAATCATCTTAGTGAGCGTATTTTGAAATATTTCCCACATCTGATCTACAGATCTTTTTCTTAATTTTGCCTCCCAATCTATAAGCTGAAGCTCCTGACGTAGTCCAATGAACTGAGTTTTACTGAAATCGGGTATTGTAGAAACACAAGTTTCTATTCTAAAAATTTCTAGTAGTTTGAATCTAACGAAATTGTGATCGCTATTTACAACAGTTTCACCGACTTCTACATCGGTTATCATGCTTTCGCGGCTAGTGATCAATAGATCGAGTAAGTTTCCATGTCTTGTGGGCTCTTTCACATGCTGAACTAAGTAATTATCACTGAGAAAATCAGTCAAACGACTACCTATATGGCCATGTTCAAGAGTCATCCAATCAATATCAGTAAAATTGAAATCACCCATTATCAATAAATCCCGGTTGCAGAAATTAGACAATTCTTAAAATAACAGTTTGTCGTCTGCTAATGATAATGATTTTGGCCTATATATTACACCTACATTCAATTTTTTTCCATTTCTTTGGCTTAATTCTACCCACAAACTATCATATGCATCCTGTTTCACTTTCTCTAAAACACAAGCATGGACACTGTTTTTAACGTACAACAGAACACACTCACCTTTCTTGTGGTTTCTATCCTGATGAAAGTGTTTAAATCCCGCAATATTATTTTCAGCTTCAAACTCTTTACCATTGAACCATGTCTCGGTTATTCCTATCATATCGAGATTTTCGCTTTTGACATACGCCTGTATTTCTTTGAATTTGTTCTTAATACTACGAGCATTGAAGTACATGGTTTTAAGAAATTCGTACACATTTATCTTCAACTTCCTTCTTTCGCACAACTTTCCAAACTCCGTCACTATCTTTCTTAATTCCTCCTCTGATCTTGCCACAAATACAGTGTCGTCAGCAAACAACAACTCACTTATCTTCCACTTTTCTCCATTTGTTTTTTAACATCTCCAATCCCTGGCTAATTACCCTTGCCTTTACTTCTCGCACCACCCCATCCATGTATAAATTGAACAGCCACACAGACACACACTCAAACGCACATACAAATATATTACACATATATACATACACATACATACACATACATGTGTATATATATATATATACATATATATACATATAATATATATATATATATATATATATATACACTAAAAACCCACTGTTGATTGGATTTAAGAAAAGAAAGGAAATAACGATTTCCGTATATTTCGATCACTTGCTGTGATCCTCTTCAAGCTCCTGTGATCTGCTTGAAGAGAATCACAGCAAGTAATCGAAATATACGGAAATCGTTATTTCCTTTCTTTTCTTAAATCCAATCAACAGTGGGTTATTAGTGTATTTATTAATGTGTTACATTACTGGACAGTGATATATATATATATATATATATATATATATATATATACATATATATATATATATATATATACGAGGTGTGTCACAAAAGATTTATTTCAATCCCAACTACAAACTACAATTTTTCCCCTTCGAACTAATACCCCTAGAGTCTAACGCACTTTCCCATTCTTCTCTGCCACGCTTGCATGCACACCTGGAGGGATTCTTCCGGGATCCTCCGCAGCTCCGTCGTCACGGCCTTTTGATGTCGTCCACGTCTTCAGACTGGGTCCCTTTGATGACCCCCTTGAGCTTGAGGAAGAAGAAAAAGTCACACAAAGCCATTCGGATGAGTAGTAGGAAGTTGATCCAGCACGGTAATGTTCTTTTCAGCCAGGAACTTTTGGATTTCAGGGTACTGTGAACAGGCGCGTTATCATGGTGAAGCAGCTACGAGTTACCCTGCCATAACTCTCGTCTCTTCTCGCGCACTGAACAAAGCAAATGCCGCAGTATCTCTCTGTAGACATGCTGGTTGATCGTCTGGTCCTGTGGTAAGAATTCGCACCGAAGAATGAGATCAACACGACTTTGATTTTTGGACTTTGACTGTCTTACTTTCTTCGGTCTTGGCGACGTCGGACTCTTCAACTGAAGGCTCTGGCGTTTGGTCCCAGGGTCGTACTCGAATATCCATGACTCATCAGCAGTGATGACTCTCCCTAGCAAGTCTGGTTCAGTTCCAAGACGCTCGAGGATGTCTTGACACACTTGCATGTATCATTCCTTCTGGTCATTGTTCAACAGTTTCAGCACCAGCTTTGCGCAAACTTTCCCTATGTCAAGATCTTCAGTGATAACACTGGTCAACACGATTTTTCTGGCAAAAGGTTTTAAAACAAATTCTAACTAGATTTGGGCTGTTGATCACGAATCTGAACTCAGTTTTTGTCTATCACATCAGGATTTTGAGATGTATCATTTTCATTTATTTTTTTTTAAATGACTCATCAACCTATATATTGAGTGTTTCATGACAAAAACAATTGACTTTTTGTACTAAATTTCGTATTCTTAATCAAATAAAAACAAAGATTACAAAGTTTATGTACAGCAAATCCAATATGGTGACAGAATTAAAGTAGAAAATATAAAAATACATATAAGTGATGTACAGATCAGTAGCAAATAGCAGTTATTTGAATTTTCTTTTCTTGGCCGATCTCTGATGTACAGCTTCTGGGTTGTCTCTCATCAAGCTCCAGCAATAATCCGCCGTCATATGTGAGTCCCAACGTCCTTGACACCGTTCTTCCATCGTTTTAATGTCCTGGTGAAACCGCTCCCATTGTTTCTCGCTCACATGCCCAAGGTTCTCCGGAAAGTTGTCTAAGTGGCTGTGCAAATAGTGAATCTTGATACTCGTTCTATATCCAAGATCTCGCAGGCTCATTAGTAGCTCTTCCACAATCTCTTCATAGTTGTCTGCTTTCTTATTCCCAAGAAAATTCTGCACCACACTACAAAAGGCATTCCAAACTCTTCCTACATTCTCACTCATTGATGTGATAAAATTTGGATCTCTCATAAGTATTCTTATTTGAGGTCCATCAAATATTCCAGATTTTTTCTTCTCTTCACTGAGACCAGGAAAAGTTGAACATATATAGCTGAAGTATTCTCCACTGTGATCTAAAGCTTTGACGAACTGTTTCATCAATCCGAGTTTTATGTGCAAGGGAGGAAAGACAATGTTCTTCCTATCCACTAGAGGATCATTGATGACATTCTTATCGCCAGATGCCAAACTCTGTCGCTGAGGCCATTCCTTTTTCACCTAATGCCCTTCTGTAGCTCTACTGTCCCAGTAACACAGAAAACATGGGTATTTTGTGTACTCTCCTTGCTGACAGAATTGGTTTGTCGCAATCTTCATCAGATGGCTAAATGAAAAGTAAACTTACCAAAATAAGCCATATTATCCGGCCTTTTTGCTTCACTACTAAAGAGAAGGATAATTTTTTTCTTGAAATTCATGAAAATAAGGTATATAACAATAGTGCAAAAATGTGATGTGATAGAAAAAATCTGTAATCAGATTTGAATTCAGCACCCTCAAATTAGTCTAAAACTGTTCTAAAATTCCATGCCAGAATTTTTGTTTTCTGTATACCAGTGTAATCTTCCAGACGTTGTTCCAATTCCTGCCCAGCTCATTTGCGATCATTCGAACAGTCAGACAACCATCGCTACGCACCATCTGCCTGACGTGCTCAGCGTTGGCCACATTCCTGCTCGTTGAAGGCCTTCTACTCTTGGGATCGTCTTCCACGTCCTCGCGTCCCTCTTGAAACCTCTTGCACCACCCAAAAACACGTGAGCGTGACATCGTCTCATCTCCGTACACTTACTGCAGCAATCCCAATGCTTCTGACGGAGTTTCCCCTAACCGGACCAAAAATTTCAGGTTTGTTCGATACTCTGTGTTCATTGCTTGACGACCTGAAGCAGAGGATATGTATATAAAAGCATGTGATAAAAGTTCAATGGCTGCAGAGAGCCTAGATCACAGTTATATACTCCAGGGGGATTACTTTGAAGGAGAAAACTCGTAGTTTGTGTCTGAAATAAATGTTTTGTGACACCAGTCCT
>NC_134801.1:34644232-34674232 GCF_046742065.1 Oratosquilla oratoria | reverse complement strand
AATAAATTGAAATATCCAAAACACTTAATTGACTTAGCTCAAAACACAGCAAAGAAAATCATTTATGGTCTTACTCATAAACAGCAATCCAGTTTTAAGAATATTTTAACTCTCCCTTTTCATCAGAATCTAGTTAGTTTAACTCATACTTTTAATAAATTTGGTGTTCAAGTTGTCTTAAAAAATAACAACACTGTTGAAAGCTGGTTGATTAAAACTCACCTGCTTGTAGTGAAGGCTGTGTTTATAGTATCCCTTGCAAAAATTGTAACTTTAATTATATTGGACAAAGATGCAAGGATCTAAAATTGAGAATATAGTAACATAAATATAACATCAGGACAGGGCAAGTTTCAAGTGGGCTGTTTTTGCATTTAAGAGACTTTAATCATTGCATTGATTGGGATAACAAAGAAAACTGTCTTAAGTAAGGACAGTAAGGAGAAAAATATCATAGAATTATGTTATATTAACACTTGATTTGAAAACAACATAAATATGAATATGGGAATGTATGAAATAGACAACTTTATAACAAACACAATTGTTGACAGTAGCCGGGTCAAATGTCCGGCAGTGTTGAGTGAGTAAGGTCACAATGGACCTGACCTAGTTCCCGCTATGTACTTCATTTGTATATATATTGCCACTGTTTCCTTACTCTATACCTTTGAAAATGTTTTAGATAAACGAAAACGTTCGGTCATTTTTCATCTTATGTTCCAAGTGGTTTTATTGCACACACACACACACACACACACACACACACACATACACACACACACACACATACACACACACACACACACACACACACACATACACACACACACACACACATGGATTCACGGCAAAGATTGGAACTCCAGAAAGGGAAGCAATTTTCGTGAATTTCAGCAACGAGGGAGTACATATGTTGTATTAGTAGGGAAGGGGAAAGCTCGTGGTGTAGTGGGAAGGCGAAGAAAAAGGAGAAGGGGAGGGATTATTAAGGAAAATGGAAAAAAATAAAGAAGGGGACGAATGGGTCCCGGACGTCAGAAGGGGTGTAAACAAAAGGTGCGGAGATTACAGAGACGAGGTCGAACAGGTGGGCACAGGTATTAAAAGTAAAAATATAGATAATAGCAGCTCAATGGAAAGAGGAGATAATTACTTCTATGGATTTAATGAGGGAGTAGATGACAACCTCCCTCGACTAGTAAGTCTAGAAGAGAAACTAACAAAAATGAACGAAGCATGGGAGGTTAGGTTTAGCCAATTAGCACTATTTACTCAAAGAGTTGATAAACTGGAAGAACTAAAGGAGAATCAAAACCTAACTAAAGAAACAGAGATTTAAAAAGACAGTTAAGAGAAGTAAAGGATGAGAATAAGGAATTAAAGAGGAATAACAAAGAGAATAAAGAGTCCATAGCAAAAGAAGTGGGTGGAAAAAAAGCCCAGGAGAATAACAAAATTAAATTTAGAGATATAGTGAAACAACAGATGAAAGAACAAACTAAGGACACAGTTATTAAAGTGATGAGAGAGAAGGAGAATATAGTAAGAGATTTAGCAGATAAAAAGAAATGTATAATTATATTAGGAATGGAAGAAAAGCATAATCCAAATAGGACTACAAGAGTAAAGGAGAAGGAAAAAGTAAACAAGGTATTATAAATAGTTCAAGAAGATGAACAAGAAATAAGGAAAGAAATTTAAGAAATACATAGATTGAGGAAATACAATATAGACAAGGCCAGAACAATTGAGGTTAAATTCAGGTCACAAACTACATCAGAGAATATCTTATCAAAAACAGGGAAACCAGCAAAAAGTGATCAGTATAAACAGGTATGGATAAAAATAGAGATGAATAAAGATGAAAGAGAGGGAGAAAAAAAATAGAAGCTAAGAAAAAAACGAGAATTTTTTTTCAAAAAGCAGACTGAGAAAGGATACACAAGGAGGAAACAACAGTAGAAGAGAAATGGAAAATTTTGACAAAAAATTTATAAAGGAGTGGTAAAGTATGATTCAAGACAAAAACAAGAAAAAGGATATGTAAAGTGTTGGTACAACAAAAGATGTAGTGAGTTAAAAGACAAAAAGGAATAAAGCTTGGATAAAATGGAAGAAAGACAAGAGACCTGAAAATATGGAAAATATATACTAGTTATAGAAATGAATATGTACAAGTGCACAGAGAAGAAAAGAGAAAATACGAAAAGATGTCATAGAAAAATGTAAAGATTAACTAAAACTATTTAATAGATTTTTCAAACAACAAACTGAAAAACAAACAAGAACTAGTGAAACTACGACAAGGAGTTGAATATACAGAGGAAATAGAAATTGCAGAAATTATGAACAAGCATTTTAAATCAGTGTTTACGAGAGAGCATGTAACTAAGAGATGTCGAGTGGGAGGAGAAAGTCCCCCCTATGAGAGAGATAGAAGTAACAAGGAAAGAAATAATGAATCACTTGAGTAATCTCGATGTCAGAAAATCGCATGGACCAGATGAAATGGCAAATTGGATTTTGAGAGAATGCAGGAACGAACTAACAGACAAAATACATAGTCTAATAAGCAGTTCATTGAAAGAAGGAAAAGTTCCAGAAGATTGGAAAAGAGCAAATATAGTACCAATATATAAAGGGGGAAACAAGGAAGACCCTACTAACTACAGACCAGTCTCTCTTACAAGTACAGTAGCTAAAATGTGTGAAAGAATGATCAAAATTAGATGGGTAAGGCATTTTGAAAAAAAATGTACTAAATCCAAGGCAATTTGGATTTAGACAAGGAAGATCATGTGTCACAAACTTGATGTGTTTCTATTCAAGGCTAATAGATGTAATACAAGATAAACAAGATATAGAGACGGGACAACACGAGCATAGCTCCCCTTCCCGTAAAATACGTATATGTATATGTATATATATGTATAAATATATATATACATATATATATACATATATATATATATATGAATATCATATATATATATATATATACATATATATATACATATATATACATATATATATATACACATATACAAATATACATATGAATACATATATATATACAGTATATATATATATATATATATATTATATATATATATATATATGTCGGTGTGTGTGTGTGTGTGTGTGTGTGTGTGTGTGTGTGTGTGTGTGTGTGTGTGTGTGTGTGTGTGTGTGTGTGTGTGTGTGTATGTTTGTGTGTGTGTGTGTGTGTGTGTGTGTGTGTGTGTGTGTGTGTGTGTGTGTGTAGAATGATCACTAAAAACACGTGATCTAGACGGCTGCATATACAAAATCCCCGGCAGAGATTGTGAAAAGTATTGCATTGGACAAATAGGCAAAGAACTACCAACCAGAAATAAACAACACAAATACAGTGTTAAAACAGCACAAGAATCCAATGCTCTAATTATTCACATGAAAAAATTCCAATAATTTTATTAATTGGACAATGCTTCCTCTATTTTTATTGTACTTCATTTGTCAATAGAAACATTATAAGAAGTAATATTATAAAACTTTCTGAAGGTTGTAATTTTAATATCAGTAGTTGCATTTATAGATTAGATAAATTCATAATCAACAAAATTTGTAATCAGGTTGGAAGTTGCCAAAACTAATTTGGTGATTTGTATTCTTCTCGAAGATTTATTCTTTTCATATGTGACTTTTTGTGCATTGCCAATTCCTTTCCTAGTGTTTAGTCTCTTGTCTCATTAACCTTTTTGTACTACTAATTTCAGCTGTATTCCCCTGAAGATGTGAATAACACGAGAGCGCTTAGGAATTTCTGTTTCTTTCCGATTTCCTTTGTGGTTACCAGCAACACACACACACACACACACACACACACACACACACACACACACACACACACACACACACACACACACACACACACACACACACACACACACACACATATATATTATATATATATATATATATATATATATATATATATATATATATATATATATATATACAGTATATATGTGTGTGTGTGTGTGTGTGTGTGTGTGTGTGTGTGTGTGTGTGTGTGTGTGTGTGTGTGTGTGTGTGTGTGTGTGTGTGTGTGTCTGTGTGATTCACCTTGGTCTTTGGATCACGTGTTGGACTCGTGATCGACAGCTATTTCCCTCCCGGAAGAGAGCTCAGAGCTCGTATGACCGATCTGTGTACTGTAACCTTACACGCACACACACACCCAGCTGTATATGTATATATATTTACATATATATATATATATATATATATATATATTTATATATATATACATATATATATATTTATATATACAGTATACATATATATATCTATATATATATATACATATATATTTATATATATATTTATATATACATACATATATATATCTATATATATACATATATATTTATATATATATTTATATATACATGCACACACATATATATATATATATACATATATATATATATATATGTATGTATATATATACGTATATATATATACATATATATCTACATATATATATATATACATATATATATACATATATATATATATATAATATATATACATATATATATATATATATATATATATATATATATATATATATATACTTGATCGGCCTTATATGCTCACTCAACTTTGTCCTTAAGTCTCTCCCCGTCTGACCAATGTATGTTAGATTACAATCTTACAAGGAAAGAACTAAAACCCTGGGATATGTTCGTCTATCAACCTCTGATGAACGTGAACAACTTGTTTATTTATATTATTCATGTAATTATAAATTAAATTTACCTTATCTTTGGGAAGAAATTTGGACAAATGGCTAATGGTCTCTGAAAAGGGAATAACAAGGGGAGTTTGTAGTTTGGCTTTGTGGAAGGTGCTTTGAAAAAGCTGGTTCTGGCTTGGCTGAGGGTTTTATCCTAAGAGGTTCCTGGATAAAGCTCTCAACCAAACCAGAACCAGCTTTTTGAATCCCCCTTCCACAAAGCCAAATAGGTTACAAAACCCCCTTGTTATTCCCTTTTCAGTAGCCATTTGTCTCAATTTATTCCTAAAGATAAGGTAAATTTCATTCATAATTACACGCATACTATTAATAGAAAAGATGTTGACGTTCATAAGAGGCTGATAGAAGAGCATATCCCAGGGGTTTACTCCCTTCCGTGTAAAGATGGTAATCTAACATATAGTACATCGGTCAGACGGGGAGAAACCTAAGGGCAAGGTTGAATGAGTATAAAAGGTCAATTAGGTATGGTCAAGAGAGTTCAGCCGTGTTCCAACACGTGAAGAAATTAAATCACCGGATGGACTGGGACAAATCTAAACTTATTTACAAATCTTGTTGTAAGTTTAGAAGGAAAATGGTAGAATTCATTTTGATAGACTATCTCCCCACTATGAATATTTCTAAGGGTCAATGGACCCTAGATATACTTTCAGAATTACAAAACAAATTCAGGATTACAAAACAAATTGTTAACAGGTATCCTCCCCATCCCCCTGACCCGACCTCATGTCGTCGTCAGGTCACTAGAGAGTAAGGGTAGTGATATTTACTCCTTCCCTAGTTCCTTTTCTTTTGTAAGAGGTTGCTATTTAAGATGGCATCCTCCTCCCACTTTGTACTACTGAAGAGGATTGCAGTTAGCAATCAAAATATATAGTTTGGCTTATTCAACTCTCTATTTCTTCAGACTGTGGTGTCTGTTGTGATATATATATATATATATATATATATATATATATATATATATATATATATACATATATATATATACATATATATACATATATATATATACATATATATATATATACATATATATATATATATATATATACATATATACATATATACATATATACATATATACATATATATATACATATATAAATATATATATATACATATATATATATAAACATATATATATATACATATATATATATAAATATATATATACATATATGTATATAGATATATACTGTATATGTATAATATGTATACATATATATATATATATATATACATACATATATATATATATATATACATATATCTATATATGTATCCTTAGATTTTCCTAAAGCTTTCTCATATATCTGACTTAACACAAAAATCGAATCCACACAGTCCATACCTGTACTAAACCCACATTCCTCACTAATTACTCTTTCTGTTCCTCCCCTAATCCTCTCAATTGAAGCCCTCCCATATGCCTTCACAATTACACTCAACAAACTGATCCCTCTGAATCTACTACACTCACACCTGTCCCCTTTTCCCTCGTAAAGCGGAACTATACAGGCACTCTTTCAGTCCTCCGACACTCTACCTTTCTTTTAGACATACATTAAGCAACCTCGCCACCAGTCCACCATCACTGTTCCTCCCTTTGTGTTTCTACTTCCTCTCATCATTTCTTAAATGATTTCACCTCATATATTCTTATTTCCACTCCATTTTCCTCATTCATCACTTTCATTTTCTTAGCACTTTTCACTGCAACTACCATTTCCTCTCTATCCTCCTTCACATTAAGTAATTTCCTAAAATACTCTGCCCATCTTACCCTTACTGTCTCTTCCTCCTTTCGCATACTTTCACAAATTCCGTCACTATCTTTATTAATCCATCCTCTAATCGTGCTACAAGCGCAGTGTCGTCAGCAAACAGCAACTGGCTTCTCTCCTATATTTTTTTTCTTTAACCATCTCCAATCCTTGGCCTATTACCCTTGCGTTTACCTCTCACCCCCCATCCACGTATAAATTAAACATCCCTGGTGAAGTCCCACCTTAACCTCAAACCACTCATTATCTCAAATTCTAATTCTAACATAGGCTCTACTACTCTCGTAATAATTCTTATCTGTTCTTAACAGCTTCTATGTGCGAAGATCTGGAGTCTGGGATCCATGTTGAAAGGGAGAAGCGTAAACACCAGACTCAAAGTGGGAAGTTTAATGCCCGACGTTTCGGTCCTAGTCCTAGGACCGTCTTCAGGGGTGTGAAAATATACAGTGCCCAAATGAGCTTGTCATACCGTCCGTGGCTGGAATTGGGAAAAGTATTTCGCACTGTATTTATTCTTTGTAAATTAAATTGTATATGAGATCCTATATGTACAATTTGCTATGTAAGGTGGTACAGTCGTCAGATACTCGTAGCCACTGGAAGAGGAGGGGGACCCGGACAGCGTCGGCAGTGCGGAAAACCTCTCCCAATTCCAACTACGGACAGTATAACAAGTTCATTTGAGCACTGTATATCCTCACACCCCTGAAGACGGTCCTAGGACTAGAACCGATACGTCGGGCAATAATCTTCTCACTTTTAGTCTGGTGTTTACACTTCTCCCCTTTCAATATATATATATATATATATATATATACATATACGAGTATGTATATATATATGTATATATGTATATATATATATATATTTATACATATATGCATATGCATACACACACGAATATATATATATATATATATATATATGTGTGTGTGTGTGTGTGAGTGTGTGTGTGTGCGTGTGTATATATATATATATATATATATACATATATATATTATATATATATACATATATATGTGTGTGTATGTGCTTGTGTGTTTGTGCTTGTGTTTGTGCACGTGTATATATATATATATATATATATATATATATATATATTATATATATATACATATATATATACGCATATGTGTGTGTTTATGTGCATGTGTGTATGTGCTTGTGCTTGTGTTTGTGCATGTGTATATATATGTATATATATATATATATATATATATATATATTTATATACATATATACATATATATATATATATATATATATATATACGCATATATACATATACGCATCTATACACGTGGTTGTGTGCGTGTGTTTGTGTGTGCGCATATGTATTTGCGTTTGTGTACATAACATTTTTCACTTTCTTATCTCCTGTTTTTATTCTTTTTTTGTCCCAAAAGCCAGAGCTGCTTCTTTCTTATTGTTTTCATAATTTTTGTTTCAGCTGTACTTCTGAGAATTACTTCATTAACTATTCTTGCTGTTTATGGTATCCTTGACATTCTTCTCAGAAACCACATCTCCTTAGACTCAAGTTTTTTTCTTCGTATTTGATTTCATGTTACAATTCCTATATACATGAAGTAATGCTAATCAGACTGAACATCTCATAAGTGAATCATAGAATTATATTAATGCACTTTCATGTCCTTCCAGTTTAATTTTCATACTGATTTTTACAGTTTATTTCGTTGTCACTTCTCCTATCGACCGTAATCAAATTTGTCAAATAGTAAAATTCTGAGCTTATGACACTACTGGTATATTCTTATTGTAACATAAACATTCTGTTTTCCCTACATTATTTCTATTGATTTCGTCTTCCTGGTGCTTATATCCAAATCTCTTCTGCATGCCTCAAGCATCTTCTGTCAAAATAGGCAAAAAAAAAATATATATATATAATCTTCCAGTAGAAGGGTATTGTCAGCTTGTATGAAATTATTCTCTTATCTTCATTCACTCTTTTTTATGAATGTCCTCTATTTATTTCACGAGTTTCTGAATGTATAAATCAAGTGCTATAATGCTTTCCTTTTCCACCTCCTTATTTCAACCCAATCTGGATATTTCATCTTCAAATCTTACACTTGCCCTTTAGTTTCAGCTGTAAATTATCTACTAATCATCCTTATTAGCCACTTCTGTTTCCTAAAAATCAACACTATGTCTTATTTTTTCACTGTATCAAACAACTTGGAATCTACAAAATACATTTTCTGAACTTACTGTTGCCCTTTCTTTTTTGACACCCATACTCCTCCAGCCCAATATTTTCTTCATCCTTATTGCAACTCTTATTCTATTCATTCATTATCGTTCTCAGAACGACTTTTTCCATCTCATTCATAATACCTCTTACTAATATTTTTCATAATCCGTTACTCCCTTTTTTTTTTTTTTTTGAGACTGCAATAAAATCACCTCTCCTTTATTTGTATATTTTGTTCAATAGTTCCTTCACTCCAATCATCCCACAATCTTCTGCTTCTTCTCTCGTCTCCCTCACTTGTAACTCTTCTTGATTTCATCTTTTTAATAGCCTCTTTAACGTCTATAGATATTTGATGGCCCAACATTTCTTTTGCAATTTCAGTCTTTCCTTCACTATCATCCTCGTAATGCAATTTTATATGTTCCTTCTAACTCCTAAACACTTCCTTTCTTAGTATTATTACAATTCCATTAGCCTCTTTAATGATGGAACTTTTTTTTTTATCTTTCTTTTGCCACTTACCTTTCTATTACTATATTTTCTACTTCTTACACTTCCCTACATTTTCTCGTAACCAAGTTTTTTTTTCATTTTCTATCTTTTCAATTATTTCGGCATATCGTTCTTCATTACTCTTCCACAGGCTTCTTTCCTTCATCAATCTCAATATATCTTGTGCCACCTCCCTCTTCATTCATCTTGATTCCTTGGGAACGGGCACCTAATGCATACGTTACTGTTTGCAGTATTCCATCCAACTCACCTGAGACACATTTTCATAGCTACTTACAATATCTGTATGCGGTTCACCTCCTAGTACTTCGTATATATGATTTACTTCAAATCTAAATCAACTTTGAATATATTCTCGTCGAAGATAATAATTTCTCCAGTATTTTTTTTTTTTTTAGATTTTTTTTTTTTCAATTTTCTTCGACCGCAATTTTATATTGACAACCAATGATGCATGATCACATCCAATTCCTCCATTTGCACCCGAAGAGGTTTTAACATTAGTAATTTCATTTTTAAATATTGCTTGATATACTCTTTATCAACATTTTCTTAATCATTTTCTTCATACACCTAAACAAGTTCCACAAATCTCAACCAATGTTTTCCCACCGTCTCTTACGCCTAACTATATTCCAACGTACATTTGGCATTTTCTCCATCCTCATTCCCTACATACTCTTCAGACAAACACCTCCAGCACTTGTATAATTTTCCATTATATTAATATTTGCCTACAAAACTCGCTCACATGCAGCAGCACTGACTCTACTATGCTCTCCAGTAACCCCCCTGTCTGTCTGTCTGTCTGTCTGTCTGTCTGTCTGTCTGTCTGTCTGTCTGTCTGTCTCAGCCTGTCTGTGTGTCTGCTTGCCTGCCTGTCTGCCTGGCTATCTGTCTGTCTATCTGTCTATCTGGCCCTTCCCTTCCCCACCTTCTCTCTCTCTCTCTCTCTCTCTCTCTCTCTCTCTCTCTCTCTCTCTCTCTCTCTCTCTCTCTCTCTCTCTCTCTCTCTCACTCTCTCTCTCTCTTGTTACAGCCTTGGGCGAGACCAACTTGGATGTAGCCCTATATGGGAGAGGCAAAGACATCATTCGCACTATCCTGTCCTCTGTTTAGCTTATCATGTTGAACAGTTGGCCTGCAATTCTCAGGCTTCACTTTTTTCATCATTTCCAAGGTCTTCATGGAAATTTGTATGTTTTGTAAAAATTTTACTCCAAGATATTTGATATGATATATCATAGTCATATTTTAATGAAGAGAATTTAGGAAAGAGTTTGCTAGTCATGCACCTAAGAAGAAAGCCAATGTAAAGGAAACGAGGAGGATGAAGATCAATCACTACTTTGGTTTTAAAACAACTTATTTATACATTAAAGAGATGTAGATGTATAGAGAATTAAAGAGCAATTACTAAAGGTTTTAAAATGTTCTGAGACTATGAATAAGAATCTGAAGAGATGCGGTGAAGCTTACAGGAGGTAGTATCACTTTCATGGATGCAACAGATCCGACCATACGCAGTTTTTTGGGAATAAAATGCAAATTCATTCTCCCAGTGTATCAAAAATCAAAGAGTGTATATAGAATAAACATTTTGAGGTTTATTATTATGATTATAAATAATCTGCAGATGACGTGAGAATAAGGCAGCAAATTTAGAAATGACAAAAAAACAGTTTAATCTATTTTCCTGTTTTGGAACCACACAATATTTATTTACATAAAAAAAACAGTGCTTAATTTAAGTTTGCATAATCTATGGGTAGTGTTGCGTTATATATTTATTTGCTTTATGCAAAATTTATTAATTATACAAGATTGTGGGTTCATTTGAACTAGATTTTAGAGTCCCCGATTAACCGACAGTGGATACAGTCTTGAACTCATGAGCAGATGGTCGTGAGTTCGAATCCCAGGACCCTCTGCTGGCTTATTGCGTTGGTTTCCGGCAGCCCTTTCCAGGAGTGGAGGTGACCCGCTGTCAAAAAAAAAAAAAAAAAAAAACACGGGTTGACGCAACTGATAGTGCTTTACTCTACCGTTATGTTTCTCCTTTCCCACTGCCTGGGAATGAAATGATGAGCTTCTGGCATGATTCTCTAGCCCTTATCAGATGGGCAGTGTTATTTACACTGTCCATCTGATCTTTCAACTGTTTAACCGAGTTTTTCCTCATATAACTAAAATTAACCAGAATGAGACTTGCAAGCTGTTTTCGATGTTTAAAGGTCCAATCGCATCAAATTCTTGCTTACCCGATTTTTTTTTTTTTTTTTTTTTTTTTTTTTTTTTTTTTTTTTTTTTTTTTTTTTTTTTTTTTTTTTTTTTTGTCCTTCATTCTCCTGGACTAAGATCTGTTTCTATTGTCACCTACCCATGAACTCGATTTGTGAAAATAAAGCGAGAAATTAATCTTAGTCTGTTACCCAATAACCTTTTTCATCTTGGTACATGTGCATTTCATGTTTAACGATGTCCCATTCCATACACACTCATCCTGCTGGAGCACAAGTATGCATACACAGACATCAGCTCTTTCATGTGTTTGTATGCACTCGGGGAGGTCCGTGGTAGGCAATATATTCATAAAGGATATAAAGTTTAATACGTGCTCGTATCCCTTCTCATGTGTCATTCTTTGCCGTCGTCTCCTTGTCCTCCTTTTCCCATTTGCCTCCCTTTAACCCTCGGCTGCCTCCCTTTAACCCTCGCCTGCCAGCTCAAATCTATCACCGTCGTCCTGTCACTCTCCTCTCTCCCGCGCCTGATGCATCCTTCCGCCTTTTCTCCTCTTTAGTCACGCCGACCCTCAAGTCTCCCCTGTTCCTGCACACAGCCTTTCGTCTTCCCTTGGAAATCCCTCCTATCTCCCGTAAAACGCTTTGAGTTCTCTTTCATTATGGCGCATTCCTAAGTTCCTTCCACATACCACAGCATGTGAGCTACATCCACCAGACCTCAGTCCTCTTTCGCAGTCTTCAAATAGTCTCCCTCACCACGTCCCTTAATTTTGAATCCATTTTATCAAAGGCCTCTGAAAATTAATTCCTTTGCGTGTCTTGACTTACTATGAATATCTTGAATGTGATCATTCTGCCATTCCACCATTTTTTTCTCTCCTTTTTATATTCTATTATTATTTTTTTTTTTTTACAACTCAGGGCGAATATGAATATTCAGTCAGTAACCATGCGACTTTATTCAGTTAGGAAGACACCTGTCGTTGTCGAATTGTAACCCATTTGTGCTTAGAGTTCTCCATGACTTGAAAGAAAACGTATGAAATATCTGAATTGTGGCACTAGGACATATGGGATACAGCCATTCATTCATCCCCCAACGTCCAAGTTCATCTGACTGAAACTGCCCCTCTCGATAAAGTCATTTGACCTCAGGCAGAATAAAATCTATAAACTGAAAAACAGACACAAATGAATTAGTCGTAGGAGCTACCTATTCTGCCGGAGTGTCCTTCCGGTTGACTACAATACTCTTGCATTAGCTAGAATAGAACAAATAAAGTCCAGCATGGACACAAATGGGCTAAACAAGGCACCAGATCCACTCTCCATAATTCCCCGCCCTTCAGTAAACTCGTCTTTGGGGCCAAGTCTTGCAAGACAGACCTCGCGGTAGCCAAAATCCCGAAGCCTCTAGCGGGTCTTTCTTGAGGCTCTCAAGCGGCCTCTCGCTCTCATACTGTATCAATTCGGATTCGTCCAGGAAGCTGCTCCCTTTGGAATTTCATTTTACTCACGCCCTTTGTCACGTATGGCCAGTTTTTTTCACAGACCACTTTCATTATATATATATATATATATATATATAAATATATATATACATATATTATATATATATATATATATATATATATATATATAGATATATATGTATATATACATATATATATATATACATATATATATATACATATACATACATATATATATACATATACATATATATATACATATACATATATATATATATATATGTGTGTGTGTGTGTGTGTGTGTGTGTGTGTGTGTGTGTGTGTGTGTGTGTGTGTGTGTGTGTGTGTGTGTGTGTGTGTGTGTGTGTGTATGTGTGTGTGTGTGAAGATCCTTTCCTCTTCCTACTGTTTTTCAAGTTTCTTCCATCTATGTAACCCTGGACTTTCCTTGTTCTTCAAATGGAGTCACTTCAGTTCGAATTAGCCAAGATTGATCAGAGTATAAATCATAATTAGCCACTGGAGTAAAAGACTTTAGTGAGATGAAGGATACTAAGAGGGAAAAAAACAAGTGAAGAAAAATATGTAATACAAAGAATTCTGAGAACCGCAGAGCAGCTATCCAGCAGTATTAGAGAAAAACAATTGAGACAAGTTGAAATAAACTAAGTGTAGCTCCTCCCCTCCGTGTGCTTGGTCTCTCCTCTCCACTTCATGACATGCAAATACAACCGCGGCCCTTGTGCCAGCTCCTTCCCTGGGGGGTTCCGTCTTCGTCTTCCACCACATTTCCTGATTCTCCTTCTCCTTCTCTCTCTCTCTCTCTCTCTCTCTCTCTATATATATATATATATATATATATATATATATATACATATATATACATATATAGATGTATATATATACATATATATATATATATATATATACATATATATATATGTATATATATATATATATATATATACATATATATACATACATATATATATATGTATATATATATATATATATATATATATATATATATATATATATATATATATATATATATATATTTATGTCTTTTCCTCTTCCTCTCTCTCCCTCTCTATTTCTACCTCTGTCTATCTCTATTTCTATATCTATTTTTCTGTCTCTATCTCCATCTCTCTCTGTCTCAACCTCTCTCAGTCTCCCTCTCTCTCTTTCTCTCTGTCGTGTTACTTTTTTCATATACGTCTCCGCTAGCGGGTGACAATTTTCCTTATCTTCCGGCTTCTTCCACACTATTCACCTCCGTAGCGAAGCGAAGAAGTTTATAACCTACTGCGGTTAACCCTTTTGGTACTGGTTAGTGCTTCTTCTTTTATTACCTCCGTCGGCGAAGTTAGTCTGAGGTTACGTGATCACCCACGTCTCCTTGTTTGTTTGTTTATTTGTCAGACTTTTCACAAAATATCTGTTAAAAGCTGAAGTAAAACTTCATTTAAGTTTTTCAAAACGCTATGGAGTTAACACAGCAAGATTTTTTTTTATATACAGAACGAAAGATCAGTACATCTTGTATTTGTTTTTTCTTCTAAAAACATCATTAGTTATTTTTTGTTGTGATGCCATGAATTAAAAACGACAGCCTAGTCATTGTTTTTTCTTTCTTTCTTTCTTTCTTTTTCTCTTTTTGAGTTTTGTTGACATTGAAGTTGGTGGATGCAGTTGCTGTGTTTAGAGCCTCAAGCTCTGACCACCATTACAAGGCTTTATCCATCTACATGTTTTTTTTTGTTTTGTTTTTTTCTCTTGTCTTCCGCCACACTTCCATCTCTATGTCCCTTCTGTTCTCTCGTGCACAGCTATGGTGAGTTGGTCCCGATCTCATTTCATATTTGGTGGAACCGAAGTGAAGGTAATGATACTTAACTTTCCCGGATGTCTGAACTCACAAGGCAAAGGTAATGGCTTCGGGCGTGGTTGACCGCCTCCAAACGTAAGATCAATGTGATGAATTGAACTTTGCAGTCGTGGTTTTATTCCATACGAGCCACCGGCTGCGCCGGTCCCTGCTTCGCAGGGGGTTCGGCCTTTGGCCCTTATTCAATATCTACAAGAGGAAGAACAAATAAAAGTTTTCTTTCCTTTTATTTTCATCTTCTAAAGACTAAAAATAACCAATGAGAGGGTAAAATAACTTGTATCGCTCTATTGACAAAATGTCAAGGGTATTGGCTGCATGTTATTGTGTGGTACAAAATGTGCATTCAATCGATACTTTAGGGACTATATGGGGGTACCCCTACGGAACAGAGTCTCGTATCCTTTTCTCTGTTAGAGGAAATATCTAATCATAGAGAAATTATGCTACTTTATTGTACTGCAACTGCCCCTCCGTTATGCTGTCACACCCCCTCTTAATATTGCCTTGTACCACTTCTTTGAGTATATATTTCCGTTTTCGCCCTTCCACTGTGGTATGAAGAAGAAGGATTACTACCACCGAGTCTTCCTACTCGGTTCGCAAAGGTGGCTAAAATGGGCCAGAATGTGGGACTAGTCACCCTGCTCTCTGTAGCATTATGGGTAAATTCCTGTGAAAAGTCAAGGCATAAGAGGATCTGGGAGGAGTTTTCCAACCAAAACCCTAAGGTTTGGGTCTTTTAATGTGCGTGGGTGTGGTATAGATGAGAGTAAAAGAGAAAAGATAGGCAGAATGTTTCTGAGAAGGACGAGAAATGTGCTGGCATTAAGTGAATTTAAGTTGAAAAGGAAGGGTGATTTTGAGTTTGGGAGTGTAGTAAGGAGGGTGTCGGGAATGAGGAGAGATTGAAGAAGGGGAGGGGTGACTCAATTAGTAAGGGAAGAGGTAGGTTAGCAAGTAGTGGAGTGGATGGAGGATTCTTCAAGGTTAATGTGGATGAAGGTTCAACTGGAAAGGGAGGTGTGGGCCTTTGTAAACGCATATGGGCCTGGAAGCGTGAAGTGAGTAGAGGAAAAGGAAGGAAGTTTTTTGGGCAGATTTAAATGAGCACGTACAGAGTTTTTAGAGGAATGTCAAAGTAGTGGTATTGGGAGATCTCAATGCTAGAATAGTGGACAAATAGATGGAGTTGTTGGGAAGTGTGGAGTACAGGTAAAAATGATAGTGGAGAGTTGATGGCGGAGATGTGCTTAGAAAGAGTTAATGATAGCTAATACAGTGTTTAGGAAGAAAGTTAAGCATAAGTACACATGGGACATGGTGGTGGGTGGAAGGGTGGTTGATAAGGCATTAATAGAATATGCAGTGGTATCCAGGAAAATAGTAGAAAGAATTCTGGATGCCCATGTTCTTAGGGGAAAGAGTGGGGGAATTCCAGGGCATTTTTTGTTGAAAGGTAATTTGATTGTGGAGGATAGATGGAGAAAAAGGAAAAGGCCGGAAAGCAGAGATGTGTTTAGACTAAAATGTTTAAATGAGAAGGAAAATGAACAGACGTACAAGGAGAAGCTGATAGAAGTGTGGAGAGTTCTGAAGAATAGAATAGAAGTAGGTGTGGAGGAGAAATAGGGGTGTTTCAAGGAGGAAGTGACAAAGTATGCAAAGATGGTATGTGGAACAAGGAGGATGGGAAAGAATAGAAGGAAGGGTAGTGAGTGGGGAAATGATGAAGTAAAGAAGGTAGCAGAAGAGGAGAACTGAGCATTCACGGACTGGCTGCAAAGTAGGATGAGAGAAAAATATGAGAGATATAACAAAAAGCAAAGCAAAAGATAAAGGAGGCTAAAGAAGAGTAGAGAATGGGAGAGAAGTATGACAGAAAATTATGGAAGCTATAAAAAAGATGTTTTCGAAGGAAATCAAGAGAGGAAGAAGAGATGAGTCAATTAGGGAAGAGAAGGTAAAAGGCATAGATGGGGAGATGATAACGAAAAAGGAGGTGGTAAGGGGAAGATGGGCAGAATATTATAAAGAGGTATTAAATGTGAAAGATCATAGGCAGAGGTAGCATTAGGAAGCGTTAAAAACGACGGTGATGGGAGAGGAAAATGGGTAGAAATAATAAAAGATGAGGGCCAAGTAGCTCTGAAAATTATGTGAACATAAAGGCAACTGGGTTACATGGGTGTCATGCGGATTGTCTGAAGAAATGAGGTACAGTAATAGTGGAGTGGCTAGTGAGGTTGTTTAATGTGAATCTAAGGAAGATTAGGATTCTGGAGGTCTGGAGGAGTTCTTGTATAGTTTCGCTTTACAAGGGAAAAGGGGACAAATGAGAGTGTAGTAGTTTCAGAGGGATCAGGTTGTTGAGTGTAGTTGGGAAGGCTTATGGGAGGGTTCTAATTGAGAGTATTAAGTGAAGAACAGTGAGGAACAGTGTGGGTTTAGGAAAGGTAGTGGTTGCGTGGATTTTTTTTTTTTTTTTTTTTTTTTTGTAAGGTAAATATGTGAGAAAGCTTTAGGAAAAGGTAAAGATGTTTTTGGGACCTTTATGGGTTTGGAAAAGGCTTATGACAGAGTGAACAGGAAAGCATTATAAGAGGTTTTGCAAATATATGGGATTGGGGGAAACTGTTAAGGAAAGTCAAGTGTTTTTACGAGAGTAGTAGAGCCTGTATTAGTATGAGAAACCGAGGGAGGGAGTGGTTTGAGGTAGAGATTAGACTGCGCCAGATATGTGTCATGTCACCATGGCTGTTCAATATGTGCATAGATGGAGTGGTGCGGGAGGTAAAGGCGAGGGTAATGGGCAGAGGGTTGGAGATGGTTAAAAAATGGAGAAAAGTGGGAGGTGAACCAGTTGATGTTTGTAAACGACACTGGGCTTGTGGCAGGGTAAAAGGAAGGATTAAGGGAGTTAGTGACGAAGCTTGGGATGGCACGCGATAGGAGAAAGATAAAGGTAAATGTGGGTAAAAGCAAGGTGATGAGATGTACAAGGGGAGAGGATGGCAGTGAGTTGGAAGTAAGATCTTAAAGGAGAGAGGTTGAAGGAAGTGAATATCTTTAGGTACTTGGGATCGCTTGTGGCAGGAAAAGGAGGAGTGGAGGTGGAGGTAAACTGTAGATTGAGAGAAGCAAGTAAATACCATGAGGGATTAAAAATTATTATAAGAAATAGGCATCTGGGAATGGATGCAAAGAGGAGATTATATGAAAGGGTGATTGTGCCGACGACTTTGTATGGGGAAGAAACATAGAATTTAAAAGAGGCAGAGAAGAAAAGTTTAAACGAGTTTGAGATGAAACGTCTGAGAAGTATGATAGGGGTTACAGGTTAAATAGAGTGGAAAAGGAGATGGCAGATAAGGCTGATGGAAGATTATCGGGATGGTTTGAATACATGGAAAGAATGAGTGATGAAATAATAGTAAAACAGGTGTCGAAGGCAGAGGTGGAGAATATGAACATGAGGGGACGACCAAGGATGAGATGAGATGGATGGGCTGAAGGAGGCGTTGTAAAAGAGTGGAATTTCTGTAGAACAAAGAAGGGAGAAGGCAGGAGATAGGAAAAAGAGATGGCAGATAGGGCTGATGGAAGATTATCGGGATGGCTTGGACACATGGAAAAAATGGGTAATGAAATATAAGTAAAACAGGTGTCGAAGGCAGAGGTGGATATGTACATGAGGGAACGACCAAGGATGCGATGGATGGATGGATGGGGTGAAAGGGGCGTTGTAAAAGAGGGGAATTTCTGTTGAACAAAGAAAGGAGAAGGCAGGAGATAGGGATGAGTGGAGAGTGACTGTATATAGATGATACTGTTATGCAAGAAATGGAGTGGGCAGGGAAGAGAGGGGGGATAGGGAAGTGCTTATGTGTGAATGATATTCTGACCTAGCCCGAAGGGACTTCTCCTCGTCTTCTCTTTTTTGCATGAGGGGACGGAGATGAGGGGTCACCGAATAAGTGAAGCGGCCTTGCTGTGGATATACTGTGTCTTACTACATTGCCTCTGACCCAGGGCAGTGGGCGGGATAAAAGGATGACCCAGCATCTATAAGGAGCTAAGATGAGAGGGAGGAAGGACTGTGGATGAGAGTACAATGGGTGGGAGTAGGTATGTGCTTTTGACTTGGATACCTCCCTTATAAGGGGGAAAAAGCTCTTGGTATATAAATAGAAAATGAAAGATTTTTTAAATTTTATTTCTCATATATAGTAAGATTTTTTATTGTGTGACTGCCACTTGCCCTGCATCTTCGAGATATATGGCAAAGGTGACAGCTTCGTCCGCAGATGCTTAATGCATCCCGACATAAGTTTCACACAGCTGTTCATACAGGGTGCCTGTTTCCAATATTTTACTATATTTGCGGTCTTCTCTTTCAATTTGGCTTCCATTTCCTCTTATTGCATCTTCCTCCCTTCCTTTAAACGGGCCTTCTGTCCGTCCACACCCTTCCTTCGTATTCCATTTGCGGATCTTTCCTATCATCTTATATCTCCTGCCTCCTTGCCCGCGTCACTTTCTCTGCTTCCATATATTCTAAATTCTCTTTCTTTTCGACATCTTACTTCTTTCTTCTGCCAAGGCTTACGTTGCCTTCTTCCTAGAAGCTGTCCTCTTTAGGATGACAAACTGTGCCAGATTTAGGAGTGAGAAAAGTGTGCACCCGTAAAAGGCCACACATTTTGAGGGCTTCTACATTTCAGACAGCCACTCGCCCTTGTAGACCCTGGACTAGATATTGGAAAATCATAGATTAATTGGATTCATTGTAATATCATATTATTTATGGAGTCTAATCTAGATGTTTATATGTTTTTTTTTACATTGAATACATACAAAAATGGTTTGATGAGTTATAACCGTTTGTTGCTCTTTTTTCAAGTAACTATTCTCGACCAAAAGGTATTTTCTGAACTGCACATGTCCTCCAGACCTGAATCTGGCACTGATCACGAAATGAATGACCTTCTTCTTCGAGATCCTCTTCATTTATTCATTATATCATTCATTTTTCTTCCACCTCCCATCTTACACGTGGCCTCATCATTTCTTTTATATATGTATATATTTATATATATATATTTATATATACATATATATATATATATATATATATATATATATATACACATATATATATACATATATATATATATATATATGTGTGTGTGTGTGTGTGTGTGTGTGTGTGTGTGTGTGTGTGTGTGTGTGTGTGTGTGTGTGTGTGTGTGTGTGTGTCGACTATTATCTTTTTTTAGACAACTACATGCATTTTTTATTGTGTTATTTTTCTTTCCTTCCCCTCTCAACTTAAACATCAACCTATAACTCTTTTTTTTTTCATTGCCCTGTCTTAGGTTTCAAATAACTATTTTGTATATATTTCAGAAATAAATTCTGGCTTCCCCTGGTTTACCTCCTTCACATTATTTAATGTTTTTATTCCCCTTATCGTTCTTCCTTATCGCGGCCATGCTCTGAACTTCCTTTTATCTTGCTCTCGACTTTACTATCCATAATTCTGTGCGTTCCTCCCTGGCCTACTTTCTTCAGATTTATCCTTTCCCATTTGCGTCTTTAAGGCTCTCACTTGTAACGATTTTGTTTTATCTAACGCCAGAGTATTCCATTCACCTGAGTGGAACTCTGAGCTCACATGAGCTAAGACTACCCTATACCAACGACCCTAAGGATGCCGGCGCTACATTTTTAAATACTTTGTTGTGTTTCCATTAACGCAAGCACCACATTATCAAATCCTTCTCTTTGTTCAACGCCAAGCGGTTCTCTTCAGCCTGTGCTTTTCTTCCTGCGCCATCTGCGGGCTCTCTTCCGCGAACACTCCTTCCCTGACCCCCGTCATTTCTGCTCATTTTCCGCTATTTGCTTATGCGGGATCCCAATTGGATATGGGCCCACACAACCAGCGAAGCCAGAGGAAAGGGAAGAGGGAAGCAAGGGGAAGTAATGGGGAGTGGGAGGGAGGGAGGGAGGGAGGGAGAGTGAAAGGAGAACCAAATAACGGTAGAAAGAGTAAAAGGGATGGGAAAAGACCTGGTTCTATGACACTACAGTAGGTGGTGATGGTGTATCACAAAGCAGCATAAAGGGTGTGGTCCTGATAATATCATAAGGGTGCAGCAAGTCTTCAGAATGAACGGAGTATAATTGTGCGGCTAGGTTGTTTGCGGGTTTTAATTAAAACGGCACTAAATTATGCGATGACGATAGTTATGTTATTTGCATAGAGGACGGCGTGGTGGTTCCTTAAGACATAAGGAGAGAATAGCATTCGGAAGGTATAAAGGAGAGGGTGTGATATCATTTCCAGGTGGGAACGACATTGATAATGGCGAGGCCATTCTACGTACAGAGGTTTGATGATGGAAGGAGATCTGAGGAAGCTGGGGCTGCTTTCAAAACGGGACGCGATAACGAAATTTGGACTGGAGTGTTGCACGAGAGGGAAAAGTTGGAGACAATAAATGAGGAAAGAATGATAGGGGGATTTGGGGTTGGAAAGAAACGAGCAATGACACTGAAAATGAAGGACGGATGCCAAGGCGGAGGCTGGTCGTGAATCACTTAGAGGGCCCTGAGACAAAAGAAACGGAATATAATGGTCTAAATGATTTACAAAGAGGTTAAAAATGTGGTGAGAGGTCGCGAATAAAAGGACCAAATTTTGGCATTTGGGAGAAAAAGAATGGCAAAGAAAGAAGAATAAAAAACAAAGAGGAAAAAGGATAAGGAAAGAGACGAAATCAAGAAAAGGAAAAAGTATCCAGGCTAGACGAAAAGGAGGTAAAAGGCGACGAAAGAAAATGCATAAAGTCGGGACACAAAGTAAGAAAAAGGTAAAGAAATAGAGAGAGAGAGAGAAATAGAGAGAGAGAGAAACAATGCTAAAAAAAATTTTTTATGTAAATTCACGAGACTGAATTATTGCAATAAACTGAAAATACTGAAAATTCATACACGAATATATCGCAACACAGAGAAAAGAGGGGAAATGACTGACAGAAAATGTACACGAAGATTCAAGACCGGAAAAAAACAGGACGCCTCATTTCTCTGAAGCCGCGATGGAGGAACAAAAAGGAAGACGTGATGGAAGAACCTTTATTTCGCCTCAACTTCGATCTGGATTGGTTATGAGACCCGCGGTCGCAAGGGCATTCGGTAAACTCCACCGGTACGAAGAAAATGGAAATACCGGACTAAGGCTTATTTCAAACGAATGGATTTTTCGCCGTGCGCCGTCCACGACACGACGTCGTACTTTCAAATAATTATAGGTGTCTATAGGCGTTTTCACACGTAGTCATAGTCGTGACGTATAAAAGCGTCCATAGACACCATTGGTTATTTGAGAGCACGACGTCGTGTCGTGGAAGGCACAGTACGAAAAGTCGATACGTGTAAAATGAACCTTTCAGACGCTTGAAAGAAAATGGAAAGCGTGACCAGTGCATTGCTTAGGAATTGCTCAGTCTTGAAGAGAGAAATGATGGAGGCTCCGGAAGCGATAACCATCTCTGGTGGACAAAGCGCAGTAAAGACGTGGACGGGGTTCACCTTCTGGGGTACCATTACACCAAAACTAAATCGCCTGGCTTCAGTCAAGGGAAGGTAAAACCCCTTTATCCCAATAAAGCATTACACACTGGTCGAGATGATATGACAAAGGTGACAGATTCGTCCGCAGATGCTTAATGCATCCCGACATAAGTTTCATACAGCTGTTCATACAGGGTGCCTGTTTCCAATATTTTACTATATTTGCGTTCTTCTCTTTCAATTTTGCTTCCGTTTCCTCTTATTGCATCTTCTGGAGTATCATTACACCAAAACTAAATCGCCTGGCTTCAGTCAAAGGAAGGTAAAACCCCTTTATCCCAATAAAGCATTACACACTGGTCAGTTCAACCATTTAAACGAACAAGTTGTTCTGCAGATACATATATATGCAAAGTTGTTTGAAACAAATTACGAAAACTAAGGGGTTGCACTTTTCAATATAGTATTCTCTAAAAAATAAAAATAAAAAACAAACAAAAACTACTTGGACAAAATTCAGAATACAAACGAATAAAGATATTCTAAAAGAATGGATACCTTTAAACGAACAAGTTGTTCTGCAGATACATATATATGCAAAGTTGTTTGAAGCAAATTACAAAAACTAAGGTTTGCACTTTTCAATATAGTATTCTCTAAAAAATAAAAAATATAAACAAACAAAAACTACTTGGACAAAATTTAGAATACAAACGAATAAAGATATTCTAAAAGAATGGATACCTATTTAAAAGAAATGAAGGACTCGAATAAAGTGTTTGAGTAACGTACAGTTTATCAGAAAATGGGTAAGGATTAGGAATGTGATAAGGGTCATTAAAGCACAATAAAAGTGATGGGGAGTTGGATGCGAATGAAAGTTTAAGAATGAATCTGGGTGATAAACTTTTAGTGGATAGGGAAGGACATGAAAATAAAAAGGCTATTGGTAAGATTTCATGACTTAGACTAGTTATGGCAACTATGGGAAAGGATTTTTTACACACACACACACACACACACACACACACACACACACACACACACACACACACACACACACACACACACACACACACACACACACACACACACGCACAGATCCCCCCTCCCTCCCTCTCCCCATCTTATCTATCCTGCCCTCTAACTAGCTTCTAAAAAATGTTCAATCTGTCTTAAACATTCCCAACTTGTCGGAGGGCTCGCCTAATACGGGATTAGATGAAAATGAGACTAGATCTTCCAATGTTACGTGAAGCGTGGTCGGGGACTAGTACAGTCCTTTTGAACCATCACCATGTAGCATGGTTGCTAGCGTCTTGGCCTCGTGATATTCGACGCACGGGTCAGGGTTCGTATCCCATGGTGGAGCTTCTAAAAAATGTTCAATATATATATATATATATATATATATATATATATATATATATATATATATATACACGCACACATATATATATATATATATATATATATATATATATATATATATACACGCACACACATACACACATATATACATATATATATATATATATACATAAATATAATATATATATATATATATACATATATATATATGAGAGAGAATGAGGGTGGGGAAGGGCAAACGAAGATGTGTTAGGAATAGAGTTTATTGCCCTAACGTTGCGACTAACTTGGTCTTCTTCAGGTAATCCTCTGAAGAAGACCAAGTTGGTCGCAACGTTAGGGCAATAAACTCTATTCCCAACACATCTTCGTTTGCCCTTCCCCACCCACATTCTCTCTCATTTGACTGAAATAAATTTAAATATATATATATATATATATATATATATATATGTATATATATATGTATATAAATATATGTATATGTATATATATATATGTATATACATATATGTATATGTATATACATATATGTATATATATATATATATATATATATATATATATACATACATACATACGGTACTTATGTGATTGCTAGGTTCGAGTCCTTGGCAGTACCGCATTTCAATTTCTGCATGTCGGCCTCCATTGAGTCTCCCGATATTGATGGCTTAGAATTAAAGTGCATTGTAGTTGTTAATATATATATATAAATATATATATATATATATACATATATATATATATATATATATATATATCACAACAAAGTTATGTCGTAGCACATTTGTAAAATAATACTGATGACCCACTTTCGGAGAAGAATAAGCGAAGGTATAGAGATCTGTATATTTCGATCACTTACTGTGATCCTCTTCAGCAGATATGAATTACAGAGTAGAGAACAATGTGTATTTATACTGAAACAGTGAGGTAAGCAAGAAGGGACAGGCTCAGATCACGTGTCCGGCGCGCGTGGCGTGGACCTTGCTGGCTCAGGTCACGTGTCCGGCGTTGCATTGACCTTGGTGGCTTTTGTCCACCGCTTATGTAGATGGTAACATTTTATTTATAGCAAAAGAAGAAATAATAAAATAATAAAATGTTACCATCTACATAAGCGGTGGACAAAAGCCACCAAGGTCCACGCATCGCCAGATACGTGACCTGAGCCACCAAGGTCCACGCCACGCGCACCGGACACGTGACCTCAGCCTCCGTCTCTTCTTGCTTACCTCACTGTTTCAGTATGAATACACATTGTTCTCTACTCTGTAATTCATATCTGCTGAAGAGGATCACAGTAAGTGATCGAAATATACAGATCTCTATACCTTCGCTTATTCTTCTCCGAAAGTGGGTAATCAGTATTATATATACATATATATATATATATATATATACATATATATATAATATATATATATATATGTATATATGTATATCCCCGTATTAGGCGAGCCCTCCGACAAGTTGTGTACGTTAAAGACAGATTGAACATTTTTAAAAGCTCTGCCATGGGATTCGAACCCTATGATTACGCCACATTCAAGGCGAATTTTCTTAGTATGCTTGATACAAACCTGATAGGTGATGGCTTTCTCTAGTGCTTCAGGTTGACTGACGTACTCTCCTCTTCTATGAGCACTGAAAATGTTATGCTTGCTCAGGCTATAGCCGTACGGTGGCCTCTGAAGCATTAGATTCTTTGATACAGTCACATTAGACAGACAACAATTCCATCACTTTAGATAGACTCTGACTTGTTTTTTAATATCTACTCTACATTTTGTTACTCGCTCCTTATGAACGAAGGATTACTTCTTCTCTTAATTATCATACAGATAAGTCTTTGCTATCATTTGCAACAAAGCCTTCTAGAAAGTTAAAGAATTGCCTCATCGTGCCTTGATTGCTCCTGCACTACTTAGTCATTCACAGCAGACTACGGAGGTTCCTACTCCTTCTCCACCACCTCCTCTGTCTTCAACACCTACGCAGAGCACTCCTGTATCTCCACCTGTATCTACCATACTTACATACACATATTATAACAAAGTAGGTCAATCTAGCGTTTTCTGTTTCCTTCGTAATCGTCATGAGCGAAAGTCTAAGCAGACTCTTGCACGTAGGCGTTTCACTAATTCCTCTTCTAGCATCACACATGACTTTTCACGAATGTCATTTCAGCCTCAATCAAGCTACTGCCATGTCCATGGATAGTGTAGCCATTCTACTGAGCAGTGTTTCAAGATTTTGCAGCTTAGAGGAAACACTAGTTCAATCCCTAAACATAGTCCCATTTTCACAAGCGCCCGTATCAAAATTCCAAAGACTGACTAACAGTGAACACTCTCATCTCTGTAACAGTACACACACACACACACGCACACACATGTGAAGAAAAAGGAGTAGGAGTACAAGGATAAACTGAGAGAAGAGTGGGAGGTGGTGAAGGATACAGTAGAAATAGGTGTGGAAGAAAAAGGGGGTGCTTCAAGGAGGAAGTGACAAGGTGTGCAAAGATGGTTTGTGGAACAAGGAGCATAGGAGGAAATAGAAGGAAGGGTAGATGTTTGTGGGATGATGAAGTGAAGAACATTAGAAATGAAGAAGCGAGCATGCATGGACCAGTTGAAAGGTAGGATGAGAAAAAAATATATATTATAATATATAAATAAAAAATAAGAGATTGTCACGACCCACCTATGGTCCAGGCTAGTCGCGGCACGAAAAGAGAGAAAAAAAAATGCAGTACGCAGCTCGGACGAGTGACAGAATTCAGGCAGGATAATCAAACTCTTCGTTGAAACTATTATTTACAATAATAAAATATACACAATACAAATGGACATAGAATAAGAAAGAATAGCAAAATATGTTACATGAATTATAAATGGATAATTAATTACAAACTAGGGTAGCTGGCTGTACGCTTGTATGCAGCACGTAAGAACAGGCGGGCGATATAAAATGTTTATTATGGTGTAGACGAGTCTTGATTCTGATTGCTAGAAGTTGCACCAACAGAGAGTCGTCTGGTCCACTCTTCTAGTCTCGGCAACAAATGAGTCCGAAACAATTCGGAAAACGAAGGCTTTGCACTTCGCGTGGAGATTACCAATTTATGGGTTCGGTACTTGAGGACCAAAGGACTTTAGTTGAATTGTCGTAATCGACGAATGTAGAATTTTTTCTACGTAGATCCAGATGAGCGTCTGCTTCTCTTCTTGTCTTCTCTGTTCACTACTCTCTGATCCTCTATGGGGGCCTCTCTCGGTAGTCTCTCTGCTTCTCTTCTCTATTGACTCTCTCGGGTCGGTCTCTGCTTTGTCTTTTATAGCCCGGGAATGGGTGCTTACGTTTCCGAGATGCCAAAGTGTATCTAAAGTAGGTAGTTTAAACACCTCTAACCAATGGATAGCAGGACATAGTTTCGCGCCAAATTATGTAACGTTTTCCTGAACTTAGCGTCAAGGTAGAACGTATGGAAGCGCACCCCAATAGACGGGTATTGCCCATTGTTTAACACATTTTGTAATACAATTTATGAAATACAAACTATAGCATACACAACAATAGGTGTGCCTAAAAGATTCAAACAGGAGACTTTATTAACACAAGGGCGTGACACAGCACAACCATAGGATTGTATTCACGCTAAGGACGTGACATCCTTACCTTTTAAGTCGATTGTCGATAGGAAATCGGCAAGGACATTATCTAATCCTTCTACATGACTTATGTGGAAAATGTAGAATTGTAAAAGGAGACTATCTAGTGAGTCTTTGGGTAGATTTAGAAACGGAGAGTTTTTTACGAAAACTAAAGGGCTGAGGTCAGTATGTAAGTGAATGGGTGACATAGTTACGTTGGCTGGGGCTCAATTTCTTACTAAAATAAGCTGTAGTATGCAATATTCCATCTGTGTACTTATTCCTCTAATATCTATCTATCTATCTATCTATATATCTATATATATATATATATATATATATATATATATATATATATATATTCATATATATATATATATATATATATATAATCACGAAGAACCCATATATATATATATATATTATGTGTGTGTGTGTGTGTGTGTGTGTGTGTGTGTGTGTGTGTGTGTGTGTGTGTGTGTGTGTGTGTGTGTGTGTGTGTGTGTGTGTGTGATTATTAACTATTCTGATGGTGCTAGGACCAATGTGAATTTTGAGTGAATGAACGTATGGTAATTAGTGTTCTGACGCAGGCATCTTTTTACAATTTAACCACGAGATCTACCAAAAAGTCCCACGGCCCTTGACTATGAAGAATGAGTGTATTCACTCCAAACATATTTTATAGGGAAAAATATATTTTACATGGAAAGAATGATTGTAGATCAAAGAAGTGACCATGAGCTCTTGGGCTCTCCTTTTCACTTGATCTTAAGAAAGGTCTTCACGCTTTAAGCATTGCACTTCTTTCGTGGTTTACGATGCTTGCTTGCATTTCATCAGTGAATTAAAATAGTATATATATTCATAAAGGGGGCACTTTCTCGTGTTCGAAGTGTGATAAGCATTGGTTACGATAGTGACAATAGAACATGTAACGATATCGACAATGGCAAAGGTAACGATAACGGTAACTGTGCATGTAACAGTAGCGGTAAAGGTAACAAAGAGATGACGCCATAAAATTTGATTCCTCGTAAAGTATAATAATCTGGACCAATTGAACTTTCCTTTTCTTTGGTTTGTGAGCTTACTGCGAATTTTCCACGAATTTTGATCAGGTCGGAATTTCTAGTTCCCCACAGATGAATAAACAACAGATAGACGGACAGATAGACAGACACACACACACACACACACACACACACACACACACACACACACACACACACACACACACACACACACACACACACACTCCTCGCGGCGCAGTGGTTAGAGTTCCCGGCTGCCACTACGGCGGTCTGGGTTCGAATCCCGCCCAGGGCTGTAAGAATTTCAGTATCGCTGCGCTGCGGGTTGTTAATCTAACTCTCGTGGGCATGAAGTTGGGGGTGTTAGTGCGTGTAAGGTCACATTATTACCCACAGATCGGTCATATATGAGCTCTTAGCTCTCCTCCAGAAGGGAAATAGCTGTTAATCACGAGTCCAACACGTGATCCAAGACCGTGGTGAATCACACACACACACACACACAGAAACACACACACACACACACACACACACACACACACACACACACACACACACACACACACACAGAAAGAGAAAAACAGATTATGACAGGGAAGCAGAAAGGCACATAACCATAGTGTATTAGATATGGTAGTAAGACAGTTAAGGAAACTTTGCTACACAGTGACCAGTATGCCTATAAAACGTAAGAGAAAATAAGCAAAACATGCAGTGCAACGTTATTACAGAATAATTTTTAATATCACGCACCTACATTACTTATGTTATACTATGCTCCCGATATGACACGAGTGTTTGTCTCACTTTCTCTATCTCTCACTTTCGATCTATCTATATATCTATATGCCTATCTATCTATCTGTCTTTCTATCTGTCAGTCTATCAGTCGGTCTATATGTCGGTCTTTTTATCTGTGTGCGGTGTGTGTGTGTGTGTGTGTGTGTGTGTGTGTGTGTGTGTGTGTGTGTGTGTGTGTGTGTGTGTGTGTGTGTGTGTGTGTATTCACCATGGTCTTTTTTTATCACGTGTTGGACTACTCGCGATTGACAGCTATTTCCCTTCCGGAAGAGAGCTCAGAGCTCGTATGACCGATCTAAGGGTAATGCTGTGACCTTACACGCACACACACACCCAACTCCCCGCCCACGAGATGAAGTAACAACTCGAAGCGCAGCGGTACTGAAATTATTTCAGCCCTGGGCAGGATTCGAACCCGGACCACCGTAGTGACTGTCGGGGACTCTACCAACCGCGCCACCGAGTCGTGTGTGTGTGTGTGTGTGTGTGTGTGTGTGTGTGTGTGTGTGTGTGTGTGTGTGTGTGTGTGTGTGTGTGTGTGTGTGTGTGTGTGTGTGTGTGTGTGTGTGTGTGTGTGTGTGTGTGTGTGTGTGTGTGTGTGTGTGTGTGTG
>NC_134801.1:34621732-34631732 GCF_046742065.1 Oratosquilla oratoria | reverse complement strand
TGATGATGATGATGATGATGATGATGATGATGATGATGATGATGATGATGATGATGATGATGATGATGGTGATGATGGTGATGATGATGTTCGAGTCCACCAAGAACTCGAACGCACTACCCAGGTACTAGTAAATAACGGCTGTAGCAACAAAGAAATGAATAAAGTTACCGAAAATATCTTAAACAAATGGTACACCAACTCCAACAATACTCCAAACCAAGAAGAAATAAAACTTTTTTTCAAGTCACACTTTTCTACAGCTTACAAAGAAGATGAAAAGGCCATCAAAGACATCGTCAAAAGAGACTTAAAGCCTATGAATGACAACACTTCTATGAAACTTACTATCTTTTATAAAAGTAAGAAAACCTCCAATCTGCTTCTCCAAAACAACACCCGCCAAGAGAGGAATGAGCTGAAAAAGTCCCATGTCATATACGAATATAGATGCACAAAAGGGAACTGCGAAGCCCTTCCTTCCTCGTACATAGGCATGGCGACTATGAAGCTGGAATCCAGAGTGGTTGGACACAAATACACAGGAGCCCCAAAGAACCATGATTTGGCATCACACGGATACCACATTACACGAGAAGAATTAGAACAGAGCACGAAAATCTTGGAAACCTGCATGGACCCGAGAAAGTTAAAGATAATCGAGGCCCTTTATATCAAGGATTAAAACCCCTACTTGAACATACAGGCACTTGATTTATTACGCGTTACCCAGTATGAGAATACAGGGTAGGCCAGAAGCATGAGGAGATAATTTATGCATATTTTTCAAACTATAATGTGATATCCCCTAGTCTAATAATTTCGCGTGGTCAAATATCACACTTGATGACATTTGATACACTCCCTGAAGAAGGCTCAGTTGAGCCGAAATCCGGATCGGAGAATATGTCCACCTACGCTCGAGTTCTAGAGTTTAGACCCTGCTACACGGCGATTAGTGAGATCTTTAGAAAGTATCTCCAAGAAAATTATTAATGCAGAAAACAGCATCACCTTCAACAAAATTAATTATAATAATGATAATAATGATAACAATGATGATGTTGATAATGATGTTGATAATGATGTTGATAATGATGTTGATAATGTTGATAATGATGTTAATAATGATGCTGATAATGATGCTGATAATGATGCTGATAATGATGTTGATAATGATGTTAATAATGATGTTAATAATGATGTTAATAATGATGTTAATAATGATGTTAATAATGATGCTGATAATGATGTTGATAATGATGTTAATAATGATGTTAATAATGATGTTAATAATGATGTTAATAATGATGTTAATAATGATATTGATAATGATATTAATAATATAGAATATAATTAAAAGATAAAAGTGGGGTTGTCAAACTAATGAAAATATAAGCAACCAAAATTAAAAATGGGTTATGTTTACATATAACAGTAATGTATTATAATACATTGTAGCAATGTATAAATATGTGTCACATGTGTACCTAATCTGCATTCCACGTCAATTGTGCAAGTCATTGTTATTGTGGTCACGCCATTACCAGTTACACAAGTGCTTGAACCTGCTATAAAATGCCAAAAGTGAAGCAATCCGATGGAGTGCGTATCAGAAATATACTTGTTTCTTTCAGATAGAAGATTGTCGCTTACAACGGAAAATATAGATAAAATGTTAATTATTTCTTGTAACAATGTTTAATTATTAAGTATTACTTTTTGTTATCTATTCTATAGTCTTTTAACTATATGGTTTCCGATTAAAATAATAACTTTCTCTCAGTTTTTATAGCTACCTACACATGAAAGAAAACTACTGAATTTTAGCCAAAACTAGCAAATGACCAGGGGCCGTATACACAAAACTTTTTTGTTAGCCTTAACAATCTCTGCTAGCTAACAGAAAACCACTAAAAGTTATACACCAATGCTTAACTAACAACTGTTAGCTAGCAAACAGTTGTTTGTCAAGTACCGCTAAACAGCGCTGAAGTTAGCAGCTTATGAACATGTAAATGGACGTATTATCAAAAATTGCACACATAAAACAGTGTTATTAATGCAGTTGTTCAGAATTTATTAATAAAGTATCATGATAGCACATAGATATCGTATGTATGGGTTTTTAGAAGTACTTATTAACCAACGACAGATATTTTTGGACGAAGGCGCATTGTACAGGCGGCCGTGCCACAGACAAATCTTCCGACAGAAGACTCAACAATAATTTCAGAGGACATAGACATGGCAGAAGAAACACAGAAAAAGAAAAGGAAGCCAAACTGGTCACAAGAGGAAACACTCCTCTTGATCAACGTGATTATGGAGAAAAAATAATAATAAATGGGCGATTCAAGCCAAGTTTAAAACCACAAGGATAAGAGGGAGGCATGACAAAGCACGTTGATGCTATGGTATTGTTTTCTGTTTACATATAAATGTTCATCGACACTTGGAGCCCCAATTCTAATGTTTGTGCCATCTATGGTACCCACAACACCGGGAAACCTACAGTTTTCCATGAACTCTGCTTGTTTTACTTGCACTTCTTGGCGAGTCAATAGGAATTTTACAAACTGAGTTACAATATCTGGTTCTGATAGTGCATCAATTGTTTGAGTAATGACACGGCTGATTGATGCTTGCGAGGTCCCAAATTCGTCACTGCTGCATTTTACCTGTGGCTAAATATCATAGGGTAATTGCCACCTTCGTCTCAGGACTCAGTGGTCGATTCCGTTCTGTTTGGGATTGAAGTTTGTCCCTCACTAAATCAGCCATTTTTATTATACCAGCACGGTTCATTCTGAAGCGTTTGATGAGTTCGTCATCATTGTACTCGTTAAATATGTCCGTCGCTGTCGATAAACTCGCAGTCATCTTTTTAGTTGTTGTTGCTCCGCCATCTTCTCTACTAACAGGAACTTGTTAAGAGCTTAATAGTCCTCCTCAGCACTTTTATCTTAACAGTACTTTTAAGGCCCTAACAAGTTTTCTGTATCACTGTTAGTGCTTAACAGCTAAATGTTAGCCTTAACAGGAATTTGTTACCCTTAACAGCTATTTGTTAGTGCTAACAAGTTTTGTGTATACGGCCCCAGGAGTTTGCTCTTAGCATGAGGATGCTCGCAGCATTAGCTTTTGTGCCGACTGCTGAAATTGAAGAAACGTTTGATAAACTGCTGGAAATTATGGCTCCGGACAGTCAGCCAATACTTGATTATTTCGAAGACACTTATATTGGACGACCTTGTAGGAGGAGAGGGCGACGAGAACCAATGTTCGACATGGCTCTGTGGGGCATGTACAACAGAGCGAAGGAAGAGCTTCCAAGAACAAACAATTCAGTCGAGGGATGGCATAGGAGTTTTCTTGCCAGTACTGGTTGCTGCCATCCCAATATTTGGATTTTTATTTCAAAACTCCAGAAAGAGCAGTCACTTCAAGAGTTTAGTATCAGTCAGAGTGCAGCCGGCATTGCAAATGAAGGATCACGGAAAAGGTATGAAGATTACTCACAGCTAATAGTCAGTTTAGTGAACGATTACAACAACAGAGATTTTTGATTACTTAAGAGGAATTGCGTATAATCTAAGTTTTTAAACAAAACTAAGCTTATTTTCATTCTTTGCAACTAAATGTATTTTTACTCTTTGACTTTATAAATAAAGTTTTGAACAAAATTAACTTTGTATTTGTATTTATTTCAATTGTCCACGGGGGAAATTGCAACTAAAAGTATTTTCACTCTCACTTTATGAATAAAGTTTTGGGTAAAATTAACAGGGCACAGTCTGCGTTGAGTCACAGTATCTTGTTTAGTTGAATTGTCAACGGGGGAAATTGTCAACGGGGGTAAATGTCCTAGGGAGCAATTGTCCCAGGGGGCAATTGACAACGGGGGAAATTGTCCTAGAGGGCAGTTGTCCTAGGGGGCAATTCTCCCAGGGGGCAATTGATTACGGGGGGCAATCGTCCTCCGGGGGAAATTGTCCTGGAACCTACCTTACTTGGCTCCCTTATCTACCAGCCTTTTACAGGCCCCGGACTATTCCCATGTCTTAAGAGCTTCACTTGACCCCGCCGCACACCGTCCTCCGCTGCGTCCCGACGCCCGTACCCTCATTAACATAGTGTGTTCCACCCTGCAACGCCTACACATCGAAGTCTCTATAGCCGAGGTTGACCACGGACCGCCTTCATGGAGAATTCCACAGCCTCATGTCACCCCCACACCCACTTACAAAATAGACCTACCGCTCCTCCAGAAACAATTAGCCCTGGAGCACATCACCGTAGTGTCCTCCATTCTTGCTGCGTACCATCCCTACGTAGACGGGTCCTTACAGCCAGACGGTAGCGCGGGCTGCGCCGTCTACTCATCGGATGAGGAGCCACCTGAGGGAGGTTGGGTTGGTCGCAAGTTACCCAACTCGTCCAGCTCCACGTACTGCGAACTTCAGGCACTCCTACTGGCTGTTAACCTACCATGTTAGCGGCGAATGAATGGCGCCCTACTGGCCATCTCGTCTTCACAACCCATACACCACCCCCTCATCCATCACATTTTACAACAGCTAGTCACAGCTCAAGAACGCTCTCTCACCATAAGCTTTCTGTGGATTCCCTCCCACGTTGGAATCGCTACCAATGGAAAGGCAGATCCCCTTGCCAAAAATGCCTATAAACTGCCACTCCCCGACGATGCCACACCCGTCCTCCTCCGCTACAAGAAGATCATACACTCTGCTGCTTTTCCAAACCACTATCCACCGTATGAATGCAGAGCGCACGCAAAGCGTATAAATACAACACTACGACCACTTTCGTCTCTCCCTCCCGAGGTATCGCAAGCACGGACTCCTCCTTCGCATACACAATATCGTGACTGCACGGCTTCGCCTGGGTTACAGACCACTGTGGCAAGTCTCTGAGGTGGGGGACGTACCACACTACTACACATACAACCTATGCGACAGTCCCAACGTCAGAAGTCTCCACCACTACTGCCTCGAATATCCCTCAGTAGACTTATTGATCCAAAGCAAAGACTTAATACATGTGTGTCACTTCCTCTTGACTGACAAAAATCTAGACACTGTCCTATTTCGACACCCATACTTTGGGGGATGCTAAAACTACCCTAACCTTGATCACCAATATATTTCTCCTTACAGGATGTAATGGAACTCCCTAGTGTAGGTCTTGTTGTTTCTTGCAGTCTCCTTCTTTATGTTTTTATGCTCTTACTATTACTGTCGTATAGCTTCACTGTACGTAGTAACGTGACCTGCGCGTCACGCATTCTTTTGTTTTAATCAATTTATTACGCTATAGGAGGGTCAAACCTAGTACAAAAGTGTGGCTATGTACAGAGTACTAGTGACACACAGGACACTCTCGAATCATAACTGACGGAATTATTTACAGTTTATCACCCACTAAAGTGCGGGTGATACAAAAAATATATCCAATGATCACCTTCTGGCAAATACTTACATATATAAATAAGTAATTGTCGATGAGGTATCAAAGTTGTTGGTCACGCATACTATGTATAAACAGAAATTACCTACTGTACAAGGTTTATCCCTCTATGAACGTAATTAATTTATACAAACAAAAATTTACAAACGTCAGTGATAATGGTTTCAGCCAATGAAAATTTAGCTTCGCATGGGCCCTGAACCAATAACAAAACGTCTTCTCGTAGCTGTGAAATGTAAGCACACAAGCGTAACGTAAGCAACTACCCAACTCGCCGTAAATTAGAGTAGGTAATTACGTAAACAGTTTGCTTAATTAAATCAAACTCTAAAATCAAAACGTCATGTATAAGATGTAGATACACGAAATTCAAAAGCTGTAGTGGGCTGAAAATTAAATTGAACTGTGTACAATGACAACCTGTAGACAAAATTCAAACGCTGGGATCACTGGCAACATTAAGTCCTAATCTTGTCAGTGATCCTAATCATTAGTATGAAAATGACAGACAAACTTCATGCGTTCAAGCTAAATTATTGATTCTAGTATGACATGCAAATATTTCACAAAAAAAAAAAACGAAAGAAAGTGAATGGCAACACTCACCCCTGGATCTCTTCTCCTGGCGTAGACGGAGTTGGTGTCCATAATTTGGTCCCTAGAAGTGTTGAAAGTGTGTGTGTGTGTGTGTGTGTGTGTGTGTGTGTGTGTGTGTGTGTGTGTGTGTGTGTGTGTGTGTGTGTGTGTGTGTGTGTGTGTGTGTGTGTGTGGATCACGTGTTGGACTCGTGATCGACAGCTGTTTCCCTCCGAAAGAGAGCTCTTATATGACTGATCTATGAGTAAATATATGAGCTCTGTGTGTGTGTGTGTGTGTGTGTGTGTGTGTGTGTGTGTGTGTGTGTGTGTGTGTGTGTGTGTGTGTGTGTGTGTGTGTGTGTGTGTGTGTGTGTGTGTGTGTGTGTGTGTGCGTGCGCGCGTGTATGTGCTTACGACCCCATTGCACATTGTGTCTTGTGTTTTCCCATTAGTGTACCCCACAGAATTTGTTCTGACTAACATCACATAACACGAGTCCTCATATGTGGTCTTCCCCTCGACTAAATAAGATCGCCTGGCATTAGCAAGAGCAAATTATATAAGGTACCTTGCCTCGCAGAAGGGGTTTACTTTTATCCTAGTAAGTACTTCAAAGGTGTGCTTGGTGGTATGCATGTCCGCGTTGTTCATTTCACCTACCTTGACGGTGCGGTGTGTAGTCCTAGACATGTTGAGAGCTGAAGAAGGCTAGACCCGATTTTCTCGACGAAGAAGCGAATAAATATTGAAGTACACGTAAAAGAAAGTAGATAAATGTAAGTGAATTTTTCATTGTCGCATTCACACACAAACAATCGAGCACAAGTCGAAGTTACACAACACATAATTTCCGCGAAGACTTTGGCCACGATCGAAATGAAACTTTAGTTTCGCTCTTGGCAACAACTAAGGCCGAAATGAGAAGATTTTGAAAAAAAAAAGTTACGTGAGCCCGAGTTTCCCCGAGAACTGCTTTCTGACCAATAAGAACGCTGGAATTGCGTCATGCACGAACTTGATTGGCTGTTGACCTTTGCTACCCGACGGAGTCGACTTTCATGAAACCTTCGGTTGGTAACTACTGATTGTAGACCTCTTCCTTTGATTATTCTAGTCATATCATTCTCCGAGACAACAACAAAAAACATATAACAAGCTGACTCATATATTTTCTACTAACCTTGAAAGTAGACTCTAGGTAGACGTGCGGACGGCTCCTGAGATGTGTTAAAGTAGATCAGGTGTCGTTGGAACAAGCAGTTGTATTTTCCAAGAACTGCATAGTTGCGTTATCCAAACTAGGCTAACTCCTACATACGAAAACAAGAGATTTCATGGAAAACATTTATTTTTTGTTCCTAGGTTGACTTAATACCACGGGTTACAAACTCGCTTCATTGTATTGGCGAACTGTATGAAGGTTGAAATTGTTCTGCGAAGTAGGCAATTTCATTCAGGAAAGATGCGAGCCACAGCTTGAAGATTGTTTTATTAGATCAAAACCTATTTCCCACCAAGGATCACCAGGCGGTTTTGTTCGGCTGAAGGCGGACCCAGCACAGCCGATTGCTACCCTAGCACCGTGCAGGGTGGGGTCCGCTCAAGCCGTTGATAGTCTCGTCCATGGATAACCTTTTTACCCCTTCCATACGGTGCCGCATACGTAGGCGGCATGAGGAGCAAGTGGATACGCGAGGCTGCCATATCGGCGTCTTGATTATATTTATTGTAGTTGCCTCTGCGTAATGACATACTCTCTAAACTGTCTTCATCACATTTTCTATGGTTATCAAAATTCACGGGTGAAAGAGAGAACGATCGATATAAGCGGTGACTATATTTTATGATGCGAGTATTATTACGACACATCGTACGTCTGGCAGCTAATGCTGCCCGCGATATTTTGAACCAGACTGAAGAGGTTTAAATGTGGGTGGCAAAATCGGCAAAATCTTTGATACAACATTTTCTCGCTTTACGACGGAGTAAAATCAAAGGCCAACATACGAGTATGGGCTGTTGTCATGATATTCTATTCATATCTATGGCACCTCGTCAGTAGCAAACAGGTTATAGTTTGTCTTCATTTACTCTTTACATGCCAGGAGCAAACAAGGCGATAATCATTGCTTTTGTTTTTACTAATAGATTAGAAATCTAATGAGGATATCCAAGAATGGGAGGTGTTTGGCTAAGTGAAAGCCATCAAACATTTACCCTTTGTTCTCCTATAGGAGATGTCAAACACTAGTTGATACTGGAGACCCATCATCCTGAACCCACGCGGGCATAGGAAGTTGAGGAACCTACTTACCAAGGTCTAAATATACAGGTCAGACCGTTTGAATTATTGTGCGCAGCTTCTGACGTCATTAGGCTGGGTCCGTTTTCTCTTTGTGAAACACTGAAGAAAACTGTGAAACGCCAAGGAAGACAGGAACTATAATATTTTATATTATATATATATATATATATATATATATATATATATTATATATCATATATATTATATATCATATATATTATATATTCATATATATAGACAGGAACTATAATAATTTATATATATATATATATATATATATTTTTACAGGGTGCGGCAAAATTATGGCAACTCATTCATTTGCATATATTTTTATTGAAACAAAGAAATTTCAAAGAACGACAACAAATATCATTAATATGGACCTTTGGCACTATCATATTCAAGCGGTTTCAAATTGGCCTCCTTTGGCGGCGATACAAAGCCTCAAACGCTTCTTGAAATTTTCGGCGATGGGCCGCAGCTCCTCCGGCGTGATTCTGTCCAACTCCCGGCGCAACGATTGCTTCAGCGACTCCAAACTTTTGTGGGGCTTAGCACAGGCCCTGGCCTCCAAAATCGACCATACGCTGTAGTCCATCGGGTTTAGATCCGGAGAGTACGGCGGCCATTCCGCAGATGTGATGAAACCCGGAAAATGGGCTTTGCACCACTCCTGAGTCGTTTTCGCCCTGTGGGCCGGAGCGGAATCCTGCTGGAACGTCCATTCCGCATCGCCAAAGTGCTGCTGGGTCCACGGAAGTACCACGGCCTCGAGGATGTCGCGTCGGTACACGTCCTTGTCGATTTTGACCCCCTGTTCCACGAAAACCAGGGGTGTCTTGCCGCTCGCGCAAATTCCGCCCCATACCATGACGGACTGCGGATTTTGGCGGTGTTCGATGATGGCCGAGGTGCCGGGAGCCTCTGCGGACCAGCTCCTGTCGTTTTGGCGGTTGTGTGCTTGTTCCACGGTGAACAGCTTCTCATCCGTGAAGACGATCCGCTCCCACTGCTGACCTGCGGCCCGGCGAATGAGCTGGCGACATCGTTGCAGCCGTACGCGCTTGTTTTCGTCCGTCAGGAGCTGAGCTTTTTGGATCTTGTAGGGCTTGAGTTCGAGCTCCTTTTTCGCCATTCGTCGCACTGATCGGTCGCTGATGCCAGTTTCACGGGCGATTTTCCTCATGGAGACCCTCGAATTTCGCTGGACTCGCTTTTTGATGATCTGCCTGTTCCTGGGAGTGTTGACGGTGCGTTTTCTTCCTCTTCCTGGACGGTCGCCTTCATGACCAAGCTCCTTGAACCGCTTGACTGCTTTTGAAATGACATCTTTACGAACACCGAGCAAACGAACAATGTCACATTGACGTTTTCCTTGACGATGCAGCTCCAAAATTGCGTTACGTTTGTTTGCCATTCTGAAAAAAATAGAAATTAAGCGCTACAAACTTGAGATAAACATAACTAGCACAAAAAAGTACGGAGAATTCAGTATAACAAAAATTATTTGGCTGCAATAAAATATGTTTGCGGTAGGAAAAATTTAATTTGGTTGCCATAATTCTGCCGCACCCGATATATAATATTTGTCAGAATATAACTAATTGCGTGGAGCGGTGCGAGCGAA
>NC_134801.1:34609232-34611732 GCF_046742065.1 Oratosquilla oratoria | reverse complement strand
ATGAGACAGTTAAACTGTGATTCAGAGGAGTGAGTCAGCGAATAAGTGAATGAAGAGATATATAACGAAATGGTCACTATAGAAATATTTCTTGGTTAAATTTTCCTAACCCATAAAGTAACAGCGGGCACGTCTGATCTTGCTCAGGTAATTCAAACTAATTCAAAGAAATCACCAGTCCCTTTCCGAAAATGGGAACACTTTCTTAACACATCCAGAACTTTTTAGTCAAACCATAGATAATGAAAACACGTGGACTATAGAAATAATTACAAATACTCATATACCGAATTTTGAATTGAGGTATATTTCCCAATTTCTTTTACCATACCCGACTACCAGCTGAAGTTTCTCTTCTTGCAGTGGTGATGGGAATAGGGGAGGGGGTGGAGGGGTTAATCATTGGTGATTATATGGATACATAACATTGTCAAACTATTGAAGGCCTTTACCAGTACTGCTTTGACAAAGCATTTCCCAAATGATTTTAACCTCTTTTGGAACTTGACTAAGTCTTTGGGGAAGTGCAAATTTAAGTTCCTTCTCTTTCAAAGAAGAAGATTTCCGAGAAGCTTCATTCACTCCCAGCAAAACGGCTCCATCTACCAGGCTCTCAAGGCTCTGTTACATATTATTTTCATTTACAAAAAAAAAAAAAAAAAAAAATGAATAAATGAATAAATAAATAAATAAACAGGTACTCTAGGACACTTGATTATTGAGAACTACTTTCATGTTTCATAGAAGTACTCCTTTTAAAGTCGACAGCTCGTTAATTCGAACACCCAAACCTGACCCGTGACCTATCAAAATGATGTAAATTTATTTGTCTCGCTGTTGTTTTGACATGACATGTTTACAGATTATCATTTTTTTCTTTTAGGAGAAATGTATTACCCAACAAGAAAATACATATCAAAAATGTTTTAACATATCTTGGACCAGGTTTGAGTGTAATCGTACATAGTAATAAAAAGATGTTTTGGAAGGAAATTAAAAGAGGAAGAGGAGGCGAATCAAGTAGAGAAGAAAAGTTTAAAGGTGCAGATGGAGAGATGATAATGGAAGAGAAGGCAGTGAGAGGAAGGTGGGCAGAGTATTTTAGGGAGTTGCTAAATGTGAAGGAGGATAGGGAGGGAAAGGTAGTTGCAGTGGGAAGCGCTAAGAAAATGAGAGTGATGAGTGAGGAAAATGGAGGAGAAATAGGGAAGAATGAAGTGAAAGCAGCTGTTAAGATGATGAGAGCAGGTAAGGCACCTGGGTTGGATGGATGCCATGCAGAATGTCTGAAGAAAGGAGGTACAGTTATGGTGGACTGGCTGGTGAGGTTATTTAATGTTTGTTTAAGAGAGGGTAGAGTGCCGGAGGACTGGAGGAGTGCCTGTATAGTTCCGCTTTACAAGGGAAAGGGGGACAAGTGTGAGTGTAATAGTTTCAGAGTGATCAGCTTGTTGAGTGTAGCTGGGAAGGCTTATGGGAGGGTCTTGATTGAGAGGATTAGGAGAGGAACAGAGGGAGTAATTGGTGAGGAATAGTGTGGGTTTAGGACAGGTAGGGGTTGTGTAGATCAGATTTTTGTGGTAAGACAGATATGTGAGAAAGCTATAGGAAAAGGTAAGGATGATTTTGGTCTTTTATGGATCTGGATCTGCTTTGTTGGTGTAATAGTTTCAGAGTGATCAGCTTGTTGAGTGTAGCTGGGAAGGCTTATGGGAGGGTCTTGATTGAGAGGATTAGGAGAGGAACAGAGGGAGTAATTGGTGAGGAATAGTGTGGGTTTAGGACAGGTAGGGGTTGTGTAGATCAGATTTTTTTGGTAAGACAGATATGTGAGAGAGCTATAGGAAAAGGTAAGGATGTTTTTTGGGGGGCTTTTACGGATCTGGAAAAGGCTTACGACAGGGTAGATAGAAAGGTACTGTGGGAGGTACTGCAGATATATGGGATAGGAGAAAAGGTGTTAAGAGCAGTCAAGAGTTTTTACGAGAGTAGTAGAGCTTGTGTTAGGATTAGAAATGGAGAGAGTGAATGGTTTGAAGTAAAGGTGGGACTTCGTCAGGGATGTGTTATGTCGCCCTGGCTGTTCAATCTTTACATGGATGTGCGAGAGGTGAATGTAAGGATAGTGGGTCAGGGGTTGTAGATGGTTAAATAAAATGGAGAAAAGTGGGAGGTGATCCAGTTGTTGTTTGCGGACGACACTGCGCTTGTAGCAGGATCAGAGGAGAGATTGAGGAAGTTAGTGACAGAGTTTGAGAAGGTGTGTGAGATGTACATATATATATGTATATGTATATATATATATATATATATATATATGTATGTATGTATGTATGTATACTTTGTTGGTGTTTGGGCCGCTTGCTGACCCCTCACCGGACTTATTTACATATAAGACAAAAGAGGTGGTGTCCAGGTTAAGCCACTCTGCTGGCGATACCCGGAAATTTAACCCATGGATTTGCTCTGACCCACAGCAGCAACCTTACATATGATCGTT
>NC_134801.1:34596732-34599232 GCF_046742065.1 Oratosquilla oratoria | reverse complement strand
TGTGTGTGTGTGTGTGTGTGTGTGTGTGTGTGTGTGTGTATGTGTGTGTGTGTGTATTTATCTAGTTGTATTTACCTAGTTGTATTTTGGGGGAAGGGGAGCTACGCTCGTGGTGTCCCGCCTTTGTATCTCGCAGTGTCTAGTTTGCTCTTAAAATAATGAATGGTTTTTGCGTACACTATTTCATTGTCCAGTTTGTTCCAAGTGTCTACTACTCCATGTGGAAAACTGTTTTTCTTCAGATCTCTTCTATAGCTGTTTTATTTTTTCTTTCTTTCTATGTCCACTTGTGCTTCTCTTGTCCCAGTTTAACAAGTCCTTTCTATCGAGTAATTCTGTGCCCTTCATGATTCTGTAGATGGTCAGTAGGTCACCTCTCTCTCTTCTATGCTCCAGAGTCGGTAACTCAAGTTTAGCCAATCTCTCCTCATATGACATAGTTTGCAAGTGCAGGTGCCATTTTTGTGGCTGCTCTCTGGATTCTTGCTATTTTCTTTATATTCGTTTTGGTATTGGGTGACCACAATGTCGCCGTATATTGTAGTCTAGGCCTTATCAGTGTGACCAATATTTTTTATAATAATTTTTTCGTCCAAATATGTAAATACCACTTTTATTGATCTTAGCAAGTTATAGGATACTCCGACAATTTTGTTTATTTATCATAGGACAAGTCGTTTGAGATAATTAAACCCAAATCTTTTTCGGATCTCTCCTTCTTTACCTCCTTGGTTCCAATTTTATAATGTCCTGATATTCTATTTTTTTTTTTTCCAAACTCCATTATGCTACACTTGTTAATATTGAAGTCCACTTCCCATTTCTTGCTCCAGTTCCATACCTTATTCAGGTCTTCCTGCAGTGATTCGCAATCCTTTTCAGTTTTTACTTTTCTTAACAGTTTGGCGCGCGTGAGTGAGTGTGTGTGTGTGTGTGTGTGTGTGTGTGTGTGTGTGTGTGTGTGTGTGTGTGTGTGTGTGTGTGTGTGTGTGTGTGTGTGTGTGTGTGTGTGTGTGTGTGTGTGTGTGTGTGTGCGTGCGTGCGTGCGTGCGTGTGTGTGTGTGTGTGTGTGTGTGTGTGTGTGTGTGTGTGTGTGTGTGTGTGTGTGTGTGTGTGTGTGTGTGTGTGTGTGTGTGTGTGTGTGTGTGTGTGTGTGTGTGTGTGTGTGTGTGTTTCTGTGTGTTTCTGTGGGTGTGTGAAGGAAGAAGGAGCGAAAGAAGGCTTGTTCTAGTCCGGAGTTTTTTCTTTCTTTCTTTCTTTCTTTTTTACCCTCTGCTGGCATCAAAGCACCTCTGGGACAAGCACAGGATGATGTACCGGAACTCTATGCTTTGTCGACAGCGCAAAGAGCGGCTTTAAAGTTATCCTGGATCACCGCTACAAGAAAAAGTATTTTGCAATTTGCTTTCCCAGAGGTCGTGTCCAGCAGGCCACAGAGACCACCTCGGCGCTGCTGGCTGGCTCCTATCATGAATTCAAGTAGCCGAAGTAAGTCTAGGGAGAGGGATAAATTTACTAAAGAATCGAGTCCCACTTTTTTTTTCTTTTTCTTTTTCTCCTGGAAAATCTTACGCTCCGCCAGACTATGTCAGTAGGTCCTGTGATACTTACACAGCAGGCTTTGGAAGTGGGGAAGATCGGAGCAGTATAATCCCGCGCACGAATGTTTAGATTTCAGCTGAATGTTTATTGAGCTATCATGACTGCCGACGCTACCTCCACCAACGAAATTCATTGGCGTATTATGTAATCACCATTGTCTGCTTGTGTACCTATGCATGTTTGTGTGCACTTATGTCTGTTTGTGTGTACCTATGTCTATTTGTGTGTATGCATGTTTGAGTTCTTTTCCATATCCCATGAAACCACTGTGTGTGTGTTATTTTTAACATGGTAAAATAGTCTGTGTTTCACCGAAAATTATTGTAAACATTTATGTGGAAACATCATGATATGTAATTGATAATTTTTCTTCGGCGAAAAAGTAGATGAGTGATAGTTCTCGTCATAATAGCCTACAAAATTACAGCTGTAGGTGCCAGTGTCGTATACACTTTCTAGAAAACACTTTCTAGTTCAATCATATTCTCAAACGATCTTCCCTGTCACGTGCTGAGTACATTGATCTTAGGATCCTATATCTTTTGATCAACTGGTTCTTTTAAGAGAGGGTTAAATAATTTTATGAACAGAGATGACAGGTAGTAAAGGGCATAGAACTGCTTATTGTAGGCCTTATGGTCTTTCGTAGTCTCTTTTATTCTTAAGTTCTTATGCTCTCATCTTACGACCATTCATGTCACTCTGCTTCACGACTTTTGTTTTTCATTGTTGCTTTTATTTCCATTTTCTGGAGTCCTCTAGCCAATCAAATAATAAAAACATTGAAAGTGAAGGTAAGCACGCGTTCATTCTCAAGAGGTATCAATACAAACGTAAACAAACTTTCGCTCCAGAAAAAGAAGTGGATGCTTAGAAATATATTCGAAATGAAATTAAG
>NC_134801.1:34589232-34591732 GCF_046742065.1 Oratosquilla oratoria | reverse complement strand
GGACACGAAATTCCAAAGCGCTTTCGTATAATGCAAATCTTCAAAGGAGAACACAGGTATAAAGCGGGTACAAAGTAAGCGTAAATGAACAAAGAGTAAGGTCACAAAACACAAAGGATATATTATTAGGAAAGTTCATAAGGAAATTAATTAGGAAATGTCACAAGACAGAAATTAATAAGAAAATTCAAAGGCATACATTATTATCAAAGATGAATGTTAGAATGTTTAATGAGGCTGATTTTTATGATGCTCTTGTTAACTATAGAATTATATGATGACGTTAAAGAAGTCTTAGCCCAGATTTTACGATTAAAATATTTAATGTTGACAAATAAAGCATTACATTCATGTGCCGTTCTAACATTATACTTATGTTGGTTTATTCTGGTTGAGAGGTCTGCCTGTTTGTCCAGGTAAAACTTTTCATAATGTTTACAAGGAATCTTGTATATGTAACTGCTTGACCTTTTAGTTTCCACTGAACTAAAAGATTCTTAGCATTACAGGGAGGCATAACTTAAGTTTCTTTTCTAAAATATATATATATATATATATATATATATATATATATATATATATATATGTGTATATATTTTATATATATATATATATATATATTTTTATCTAAACAGAAATGTAGTAGCACATTTATAAATTACACACAGGAACCCACAGTCGGAGAAAGAATAAACTTCGAATATAGAAAAATCCTATATTTCGGCTATCAACTGTAGCCCTCTTCAGGAAAGTACATAAGATAGAGAACAGAGGGGACTTATAAACTACAGTAAGAAGAGATGTGGACAGTTGACCTCACTCAGGTGCGGGGCAAACTGGGGTGGCGGAGGAGGGAGGAGGTGAGGAGAGGGAAGGATGTAGTGTCCGCATCAACTTGGCTACTGCTGCGCGTGAGATAATGTCAGGTGTCCACTGCCCTTTAAAGGCACCTGAGTGAGGTCAACTGTCCACATCTCTTCTTACTGTAGTTTATAAGTCCCCTCTGTTCTCTATCTTATGTACTTTCCTGAAGAGGGCTACAGTTGATAGCCGAAATATAGGATTTTTCTATATTCGAAGTTTATTCTTTCTCCGACTGTGGGTTCCTGTGTGTAATATATGTATATATATATATATATATATATATATATATATATATATATATATATATATACAGTATATATATATATATTGGCTGATGTGAGAGTTGTTTATGAGCATTCTTGGGTATCTTAAGCTCAAACCAATGTTGAAATTATGTTCAAACTCCTCATAAAAAAATCTAGTGCCGCATAAACGGAGAGCACGTAAAAAACATTGAAGAGGTCACTAAACACTTGACTTTGTCATGGTGAGCCGAATGATTGCCGATACATGAAAGAACATTACTCGGTTTCCTATGAATACAAAACTCACTGTACATAACTGTTTCATGATTGCAAAGAAATAATACGACCATGCACAACTCTATCACGTTGCAAAAGCAATCAACATCACAGAATTATTGCAACACAGTTGGCATCATTACCGGAGCCATCACGTCTATCTCAGTTACACTACTTTGATATTACTTTTTTTTTTTTTTTTTTTTACTAAATTTCTCCCGTGGTAAGTTCCTCCATAACAGGTAGTACTATTACTGCCGCCAGGCTATTTTATTCATCAGCGTGAAACTCTCGGTGATAGCAGATGGGTTGAAATGACGGCTATCAGTCTCGAGAGACTTCAAGGGCGAAGTCTTATGCGCCTGGGGGCTTCGCGCGAGTTCAGAAGGGCTCTACTGATTAGTTTTATGCATTTCAGGGCTTCCCTTTCCATCGACCCTCTCAGACATCTCATCCCCTGAGATAGTCTATCTAGCTAAAGCCTACTCAGGCTGATGGGCAGAACTTAGAGTCAGTATGTGGCCAAAGCCTAGGGTAACGTTTCCACTACAGATTTTGAATTATTTTATCTTATTTTGTTTTATTTTACCTTGTTTTACTGTGTATTTTATTTCATTTCATTGCATTTGTTTTCGCTTTTTTTATTTTATTTTATTGCATTTGTTTTCGCTTTCTTTTTCATTTAATTTTATTCTATTTTATTCAATTTTATCTTATCTTCTTTTCTTTTTCTTTTCTTTCACATTATCGTAAGGAGTGGGTTCAGGCCAAAACATTGCTATGGTGGCGTAATGTAAATTTAGATGTCTCTTCTGGGTAATATTTCACGATTTCATTTAGCTAAGGGACTGGCTGGAGCCAAAATGGAGACTCGAATACTTGTGATTCCGTTTAAGAATAAAAAAAAAAAAATTATAAGAAAAAAATCATCCATTGAAGACGCTTATCTCCTTCGCTGTCCCGCTTCTAGAACTGAGATGAATAAAATCACCTAACGGCAGCCAGACTAGAAGAAAAAGTACCATCCAGGATGCAATTTGCTAAGTAAACTAGATGTTCAGTTGACCAGAGCACAATGGTATAAATGTTTCGACATCTACGGAATAAAGACGTGA
>NC_134801.1:34534232-34579232 GCF_046742065.1 Oratosquilla oratoria | reverse complement strand
TCATACACTATCTTCACTAGAAGTCTAGTTTGTAAATAACATTTTCACATGAAAAAAAAATCATTAGTATGTGACCAGTGCGGGAGCCGGGTTAATTGTAGACAACAATCCGACCATTTAGCCTGTAGTATACACACACACACACACACACACACACACACACACACACACACACACACACACACACACACACACACACACACACACACACACATATTATATATATATATATATATACATATATATATATATATATATATATATATATATACACACACACACACACACACACACACACACACACACACACACATATATATATATATATATATATATAGAGAGAGAGAGAGAGAGAGAGAGAGAGAGAGAGAGAGAGAGAGAGAGAGAGAGAGAGAGAGAGAGAGAGAGAGAGAGAGAGAGAGAGAGAGAGAGAGAGAGAGAGAGAGAGAGAGAGAGAGAGAGAGAGAGAGAGACTTCAGAGCCGTCTTCGGTAAATCGAGTTTGGGGATGTTGTTATCCGGGTAGATCTCCTTCAGGATGTACTCAATGATCCTTTTTACTGGAATATTTGTGAATAAACTCTCTATATCGAGCGAAGCAATAACTCAGGCAATGTCAGAGTTGTTATGGAGATCAATGAAATCAGTAGCTGACGTCAGACGGAATTCACAAGGGACGAAGGGAGTTTGTAGCTCATTTAGTTCCTTAGCAAGAAGATTGTAGGTGTGGGTATTTGGCTAGTGATAGGTCTCACGGGGTATCCCAGTTTGGTATTAACGTCTTGTTATTACCAGAGTAATATCCTGGGTTAAATTCTCCTGTGAGTTTATTCAATTTAATTCCACCTGATTTGGCGTTGATGGTGTCCACGATTTTATTATTATTTCTTTTTTTATCTCTTCTGTCGGACCTCTTGTAATTCCTTAGATTCTGGAATTGTCACTTAGGATAGTGTCCAATGAGGAGTAGGACATAATTAGCAGCTTTATCAGCACGAGTGATGCTTATCTCAGTATTCTCCCTGAGTTCTTTAACCGTTTTTGTGTCTCTTCTCAAATATCGTGCTCGTGCTGATATAGTTCCCACGATTTTTCCTGGCTTCTCGTAGTAGCTCAGCATGTAGTCCTTCCTTCGCGGTTACTTTTCCGTCTTTTACGTATTGATGAATGTTGTCCAGGAGAATACAAACACACACACGCACACACGCGCGCGCACATATAGTCCTTCCTTCGCGGTTACTTTTCTGTCTTTTACGTATTTATGAATGTTGTCCAGGATAATAAAAACACACACACGCACACACGCGCGCGCATATATATATATATATACACACATATATATATATATATATATATATATATATATATATATGTATATATATAGATAAAAATATATATATATATATATATATATATATATATATATATATATATATATGTATATATGTGTATATATGTGTGTGTGGGGGGGGGCAAACTAGCAGACCTCCGCTCCAAAGTCCAACACGAAACTAGAAAAATGCAGAATGAATGGTGGACCAACCTCGCCACTGAGATCCAAGGTTTCGCGGATACAGGGGATCAACATCAATTTTACAATGCCCTTAAGACAGCCTATGACCCACGAAGCAATAACCTCTGCCCTGTCCGAAGTGCTGACGGCTCCACACTCTTCACCGAGAAGACCGACATCCTCAGGCGATGGGCTGACCATTACCAAGAATTATTGAATAGACAAAACCCTACTGACCCTATTTTTCTCGACAGCCTTCCCAACTTTCCTGTAATTCAAGAATTGGATGGCATCCCAACCATCCAAGAAGTGAGCCGTGCAATCAACAGCCTCAAGAACAATAAAGCCACTGGTCCTGATGGTATCCCGGCTGAGCTCCTAAAGCATGGTGGGCAAGCTGTTGTGAACTGTCTCCACAATATAATTCAAGAAGTGTGGCATTCAAGTTGCTGCCAACAACAATGGAAAGATGCAGATATCATCAGCATTTACAAAAAGAAAGGGGACAGGAACATCTGTGGCAACAGTCGAGGCATCTCCCTTCTGTCAACTTCAGGGAAGGTAGTCACTAGAATACTATTGTCTCGAATTATCAACAACATCATAGAACAAGTATTACCTGAATCTCAGTGTGGCTTCAGACAAGAGCGCAGCACAGTCGACATGGTGTTTGTGGCAAGACAGCTCCAAGAGAAAAGCACTGAGCAACACCAAGACCTCTACATGGTGTTTATAGATCTTGCCAAGGCTTTTGACACTGTGAACCGTCCTCTCCTATGGCAAGTACTTGAAAAATTTGGATGCCCACCAACATTTCTGGGTGTCCTGAGAGCCTTTCACGATGGCTCTATGGCTCGAGTGTCCAGTTCTGGGATCAAGTCTGAGCCATTCCTTGTTGAGTCAGGTGTGAAGCAGGGGTGTGTTATTGCTCCCATCTTATTCAATTTATTTCTCGCTGCAGTCTCCAACATTGCTAGACAGCAAATCGATCCTGCTGATGGTGTCAGGTTGTCGTACAGGCTGGATGGCAACCTCTTCAATCTGCGACGCCTCCAAGCCAAAACACGTGTGACAGATGAGGTAATTCATGAACTGCAGTACGCAGATGACACTGCTTTAGTGAGCTCATCCAAAGAGGGTCTTCAGCGCACCATCAACGCTGTCTCAAATATATATACCAGATCTGGACTAGTCATCAACATAAACAAAACAGAAGTGCTCAGTATCTCTGAACAACAAGAGCCTCCGGAATTCACTATCAATCAACAACCTCTGAAAAACACTCAAGAGTTTACCTACCTCGGCTCAGTGCTCACTGACTCCTGTGACCTGACAAGCGAAATCCAACGCCGCATTGGTTTGGCAGCAGCAGCTTTTGGTAGACTATCACACAGAGTGTTCTTGAACCGCAACCTCACCACCACCACCAAGGTTTCGGTGTATAAGACAATCTGTCTTTCCATCCTTCTGTATGGCAGTGAGTTATGGGTGCCTTATAGACGCCATTTGAAAAATCTGGAGGCCTTTCACATCAGCTGCTTACAGCGCATACTGGGTCTAAAATGGTGGCACAAGGTACCTCACAGTGAAATCTGTCGACGCACACAAATGGACCCACTGGAAACAGTCTTAACCCAACGTCAACTACGGTGGCTGGGGCATACCATCCGCATGCCAGAAGAGAGACTCCCACGTAAAGTTCTCTATGGAGAACTTGCTGAGGGCAGACGCCACCCTGGGGGCCTTTGTAAAAGACAGAAGGACCATCTGAAAACAACGCTGAAAAAATGTGGCATCGAACCCACCACCATTGAAAATGTTGCTGCCGATCGGAAAGAATGGCGATCTACATGCCAAAACGGCTTAGATACTCTCACTTCCACCTACAACAATCGGGCAGAACATCGAAGACGGCAAAGACATGCGGCACATCAGGCAGAGGGTAACTTTCCCTGTGATACCTGCGCCCGTATATGCAAATCGAGAATCGGATTCCACAGCCACCAGCGAGTTCATCTGGCGTAATACCAGGCGTAATACTAGGCATGGTGCAACATCATCGTCGTCAGCGACGGACTACTATAAGCAGTAAGGAAGTGTGTGTGTGTGTGTGTGTGTGTGTGTGTGTGTGTGTGTGTGTGTGTGTGTGTGTGTGTGTGTGTGTGTGTGTGTGTGTGTGTGTGTGTGTGCGTGTGTGCGTGTGTGTGTGTGTGTGTGTGTGCGTGTGTGTGTGTGTGTGTGTGTGTGTGTGTGTGTGTGTGTGTGTGTGTGTGTGTGTGTGTGTGTGTGTGTGTGTGTGTGTGTGTGTGTGTGTGTGTGTGATACGCTTCTCCTGAGCCGGGGCTATGACCCTAGGAGGTTACAAACTTAGGTTGTCACTAGGGTAAGTGAACAAACCAACGGTATACGTATCTTTGTTTATCAAGAGTGCTAGAGCATGTATATATTGCTTGTGGAGGTTCATAGTTGGACTACGTGCCTTTTTTAGCTCCTCAAGACTGTTCTCCTTCTATCTTCAAACTTTAAGGACACCTCGGTACTGCTAGGCACCTCCATCTAGGGGCTATACTTTTCATTTTAGGATTTACATGATTGGCTATGGACAAAGTACTAAAACACATTTGGCCAGTCATATTGCAGTAAGGGGTCACCGGTGTCGTGTGATGTATTTAGTCCTCCGATAAGGGCTTTCAGAAGGGCTTTTAGAAAGACCTTACCTAAGCACAGTTTAATTATGTTATGACTGATAGTTTCAGCGCTCACTACATGGTTACTAATGGAATAGGCTTGGTAACCATGTAATGAGCTCTGAAACTATATGTTGTTTTAAGAAACGGTTAGACAACTTTATGGATAGGAATGACAGGTAGTGATGGATATGGAGCTGCCTAGTGTAGGTCTTATGGTCTCTTGTAGTCTCCTTCATTCTTATGTTCTTATGTATGGTTTTGCTCCTCTCGAATACAGGCCACTCACGCTATGCTAGCGCGTATGAAGTAGTGAGAATCAGTTTCTCACATAAGTGTGTGTGTGTGTGTGTGTGTGTGTGTGTGTGTGTGTGTGTGTGTGTGTGTGTGTGTGTGTGTGTGTGTGTGTGTGTGTGTGTGTGTTTTGTTAAAACAGCAGCACATTCTGCACTACAAAGCTTCTTGAGTAGACTTTCAAATCTTCTGAAACGACGAGTTTTGACCAAGAGAAAGTAGGAATAATAGATTACAGTAGACATTAGAAACTATTGTTGAGGAAGAATATACAGAAGTTTTACTTAACGTAGGCATTATTTTCCATATAACGGTAGAGGAGGCCACAACATAAGACCCTAGGAAAAATTGTCCATCACTGCGGCCCTCATGTCCACTATAGTTCAACCGTCTGCCTCGATACAAGTGTATGCTAATGTACAAGTGTCCACCATGATTCTGGCGGATCGCCGAAGAGGAACGATAGGATGTGTTATCATAGGAGAGATGAGAACAAGTCCTAGAGAGGGGCTTCATGCTAGGGAGTATGGCAGGAGCTTCCACTTGCCTGTTGATAGAGGGTTGCATATCTCTGATGAACATTGCTTCGAGAAAGAGGAGTCTGGACTTATCAGATTCCTTAGCAAGAATTATGGTGTTGTCCTCTAGTAGTTTTTTTTTTTCTTTTTTGTGATATGTAGCTTGTGTTTCCCCAGGAGTTGTAGTTTAGGGTTTCCACTAGACTTGTGGGCAGACATTCTTCTCGACGCCTTTCATTCCTGCACAACATAGCTACATATCATCAAAGGATTTCCTGAAATCCTAGAAACGCTAGAGGAATCATTTCATCATTTGATGTGGAGTCCCACTTTATGAACGTCCCAGTTGGGCAAACAATCAACTGCATCTGTAACGCTATTTACCAATTCGCACCTTCTCCTAAGCCACACATTCCAAATATTCGCCTTCGTCCCCTGCCCGAGATCTGTACCATGGAAACTGCCTTCTTGTGTCTTCGCGGTAACCTCTTCCAGCAAATTGACGGTGTAGAGATAGGCTCCCCATTAGGAATGCTCTTCGTAATTTTTTGTTGGGGTCAATCAAGAGGGAAGTCTTTTCTATCCAAGACAAACATATGGTATAGGGCAGATATGTTGACGACATATTCATCATACCCTTATGGACGCACGAAAGAGAAGCACTCCGTAACCTGTTAGAAGAAGAAAAATCAGGACTAAGATTCACCACTAAAGAAGACGTCAATGGCTCCCTTCCGTTTCTCGACGTACAACATAGTACTACGTGGTTCGTTTTAACATGACTAACTCTCCATGCCCCCCACTTACTATCCCCTCCTAATATGTATAAATTCACCCATCCTTTTGTACAACCACGCTGAGGACCATCTCATATACTGATGGTAATGTACATATCTTATTGGGATATTAATTTTATCTTATCTATGTGTTAGAATATTCAACTCGCTTGTATATATATATATATATATATATATAAATTTATATATATATATATATATATATATATGTATATTAGTATTTTTTGGGAGCAGGTTCTCTTTTAAACATGTTTGATTGTATACGACAGCATTCTGGAAGTTGTTCATTTTCTTTCTTGTGTTTTCTATTTTTCTAATTATATTCTTCCCTTGGATAGGGTGGGCATAAACCAATTCCTTATAATTCTCCATTTTATTACACGACGTTTTGTCTCTAAAAAGACATCTTCTGGTATTTCTGGTTTTAAAGATACAATAAATATTTATGATACAACAAGTTTGAATTACATTAATGGTTGGACTTATACAAGATTATAGAAATCAAACCTTAGAATTACAGTTAAGTTTAACATATTTGAATTACATTTTAAATTTATCAAAAATAACAACTACTACATGCCTTATAGGTGAAATGTTTAAATGGCTGGTGGCTACATCTTGACCCTGGGTGACCTTCGCTTAGGAAGGTGTGAGGTGATTAGCAGATTACCCGTGGCCTCTGGCCTTTTAAATGGTCCCGTGACCTGATGAGGAGAGGGGTTGTGTGGAGGGGGAGGAGGAGGAGGTGGAGGAGGGAGAGGTGAAGGGGGGTGGAGTTATAAGGCATGTAGTAGTTATTATTTTTGTTAAATTTAAAATGTAATTTTGATATGTAAAACTTAACTGTAATTCTAAGGTTTGATTTCTATAATCTTGTATATGTCCAACCATTAATGTAATTCAAACTTGTAGTATCATAAATATCTATTGTATCTTATATATATATATATATATATATATAGATATATATATATATATATTTATGTATGTATATATATATATATATATATATATATGTGTGTGTGTGTGTGTGTGTGTGTGTGTGTGTGTGTGTGTGTGTGTGTGTGTGTACATACATATATATACGAGTATATAACATATATATATGTATACATATACATATACATATACTTATACATATACATATACATATATATATAGATATAGATATATATATAGATATATGCATATACATATACATATACATATACTTATACATATACATATACATATACATGTACATATTATACACTCTCTGAATGGTCCCCAGTACATAGATAATCATCTTTTCAACCACATTAACTTTCACTTTAATTCCATGCCATCACAGTCGAGACTGGCAAAGACCTCGTTCGATGCATATGCAGAAATTGATACGCAGTCAAGCTGTGGACTCGAACCAAGATGGGACGTAGCAAGTGCACAGTGACTTAAGCCATTGCACTCCTTGTCAGTCTCGACTGTGATGGCATGGAATTAGAGTGAAATTTAATGTGGTGAAAATTATGAATATCTATGTACTGGGGACCAGTCAGTGTGCATATACTATTTTCCCACGCGTACATCCTCCCAATTGCACTGTTATGGCGGGGTGAGTTAAACATAAATTTCGTATATAACTTGAGCATACAAATATAAGAAACTGTGCTCAACTTATATCCCTCTTGATAGTGCAATGGTTTAAGTCACTCTGTACTTGTTACGTCTCAGCATGCTTCGAGTCCATAGCCTGGCTACGTATGAGTTTCTGTATATACTTCCATCTAGCTCGTTGTCAGTCTCGACCATGATGGCATAAAATTGAAGTGAAAATTAATGTAGTTGAGAAGATGTCTATGTATATGTATATATATATATATATATATATATATATATATATATATATATATATATATATATATATATATATTATATACATCAAACATCAAATCTCAAAAATCCAATACTTAATCAAGAATACAAAGAGGAAATAAAAGGAAAATAGAACAAAGTGAACAACGAAAAGAACAACAAATAAAAGATGACCAGGTTACAGACATTTAGAACGCCATAAAAGAAATAGAAGAAAGCAACTTAGAGCCAAGATGGGTGGGTGGATCTGGAAAGAAAAGATCGGCATAGTGGACAGAAGAATTGAAAATTTTAGTAAAGGATAAAACCAGGAAACTGCGTGAGTGGCTAAGGAGAAGAACTCCAGAATCCCAAATGGAATACGTAGAAGCAAGGAAAGCAGTAAACAGAGAGAAGGTTAACTCTAAGAAGAGATTGTGGCAACAGAGAAGAGAGGAGTTGGAAGACGACCTACGACGTGATAAAAAGAAAACATATAAATTAGCAAAAGCACACAGGAAACCTAAAACATGGACACCCAGTATAAAGAATATTGAAGAAGAAACTCTAACAACTCCAGAATCTATCAATGCAAGATGGACGGAATTCTTTTAAACATCGGACAAGAAGAGCAGGAAGAGCCATTATTATCAGAAGAACAAAACGAGGATGATAATATTAGAAGCATTGATGAAAATGAGAAATGGGAAATCACCAGGCCCGGACGGTATAACACGGAGTTGATAAAGGAAGGAGAGCCAGGTCTAAAACGAGAAGTCCTGTTAACTCTAAACAACAATATATGAAACGAAGGAAAAGTGTCAGAGCAATGGAGTGAGACCACCATTGTCCCAATATATAAAGAAACAGGGGAAAGTGGGGAATACCAGAATTATAGAAGAATTTCTCTAATAAATCATTCTGCAAGAATATATGAAAGAATTCTAGAAAAGATGTTGAGAGCCATCATTGAACCTTAGGCAAAGAATATGATTACCGAAAAGACGGAAGTGCAGTAAACTTAATTCTTGCACTGAAAATGGTCGTAGATAAATCCTGGGAATTTAATAAACCGATATATACAGCCTTCATTGACCTGAGAAAGGTATTTGACTCGGTTCCACGGGCAAGGCTTTGGAAATATCTAAAGGAGGAATGTGGCATACAAAGGAAATTGATGAAAGCTATTAAAAACATGTATGAACCCTGTAAATTCAATGTGAGAACGGGATTTGAAAATGAAAAATTATTTACTGTGCAGTCAGGCGTAAAACAGGGGAGTGTATTATCACCTCTCCTGTCCATCGCATACATGGATGGAGTGACCAAATATTTCAATAGCAACAACATTGTAGAGGGAGAAGGAGACGTGATGATCTACACAGTGTGGTATAATAACAGACGACCTAGAGCGATCGTTCATATCTTGGAATGAATCCCTTCTAAATAAAGGACTAAAGTTAAATACAGACAAAACCGAAATTATAGTAATATTGAGAAACAATGAACCTATAAACTTCGTAGTACAGAGAAGGAAATAAGAAATGCACTTCAACCATTAAGACCACTCTTACGGGATCAGTACTTTCCACAAAGGCTAAAGAAGATAATCTTTAAGAGTCCACTAATACCTATCATGACGTATAGTTATGGGAGATGGGCAATGACTACAAAAGACAGAAGTAGAATACAGGCATCAGAAATGAAGGCCCTATGAGTAATTGCTGGCAAGACAAGAAGAGACAAAATCAGAAATAAAAATATTAGAAAAGAAATAGGAGTCTCTCCAACTTTAAATAAGATAAACGCAGCACAACTGAGGTGGCTGGAACTCCTTGAAAGAATAAATCCTGAAAGAATAGTTAAAAGAAGATGGGAATAGATACTGAATGGCACGAGACCACGCGGAAGACCACGGAAAAGATGGAAGGATCAGTTGCAGAGACATTGGAGAGACACCACCTACCACCATTGGATGAGCTGAGAGAGCAGGGAGTCTTACAATATAGGAGAGAATGGAGGAAGATGCTGAACCCACTGAGAGAGTGAAAACTCTAACTGAGCTATTATTTGATTCTCCCAGTCTACAGTTTACCTCCACCTCCACTCCTTCTTTCCCTGCCACATGCGACCCTAATACCTAAAGCTATCCAATTCCTCCAGCCTCTCTTTTAAGACATACTTCCAACTCGCTGCCCCTTGTACATCTCATCACATTACTTTTACCCACATTTACCTTCAACTTTCTCCTATCACATACCCTCCCAAGCTACGTCACTCTCTTAATCCCTCCTCTGACCTTGTCACAAGTGCAGTGTTGTCAACAAAGAAAAATTGGCTCACCTTCCACTTTTCTTCATTTTCTTTAACTATCTCCATTCCCCTGCCCATTGCCATAGCATAGGGTATTGGCTACATGTTATTGTGATGTACAGTTTGCATAGTGGCATGCAGCCGATACTATAGGGACTATATGGGACGGCCCTACAGACCAGAGACATACATCATTCTGTCTATGTTAGAGGAATTATCTACTCATAGAGAAATGATGGTACTTTATAGTACAGAGATTGTTCCTCCGTTATGCTACCCCCGCCCTTAATACTATCCTGAACCACTTCTCTAAGTATATAATTCTATGGTAGGTCGTAGCCGGCGGTAGTTTTTGGCCTATTTATTATGTGGTTTAGTTATCGGGAGATGACTGTTTTCATCTCCCAAGCTACTGCTCTTTTCTTTCTCTTTCTATCTCTTTTCTCATCAGGGGTTGTCTAACTTCACCCTATTGCAGCCCCTTTTTTAATAAGTTAAATCAATTTCTGGTGACACTGGCACCTGGCTTAGCGTTTGATCATCAGGTGCTTTAGTGGATCACTTCCTGGCTCAGGTTACAGCGTGGGAATGCATACCTGCTACACCCCAAGTTTGCCTCGTGGCGTGGGTGCACATACGTGCTACAGCCTAATCCTGCCACACGACATTTCCATTTTCGCCTCTGTTCCCTGTGGTAGTGGGAAGAAAAAATACCGCCACTCGGGTCGTAAAGGAGTGTTATAACTAGTCATCCTGCTCGCTGTAACCCTGAGGAGTACATTCTTATGAAAGGTCAAGGCAAAAGATGGTCTGGGAAGAGTTTTCTAAACGGAACCTTTAGTTTTGGGTCTTTTAATGTCCGTGGGTGTGGTACAGATGAGAGTAAAAGGGAAGAGATAGGAGGTATGTTTGTGAGAAGGAAGATGGATGCGTTGGCATTAAGTGAAACTAAGTTAAAAGGGAGGGCTAATTTGGAGTTTGAGAGTATAGTGGGGAGGCTGTCGGGAGTGAGGAGAGGACGAGGGAAGGAAGGGGTGGCTCTACTAGTAAGTGAGGAGATAGGTAAGCGTGTGGTGGAGTGGAAGGAGGTTTCTTCAAAATTCATGTAGATGAAGGTGAAAACTGGGGAAGGAGGTGTGTTTTTTTTTCTGTAATCTCATATAGGTCTGGTAGTGAGAAGAATGTAGAAGAAAAAGATGATTTTTGGATATCTTTCAATGAGCACTTAGAGAGTTTTGGGAGGAATGTCTATGTAGTGGTTTTGGAAGATCACAATACTAGGGTAAGGGAAGAACCAATAGACGGAGTGGTTGGAAGTGTGGAGTGCCAGGTAAAAATCGTAGCGGAGTAGAAGGTTTCTTCAAGGTTAATGTGGATGAATGTGAAACTGGGAAGGAGCTGTGGGTTTCTGTAATCGCATATGGGCCTGGTAGTGAGAAGAGTATAGAGGAAAAGGAGGCTTTTTGGATAAATATCAATGAGTGCTTAGAGAGTTTTGGGAAGAATATCAATATAGAGGTTTTGGAAGATCACAACGCTAGGGTAAGGGATAAACAAATAGATGGAGTGATTGGGAAGTTTGGAATACCAGGAAAAATAATTCTAGAATTAATTGTGGTGATGTGTTTATAAGGAGAGTTTGCTATAGTGAACACAGTGTTTGGGGAAAAGGAAAAGCATAAATACATACGGTAGAGGGTGGTGGGTGGAAGAATGATTGATAAGGCATTAATGGTCTATGTAGTGGTATCCAAGAATAGAGTAGGAAGAGTTCTGGACGTCCATGTACTCAGGAGTGGAAGTGAAAAGATATCATATGATTTTTTGATAGAAGGTAAGTTGAGAGTGGAGGATAGGTGGAGCAAGAAGAAAATGGCAGTAGGTAGAGATGGGCTTAGAATAAATTGCTTAAATAATAGATAAAAAGAAATGTATGAGTACAAGAAGAAACTATGAGAAAATGGGAGGTGGTGAAAGATTGAGTAAAGATAATAGCGGAGTATGAATGGAGGTGTTTGAAGGAAGTAGTGCCAACGTGTGCAAAGATGGTATGTGGAACAAGGGGGATAGAAAGGAATAGAAAGGTAGTGAGTGGTGAAATTATGAAATGAAGAAGGTAGTAGAAGAGAAGAAGCGATCATTCAGAGACTGGTTGCAAAGTAGGACGAGAGAAACATATGAGAGGTACAAAGAAATATAAAGGGAAGAATAATAAAAGATAAAGGAGGCAAAAGGAGAGCAGATGTAAAATGCTGGAGTATTATGACAGAAATTTTTGAAAGTAATAAAAATGTTTTGGAAGAAAATTTAGAAAAGAAGCGGATGTGAGTCAAGTAGTGAAAAAGGCAAAGGGCGCAGATAGATTGATGTTAACAGAAGAGGAGACAGTAAGGCGAAGTATGACAGAGTGTTTTAGAGAGCTGTTGAATGTGGAGAGATTGATGGTAGCAGTGGGAGGCGCTAAAATGACAATAATGGTAGAGAAAAATGGAGGAGAAATAGGAAAAGATGAGGTGCAAGTAGTTTTGAAATGATGAGAGCAAGTAAGGCACCTCCGTTAGATGGGTGTCATGCACAGTGCTTGAAGAAGGGAGGTACAGTAATAGTGGATTATTGGTGAGGTTATCTAAAATGTGTCTAACGGAAGGTAGAGTGCCGGAGATCTGGAGGGGTGCCAGTATAGTTCCGCTTTATGAGAAAAGGGAACAAATGTGAGTATAGTAGTTTCAGAGGGGTCAGATTGTTGAGTGTAGTTGGGAAGGCATATGGGAGGGTTTTGACTGGGAGGATTAGGAGGCGAACAAAAGGAGAAATTGATGAGCAACAGTGTGGGTTTAGGAAAGATAGGAGTTATATGGATCAGAATTTTGTAGTAAGAGAAAACGTGAGAAGGCTTTAGCAAAAGTTAAGGATTTTTTTTTTTTAGAGGGGCCATTATAGATTTGGAAAAGACCTATGAGAAGGTAGACAGAAAGGTACTGTGGGAGGTACTGCATGTATATGTGATTAGGGGTAATTTTTTAAGAGCAATCAAGAGTTTTTATGAGAATAGTAGAAGTCATGTTAAAACTCGAAATGGGGAGAACGAGTAGCTTAAGGTAGAGGTCGGACTGCGACAGGGATGTGAGTGTCGCCATAGGTATTCAGTATGTGTATATAAATATATACATATATATGTATATATATATATATATATATATATATATATATATATGTATATATATATACAGTGGTACCTTGAGATACGAATTTAATTCGTTCTGTAACCATCGTCGTATGTCAAAAAAGTCGTATCTCAAAGCGAATTTTCCCATTTAAAATAATGTAATATGTATTAATGCGTTCCAACGATATGAAACCACTCCAAAATACAGTTAAATTACATATAATATAACAATTTGTATATAAATAAACTAGTAATAACACACATAATGATAAAATAACATATTGATGTATGATAAATGTCAATAAAATCAATAAAAAAGAAAGGAGTTTTACTGTACTGTACTTACCATAGTGACAGGTGAGGTGCGGCCTGGAGGAGGAGGAGGAGGGAGGGGTGGCAGGGAATGATTTTATCTCTTTTTATTTACGTACACTTAATAACTAAACAAACACTTAATAAATAAACAAACACAAATGAAAACATTGCTAAACTAATTATCACTTTCATCACTTTCATGTCGTGCCTTTTTGACCTCACTTTCCTGACTTTCATCACTTTCAGGTCTGGCCCTTTTGGTCTGACTTTCTGAGACCTTCACAAAGAAACGATCAAGAGAGGTTTGTTTCAGCCTCCTATTTAAAATGTTACGAAAGAATGCGAGACACGTATCATTAAATAAGGCACTCGCTCTCCCTGTACACAATTTCTCGGGGTGTCTTTTTTCTACGAAATCAGACACTTCCTGCCACTTCCCAAGGATATCACGAATTTCACGTGAAGTTAGTTCCTCCACCGGCTCGACCTCCTCCTCACTGCTGAGTTCCTGCATTACCTCCGAGTGGGAAATCGTATGCAACTCCTTCAGCTCCTCCGTCGTGAGTTCTTCAGCGTGCTCCTCAACGAGTTCAGCAACATCTGCATCGTCTACCTCTAAGCCCAAGGAGCGACCGATAGACACTATCTCCTCCTCAACAGATTGCAGTGGTTTGAATCCCTCGAAGTTGTGCTCTAGCACTGCATCTGGCCATAGTTTGCGCCAAGCTGAGTTCAATGTTCTTTTAGTAACACCTTGCCATGCAATATCGATAATCTTAAGACAGATCACAATGTTGTAATGTTCTTTCCAAAACGCCCTCAATGTTAGGTTAGTGTTTTCAGTCACTTCGAAGCAACGCTTGAAAAGATGCTTTGTGAAAAGTTTCTTAAAATTAGAGATAACCTGTTGGTCCATCGGCTGGAGGATAGACGTAGTATTGGCTGGCAGATACACAACTTTAATGAATTTGAATTCATCTAAAAGGTCATCCTCAAGGCCAGGAGGGTGAGCGGGAGCATTATCCAATAGGACACACTTAAGTGGTAGACCATTATCGGTTAAGTATTCCTTCACTGAAGGACCGAAAACTATATTCATCCATTCAATAAAAAACTGACGAGTCACCCATGCTTTGCTATTTGCACGCCACAGAACTTGTAGTTTTTCTTTGATCACTTTATTAGCTTTGAAGGCCCTTGGGTTTTCTGAATGGTAGACTAGCAACGGTTTCACTTTGAAGTCGCCGCTAGCGTTAGAGCAAAGGGCAAGCGTGAGCCTATCTTTCATAGGCTTGTGTCCGGGCAGCTTCTTTTCTTCTGCCGTGATAAATGTACGCTTAGGCATTTTTTTTTTTTTCCAAAATAACCCAGTCTCGTCACAATTAAACACTTGATGCGGTAGGTATCCTTCGTCACTAACAAGCTTTTCAAACACCTTCACAAAGTTTTCAGCCGCCTTAATATCAGCACTAGAGGCTTCGCCATGACGAATTACTGAATGAATGCCAGTTCTTTTCTTAAAATTGTCAAACCAGCTACGACTGGCTTTGAACTCCTCACAACCTTGCGACGATTCTCCCTCGGTCTCGGCTGCATCACGCTTAGGGTAATTGAAAATGGTGCTAGCCTTCTCACAAATAATACTTTCAGAAACAGAGTCACCAGCAAATTCCTTTTCCTTAATCCATAATAAAAGTAACCGTTCCATTTCATCATGCACATCAGTTCGTAGCTTCGAAATAATGGTGACGCCTTTGGAAGGCTGCAGCTTCTTTATGGCATCCTTCTGCTTGATGATCGTGGATATTGTAGAAGGATTGCGGCCATATTCATTTGCCAAGTCGATGATACGAACACCACGCTCATGCTTCGCTGTAATTTCATGCTTATCTTCCATCGATATCATTTTCTTAGGCTTTTTCTTTTCACCACCTTTGTCTTTAGCCTTGGGACCCATGGTTGATAACAAAATAAGGGTATATAATTCAAAATAAAACAATACACAGGAACAAAACACAACGAATAAGCAAGCATGTGTGAACGAAGCGGTGGCGACAACCAAACTGGCTGGCTGAGTGAACGCACTGCTCCCTAGCGGCGCTCACGGCAATCATCTATTCGTATCTCAAATTTTTCGTCGTATGTCAGAACAAAATTGTTAGAAATTTTCATGTCGTATCTCAAAACATTTGTATGTCAGAACAGTCGTATCTCAAGGTTTTAGTCTATATATATATATATATATATATATATACATATATATTTATATACATACAGATAGGTAGACATCTATGCATATATGATATATATATATATATATATATATATATATATATATATATATATATATATATATATATATATATATATGTACATGTACATGTACATGTATATTTACATGTATATGTATATATATATATATATATATATATATATATATATATGTATATGTATGTATATGTATACAGTATGTATATGTATATGTATAAGTATATGTATATGTATATGAATATGTGTACAGAGAGAAGAAAAGATAGATACATACATCGACGAATATATATATATATATATATATATGTATATATATATATATATATATGATGTAAGCGGAATAGGAAACACAGGAGTCTTAGTCTTGAGTTTATTCCTGACTAGTTTCGCAGGTATGCTTTTTCATATTCCTTTGAAAAAGCATACCTGCGTAACTAGTCAGGAATAAACTCAAGACCAAGACTCCGGTGTTTCCTATTCCGCTTACATCCGCCTGTCAGAATGTCTCAACATCAATATGTATATATATATATACACGTATATATATATATATATATATATATATACATATACTGTATATATGTATATATACATATATATATATATATATATATACATATTTATATATACATATATATATATATACATCTGTATATATATACATATTTATATATATACATATATATATATATACATATATATATATATATACATATATATATATATATATATATAGAGAGAGAGAGAGAGAGAGAGAGAGAGAGAGAGAGAGAGACAGATAGATAGATAGATAGTTGTATAAATAGATGGATGGTAGGTGGCAATGGACATGGAACTGCCTAATACAGGCCTTATGGTCTTTTGCATTATCCTTCATTCCATCGTTATGTTCTTCTAAATAGATAGATAGATAGATATGTGTATGAATAAATAAATCAATGAATAAATAGGTCAATAAATGAGTGAATGAATAAATAAACAAAAAGATAAACAAATAAATGAACAAATATGAAAATAACTAATGAATAGGTAAATGAATAAAGAAATAGAAATATGGATAGACGAAGTTATAAACAGACGAATGAATACACTATTTAACAAATAGATCGTCTATTGGTCAATTAGTTGATTGTAAGTTAAAAAAAAGTTGAAATTAGATTTTTAAAAAAAAGTAGGTAGGTAAGTAAAGAAATAAGAAATAGGAATATCGACGACATCTACCAACACTATGTATTGCTATCGGAGAATGTCTGTGGTTCCTTCACAGGTAAAATTTTTTGTGACCATTCCTTCCTGAAGCAAAGCCTTTCATCAAAATCAGAAAAGAAATAAGGTTATGGCAACAATCTGGAACAATGAGAGACGCTTATATAGGAAATAATACAATTGTGTTTAGTCTTTACCAATATACTGTATATATATATATATATTTATATATATATATATATATATATCTGAATATATATATATATAAATATATATATATATATATATTATATATTTATTTGTATTTATATATATATGTATATACACACATATATATATATATTTATATATATATATACACATATATATATTAATGACAGAGGAAGAACTATTAGTTTTTTATATCTAAGGTATGATCGAAAATATATATGTATATATATATACATATATATACATGTATATATGTATATATACATATATATATAAATACATATATATATATATATATATATGTGTGTGTGTGTGTGTGTGTGTGTGTGTGTGTGTGTGTGTGTGTGTGTGTGTGTGTGTGTGTGTGTGTGTGTGTGTGTGTGTGTGTGTGTGTGTGTGTGTGTGTGTGTGTGTGTGTTTGTGTGTGTGTGTGTGTGTGTGTGTGTGTGTGTGTGTGTGTATGTGTGTGTGTGTGTGTGTGTGTATGTGTGTGTGTGTGTGTGTGTGTGTGTGTGTGTGTGTGTGTGTGTTTGTGTGTGTGTGTGCGTGTGTATAAATATATATATATATATATATATATGTATATATATGTATATATATATATATATATATATACATATATATATATATATATATATATGTATATATATGTATATATTTATATATGTATATATATATACATTATTTTTATACAAAAAAATTGGTTTATTTATTTTTCAATTTCTTTTTCATGGCTTACAAGTATATTCTAACTGCCTTCTGGTGATTTTATTTAGTCAAGGGAAGAAAAAAAAAACTCAGCCGAAAGGGGTCAATGTGTGAACGTTGAAACCATAGATTGCGTCCCCTGGATTCTTCATAAACGAGAGTTTCACAACTTCATTTATCCTGGCAATGTTTTCAGAGTATATAGAAAATTGCATTGAATATTGAAAATAAGCAGCGCAAGGAGGTCTGCACGGGGCTTAACACGATGAATATTGGATCTCGATGACGTGAATCGCAAGGCAGCGGAAAGCCCCCATCACCCTCCCTTCCACCACCCAAACTCCCACACCATCCTTTTTGAGGCAGCCTACCTGCTGTAACCTGTTTTCATATCTGCTTAGATGCAACACGTGCTTTGCTATCTACTTGTGGAAAAAAAAAAAAAATTATTTTTGTACTGACAGACGCATTGGTAGCTGAAGAAAAAATGTCCATGGCAAGACTTTTACCAGAAAAGGGATATTCAGAGACGGGAATATCCCTAAATCTAGGGGAGCTAATTTTCTTTCCCTAAATCTAGGGGAAGAAATTTTCCCTCCCTGTCTGAGTAAGTTTGGTTGTTAAGCCTGTTTGTCATTTCGCTAGATGAAGGGATACAGTTTGTTAATTATTTTTTATTTCCTCGCAGCTTCCACGATAGACTGAGGAAATATTTGATAATAAAGAGTCCATACATTCTAAAAGTAGTCAATGAAATCAATAATCGCGTTGTTGTATCCAGTGAAACGACAAGTACCAGCCGATATTACTTGTACAAGAGAGAAAAATTATTCCCTGCAATTTTGAGAATATGACCTTAACATGGCACGATAAAAGCGTTCAACGAAGTTTTACTGACAGTTTCTTTTGAAACTGCCTTCTCCAAGGTAATAGAACTTAGTGGCGTGGAACTGCTTCTCAGTATTGAGTTTCTTCTCCCTACTGCTTGTTGCGACCCCATGACAACGCTTTTCTTCTTAGAGTACGTCAGTGGCTAAGTCTCATTGTTTTAGATAAACGTGGATTCCAGTTTGCTTCAGATTTCCGAGTAAATTTTTTTGGACTGTCATTCTACTGCCACTAATTAAGAGGTATGAATCCTTTCTAATGAGATTGGATCCCTCTTAAAGGGGTTGGATTCCTTTTAAGGTGGTTGAATTCTTTTTAGGGGATTCGGATCCTTTAAAAGGAATCCAACCCCATTAACAAGGATCAATTCCCATTAAAAAGAATTTAACCCCATTAAGAACTATTCAATTCCATTTCTAAAATCCAGTCCCTTTAAAACTATGTCCTTTGTGGCTTATTTTCTGTGTTGGAATTACAGTAGAGGAAGCTAAAGAAAAGATTATTACGAAGAAAGTTAAAGGTGTGGGAGCTAAGAGGTAAAAGGGTTGAAACAGTTAAAGATGTGGTGACAAGAATAAGAAGGAGCAATGCTTGAAAACAAAGGGAGAAAACTGAGAAAAATAATGTAAGGAAATGAAGGGTGAACGTACAAAAGCAAAATAAAAAATGTGATTGACAAAACAGGAGGTAAACATAAGGAAAATTGTTGTCTGATTAGACCTATGATAAAAATAAGAAGAAACCCTTCAAAGAATGGAAGAGAAATTGAAGTGGAAGAACAAGAAAACAGTAGAGCGAACATAATAGACTAACGAAAAGAGAAGTTAGTAGACTAGAGGAAGATGCAGAAGAAGAACTGCATGCAAATCAATAGACAAGGGAAAGAAAGAAGAATATTTTCAGAACAGACAAGTCAACACAGAGAGCAAGGCATTTGGGATGGGATGGGGTACTGGAGCTATAAAGGACGGAACAGGAGAAACGTTGCAAGATTAGGAATGTATAAAGAAAGGATGGAAAGAATACTACAAAGAAATAGTGAAGACAGAACACAGAGGATGAGGTTTGGAAAATAAGAGAATCATTGGACCCAACCCCCCAGTGGAAATTCTGAAAGCTGCGAAGAAGATGAAGACTGGGACAATCAAAAGTTGTGGTAGACTTGCCCAAGAGTTCCGGGTCGATAAGGTGGATAGCGGAAGCCACAGAAGAACTGTGGAGGTGGAGAGGATCTCAGAAGGATTGATGAGGAGTAGAATAGCCCCCGATTTATGAAAATAAAGATGAAACTCGAGGGTGTGAATGGGGCGAATTAAACTTAAGCAACACATGATGCAGCTACTGGAAAGAGTGGTCAAAAGGAATCTTATTAGGAAAATTAGGGTGGCTAACGTGTAGTGTGGTTTCCTGAAAGGAGGACACTGGCTGATACAACAGCAGTGAGGAAGTTACAGATAAAAATATACTGTACGGAAATGAGAATTTAAATTTTAACTTTGTGAACCTAGAGAGAGCACATGACAAAGATTGTGTACAAAGCATTATGAAGAAGAGGGGTTCAGGAATAAACAATTAGTATCATCCTATTAGCCGCTTGTTTCTCAAAGAAATGTACAGAGAGGATATGACGACAGTAAATATCAAAGGCAATGAGACTGAGTGGTTTGATGTTGAAGTGCGCCTACAAGAGGAAACCCACTCTTTCACAGTGGTGCTGGTTCCCTTAACGGAACGCAACCAAGAAAAGTAATTAAAGAATCTTTTGAATTGAGATGCCTTGATAATCACAGAATGTACAAAAGGATGAACTAATGGGGGAAAATTTTATATGGTAAGAAAATAGTCAAGCTTAGCTGTCGCAAAGCTTCGAACGCAGAACCTTGCGTGCGTGAAGCCCACGTGCTAACCACTCCGCCACCCTTAAACTGTAAGAGGGTCCCGCGTTCGAAACTCTTCGACGGGCGGGCTTGATTATTTGATTTACACTGCTGCTACTAGCAATTTGTTACATAACACGATAAGAGGCTATGGAAACATACGGACTCGGGGAGAAAGCACACCAAATGGTGGTCAGAAACAAAGAAGGATGGATAAGAACTGAAGTAGTAGATATTGTTAAGAACTGGGACAAGCGTAGAGGCTCGAGTACTTGGGGTTAGTAATAGTGAAAGCAAAGAGAACGGTGTTGGAGGTGAGAAAAAAGACTCACAAATGATTAGAAGAAAAGGGATGGAGCTCGGTAATATACGACAGAGATTTCAGTGTGAGATTAATATTGAAGTTCCTAAGGCCAGTGCGGTTTTATGAAGTCAAAATATTAACCCTGAGGAAGAAAGCGGAGAGGTTGATCTAGTAATAATCACTGTTACTTCGGGTTTCTCTAACTAGATTCCTGCATTCCTACAGTGTCTGGCAATGGTCCTCGGACCTTGCAAAGAAACGTTTGTGTTACATTTGCTATAGGACTGTATCCTTATCACCGACTTAAAGTGGTAGGAAGAGTGAGGCAATCACATGTTGTCAACTCTTGGAGGAAAACAGTCGAAGTTGACAAATAGAGCTCCTGGGTCCTGTCCGTAGACGTGGGGCGTCACCTCCAGATGTGAGATGAAGATTTTGACGGGCTTTGAAAACGGATAGAAGGGAGATGTTCCTCTCCGATGTACCTCTCACAGGACCATCACTTGCAGACACCAGCCGTTCGTGCAATGCTGATGGAAAAAGCAACAATGTAGATTATGAATTCAAGGTTATTTCATCTGTGAAGAGTCTGATAAATGGAAGGATCAGGATTAGAACGGGCAGAAGGGGCCTAGTGAAGAAAACTAAGAAGACTAAAGAGGCTTAGACAGGGGGGGGAGGGGAATCGGGTGTGAACATACCCGTCGAGGTGCTTTGGTTACACCAATCATGGGAAGACGATGGCAGGGAAGAAGACAGCGGTTCGAGTGGAGAGATGGAGTTAGACAGAGTATAGTTCTACTGGGACTCACGGAGGAAGATGCATTGGATTGAATACGATGGAGAAGGTGCACCAGTTGCCCCAGCCTCTATGAGGAGGGAAGAACGAAAGAAAGAAAGAAAGAAAAAGAAGAAGGAGAAGAAGATGAAAAAGAAGAAGAAGAAGAAGAAGAAGAAGAAGAAGAAGAAGAAGACGATAAAGAAGAAGAAGAAGAAGAAGAAGAAGACGATAAAGAAGAAGAAGAAGAAGAAGAAGAAGAAGAAGAAGAAGAAAAAGAAAAAGAAAAAGAAAAAGAAAAGAAGAAAAAGAAAAAGAAAAAGAAAAAGAAAAAGAAAAAGAAAAAGAAAAAGAAAAAGAAAAAGAAAAAGAAAAAGAAAAAGAAAAAGAAAAAGAAAAAGAAGAAGAAGAAGAAGAAGAAGAGGAAGAAGAAGAAACACCAACAGCGACAACGACAACGATATTAACGACAATAACATTAACAACAAGAAAAACACCAAAATCAATTTTGATAACAACACCAAAAACAATTTTGACAGCAACGCCAATAACAACGCCAACGACTTTAATAACAACGCCAACCACAACATTAATAACACCAACAACAACATTAATAACAACACTAACTACAACATTGATAACAGCACCAACAACAAAATTGATAACAACGTCAACATCTACAATGACAGCGCCAACACCAACGCAAACAACATTAACAACAACGATAAGAGCAACGTTGCAAGCAAAAACAACATCAACAATAAAAAAACAAACAAGGTACTCTATGAAAAAGCAATAAATGACTCCTGGAAACGAAATGTTAAATTCATTCATTGGGATTGCAGTGCCACTATTCTAGCACAAAACAACAACAAATCTCTCTCTTCCTTAGAATTTACAAGCAATCATGACTTTCAATGTGTGGGTCTTCTAGATTTAACCCGTCTATGCTAACCGTTAAAAAGAAGAGCTAAGCTAAAAAGTTCTTAGTTGCAACAGAAGATATAACCTTTACCCTATGTACTGTACTTCAACTACAAGGTCACGTTGTCCTATCCTCTTTTATATTCTTTAAATGTTCTGGGATCAACTGCGTTTACCTGCAAGTGTTGGTCTTGCAAGACTTCAGTATCACCCGTCTTCAAAGACCCCTTGATACTTTCTCTTCTGTTTGTTTGTTTATTTATATATTTATTTATTTATTTATTTATTTATTTATTTATTTATTTATTTATTTATTTATTTATTTATTTATTTATTTATTTATTTATCTATTTATTTATTTATTTATTTATTTATTTATTTATTTATTTATCTATTTATCTATTTGTTTGTTTATTTATTTATTTATTTATTTATCTATTTATTTATTTATTTGTTTATTCATTTATATATTTATTCTTTTTGCTTATTTGTTTATTTACTTATTTATTTATTTATTCATTTATTTACTCATTTATTTATTCATTTATTTTTATATAATCATTTATGTTTTTACTTATTTGTTTATTCATTTGTTTTTTCATCTATTTTATTTTTCATTAATCTATTTACTTATTTACCTATCCATTTATTTATCTATTTATTTATTCATTCATTTACATATTTATTTATTTACCTATTCATTTATTCATCTATTTATTTATTCTTTTATTAATCTATATGTGTATATTTGTTTATTTACATATTCATTTAATTATGAAATATTCTATTAATCAGTTATCTACTTATTCATTTATTTAATAATTTATTTACATATTCATTTACTTAATGGTTTACCTATTTATTTATTCATCTATTTATTTATTCATCTATTTATTTATTCCTTCATTAACTTATCTGTGTTTGTTTATTTACATATTCATTTAATTATGAATTATTCTTTTAATCAGATATCTATTTATTCATTTATTTATTTATTTTATTTATTTGTTTTATTTTATTCTATTTTATTTTTATCTTATTTATTTATCTATCTATTTTAATTTATTTATTTATTTATTTCATTTATTTATTTATCTATTTATTTATTCATTTTATTTATTTATCTATTTATCTATTCATTTATCTATTTATTTATTTGTTTATTTATTTGTTTATTTGTTTATTTTATTTTAGTTTATTTATTTATTTATTTATTTTCTTTTTAGCAACGGGCTGCACCTAACCCCGCAACCCCGCTAAGCAAATACTCGCCCCTTTGGGCGAGTTTGCTTCTCTCGCAGCCAATCAGTCGTCTCCGTTACTGTGACGTCACCCATCTCGGCCAATAAGTCATCTCCATTGCCGTGACGTCACCGCTCTCGGCCAATCAGTCGTCTCCGTTGCCGTGACGTCACCACTCTCTCAGCCAATCAGGGGCCGGAGGGGACGTGTCCCCTTGAGGGATTTCCGGTTTCCGGTCCGATTTAGATCGATATCAACCAGGAATTATTTCATTACTATATAGATTTATTCATCTATTTACTCATTTATTTACTTATACATTTATTTTTTACTTATCTATTCGTGCATCTCTTTAATAATTCATATGTTTACTTATTAAGGTAGTTATCCATATATTTATTTACTTACTATTTTGTTTATTTGTGTATTTATTCTTTTGTTTGTTTATCTACTTGTTTATTCATCTATTCAAGTACTTATTCATTCGTCTATTTTTCATTCATTTTTTATTTATTCGTTTACATATTCATTGTTACTTTTTCATTTATTTATCTATATCTATGTATTCAATTTATTAATTTATCTATGCTTTTGTTTATGCCTCTTTTCATTTACTTGATTTTTATCTATTAATTTGATCGTATTCATCTAATTTTTTCCAGCATCTGAGCACGTTATATCCCGAAAAGCCTTCTGTCGGCATGCTTAGCATTGTAATCCACTTGAAAAAATATTGTCTATTTTTTTCCTTTCTTTGTGGTGAGCAACACTTTCTTTTATATGCAAATTAGCCTCCATGTACAATATTTGCACAGCTGTAGTCGAAAGTCCTTAACCATGTTGCTGTTTTCACTATACAAACACATTATTGTTGGTGAGTATATGATACATTTTCTATACGAGGATGCGCATCATAACATAAATACTACTTATAAGAATATCGCTGATAAATCCAAAGAGGATCCCAAAAAAGTCTATAGTTACATTAGAGATAAAAAGGTTATTAAGAATCACATTGGCCCACTGTTATCTACTGACGGTCAACTTGAATATTCAAATGAAGTAATGTGTGATATTTCAAACAACTATTTCAGCTCAGTATTCGTAAACAAAACACCTCAAAGTGAACTCCAAACTGAAACCTGTGAAAAGTCTAGGGTGAACTTACTGCGGTAAACATAACAAAAGAAAATTAAAAGGTGTATAGAAAAACTCAAAGTTAATCAAACACCAGGGCCTGACGGTTGGCATACAAGAATCTTAAAGGAATTTAACAATTAGGCTGTTATTCTATTAGAAATTATCTTTAAAAAATCCATCATATCCGGAGATGTCCCAAGAGAATAAAAGCTAGTTAACGTTACTCCCAAAAGGAAACCAAATAACTACAGGCCTATAAGCTTGACTTCAATTGTAGGAAAAATTATGGAAATTATCACCAGAGATGCTATCGAACACCATTAAGAAAGTAATTGCTTGATGAATGATAGCCAGCCATGGATTCAGACGGAAACTTTTTTGCGTGAGTAACTTACTCGAATTCTACTACACAGTCATTTCGAATTATGACAAAAGAAACAATATAGGTTTAATATATATAGACTTTGCGAAAGCGTTTGATACCGTCCCCCACGAAAGACTACTTACTAAATTAGCTTCACACGGAATAAGTGGTGGCCTATTAACTTGGACTAGTAATTGTTTAAATAGAATTGTTCTAAATGGCAAAATGTCTAGATGGACAAATGTTATGAGTGGAGTTCCTCAGGGTTCAGTTCTTGGGCCACTTCTATTCATAGTATATATAAATTATATAGACCACAAACTGAAATATATTTTTCCAGATTTGTTGATGATACAAAAATGTGCGAAATGACAAATGATTACTTAAACCAATTAGATATTCAAGAAGATTCAGATAAACTACAGCAAGGGTCTGAAAAGTGGTAAATTAAATTTAACACAAATAAATGCGAGGTTATGCACATAGGTTGAAATAACAGTAAGTACGATAACAAGTTATTTGGAAATTCGTTAACAAAAGTGAATAATGAAAAGAATCTCGGCGTAATTATCAGTAACGATCTCAAATCATCTAAGCAGTGTATTTCAGCCTCTGAGAAAGCTAATAAGATTCTAGGACTGATTACGCAATCTTTTGACTTCGAAAATTTATCTCTCATTAACAAGCTATATGAATCGATAGTTCGTCCACATTTGGAATATGCTGTTTCCGTATGGTCACCGAATCTCATTAAGACATTGACAGATTGGAAAAAGTACAATCGCGAGCCACAAAACTAATTCCAAATATCAAAAATAAATCTTACGAAGATCGATTGAAACATATGAATCTATTTTGATACAAGCCTTTAAGATTCTAAAGGGAATTGATAACATCAAAAGTGACAAAATTTTCACACTGAATGAGAACTAAACAAGAAATAATGGTCTCAAACTGTCAAGAAATATATTTAATTTGGAAGTGGGTAGAAACACTTCGCCAACCGTGTAGTTAATGAATGGAATAAACTTCCTTTAGAGGCAGTGCAATGTAGTTCAGTTCGAAACATTAAGATTTGTTTAGATAAGCACCTAAGCAAGATGCTGCAATGACTGCCCTTTATTTTATATTATTTGTTTATTTGTTTGTTTGTTTATTATTATCTATTTGATTATTATTTACTATCATTTCTCTGTCCATTTATTATTATTTACTATTTACCTGCTTGTTTATTGTTTAACTTTACCTATTTATTTGTTTATTTATTCATTTATTTATTTATTTATTCATTTAATTATTTATTATTTATTTATTTACTTATTTATTTATTTATCTATTTCATTATTTATTATTATTTTTTCATTCATTATTATTATTTATATTACTATCATTCTTATTTGTTTATTTATTTATCATTTTATCATTTTTTCTCATCCGATCTAGTTATGGACCAAAAGATCTCCTATAGGCATGCTCCTCCTTTGTAATACTTTGTAAAATCTTATCAGCAGCAATTGGGTGGTTAGTCTTTTGACCGTGACCGTGTTTTTCCAGCCACTTTCTCGTAAGACCGTGGGTTGGCTGAATGTATATTGGAAGCAGCTCGTGAGTTGCTGTTATGTTCCCGAGAAACCCTCTGACCCGTCACCTTCCTAGTGTATTGTTTTATGAACCTTTTTCAACCCTTCCCTAGTCCGTGGTACTTTTTCTTTCATTCATTCTTGTTGCCAAGTTATTTCACTCGTCTCCGTGAGGCACACTCGGTAGAAATGGTCTATATATAACTTATCTAATCCCTTTTGTACCAAGTTGCATTTTCTCTTTCACTCTGAGTTAATCTTCCATCTGAAGTACGCCTTGATGTCAAAGCCTAAAAGGTGAAAGAGGTTTTTGCAATAGACACAAAAACTATGTGACGACAACCACTTTGGGCGCACTTATCGATTTATTCTTTAACTTTTTACAAAGACAAAGGATGTAGCTGGAGAGCTACTTCGTTGACCAGAGTCACTTTCAATGATGATTGTTGCTTCAAGTCTCCCCAAATTGGAAATTCGCATTCCCCATAACAGTGGCTTCCATGAGAAGGAATCTTGGAATGCTGTTTGTGTTGTTTTAGTATCACACTGTTTCTATGTCACTAGTTTAGAAAAATGGGAAAGGAGCTGTAAGAGGTTGTCAACTCTGAAGGAAATGTAATTTCAGTTGAGAGATATCTTGGGCTCAATGCTGTGACCTTTTTTGGGGGGCTTGCGCTTTCAAAGATAAAAGTACTAATGGGTTTTTGAAGAAAGGTCTTGCAAGACCAACACTTGCAGGTAAACGCAGCTGATCCCAGAACACTTAGAAAATATAAAAGAGAATAGGACAACTATATTTTGTAGTTTAAGTACAGTACATAAGGTAATGGTGGCAAATTCTGTCACAACCAAGAGCTTTCAACTTAGCTTTTTTTTTTGTAACAGTTAGCAAGGACGGGTTAGTTATAGAGCCTACACATTCAAAGTCAAGAATGCTTGTAAATTCTAGGAAGCACAGAGCTTTATTGTTGTTGTTGTTGTTATTTTGTTTTTTGTTTTTATACGAACAGTTGCACGCCTACTCCAACTCCAATGAATTTAACATCTCGTTTCCAGGAGTCACCCATTTCAGTTTCATAGAGTACCGTGTTTGTTATTTTTATTGTAGATGTTTTTGCCTAGACTGTTGTCGTTAGCGTTATTGCTAATGTTATTGTTTCTTCTTCTTTTTTCTTCTTCTTTTTCTTCTTCTTCTTCTATTTATTCTTATTCTTATTCTTCTTATTCTTCTTATTCTTCTTATTCCTCTTCTTAATCTTATTCTTATTATTCTTATTCTTATTAATTCTATTCATCCTCTTCTTTTTTTTATTCTTTATCTTGGCGGGAGATAGAATAAATGGACAGGAACCATACGATATTATTGATAGGATGAAATATCTGATCACATGTTACATATATCTATAAACTAATTATCTAAGAATTAAGTCATTAATTTATTCCTTCATTCAACTACTTGTATGTATATATGCATACATATATATATATATATACACACACACACACACATATATATATATATATATATATATATATATATATATATATATACATATGTATATATTCAAACTGAATGTCGCGGGAAATCGAACAAAGGTCTAGCGCGTTGCCACGCCAACGCTCTACCATCCGAGCTACTGATACTACAAAAGGGACTGTCAATCTTAAGCCTTAACTGGTATACAGGAATCAAAGACGACTGTTAACTGTCGTCATTACCTTCGTCTTGTGAGAGACACCGAGCACACTCGTAACTAGACGGCAGAGGTGGACCGAAAAATTCAGTTCCTCCACCGATTCCCCACAAGAGCCTGGTTAAATATTTGTAAGTCTTCGCTGATGACGAGCTATTTTATTCCTTATATATATATATATATATATATATACATATATATATATATATATATATATATATATATATATACACATATATATATATATATATACATATATATATATATATATATATATATATATATATATATATATATTCATCTATTTATTTATTGAATGGTTGGATTTGAGGGATGAGAGTGTAGGTGTAGGAAAAACAAACAAGAATGGGCTGGTACTCTTTATTGCACGTTTCGATCGACTCTGTCTTCTTCAGAAAACTGACTATAAATTTTTTTTTTTTGTAAATTTACATCTGTATAACGGGTGAACTGGCTACTAGCCCGCCACTAGAGGCTTGCTTCATTACGCCCCTTTTGGAAAGCGGCGTGTATTTCAATCAAAAAAGATATATACATATTCATACATGTACCAACGGTTTTTTCACCCTTACAAGGGAGGTAGGCAAAGTCAAAAGCATAAATCCACTCCCTTCCATTTCATCCCCACATAGTCTATTCACATTCACCACCCCTCCCTCCCTCTTTTCTTGGCTCCTCTTGGGTGACGAGTCATCCCTGGATCTCGTCTACTACCCTAGGTCAAAAGCAGTGTAGCAAGACACAATACATCCACAGCAAGGCCGCTTCATTTAATCGGCGACCCCTCTCTCCGTCCACTCATGCAGAAAAAGAGATGACGGGGAGAAATCCCTTCGGGCTGCGTCAAAATATTATTCACACATACTACCTCACCCCCATCCCACACACACACCTTTCCATACATCATAGAATCACCCATACACAACCATTCTCCACTCATCCCTATCTTCTGTCTTCTCCCTTTCTTCCTCAACAGACATTCCCTTCTTTCCCAATGACCCTTTTACCCCATCCATCCATCTCATCCTTGCTTCCCCCACCCCATCATGCCTTCCACCTCTGCCTTCCACACCTCTTTTACTACTAATATTTCTTCATGCATTCTTTCCATGTGTCTAAAACATCCCAATAAGTAGATGAAAAGAATAACAAGGTGGAGGCACGCCGTGCGTCACTTTTACCAGCACACTTTCGTTTTTGTTAAGCCTTCCGGACGAGGAAAGCGGCCCTGGCTTTCCAGCTCCGTTCAGTGTCCACTTCCGTTATGCAATGCCTCAGTTCCGCAGTGGCAGGACAAGACAGCAAATAGTGGACCAATGGACTACGAGTATTTGAGTGGGGCCGACAGTGTTTGCACTCCCGCTCGAGGAAGTCGTCCCGTAGCTCCTCCCGTGTGAGGTACCCTATGCGCTAGCGATGCAGGACCTGGTCCACCTTAGTTTGTTGTCGGTCTGTTCGAAGAGGTTGGTAGGGGGTGGCTCTTGCGAACCATGCCGCCTGCCTCGATGACTTCTCTTATTCCTGGCGTTCGGCAGCTGTCCTGTGGGAAGCAGTGTACCGGACCAGCACCTTGAATTGCTGCAGGCTAGGCAGGACGTCGATGCTAATGTGCATTCTGGTGGCCGCATGTACCGCCTCGTCAAGTTGAGCCGCACTTATCGACCCTCTGCATCTGGGTTCCGGGTGTGTGCTAGTATGGAGGTAACGAGGCGCATGTTGTCTGTTCTGGTGTGCTGTTGCAGTGCCTGTAAGGCTGACCTCGAGTCAGTGTAGATGAACACTTCGGTCCTATGACATGACGGTGCCTGGTGTGTTCCAACGCGTGCCAGATTGCTACCAGCCCCGTATTTAGGGTAGAACAGTGATCTGGTGTCCTCTAGGAGAGCATTTCTCCCTCGGTGACCACCACCGCTCCCGTTGTGCCTGGGGTAAGGTCCACGGAGTCGTCTGTGTAGTAAATGGTACTGCTGGGGATGCCTGCCTGAGCCACCGACATCAGTACGTGTTGTAAGACCTCATGCTGTGTGTAGTATGCCTTGCTGGCATGCACGTCGCTGATGATGGCCTCTGCAGGCAGTGGGTCCCATGATGGTGGGAAGGTCAGGTCCTCCCTTCAGCAACATTTTGGTGTCCAGCAGGGTGTTGGCGGCATCAGCGATACTTCTCAGCCAGGTGTCTACAAACAGCGTGAACCTCAAAATTATACACACTCGAAGTAGGAAATTCGGATAGGTCATCCCCCGGTTTGTCTGAGGAATCCCGTTCCCGTCCCTTCCGCTCCAGTTACATGCTCCCCTAATGAATTTAATGATTATTAACTAACAGGACCCGTGGAAATTCCACGGGATTTACGAAGGAGTCTTCAACATCTCCCGAAGAAGTCTTCAATCTCCAAAAGGAGTCGTCAAAGTCTCCCGACGTTGTCGTCAAATTCTCCCGTCGTCTCTCTCTCTTTCTCTCTCTCTTTCTCTTTCTCGTTAGGTCAATCATAAAGGCAACACAAATTTTTGAATCGTTTATGTCATGTCACATAGGACCCGCGGAAATTCCACGGTTATTCAACTTTGAAGTATTACGAAGGAGTCCTCAAAATCTCCCGAAGGAGTCTTCAGTCTCTCAAAGGAGTCGTCAAAGTCTCTCGACGTTGTCATCAAAATCTCCCGTCGTGTGTGTGTGTGTGTGTGTGTCTCTCTCTCTCTCTCTCTCTCTCTCTCTCTCTCTCTCTCTCTCTCTCTCTCTCTCTCTCTCTCTCTCTCTCTCTCTCTCTCTCTCTCTCTCTCTCTCTCTCTCTCTCTCTCTCTCTCTCTCTCTCTCTCTCTCTCTCTCTCTCTCTCTCTCTCTCTCTCTCTCTCTCTCTCTCTCTCTCTCTCTTTCTCTTTCTCGACCCGCGGAAATTCCACGGTTATTCAACTTTGAAGTATTACAGAGGAGTCTTCAAAACCTCCCGAAGGAGTCTTCAATCTCCCAAAGGAGTCGTCAAAGTCTCCCGACGTTGTCGTAATTTTTTTTTTTTTTTTTTTTTTTTTTTTTTTTTTTTTTTTTTTTTTTTTTTTTTTTTTTTTTTTTTTTTTTTTTTTTTTTTTTTTTTTTTTTTTTTTTTTTTGCGCAGGGGTTCCTTGAGACATGCAGTTTATCTTAAAGGTTACGCAAGGGTAAAAAGGTTGAGAAACGCTGATCTATACAGTGAACTGTATATCAATAATGACATATTTTTTTGTCTATTCAACTTGTGTTCAATATTGATATCCTTTGGCATTACTATAATAACATCGTCTACATACTTTAACTACGTGGTGCCTCTGCCTATGTCCCATATTTACTTATCTACCTCAAAATTTTACATTCTCAAGAAAGACACGGGGTGCGGGGTGATCTAATAGAGGTGTTCAAATGAATCAAGGACTCTAACAACGGTGGTGCAGACAAGATCATAATATTAAGACAACAGGTCAGGATTCGCAGTAATGGAAAAATTTATACTTAAGAAGGAAATAGGCAAGAAATGATTTACCAATAGAGTGATCAATGAATGAAATAGGCTTAGTAACCATTTAGTGAGCGCTGAAAATGTCGGTTGTTTAAAGAGAAGGTTAGATAACTAGATGCATGGAATGATGGGTAGTAATGGACATGGAACTGCCTAGTGTAGGCCTTATGATCTCTTGTAGTCTCCTTCTTCTTTATGTTCTTGTATTCTAAATATATTTTCATTCCAAGCCTTTCAAATCTCTTTTATGCTTCAAGTATTTTAATTGCATATCTCCTGCGCCTTCATGTTTGCAGTGGAAACGTCTTTAAACTCTTCAGATAACTTTTATCTTCTTCATTTTATCTACCAGAACTCCGGCACTTCGCTTACATGTGTTGTCAATGCATTTATGATAAAGAACAGAGGTGAAATGGTATATTTCAAGAAATTAGTAACGCGCTGGATTTATTGATTGCACTTCCAGGTATACACCCGGCTCATCCCCATGATTTATTTAAAAATGTGATATTCGACATCAGCGCCCCTTTAGTCTCACCTACTCAAGCTCATTAATGGATATAACCTCTTGATCAAGGTCAATATAGTAAACAAGGTTAATAGGCTGAGCACCCTTGTGGTCGTCTGATACTAAGAAAATACTTAGCAAGGGCCTTGAAGATCGCAAAAGTTATTTAGACAAACAGATACTTTGGTTTAGAATATACATAAAGATACATGATATATCAAGTCTCAAAAGTCTTCTTGATAACTAATCAATTATCTATTCCTGTGTAGGACAACTAAAGTATCTTTATGATTACTAAAATGCGTGAATTTTAAGTTCCAGGAAATCGATCAGGCTGGCTACACACAAACGTTTCCAGACCTTTGTGCGTAATCAACAAGCAGAGCAAACAATGTTGACTCTTGTTGATTTACGTGTTTTGTCCGTTCAACTTTCTCATTGACCTCCTCAGAACGGGCCTTGCCTCGGCAGAATAGACTTAGTAGCCATGTAGTGAGCGCTGAAATAATTTGTTGTTTTAATAGAATTAGATTAGATCAACTTATGGCTGGAGATGACAGGTGGTAAGGAATATAGAACTGCTTAGTGCAGGCCTTACAGTCTCTTGCAGTCTTCCCTATTCTTAGGTTCTTAGCTGACGTTAAGAAGAACAGAAACTATAAATGATGTTATCGTACTGCGAAGGGATACGCCCTTGCCGTGAACAGGGATGAAACAGGCACAGGGAATTATTCCATCTTGAGAGCTTGTCCATCCCTTAATGAAGGTGAACCAGGAAAACGAATGAAGCAACGTGACAGCAACGAGAAGGAAAAGGATGAAATCCACCCGCAGCGGAAAGTAGTTAAACTTTTCATGACTTGTGTCCAATTTGATCAGGTGCGTACCTTTACTGGCTACCTCCCTTATATCGGGAAGAAGCCCTTGGTATGTAGATAGATAGATAGATAGATAGATAGATAGATAGATAGATAGATAGATAGATAGATAGGCAGATAGGCAGATAGATAGATAGATAGATAGATAGATAGATAGATAGATAGATAGATAGATAGATAGATAGATAGATAGATAGATAGATAGATAGTGTCCGATTGATGTGTTTATTCTGCCTGCCACCAGGTAACTCTATTCAGCCGAAGGGAAAATCCCAAAAGAGCCAAAGGATGGATTTTACTCATCAATATACCTATGATGAGATCAAAAGTTCATTATTCTATGTCAGTCACAGAGTCCCAATAATTAGGCACAATCCCAGCTTTCACTGAGATCAGATCAAAAGTATTTTTTTTTTTTTTTTTTTTTTTTTTTTGTCTCCTAGGTGCTACTCATTGATACCAGGTAGCTTGTGTGCATTTAGCTTAGTACGAGCATTAGTATTTTCCAAATGTTATACAAAATTGTTTTGCAAAGTTGAGAAATCTATACTGATTAGTTCACTAATGTATTCACTGAATATCATACTATATGTTGGTTCGATGGCATGTACAGAATTAACGCCATTACTTTGGACATGTATGCTATAGACTACCGTAAGAGGAAATGAGTTGCAATCACATTTTATGGCTTATATAGCGACAGCATTTCCTCTGATTCCTTGCCTGAGTTGTCAGCAAAATTGCTTTAATGCCTTATTAGAGCTCTGTTTTAATTATATTTACTAAGCTACCTTCTCGGTGCAATGAGCTCTGAAATCGTTTTGTAACAATCTGAATCCGTGATCTTTCAAGAAAGAGACACCGATGAGTCACAGGTCATTCCTTACCGGGTGAAACTTGCTTTACAAAGATTTACAAAAGTTTACAAAGGAAAAACATACCGACAGGAGACCTTTTGTTTCCAAAACTAGGTCGGATGCTAAGACTAGATAGTTCAATGAAGAAATGAATAAACAAGCGGACCGAACAATTGACAGGCACTATAGCCTATTTAGATGTTTATCTAAATATATCGTAAACTTTGAACCTTACTACATTGCACTACCTCGGCAGTAAGTTTATTCCATTCATTGACTACACAGTTGGCGAAGTTATCTCTGCCTACTTCCAAATTAGATATACGTCCTACCAGCTTGAGATCATTATTTCTCGTCGGTTTCATATTCTGTGTGAAAATCCCATCAGCTTTGGTGTTGTCAATTCTCTTTAACAGGTCACCCCTGAGTCTAGCTGCGTTTGAATATAGGCACATTTTCATTGAGAAAGTAATTGTAACACCAGAGACGTACACTGATACTCTTAGGTTTATTCTTGAGAAGGCACAAGAGACAAGGCTATCAGCAGCTCCAAGGCTCCTTTCCAGTGTAACGACCAGCGTGGCTGTGGCCAGTTACCTCATCCCTATCCCATTTAGGCGCCTCTTACGACACGCAAGGAGTACGTGGAGGTATTCTTATCCTGGTATAACCAATATGGTGTCTTAACACTTTTGCAAACAGATTTTGCTTCAAGCCGAATACTTTAAGCTAGAATACTATGAGTATCTACACCTTAATTAAGCCTTTTGGTTCTTAATGGGTAAATTAATTGACTTTGTTTATTTAAGATAAATTCTTGGACCGTTAAAGGTTACAGTTTCGTCTAACTTGAATTTGAATTGTTTAGTATTAGCAAGAACAAAATTATAAAATATTCCAATGCATCCTTTTGACCTATATATATTATTATTGTTGATATTGCAATTTTTACCCCCAAGGTAAACGACTCTGCATGTTATGTAACAAATGAAGGCCGTAGACTATTTCGAAGACAATTTCATGTAACACTGTTCGAAGGTTCTGGATTCATGGAGAAACACTAAAAAAAAAAAAAAAAAAAAAAAAAAAATGCGAGATTTTTTTCCACAGAACTTCCAGCTGCAATTGCATTAACGGAATTCTATTTGCAATTTTTTTTTTTTTTTCTTATTGTGAGACCACTAATGCAAATTGAGATATATTGCACACTAACCCTTCCAGTAGTGGGTAGCACTTTTACCTATACTATTACTACCAGGCTATTTTACTCATCTCCCTTGGGAACAAAGTTGTTATTCAAAGAAATTGTGTTCTCCTTTGCGGCATTTTGCAAGTTTAGGATTTATTCTGGCTCCTATCACGTGATCTTATTCAATTGAAGAAAATACTCTCCCCAGTGCCTCTATCAACATTTTCATTGCAGTTTACGTTAATCTTATTCGGCAGTGAAAAACATCCTCCTCAATGAAAAGGGTATAGATATGGCAGGATCAAAGGACTTTTGAATGACTGGACATATATATTCAATGTATTGTGACCTTATTTTAATATATATATCAACAAGGGAGCATAAACGTGGTGATCCTGTGGACGAATGTCATAGAGTAGCCTCCCTGCCTTTTCTCTTCAAAATACATCGACACCCTCACCTCTATATCCAGATGCAGTCTCGAGGTGCTGGCATTCGGTCTCCCGACCGTGCCTGTGCTCTCTATCATCTCTTGCGATGTTTTCTCCATTTTTTTTACATAAGGATAGCTGATAACAGACGTCTGTTAGCCTCCTCTTTCTCCTACTTACAGATGACATGGAAATAGAACCACACTAAGACAACAACTCCAAAGAGATCTGTGAATGGGGCAGCGGGTTTCCAGCCAGTGAAACTCAAGTTAACATTTATTTTTGTTATAATTTTCCCCCTTTTTCTCCCAATAAGTGAACCCGTTTCGCCTGTGGTTCACTCGCCTTTAGAATGTTTTTTCCACTACAAAAGAATTTTAGCATTTCGTAAAGGATGCGCAATCTCCTTCCATTTAATAAATGTTTCTCTTGCATATATTATTCGTCCCTGTCACACTTATTTTTCTAAAGCCGGCTACTCAATTGAAACGTCTTCAAGCTTCCTTTTTCTCCTCTTGCATATTTTTTCGACTCATTTTCTGTTGCTTTTCGTATGACGAAGTATTATTGGTCTTTTAGTCGTTAGCTCACGAACGTACAAAGCGTCTGTCGTTAGCTGGAACAAAAATCTTAAAATGGGTGAAATAATTTAGACTGCTGCTCGATATTTTAGCAGTTTGAGCTCATAAGCACACACACACACACACACACACACACAGACCTTTTTTTCATATCTGATAAAAACTGTTTGAGGTTTGGCCAAAACAAAAACGTTTGATTCAACTTAAAAGAACCTCTGAAGAGTAAAAAGTAGAAAAAAATATGCCGATTGAATCATGTCAAACAAAGTTGGTAAATTGGTTTAATTGGCAATGGTGATTACAAAATGTTACAAAGTCCCCAATATGGAGTACTGACCGCTTGTTTTATGCCGTCGATATCTTAGTGACTTAGGCAACAAATTTACGAACAGAGGCCCTCAGCATTCGGTTATAATTTGAGACTAAGTAGTACAGTACTACTACTACTACTACTAAAAAAAAAAAAAAAAAATGCATATGTATATATATATATATATATATATATATATATGTATATGTATATATATGCATATATATATGTATATGTATATATATGCATATATATGTATATGTATATGTATATATATATATATATAGAAAAGTATATATGAAAATATATGTATGTATATATATACATACATACATATATATACATATATATATATATATATATATATATATATATCTATATATATATATATATTTAATTTCTACTGCTCCATTGGACAACACTTTTAGATATTTTCCTTACCGCCTCTATGGTAAAGGGAATACAAAGGAAATGCAAACAGCAATAGACTTATTGGTCCTTACGGGGCTGCATGCGAGGTGAAAAGGGGTGTATAGAGTGGAAACAGTTAAGAACCACTGATTAGGGTTGGACACCACGTAATTATCTAGGCGTTGTTTTTTTTTTTTTTTTTTTTTTTTTTTTTTTTTTTTTTTTTTTTTTTTTTTTTTTTTTTTTTTTTAAGTGTCACTCATATCGGAATATGCAACATAAAGAGGTAGTTTATTCCAAACATTTACAAGGCGGTTGAAAAATATTCATTGTTGTTTGATCTCTTATAAACTATATTGTAACCATTACTTCTTGTGACATTACTGCAGTCCACAATAAAATAACTAAGTTTATATTAACAAAGCTATGGAACATTTTAAAGATTTTAATTACATGACCCCGCATTCTACGTTTGAATGAGCTAAGTAGATTATGTCAACTTAGATGCTCTTCATGAGGCTTATTATGTAAACGAGTGATTCTAAGTTTATACCATTTCTAATTTGGGTTCTAGAGAATGAACACAGTATTCTAGATGAGGTCTTACAAGAGAACGATATAGAATATTTTCTTTTCAGTTTTATTTTCAGATTTTCTTCCTATAAATCATATTATCTGCTGAATTTTTTTTCCAGCTTTTGCACATTGGAGGGACGGTTTCAGATCCATGGCACCTGGGTCTCTTGATCTGATGTCTGAATCTGGTTATAGTTCATGAAATGATAATTAATTACTGCTGCTTTGACCCCTATGCGCAAAACTTTACATTTACCAATGTTAAATTCCATTTTTCATTTATCGCTTCACATAATAAAACGATGTAAGTCAGACTGCAGTCGATCCCTATCCGCTGCATTACTGATTTTACTAGAAGTTTTGTGTCGTCCGCAAATTTTAATATTTTACATAGAAAACCACTATCCATATAATTTACATAAATCAAAATGAAAACCAGGCTAAGCACAGATCCCTGGGGAATAGCGCTTACTACATTATAATAGTCTGACGAATTGGCATCAATTACAACCTGTTGTTTTCTCTCCGTTAGCCAATCTTAGACCTTATTATGAATATCATCTATGATGCTATATGAGTGTATTTTACTGAGAATACGATTATGCCGGACTGTATCAAACACTTTCCAGATATCCAGGAATGTTACCTCGATTGATTTGCTTTTGTAATACATACTAATTATTAAAAAAGTAAAGGAGATTGGTCAAAGATTAACGTTTTCTTCTAAAACTGAGTTGTGAGCCTTCAATCAAATCATCTTCTAGGAAGTCCACAACTTTATCCTTCAGAATCGCTTCCATAATTTTGCTTGCGCGCATACAACGTAAGTCAGACTAATAGGGCGATAATCATATGTTGTTGAGAGATTTGTTATTTTTCTTTTATATGAGAGTTACATTTACTATTTTCTATTTTTAAGGTAAATTACCAGAAGTTAAGGATTTATCGAATAACGTCGTTAATGGTTTACAAATTTAACTTTTAGCTTCTTTGAAAATCTCTGTGAAAATCTTGTCTAGTCCTGGCGGTTTATTTATTTATTTATTTATTTATTTATTTATTTATTTATTTATTTATTTATTTATTTATTTATTTATTTATTTATTTATTTATTTATTTATTTATTTATTTATTTATTTATTTATTTTTTATTATTATTTTTTTACTTTATAAATCTGATGTGCAATTTCAACTTCAGTAACAGAAAAATTATCCATTATTTTATCATTACTAATGATATTATTCTGAGAGCTGCTATTGTCTTCATTTGTATAGGTAGATGCGAAATAATTACTTAAGATATGGACCATTTCTATATCATCGGCAATATCAGACAACCAATGTTAGTAGTAATAATTTTCTTTTTATTTGCATGGCTGTATTTTTTATTTACTAGAGTAAGATATATATTCTTTGAACCCTTATGAGTTTCTCCGCTTCATGCCAATTTTTTTTTTTTTTTTTATGTTTACGATAAGCTCGTTTTTTATGTTAGAGACTTATTTCAATTTCTTTATTCAACCATTTTGGCTTTGCATTGGATTTCGAACGTTTATTTTCAAAAGTTAAACAATATCTAACGGCTTCGCTGTATGTACAGTCACAAGAAATCGTACGGAAATGGGCGTAAGTAAACGCTAAACTCTGACACACTGTTAAAAAGACTTGGAAACTGTTGGTACGCCTGTGCATCAATGCACCAGTGTTTCTCATAGCTTTAAAGTTTATAAATGTGCGTCTTCATTATAGCAGCATTCAGTGAGGACATCTAAAATATTAAAATGATATTTAAGTTTATATATTACACAAATGTAACATTACTTGGAAGAAACAACCTTAACTGTTAAGGACCTGTGGAGAGTGAGGGTTGAGAAAGGGAGTGACGGGTAGGGGTTGTCATGTAGACAGGAGAGCCAAAAACATGTTGTGGTGTGGCAGTATCTATTGCGTATGCTCTGGTGTGTGTGTGTGTGTGTGTGTGTGTGTGTGTGTGTGTGTGTGTGTGTGTGTGTGTGTGTGTGTGTGTGTGTGTGTGTGTGTGTGTGTGTGTGTGTGTGTGTGTGTGTGTGTGCGTGCGCGCGTGCGTGTGTGTGTGTGTGTGTGTGTGTGTGTGTGTGTGTGTGTGTGTGTGTGTGTGTGTGTGTGTGTGTGTGTGTGTGTGTGTGATTTCAGTAACAATAGAATATTAACAATTCTTGTCGGTGCAAATATAATTACTTTCAATCTTGTCACATCTTCACGCATTAAATGCTTATTCTACTCCACGTATTTTAACGGGGGGGGGGGTGCAACTCTGCCACGACTACCAACTGTACAGGAACATCGATTCTGTTGTTCTACTCGTCTCCCACGAACACCTAAAACCACCAATCGATACTTTTTTGAGTGACTGTACACGTTAATGATTCCCACGCTGCGTTGGTATTTTTATTTGAACAAATTTTGTTCCAATCATCAACCACCAGTTTTCTTCTGAGTTAATCAGAGTTGGCTTTGCTATAAACTTGAATTTTATCTATATTGATCATTTCATTGTCTTCTTATGAATCATTTTGAGTGTTGAGATACTATGATCACTTGAATAAAGTTCTGGGTCAATGTTAAAAATTTTCACAAGTTTGTTGTTGTTTGTGTTAAATCCAAATTGCTATAGCCACGTATTGGCTTTTTGACGTATTGACAATACCTTTTCTCAGAGATATAGACACATTGTTCATTCCTAACAAAATACCATTGGGAAGCTGTTTTCTGTGCGTCTCCACGAATTCCGATGTCGAGACTTGCTGGGATGCAGATCAGCGCCCTGAGGTCAAAGGTACCAGCTTGTCTATTCCCTCGGCTCACAGGCTGACTTTTGATTGGCTGAGGCGCCATCGACAGACACTTCTGATTGGTGAGTTTCCCATTTCACGGGTTATCATAGAAGGGGGTTTGATGAACGCGAACAAACAGCTCAGCATTTTCTTCCTAGTACCAAGTCTTGGAGGCCAAGAATTCCTGGTGAGGAACCAAGCATTAGATCCAGGAAATGCTCACTGCAACACTGGCGCATCTAGATCTCTGCCTTCCCCATTCCCTCCCGAAACCTTGATTCTGTTCCCTGGAGACTCAAATATCCTTCTTTCCCCCACCTGGCCTCTGCCCTGCCCGGCATAACCAATGCAGTGACTTCTACAACCCTCCCTGTATACTCTTCCCCCTATTCCTCAAAGAAGGCTCAGCAACAATCCCCCAGGCCGTCCTGAGCCAAGTCCAAGCTCAACGCACTCACAGTGTGTGTTCACGATCCCCAGTCCTCTCTCCTCCTCATATGAGCCAACCAAGTCTTTCAGTGGGGTTCCTCCCCATATGCGTGTGCCACAAACCAGCTCTACTGAATATGACCACTCTCACAAAGGAGATTGTGGAGCGTAATTCCATTCATCAGGACAGCCAATGGCAACACCCAGTCCAACTGAAGTATGTATAACCTAAACAACAAAGTATACACACTCCTCCTATATCACGCTAGCCTAACTATAGTCAGTCCACCACAGCAAATTACGACTCACTGAGACCATAGATAGATTGAACCATAGATAACATTGTGTGTGCTTGTGCGTGTCTGTATGTATGTATGTGTGTGTGTGTGTGTGTGTGTGTGTGTGTGTGTGTGTGTGTGTGTGTGTGTGTGTGTGTGTGTGTGTGTGTGTGTGAACGCGCGTGAGTGTGTGTACGTGTACGTGCCTATATGTGTATTCATTTGTGTATGTATGTGTAAGCAAAAAAAACAATGATCATATTAACGTTCAAGAAGCATACAAAACTCTTATCTTATCCACAACCAAGTGACATAAGTTCTTTGGACGACCCACCACTTCCCATGTGGTCGGTCCATCTGCCTCCCCAAACCACTCAACCTTTCTTTAACTCCGTGGCACGCAGGGCATCTACAAGTGTACAGAAGCTTTTCTTATCCCTCTTCTAGAAGAAGATTTATTTCACAACACTGGTGATGACACTCATTTCGCAAAGGCACAGAAATAACAGCAAGGCAACGAGACTCTAACAGTCGCCAGCCTCGGACGGCTTCTGATTTCTCATCTGATTACCTTACATTTGACTCCGCCAGCCTGGGACCCTTGTCTACAACCTGCCGCACTCCCCGACCCGGCCTGACCACGACGACTCTTAACAACCAACAGTTTCTCTCATCTACGGCGACTGTACCCTTAGTGGCTCTAGCCATTCTTTTAAAAGAAGGTTACCTTTTCTTTTATTTTGATAAACTATGTTACATCCCGGTTACCCTTTTCGTGCAGTCCTTTTCAGAGAGAAGTTTTCGCTTCTCCAACCGTCGTTCTGTTATTTTGGTGTGCCCATGCAGGGACCGCTCGTCGCCCATCTCTTTTCCTCCCGATATTTTTGGCTACCAGAACAAGAGCTGCCCATTTCTCCTTTCCTTCCTTGCCTCCTAGTAATCGTATTGGTTGAATCAATAATCAAACTAATTTCTACTAGTTAATCCTACTAGTAATTATCTGAAAAGGATTCAGACAAATTTGATTATCTAATCTATCAGTAGATCCACATTATAGGTGAAGAATAAATAGATTTATTTTTCTTCAATTGATTATCAAACTAACTTGTGCTATATAGTTCTACTCGTAGTTATTTCAAACAGAATTTAACAAATTCTATTATCTAATTTATCATTGGATCCACACCATGGGTGAAAAAAAGAAAATAAACTAATACTATTGTTCAATAAAGCTACCATTTTCTTATGTCATGTTTGTTGCATTTTTCATACTGTAGACAACGAGGTGTTTCCACTGGTTGAATAATATTAGAACAAAATTATTTATGTGCAATGAATTCTCTCAAATAGTTCTTACCTAGTTAAGCTGAAACTACTCTTATATGTTGACATCATGAAGGCAATTGTTCCTTTTTTTGACACGGTTAACCCCTCCAATGTTATTCACGTCCTATACAGTACACTTATTCTAGCTACTGCTTAGCAGCTTTATTCAGCCGAAGGAAACTCTCTTTCTATAGAAAAAATTAAACTGATCTCGATTAACTCTTTCATTGCCATTAACGTCTTATACGTTTGTTCAGGCTGCCGCTAAGCAATGTTATTCAGTCGCGGAAAACCCCAGGACCTTCCCTACCAAAGAACAGTTACCCTTAACTTTGCAATTGATCATTTATACACCTGTTATGTTTGTCGTCAAGTACTTTTATTCAACTAAGGTAGGCCCCTGCGGAGTGAAAGATTTATAAAATTGCTTTTGGTTACTATTATATGATTAAATTCATCTTAAAAGAAACTCTGGTCCAAAAGAAGTTAAGGTTTGTTTATAAAACTATGTTGCCTGGATGGACCATATAGGCTAAACTATCCCCATGGACTCCTAAAAGACTATTGAATTATTTTCAACACATCTAAGGATTTTGTTTTGTTTGCTTCCAGAAGCTTTTATTCACCTTAGCAAAAGCTCAGGTCTAGAAGAGGTTGATCTTCCTTGTCCTTTCCGCATCTGATTCTTTCATTCCCTCGAGGGATTTGCCACGTCCCGCCGCCATTACTCACTCAGTCTTTTCCTGCTATGCTCTTTTCTTTTCTGCTTCGCGCTGCCTTTCTACTCCTCCATACCGTCTCTGCTACAGTGGCACAATCTACAGGCTTTGTTAACGCCAGGCGATTTCATTCACCTTAATACAAGACCTCGGGCTTTCACTTAAGTGTAAGGACGTAGATCTAATTTGGAAGGGGGTAGAAACGACTTCGGCAACCGTGTAGTCAATGAATGGAATAAACCTTCTGTGGAACAATTGCAATATATTAGTGTTCAAAGTTTTAAGGTTTATTTAGATAAACGCATAAGCTATATACTGTAATGCCTGCCAATTGTTTGGTCTGCTTGCTTATTCATATTTTCGTTTAACTATCTATCCTTATCATCCGACTTAGTTATAGGCCAAAGGGTCTTCTGTTGGTATGTTCTTCCTTTATAATTCTTTGTGACGTCTCTCACGTATTTTATTCTGGATAATGGAAGGCGATTTGATTCAGATCAGGGCAAGACCTCCTGCTAAAGAGGATAAGGATGACTATCAAATCTTCGCTAAGCTGTTTTTTTTTTTTTTTTTTTTTTTTTTTTTTCTCCAGCTCCAGAGTCTTGTTCGGCCAAAGCTAAACGGGACTAAACCCCTTCCTGCGTTTCCACTCCCTTCCTTGGCCGACTTTTTCAACGCCAGATTTGATATTCGTTCATTTATGTTGTATATCACTAATAGTTTCTTCAGCTTCCACATGTAACTCTGTTCACGACTTTTTCTCTTCACTTTTCCTTCCTCCCTTCTCTCTGGTAATGCACTTTCCAAATACGAATTATGTTTTCAATTTTTGCTCAACATTTCTTGTCTGATGTAATCCGGAAGCATGACTAATACGGTAAAACCTGTTTTAACCATTAACTCGGATTTTCGTCATCGTTTTTTTAACACCTTTGATATCAAGGGAGTGCCGCGGGAATTAGTCCCGCTTGATACGGAAGAGGTTCGTGGAACTTATCCATCTGATCCAGAGAATGACTTACCCGGAGTGTGGATGGATTTGCGGGTCAAGAATTGTGCTCCATTGTCACCTCCACCGGCATCAGCGCAAAAGACTTCAGCATTACCACCCAGCCTCATTCATACCATCACACTTCACCGGAGCACTATTGTCGTCGTTCACCGTCGGACTGCCATAAGCAAGCAAGGTTCGTGAAAGTAGGCTATGATTCCTTGGCTAAGAAGGACCCATGGCGACAAGCATAAGGAAAGGGAAAAGTGTCATCTAGGAAGGAAGAGGTTCATCGAGATGCACTTTAACCCTCTGGCTGATAAGAAGGTGCCATGAAGGTTTGTAGGCTAACTTTGTGTCAACCAGGAGACTAAAGAATATGTATGAAAGGGTTTGAGTTTAGTTCGTTTGACTTGCCGCAAAAAAATTCTCTCCAAACCTACAGAATGGCCTCATCCTTGTACAGTCATGAAAATAATTTTTAACACTTTGCTCACGTGCATCAATACCAAGTGGGAGTCAGTCATAAAGTACATCAACGAAAGGCTCTCAGAGTAACAAAAGGAAACAGATGATA
>NC_134801.1:34519232-34524232 GCF_046742065.1 Oratosquilla oratoria | reverse complement strand
CAGTGTCAAGCTAGGCTTCGAGAAATACAAAATGAATGGTGGCAGCAAATGGCGCAAGACCTACAAGGTTATGCTGACAGCAGGGACCTTAAAAGCTTCTTTGTAGGCACAAAGAAAATTTTCGGACCAAAGCACACTGCTGCAGGGACACTTTTGGCAGCTGACAATACCATCCTCACGGAAGACCATGAGATCCAGAACCGTTGGATAGAACATTTCAACACTCTCTTGAACAGGAACTCAGCAGCCCAACAAGACTTCCTCCGAAATGTGCCACAACATCCACCCCAACTATGGATGTCCCTACCACCAACATTACAAGAATTAGATGTAGCACTAAAGCAAATGCGTCAAGGGAAGGCCGCGGGACCGGACAACATTCCCACTGAACTTCTGACACATGGAGGTTTAGTCCTGAAGATGCGTCTGCACTCCCTCATACTAAAAGCATGGGAAGAAAAGTAGGCCCCCAGTGATTGGAAAGACGCACTCCTTATCACCATATTCAAAAAAGGAGACAGAAGAGAATGTGGGAATTATAGAGGGATATCCTTGCTATCAATTGCAGGGAAGGTTTTGGCAAGGATCCTACTAAATAGATTACAAAACGTAGCAGAAGTTATCCTGCCAGAATCCCAGTGTGGTTTCCGCCCATCTAGAGGAACCATAGATATGATTTTCTGTGCTCGCCAACTACAGGAAAAATCAAAAGAACAGCAAAAACCCATTTTTCTAATCTTCTATGACCTCGAAAAAGCATTCGACAGCGCACTAAGAACAGCCATGTGGTCTGTCCTCAATCGCTTCGGAATCCCTGAGCCTTTTGTTGACATGATCAAAGCCCTACATGATGGGATGACAGCTAAAGTAATCCACCAGAGCAACCTGTCAGCTCCCTTCCCAATCACATGTGGACTAAAACAAGGATGTGTACTGGCACCGACCCTTTTCTCTTTATATTTAGCTGCCATGCTATATGAAGTACCCCACAACAACCCAGGGGTTGAAATAAAATACAGATTAGATGGAGGAATTGTTAAACTGGCCAGACTCAAATCACGGCGCAACACTAACACCATCAATGTGACGGAACTACAGTATGCGGATGACAACGCTGCTGTAGCCCACACCCATGCAGAACTCCAACAATCAGTGGATAATTTCCATGCTGCCTACACATGTTTTGGCCTGACAGTTAACAAGGCCAAAACTAAGATATTGGCCCAACCAAGACCAGGGGAAAATCCACCAGCAACTAACATCACCATGGATGGAACCACCATTGAATGCGTCGAACATTTCCCATACCTGGGAAGCATCCTTTCCACCCAGAGCACATCCTCCAAAGAGATTGAAAACAGGTTACAAGCTGGCCACACTGCATATGGGAGACTATCCACCAGGGTGTTCAAGAACAAAGGCCTAACCACCCATACAAAAGTGATGGTATATAACGCCGTTATAGTATCTACCCTGTTATATGCATGCGAGGCTTGGACCCTTTATAGTAGGGGCATCAAAAAACTGGAACAATTCCACCAGAAAAAAACTGAGAGCAATAATGAAAATCAAATGGAACGCCTATGTGTCCAATACAGCAGTCCTTGAAAGAGCCAAAGTCACTAGCATCGAGGCCATGATCATGAAACACCGCTTAAGATGGTCTGGCCATGTGGTGCGTATGGAGGACACAAGACTACCAAAGAAAATTCTCTTCAGTGAGTTAAATACAGGTGATCGCCTTCGAGGCCGCCCTATGCTCCGATTTAAAGACCAACTCAAGAAATCCCTCAAGGAAGCTAACATAGACCCAAACACCTTCGAAGCTTCAGCGTATGATAGGAATGGGTGGAGAAACAAAATTAAAGTGGGCACGGAACTCTTCGAAGAGAATAGAAGAGCCAACCTGGTAGTTAAACGACAGCAACGGGTAGAAAGAACAAAACAACCACAACCACCTCCCACGATTCAGTGCGATCAATGCCCTCGGTTGTTCAGGGCACGAATTGGCCTTACGAGCCATAAGAAGGCTCACCACCCTAATAATACTTAACCTCTTATAACCCCCCTCCTCTATTCAACCCTCTATTGGGACTGGAAACTATGATACTCGGATACGAGTACATGCCGACGACGACGACGACGATACATACACACACACACACACACACACACACACACACACACACACACACACACACACATATATATATATATATATATATATATATATATATATATATATTTATATATATATATATATATATATGTTATATATATATATATATATATATATATATATATATATATCCCCTAAATTTTTTAAAAAGTTACAACAACACAATAGTGTGTCTGAACCTAAGAGCATTACCTATGCACCATCTTTTAAGAATCTTACATTTTGTTTATACATCCCTCTCCATATCTCCAAATATACCTTCATTTCATTTCATCCATGCATTTCATGATTTATATTTCCCATTAACGTTTTTCCTTCATTTTCTGAAGACCACGTAACACACTACAGTCTGGGTTTTAGCCCATTTTTCTTCCGTGTCATTCTTGTTTAATTCGACAACTTTTCTCATCATATATGTTGTGTCCATTTTCTTCCGTTCGCGCACGCCTCATCTCAGTTTTTATGAGGAGGGAACGATTCCACACCCGAGTTTACTCACTCTTATTTCGTTTCTCCGTTTTCGTCTAGATTTATCGATACCATTTTTTTTTTCTTTTTTAAGGTGGTTCTATAACTTCTTTAAACCCAATTTTTCTCTCCCCATTAAAAAACACACACAATAAAAAAGGTTAAGTAAAGAGACAAAAGTGAAAACAGATAAACATTGTAGTGCATAAGCATATAAACAATAAAAAAAACAAGCAAGTAAATTAAAGAAGAATAATAAATAAATAATTTCGTTATTCAACAAATAAACTATATAGAGAATGAATACATGGTAACCGCAAAAACAAATAGGAAAGTTAATAGATAAATAGATAAAAAATGAAATAGATATTCAAAATAATAACATTAATAAGTAGATATATAAAGGGGTAGATACACAGATAAATAGACGAAAATAAGAAAATAGGTAAGAGGAGGCAAATGATTAAGTAAATGAAAAATAGATATATACAAAAATAAACAAAAAATAAATAGATAAACAAGTAAATAAAAGGGAAATAAATAAATGAACAAATAAATAAATGAATTGATAAATAGATATATAGATAAATAAATTTATAGATATATGAATACATAGATAAATAAATAAATAGATAAGCAAATAATTAATCAAATAAACAAAAAATAATGAATAAATAAGGAAATTTATCAATTAGCTAATGCATTTTCTTATCTATTTATCTATTTACTTATTTACTTATTTCTTTATATATTAGAAGATAAATAAGTGGATGAATAAATAAATACAAAACGAATACACAAATAAATGAAAATACATAGAAAAACAATATATAGGAATATGAATAGCTATATAAAAATCAATAAATGAAGAAATGAATAGACAAATGAGGAAATGGACAAGTTAATGAATAAATGAATAAATAGATAAATATATAAATAGATAAATAGATAAATAAATAGATAAATGGAAAATTAGAAAATATATACACTATTATAAAGATGAACAGAAATACATAGAAAGAACAATGTACATTCAAATGTATCGATATATGAAAATGAATAATTAGATAAATAGATAGACGAACAAATTAATGAATAATTAAATAAATAGAAAATAAATATACAAATAAGTAAATAGATAACAATGTACATTGAAATGTATTGATATATGAAAATGAATAATTAGATAAATAGATAGACGAACAAATTAATGAATAATTAAATAAATAGAAAATAAATATACAAATAAGTAAATAGATAAACAAATGAAAAGTCTTCCCATGTCCACTTCCCGGATCAAAAACAATGCAGCAAGACACAGCACAGCCACAACAGGACCAGCCGCTTCATTTACATGGCGACCCTTCTCCCTCATCCTTTAATGCGAAACTAGTGACGACGAGGAGAATTACCTTCGTGCCGATTTAATCTATATTCTATCCACAAACATTCCCATTCACACCTATCTCTTGTCTTCTCCTTTTCCTGCTCAAAAGATACCCCATTTTACTTAAAGACCCCATTATTCCATCCATTCATCTCGTTCTTTCTCTTTTATTTTTCCTAAAATTCACTCCGTCCAACTCTGCCTTCCATATTCTATTTGCTAGTCATTCCTAGTACACTCTTTTCATATGCCCAGATCTTCCTAGTATTCTTTCATCTACCTTATCATTCAAAAGATAGATAAATAAATAGATAAACGAATATGCGAATAACTAGATATACAAATAAATAGAAATAAATAAATAGATATATCAATATATACAATCATAAGGAAATGAATAAGAAACAAATAGGCAAATTAAGATAGGAGTCAATAAGTAGAACAATGAAAATCAAGTTGATAAATAGATATTTGAATACATAAGTAAATATTCACACATACATACATACTTATATAGTAAGTAAATGAATAAATAAATCAATCGATCAGCAATCAATTAATAACGACGTGAATAAACAAATGCATGAATAGATACATAGAATATTAGCAAACAAAAATAAATTTATATTGATATATATACTGATACATAAGTTGATATACAAACAAACAAATCAGTAATCAAACAATAAAGAAAACAGATGATTATATGTGAATATATATATATATAAATATATATATACATATATATATATAACACACACACACACACTCATATATATATATATATATATATATATATATATATATATATATACATATATACGCTATCAAGAGACTCTTGATAGCGTATTGGTTTAAGTCACTGTACCTTTGTTACAGGTTATCTGGGTTCGAATCCTCGGCTCGTCCACGTTCCAAATTCCAACGGATGCCTCCTTCGAGCGACTCTCAGTCTCGATTGCGATG
>NC_134801.1:34496732-34504232 GCF_046742065.1 Oratosquilla oratoria | reverse complement strand
TTATCACCGACAGACGTCTTTCTGATGACAAAGAAAAGAAATTACTGGAACTCACTTCAAGAATGGGAGGGCTGAGCATCTCAGACCCGCTGAACCTTGCTAAATAATCAAAGACTCAGGTGGCGTGGATGAGGTGTAGACTCTCGTTTTTCACGCCTTAGTTCAGCTCAATTATCTGAGAGGTACCAGGTCCACCCCGTAAATTAGCACACATAGTAAACCTGGATTTTGAACAGACTGTAGCATAAAGACAAATCATTCATGAGTTGTATTAGATGTAACTTTTACATGAAAGGGTGGCGGTAGAAATAGTAACACTAGTGCTAATTATAATAGTAGTAATAGTAGCAGTAGAGCAGTGGTAGCAGTATTAGTAGCAGTGGTAGTACCAATAGTATTAGCAGTATCAAAGGAACACAGTCCTTGACCTAGAAACAAACATTAATAAGCAGCGCCAAATATATCACGAATCTGTACATGCTGAGAGCCGCGTAGACATGCGATAGGTTTTGAAAGAAATATGTACGTCACTGTTCATGAAAAAATGAATAAAGAGAAAGTGAATTTGAGAATGGCTGTTGATCGCAGTCTGTGGAGTTATAGGGACAACGAACGGTGAGAAACTTTCTTCTTTCGTATTGTCTCGAAAAAGAAATACAATAGAAATAGATAAATAGATAGATAAACAGATAAGAGTATCGCCAACAGCAAGCAAAGCAGGGAATAACCTACACATGAATATTATCACATCTAACGTCTCTGTCACATAACACAGACAGTATACACCTTATACAGCTTCTGTTTATGAAAAACGAAAGTGTGTCACCGTGGCACGTTGTCTTCCATTTTGTTTAACGTCCACTTTTGACTCCTACATGCCTTAGCAGTCCGAGCGCATATGTCAAAGGTGACAGTTTTGGTTTCATTTTTACTTTTTTAGTACATAGAACCGCCTGGCTGTAGCCAAGACGAAAGTTACCCAGTATATCAATGAGCCGAATTACATAACATTTCATTTAGAGCAATGGTCATTCTTCAGTTGAAGAAAAAGAATAATTGTTTGGTGTTACATGTTTATAAGTCAAACAATGGAGGCAAAGTCCGTGACATCACAGAGTCACACTCACCCTCCTCCTCAAACCCTGAGATGCATCCCTGTGAATTTTCACAGGCAAATCGTCGAGTCATCTCCACTGCCATGAGGTATTGTCCTCTTTGAGTCTTTTGAAGATGACTCTATGAAAAGAGTCAAAAGAGTCATCGCCCAGGAGGTGAATCATGTGACTTTAGTGCCTCTTCCGAATCCCGATGACAAGTCATGTTACTTGTTTCGTGTCGGTGACCTTCAAATACGTCCTGGTTTGAAACATGATCTCTCCAGTGGTACCTTGTGATCCTCCGCAGAGACTTTGTAACGAAGGACTTCAAACGCGACTTCAAAGCCTTAGTTTGGGACTAAGTCTCATTTACATAGTGTAAGACGGGGATCACAAAAGCTCTGAAGGCACGGAACTTTGCCTTTAGCCAGGAGGCAATTAGACTAACAGTATATTTAGTCACTGTTATAAGTTTCCTCCTACTATCTCTCAGTTAATTCATGTTTCCTTTTACTAACGAAAGTCCCGGCGACAATGGCTTTTCACGGTTTGAACAGGTGGTGAGCTCTCCGAGCCTCTAGTCACAGCCTATGCAGGGGCGGTGTTGGTCCAGTGGTGGCCCAGTATTTGAACTTGGGAGGCAGTGCAGTTCAGTACCTAGGTGCACATCTGAGCAACCCTTTTTAGGATCCATTCTGCTCGCATCTACTACGATAATTGGGTATTTACAGAAGTAAAACACCACACTTCTTTTCCGACTTAGGTCAATACAACACACACTTTGATATGATACAGCACTTACACCAAATCGCAATATTTTTCATAATTAATCTCTTCAACCAAATATGGGCAAGAGGTACCTTCTCAACCATCAAGAAAAAAGGAAAAGCTTTGATCATCCTTTTCTTATAAGTGAAGGAATTACAAAAACTTCTCCAAACACTCACTGCCCAATCGATCCACAAAATACCTTTGTAAACTTACCGCGGTGATACCACATAGTAAAGGAAAAACTGCGGTTATGTGTGAACGCTTCCATTGACTTAACTGTAATTGAACCGCCGTTGTTCAAACCGCTAATGTGAACAGGACCTTAGTGGTAGAGAGAAGTACAAAGACGGAAAATGTTTAGTGAGAAAAGAAACTGGAACGAGATGTAGTTTAAGAGGAAGTCTGAAAGAAAGTGAATTTGAGAGGAAGAAAAAATATGAGTATGTGTTTGCGCTTTGTAAACATGATATTGTTTCGTGTGATTTGTACGTGCGGTTGCAAAAAGAATTTCCATTCTTACATGTGATACATAACATAGTTTATATGCAACCGATAATGCAGAGCAAATATATGGATTATAAAATACACCCAAATAATCCAGCCATGATAGCTTGAGCCTGCCCGTATGCTTATTGGTATTAGAACGCTAAATACACTACTCTGAAAGGTACTGGATATGAAAATAGAAACCTCTAGACCAGCCCAGCCATTCTCATGGAATCGTCTTTTGTACAAGAGGAAAGTCTGTAAGGAAATGAAAGGAAACTGGTGCATAAAAACGCCTATTGCCAATGACCACGTTTATAGGGGATTATTTACTTGTTATGGCTCGGAAGGCAAGGTACGGAAAAAAGGTTCGGCGTTGTTCAAGTTTACCAACAGAGCTGGGAATGGGGTTGGAGATTAAGTGGTGGAGAAAGGCAGGAAGACGTGGACATCTTGGTTAAAGGTAGACTAAAATGAGGAAATGTAATGTGAGAGAAAAATTTAAATCAAATTGATTTTAGCCAATCGAAAAGAAATATGTATATCCTCATGGGTGTGACTGTTCATGTGGAGTTTGTTTTCCGAAGAGGAACAAACTGGTTTCACTTCTCGCAGTACATAAATAATGACATGACATTTCAAAGTGGACCAGCGTGTTCATTGGAACGTTCATGATGTTTAGATCTAATATAAACGTCCTGAAATTTCTCCCTTTCCTCAGGATCCACTTTATGTTAGGAGTTATCAAGGGTAGTTATCAGAAGTCGAAAGAGACTGAAAGTATTGGTGACTACAAAACAATTGGTGGGGGCGGCGTTGAAAATGTTTTGCAAATACACCTTCGTTTGCATGTGCACAAAGTGCAAATCATTCATGCTTTGCAGCCGGTCGTTCCCAAAGTGCTGCTTTTGTTGGGGAGATTCTTCAACGATTTGATGTAGACAATGGTCATGTTGGGTACATTTGTTTCTCTAATGAAGATATCTATCACACCAAAGGGAAGGTAAACAAGCACTACATTTATGTTGGAAATCAGAAAACCCCCCCTACTGTGTTACAGCAGCAAAAATGTAACATAAATAAAAGAATAACCTCTTGTGATAATCATTGTCTGGCTTGCCCCATTGCAGAATCTCAGAATAAGCAGAATGTCAAGGGAAACCGTTTGGCTCCAAAGCTGGAACAAGTTGCACTTTGTACGTATGCAAACAAAGATATTGGATCAGAATTTTAACCATTGTCTTTTGTGTATTCCAAGTTCTGTTGACGCACGTCGAGTTGATTTTCGAGAACTGCTTCGACAAGCAACATGCACACTGTTGTTTTTACATTTGAATGTAGCCTACTAATTTTTCTAAGATCATTAGCACTAACACTTATCATGCCAATACTTTTTATTCTTGGCACTAAAGATATCCCATTTTGATACTAGTTACTGCAGCGTTAGCTGCATGGGATTTTTTTCTTATATATATATATATATATATATATATATATATATATATATATATATATATATATATATATATATATATATATACATATACAGGGTACATATACATATATATACAAACATACACACACACACACACACACACACACACACACATAGATAGATGGATAAATAGATAGATAGGTACGTAACTAGATAGAAAGATATATAGATATACACAGACATGACAGAATTGAATTGACACCCAGAAAAATGCATTTCTGCTCTTATTTAATTCTTAATGTTATTCAGATTTACCTGATATGGTATATTTACTTAGATTTATGTTTCAGGCTACATACAAGAGTAATCAAGCATGCCACAAGCCAAAGGAGCAGTAGACCTATCTGAATTTCAGCGAGGTCTTATTGTGGTTCAACATGAAAGTGGACTTAGTCAACGCAAAATATCTAAAAACCTGCCAATACCCCTTTTTATTGTTAATAGAGTGTTCGTAGAATCCACCAGAGAGAGCAAGAAGGGCACAAAACCTCATCAAGGTCGTCCCGGGCCCTCAGAAAGAACCTTGCGTCTTGTCAAAAGAAATGTCGAAGAGGATCCACGTTGCAAGTCCTATGACATAGCAACACAAGCTGATGTCAGTCCCAGAATAGCTGTCAGGTATTTCCTTAAGCTGGGTTACTATGGCAGAGCTGCAAGAAGGAAACCACTCCTTCGTCCAGCCAATATCAAGCGCAGAAAGGATTGGGCTGCTGGGATGGTGGAGAGACCTGTGGCCTTTTGGAGTACTGTAATTTTCTCAGATGAGTCACGATTCGCATTATTTTCTCACAGTGGAAGAGTGTGGGTCTGGAGACTCTGTAGTCAAGAGTTTGACCTCAAAAGAATGCAGCCAACAGTGGAACATAGGGGCATTTCAATAATGGTGTGGGGTGCAATTTGGAGTGATGGTCGATCAGACCTTGTGGAGAGTCAAGGAAACATCAATTTAGGCAAATATGTTTCTATATTAAAGGAAGGACTCATTCTAATATTCTCCAGTTGTAGAATGAGTAAAAATGTCTTCCTATTTATGGAAGATGGAGCTCCTTGTCACACTGCTCAAGCAACACAAAATTGGTTGAACCAAAATGGGATCAGGAAACTTTCATGGCCAAGTCAGTCCCCGGATATGAACCCTATTGAACACATCTAGGGCATATTAGACTGACAACTTCGCAAAAAGAACAGGAAGCCATCTTCAAAGCCCGAATTCTTAGGATTAATACGGGAAACATAGCAAGAAATCCCTCATGATGATATTTGCGAACTGATCACTAACATGCCCAGAAGGGTCCTTGCATTAAAAGCAAAAGGGATGTCGCCCAAGTATTAGTTATTCATATTGCGACCATTTATAAGCACTTTAATTGTATCAAGTGCTTGTTTGATAAAATAAACTATTTCTCTTGGTGTCTATTCAATTCTGTTATGTCTGTATATATATATATATATATATATATATATATAAATGTATATATATATATACATACATACATACATACATACATACATACATACATACATACATACATACATATACCAAGGCTTCCTCCCCCTTACAAGGGAGGTAGCCAAAAAGGGAAAGGCATAAAATCATTTCCACCCATTCCATCCCTGAATACACTCCACACCCCTCCACCCTCCCTCTTATCTTAGCACCTCCTGGATGACGGATCATCCCTGCACCTTGTCCACTACCCTGGGTCAGAAGCAGTGTCGCAAGACACAGCACATCCACAGCAAGGCCGCTTCATTAAATCGGCGACCCCCCCCTCTCCGTCCCCCATTGTATAAAAGGAGAGGACGGGGAGAAATCCCTTCGGGCTGCGTCAAATTTTGCTCACACATACTACCTCACCCCCTATCCACCCGCCCATTCCACCTCATGCAATCACAACATCATCCATATACAACCATTCTCCATTCACCCCTGTCTTCTGTCTTCTCCCGTCCTTCCTCAACAGACATTCCCCTCTTCCCCAAAGCCCCCTTCACCCCATCCATCCACCTCATCCTAGGACGTCCCCTCATGTTCACTCCCTCCACATCTGCCTTCCATACCTCTTTTACTAGTCTTTCTTCACTCATTCTTTCCATGTGTCCAAACCATCCTAATATTCTTTCATCAACCCTATCTCCCAGCTCCTTTTCCACCCCTGTTCTCCTCCTCTCACATCCTCTCACTCTATCCAGCCTAGTAACCCCCACCATACTTCTCAGACACCTCATCTCAAACACATTCAAACTCCTTCTCTCTTCTTCTCTTATGTTCCATGTTTCTGCCCCATACAGTGCTGTTGGCACAATCACTCCTTCATACAGTCTCCTCTTAGCATCCATTCCCAAATGTCTATTCCTCATTACACTCTTTAATCCACCAAGGCATTTACTCGTTTCTCTCAATCGACATTCTACCTCCACCTTCACTCCACCTTTTCCTGCCACATTTGCACCCAAGTATCTAAAACTATCCACTTCCTCCAGTCGCTCTCCCTTAAAGCTCACTTCCAGTCTACTGCCACTTTCACCCCTTGTACATCTCATCACCTTACTTTTACCCACATTTATCTTTAGCTTTCTTCTATCACATACTCTCCCAAACTCTATCACCAACTTCCTCAATCCCTCCTCCGATCCTGCCACAAGCGCAGTGTCGTCCGCAAACAACAGCTGGCTCACCTCCCACTTTTCTCCATTTTCTTTAACCATCTCCAATCTCTTACCCACTACCCTTGCATTTACCTCTCCCACCACCCCATCCATGTATAAGTTGAACAACCAGGGCGACATAACGCATATACTCTGTGTACATGCGTGTTTGCATGCGTGTGTTTGTATGTATATATACACACTAACCTATATATTTTATTTCTATCACCATGATATTTAATCTGCCTTAGAGAGCCCCTTTGTAGTCATCAAGCTGGTTTTATTTTAACCTGCCCCCGCTACTGTATTTTATTACTCAACTGTGTATGGCCTTTCCCATAACAAAGGGGAATAAACTCAAGCCTAGATCAAATTACCCTCCAGCCAAATTAACTATTTTTATAGTTATATTGTTACAAGTAGATTGTCAAGGACACGATAACAAAACAAAATGCTGTAATAGTTTTTTTTTTTTTTTTTTTTTTAAGGAAATCCGTGCTACTTGATGAAAACGTTGTATCCACGGTTTCACCTTCCTTGACGACGGTATGATTGTCTGCTACAACCACAAGTTCCACATCTTTATTTAGCTACTGATTTAGTGACACACAGTTGAATAAAATCAACTGGCGGCGTGTAGAATATAAGGGGAAGTACGAACTGGTTTAGAAGGAATTAATTGATGTTAGATTTATCCTTACCCTCGTTGGAAAAAGATACATCAAACAGCTGAATAACATCACCTGTCGACAGCTAGATCAATAATAAGAAACAAACATAATCTTCAAAGGGTCTAAGTTAACTTCGGTTTAATTTCTTGAAATCATTGTAGAGTTTCATTCAGCAGAATAAGATCATTTGGCGACAGTCTGAATCAAGAATACAACGAAGATTTGTATTGATTGATTGATTTATTTGTTTATTTTAATCTGACGTTTCAAATATGTACCTGGAAACTTATTAGGGCTGGAAGAGAAAGGTGAAAGAAGCCATGCTCTTCTA
>NC_134801.1:34491732-34494232 GCF_046742065.1 Oratosquilla oratoria | reverse complement strand
AAGTCCGAAAGAGAGAGAGAGAGAGAGAGAGAGAAAGAGAGAGAGAGAGAGGGAGGAGGGGAAGGAGGGAGAGTGAGAGAAGATATATATATATATATATATATATATATATTAATATATATATACTTCTATATATATATATATATACACACATATATATATATATATATATATATATATATAGAGAGAGAGAGAGAGAGAGAGAGAGAGAGAGAGAGAGAGAGAGAGAGTATCATACATACTTTTTTAACTTTGAACATATTTGTGGGGTCCCTGATTTTGAGCTCAGTAGGAAAAAACATGTTCATACATTATAGAAGACATTTGTGTGATTTGTCTCTAAAATTTAGTATCCACCAGCTTTTTTCAGAAAAATAAAACAATCTAGCTTCTGGCAATTAAACGTGTAAGTCATTGGGGGGATCAAAACATGCAAGGGCTTAGGTCAAACAACATTTTATCTATTTATATACCAAGGGCTTTTCCCCCATATATGAGAGGTAGCCAAGTCAAAAGGCACGGACCAATTCCCACCCATTCCATTACCATTTACCACATTTGTTTCCCTCTCATATTAGCTCCTCGTGGATAAAAGGTCATCCTAGTTTCCCGTCTACTACCCTGCGTCCATAGTAAAGCCTCTGAACAACATCTAGACAGTGTGATAATCTAAGTATGGGCCAGTAATGGAACCTGGATTTGGAGATCTTGCAAGATAAGATGTCAGAAAAAAATCGTCTCTACTCTAACTCCCCTCAAAACCAGGAGAAGTCACACCCCAGAGGTGGACTGTCAATCACCCACCGACCAGAGTCCAGAATTCCCCTCCATCAACTACAAATTTTCTCTACTTTTTCACATCAAGAAAGCTGACTACAGGCGACTATTCTTTTCCTCTTCCTACTACTATCAGCTAGTAACATAGAAATAGACTCATACTAACAGGGTAAAGATAACAGTCCAACTTTTATTTCTGGAGAGATCTATGGGAGGGTCTGATGGCCACTGTCGACTACGATGGGGCTTTGGAGTCTCCTAGCAATGGAACTTGAGGCAACAGTTAATTATTTTAGTTTGTAAGCAAAGAGGGGGAAGTAGCCATACCCCCTCAGCACCGTATCGTATTGTTTGGCTTTTGTTGTGACATGGGAGGGACCATTTTTATTATGTAGTTGAGGGTCGGATGTCGTTCAGGCCGAGCTGCCCACTTCAGAGAAGACCGAAGTCCTGTAGCATTGCGTGCAACAAACTAGTGTACGAAGGGAATTAATTGAAGATATGTGAACCCGATAAGGAAAGAAAGAAGGTAATGAAATAAAAACAAACAAAAAGAATGGAAGGGCGGAAAAGCGAACGAATAAAAGGAAGAATGTAAAGAATTAAACAAGGAATGATAAAGAAATGAAAGAAAAAAGGTAAGAATGGTGAAGAGAAAGAAAGAAAGAAAGAAAGAAAGAAAGAAAGAAAAAATAAACAGAAAGAAAGAAAAAAGAGGGAAAATAAAGAAAGAAAGAAAAGTAAAATAGAAAAAGAAAGACATAAAGAAAGAAAAGAAGAGAGAGAGAAAGAGAGAAAAGAAAGAAAGAAAAAAGAAAGAAAAAAGAAAAGAAAATTAAAGAAAGAAAAGGAAAAAAAAGGAAGAGTCAGAAAAAGACAATAAAGAAAGAAAAAGAAAAAAGAAAAAATAAGAAGAGACAAGGAATGAATGCAGATGAAAGAAAATCAAGAAAGTAAGATAAAATAAGAAAAGAAAGAAAGCGAGAAAGAAAACAGAGAAGGTCCCCCTCGTTGAGGTCGATTGTCTGGAGTCACAAGTGTTCTCGAGGCCGACACAAGAGCCCCGACCGAAGAATGAGATGAAGAACACAAGAGCCTCAGCTTATGTATATGGAAGGCCCTCGTCATCTCCTTACCGAATTAGAACCCATGACTTGTTTTCGTTTGCTGAAGGCAGCAGGGAGAGGAGGAGGAGGAGGAGGAAGGGAGGAGGAGGAGGAGGAGGAGGAGGAGGAGGAGGAGAAGAAGAAGAAGAAGGAGGAGGAGGCGAAGGCCTCGAAAGGGCATTTCATTCAGTTCAAGAAGCAGCGATCCAAACTCGAGGATGGAGACGGGGAGATAAGGAAGGCGGGATCTTCGAGGGGCTCGTGCCACTCAGTACCGGAGTCCATTCTCTGGATTTGTTTATGGATAAACTCAAAAGGGTTTTATTTTCAGTTTGAGGGATAAGTGGACACTGACATGAACGGAGTCTTGATCAAAGGAAATCTACATCAAGACGGGGTCCGATTCTTGGATGAGAATAATGTACCAATGTAAAGGTAATGGTATCAATTTCTTCCTTATCGGATGTCACTTATTGTTCCTTTCACTCTCTCTCTCTCTCTCTCTCTCTCTCTCTCTCTCTCTCTCTCTCTCTCTCTCTCTCTCTCTCTCTCTCTCTCTCTCTCTCTCTCTCTCTCTCTCTCTCTCTCTCTCTCTCTCTCTCTCTCTCTCTCTCTCT
>NC_134801.1:34479232-34484232 GCF_046742065.1 Oratosquilla oratoria | reverse complement strand
GTGGAGACTGATTTGTGAATAATTGTGAAACTGACGCGGCCCAAAGGGAATTCTCGTTCGTTATAAAAATTCTCCAGTGTATGAAGAAGAAATTACAACAGACTCCAATTTCCCTAGGTGCGACCTTATAGGAGGCTTATGGTACCTCGTGGTATATTGTCCTATTCCCACCCTAACCAAACAACATAAAATATTTTCTCTAAGTGAATCACGGACCGAAACGGTGACTGTGGCTGATTACCTAACGGCTTCGAGTCTTCTGGAGGAGAGACGTGGGACAACAGATTGATTGACTTATTTCTGTCATTACTATATTATCAATAGTGTTGCTATCATTATAAACAACTACGGAAATGTTCATTTCCAAGGTAAGATTATTATTTTTTAAAAAACAAATGTTTGAATTATCAAAAAGTAGAATCTTCAATATTTTTTGAAAAATATAACCTAAATTAGTTTATAAAGCTATTTCATCATCAGAAACACGGAAATACAGTGCACAGTTTGTATAGGCAGAGGCCCTGTACATAGTTCCAGGCTGCAGTTGTTCAGAAATGTTTCAATGGACATTCTACATCTTATATTTAGTCTGTCCCGTCCAACTCCTTGCTCGTAGATTATAAATGACCTATTTGGTTTGGAATGGGCCACCTTAGAATTAATCATTCATAATTGACATTGTGTTATGAGTAAATTCTATAATAAATAATAGATTGATAAAATATGTGCACAGTCAGTGATATACAATAAGCGTTCTATTAAATGGTGAATTTGTCATTTCTAATAAACAATAACATTAAATAGATATGTCTAGATAACTAAATTTCAGTAAGAAATATTAGAATAGCCCGCTTTTTTATCCTTATTAGATCGTAACCGCAGAAAACAATTACTTGGACCCAATCTAGATGGATATCATATATTAAGTCAAAGAGAGGCGTTTGGAGAGATGAGGAATGAGTAAAGATGACTAAGCGCCCATTTGTCTCCTAGATCTAAGCCAAAGAGGTTGGTGAAAGTAAGGCACGGATGGTATTGAACGCAATGTCTCATTTCCCTCGGGAGACGCTAGAGTGAAGTAGGTCTTCCACTATTTGGGAATTACAGGGTCGGGGGGTCCTTCAGCTGTCTTCGGGGGACCGACTTCAAGCTTGCAAGGCGAGTGAAAGCAAGGACCTATCTATTAGAACTATATTGCAATCCTTTATAAAAGTGGTTCCCAAACTTTTTTCTGTCATTTCCCCCCTGCACCCAGTTCAACCATCCAGATTTCCCCCTTCATGTGTATGAGGGAAAGAGTAGTTAAAACACACTGTGACTATTTACTAATTCATTTTTCAAATGTACATATATACTGATAAACAGGCATTCTCTCTCTCTCTCTCTCTCTCTCTCTCTCTCTCTCTCTCTCTCTCTCTCTCTCTCTCTCTCTCTCTCTCTCTCTCTCTCTCTCTCTCTGTGTGTGTGTGTGTGTGTGTGTGTGTGTGTGTGTGTGTGTGTGTGTGTGTGTGTGTGTGTGTGTGTGTGTGTGTGTGTGTGTGTGTGTGTGTGTGTGTGTGTGTGTGTGTGTGTGTGTGTGTGTGTGTGTAACCGTCCTAACACGAACACCCTTGGTATTATTGTCTCCAGTGACCCATAGTGACAGACAATATTCCCCGGAGACGGGGCATGATGATTGTATGTAACACTTACATAGTACCACTATCTCGCCATCACCATTTCGGGGGATCCTGAATGATTATTGTATTATGTCTCCATTTAAAGAATGTGTATAATATATGACATGTCCTCTAACACAATGCTGTGATAGATGTACTATTGTTTGCCGCCCACGGGCGTAATAAATTTATTAAAACCAAAAATCTCTCTCTCTGTCTCTCCCTCAGACATGAGAAAATTCATCTGAGATTTTTTTAGTTCGTAAGTAGTATAATTAGTTCCCCCCTGGTAGCTTCAAATTTCCCCCCAGTGGGAAATTTCCCCCAGTTTGGGAACCCCTGCTTTATAATAACAATAAATTTCCATTAATTACCAGATTGCCTATTTATATACACATGTATGTGTATGAATGTACTTACGTATGAAGTATGTACCTACTTACGTACGTATGCATGTGTGCAATGTATGTAATGTATACATATATGTTTGTGTATATGTATATATTTATGTAAATTTATATGTATATACACATTCATGTATGTATGTATGTATGTATGTATGTATGTATGTATGTATGTATGTATGTATATATGTATGTAATTATGCTGGTATATTGAGACAAGTTGATGAAGGTGGAAAAAGAAGTCACGGATCTAGTTCCGAGTTTCTGAGATTTATTCCTGACCGGTTTCGCTCTATGCTTCTGAAGTCACGGGTCTAGTTCCAAGTTTCTGAGTTTATTTTTAACCGGTCAGGAATAAACTCAGAAACTCGGAACTAGACCCGTGACTTCTTTTTCCATCCTATAAGTATGTATGTATATATGTATGTATGTATGTATGTATGTATGTATGTATGTATGTATGTATGTATGTATGTATGTATGTATGTATGTATGTATGTATGTATTTATGTGTATGTATGTATGTATGTATGTATGTATGTATGTATGTATGTATGTATGTATGTATGTATGAATGTATATATGTATGTATGTATGTATGTATGTATGTATGTATGTATGTATGTATGTATGTATGTATGTATGTATGTATGTATGTATGTATGTTTAAGGAGTATAAATTTGAAATCTGCGACCAGTTAACAGAAATATTTAATAAGTCGGTAGACACTGGTTTTGTGCCTATTGCTTGGGGGCAGGCAAACGTTGTTCCTGTTTTCAAAAAGGGAGATAAATCGGCTATATGCAACTACAGTCCAATCAGTTTGACATCGAGAGACATAATAATTTATATTCGTGACTCACAGCATGGTTTCCCCAAGGGTAGTTTGTGTGTGACTAGCCTTCTATCTTTTTACACTAAAGTATATAAGGCGTCAGATAACAATGATAGTTACAATGCTATTTACCCATGGCATAGGAGGAAAAGTTTTAGAATGGATTAGAGCTTGGATCAGAGACAGAAAACAGCGGATCACCATAAATGGTGTAAAATCCAAATTGGGGAGTGTTTCTAGTGGAGTTCCCCAGGGCTCGGTTTTGGGTCTCTTATTGTTCATTATGTACGTAAACGACTTGGACAATGGGATTAATAGTGATGTTAGTAAGTTTGCGGACGACACTAAAATAAGACGCCTAATTAGGTTAGGAGACGACGCAGAGATTCTGCAGAATGATGTTAACAAATTGTTCACATGGTCGGTGAAATGGCAAATGAACTTCAATATCTCAAAGTGCAACATGTTAAACGTAGGGCTACACAACCCCGAAAACAGATATAGCTTAGGTAACACGTTTTTAGAGAAAACTGAGTGCGAGAGAGACTTGGGAGTTCTAGTGAGTCCTGATCTTAAATCTAGGAAATAGTACATTAGTGCCAGGAGTAAAACTAACAGAGCATTAGGTTTCATTGCTAGGATGGTTACGAATAGAAGTGCAGAGGTAATTACCAAACTCTATCTAGCGTTAGTTAGACCCATCCTTGACTATACGGTACAGAGGAGAATGACTAAAATGATACATGGGCTCAGAAATTTACTTTGCGAAGAGAGGCTCAGACACCTTAACTTACACTCTCTGGAAAGGCGCAGAGTGTGGGGTGATCTAATGGAGGTGTTCAAGTGTTCAAAGGCTTTAATAATGGTGACGCAAACAAGGTCATCATATCAAGACAACAGGACAGGACTCGCAGTAATGTATTTGAATTGGACAAATTTAGATTTAAAAATGAAATAGGCAAGAATTGGTTTGGTAACATGGTGGTCGATGAATGGAATAGACTTGGTAACCATGTAGTGAGCGCTGAAACTATCGGTTGTTTTAAGAAACGGTTAGACAATCTTATGTATGGGGATGATAGGTGGTAATAGACATGGAACTGCCTAGTGTAGGGCTTACGGTCTCTTACAATTTCCTTCATTCTTATATTCTTATGTTCTTATGTTTGTATATATGTTTGTAAATATGTAAGTTTGTATGTATGTGTTGTAGTGCTTAAATGTACGACTACAACACTGATGGAAAATGATAAACTGCGGACACTTTATATGTAAGCATGTATGTACGTATGTATGTATGTATATATGTATGCATGTATGTATGTATGTATGTGCTGTATGTATGTACTGTATGTATGTATGCATGTATGTATATGTATGTAAATGTATGGATACCATATATACGTATATTGTGTACATGCTTATATATATATATATATATATATATATGTGTATATATATATATATATATGAATTATGTATTTTGGGATCAACTGGAAGGTGACCATGTTTATCCACATGTATTACTATGGACAACACAACCGTATTAAATAAAGGATCATCCAAGAAACTAAGGAAGACAATTGAGGCAGCATATATCAACACTAATAACAACATTAACCATAGAGAAGGATTTATATGTTTAGCAAAAGCCACAAGCTTATTAATAATAAAAGAATACGCAGATAAAATAACAAGCTCTCCGAAGCGTCCCATAAGATGACCCGTCCGTGTATAAAACATCCGGTTACGTTTGAGTTGTTAGCTTTGTGATCAAGACCCTGCGGGTCGAAACGTTAAGGCGTAAAATTCCCCCATTTCTCCTCGTCAACTTCTTTCACCTTCAACATTATATATATACATATATATATGTGTGTGTGTGTGTGTGTGTGTGTGTGTGTGTGTGTGTGTGTATGTGTGTGTGTGTGTGTGTGTGTGTGTGTGTGTGTGTGTATACATATATATATATATATATATATATATATATTTGTGTGTGTATAAGTATATGCATGCATGCTTATGCGTATATATGCATGTATGCACATGTGCAGGTGGGTACGAAGGCACGTAAGGAGGTAAGTAATTAACGGAGGCAGGTAAGC
>NC_134801.1:34461732-34471732 GCF_046742065.1 Oratosquilla oratoria | reverse complement strand
CAAATTATAATGTTATATACAATTTGTTCTCTGATAAACATAGCTTCTAGAAGCTTAAGTTTATGTACATCCCTATTACTTGCTATAATCCTAGTGTTTGAAACTAGGTATTCTCGGGTGGCTGTTAGGTTATGGTATTTCTTTAAGTGATGTTTTATAGCCCCATTTTGTAAATGCATAGTAATTCTCCTACTGAGACTACATCTAGTAAAACCAATATATGCTGTATGACGGGCTACACAGTTCCCAAATCCCTACCCCTCTTACAGCGTAGCTAAAACTCTTCATGATATAATTTCTCCTTATATCCCTAATACTTATTCTTTAAAGTCTAGGGATGAATTCATAGACATCTTAAAAGATAATAAGCCTAACGGCATTATAGCATCGTTGGATGCTGCTAGTTTATTTTCAAATGTCCCTGTGCATAGGACTATTAACATCATTTTGGAATATGTATATGAACACGCAGATTTCCCCCCTCCAACCATCCCGAAGCACATAATGGAAGAGATGCTGAAAATCTGCACTACCGAGGCCCCCTTTAAATGTCCAGAAGGAAAGTTGTACGTCCAGCACGACGGGATAGCGATGGGTTCCCCCCTGGGAGTACTCTTTGCCCAAGCGTTCATGTCGGCAGTAGAGGAAGCAGTCTTTAAAGATGACGTCACCAAACCTTCATTATACTTCAGGTACATAGACGACATCTTTGTGTGCGCACAGTCAGAAGCCCTTCTCCAGGGATTGAGACTGCGCCTCCAGGAGGAATCTGGTCTTAGCTTCACGACTGAAATGAATAAGGATGGCAAACTCCCTTTCCTCGATATTTTAGTGGACTCTTCTTCCGGGGAATTTACAACGAAGGTGTATAGGAAACCTACGAACTCTGAGAAGTGTTTGAACTACAAAAGTGAGTGCCCGACTAGCTATAAAACCAGTGTGATTAGAGCGTATGTCCGGAGGGCTATCAAAGTGTGTTCTTCCTGGCAGGCTCTGCATACAGAATTGCAGCACATCCGCCAGATTCTGGTGAATAATGGTTTCCCTAATAGTGATTTTGATGTAATTTGTAATAAAATGTTGTGTGACCACCTTTCCCCACAAACATCCCCTAAGCCCCAATTCATTGATATATACTACCATAACATCTTCAACAAGGGTTACAAGAAAGATGAAAAAATAATTAAAGACATCATCACTAAGAACTGTCATCCGGTATCTAAAGATAAGGAAATCCGGGTGGTTGTATACTACTCCAACCCTAAAGCTAGTTCATTGGTTATTACTAATAACTTAAATAGTAATACTGAGACTATGTCTAAAACTAATTGTGTTTATGAATTCACCTGTAGCACCGGGAACTGTGTAGCCCGTCATACAGCATATATTGGTTTTACTAGATGTAGTCTCAGTAGGAGAATTACTATGCATTTACAAAATGGGGCTATAAAACATCACTTAAAGAAATACCATAACCTAACAGCCACCCGAGAATACCTAGTTTCAAACACTAGGATTATAGCAAGTAATAGGGATGTACATAAACTTAAGCTTCTAGAAGCTATGTTTATCAGAGAATGTAGTCCTATCATTAATATCCAATGCAACATGACTTCTGTCATCGCTTTGTATAGCAGCACCAAGCTACTACCTAGCATGACCTCTCTCCGAAACCCCCCCCCTCCACCTCCTCCTACCCACTCCTTCCATCATCCTCCCCCCAACCGACCCCGCAACCCCCTAACCCCCCAGCCCCTCCCCCAACCCTCTTCTTCTCGTATTAATGAGATACCACCCCCGCCCCCTCTCCCGCCCTCCACCACCACCCAAGCCGGCTAGGTGCATATATATGTCACCAAGCGAAGGGTTTTCTTCGTCATTTCATCAGACCTTTAACTATTGTAAGTAATGGTCCCCATCAGCCCATGTATAGTGTTTATTTTATGTGAATTTGCGCATTTATTGATATTTGCTTCTATATTTGTATAATTGGTTAGATTTACATGTTGTTTTCTATATTTCTGTACGTCATTATTATCTATGTTACAGAATTTCCTGAAGATGTCTCTTTGTTAGACGAAACGTTGAAATAAATGAATCATTTTGGCAACTTGGTATATGCCCACCCTCTAAATGGCAGAATATTGGTTAGAAAACTGGAGAATACTCACAAGAAGATCAACAACCTCACTAACGCTGTCGATTTTAACAATGCATGTATATATATATATATATATATATATATATATATATACATATATATATATATATATATATATATATATATATATATACTTTCCATATATGGCAACAATAATATTCCTCTATAGCTGGAGCAATGTCTGATCTTCATTTCTAAAATCGGGTATACAAGTACTCTCACCCAATCCTGGTGAGTTGTACCCTGATCCCATGCGCAGTTTAACAAACGTTCCAACTATTTTAATTCCTCCCTGGCAGTTTCATAAAAACATAAGAATGAAGAAGATTGCAAAAGACCATGTCCCTTACCACCTGCCATCCGTATCAATAAAGTGATCTAATCTACTCTTAAAGCAACTTATTGTTTCAGCGCTCAGTATATGGTTACTCAGTCTATTCCATTCGTTAACCGCTTTGTTGATCAAGCAATTCTTGCCTATCTTAGTCTTAAACCTAGAATTGTCCAATTTAAGTTCATAACTATGAATCCTGCACTCCTGTCTTCATATGATGACCTTCCTACATCACCCTTGTTAAAGCCGTCGTAGTTGGTCGTCTCCCGGGGCTATTCCACTTTCCGCTGACTCTTTGGAAAATCTAATTTCTTTATCAGATGCTTCAGGTTCCTTCTCGAATATCTCTTGTCTTCTGTTTTCATCTTCCATCCTCTCGTCTTCCAGTTCATCTTCATTTTTAATCTAGATTTTCAGTAATTGCTCCAAGTATTGTTTTATCTTTAAGCTATATCATCTGCTAACAAATTAATTCCAGCATAGTCCTTAGCAGAGTTAATTTCCAGTAGCACAAGAAATGTTTATTCTACATCAGATCCAAGCTTCTCTTACACCTCATTTTTTTTTTCCTCTTTTCACTCTTCCTGTCGTCTTGCCTCCATTTCCAGTTTCCCATCTTCTGGGCTTCTGATTTTTATCCAGCTTCTGCAAGACTTCGTTTTTACGTAGCTACATGCACTTTCTATGACCACCAAGTGGATATACTGTAGATATATTACATTTTCTCTGTTTTCACTTCTCATTGTCTCTATTCCTATTTCTTATATAAATTCTAACATATGGTCGATCACTTTTCACTATTAGCTACTGTGTGATTGTGTGTGTGTGTGTGTGTGTGTGTGTGTGTGTGTGTGTGTGTGTGTGTGTGTGTGTGTGTGTGTGTGTGTGTGTGTGTGTGTGTGTGTGTGTGTGTGCGTGCGTGCGTGCGTGTGTGTGTGTGTGTGTGTGTGTGTGTGTGTGTGTGTGTGTGTGTGTGTGTGTGTGTGTGTGTGTGTGTGTGTGTGTGTGTGTGTGTGTGTGTGTGTGTGTGTGTGTGTGTGTGTAAAATTAGTATGGCGGTGAGATAATATAACCCTTTGAGACGTTCACCATAATAATACAATTACAGTTATGCACTCTTTATGACAGAATTTGGCATGCCTAATTCCAGACAACCTTATTCAAGTGAGGGCTGGACTATATGCTGAAGGGGTTGGTGACGCATCTTTAGCTGCTCAGGTAATTTGTCAGCAATAGCCAGTGGTTTCTCTCAGGACAATATTACACGAAAGAAGTGTCATAAAAATAGTAAAGATATAAGAAGGTTAGCATAACGGAGAAATAGTAAAAGTTAAATGTGCTCAGTTTTTTTTTTTTTTTTTTTTTTTTTGGGGGGGGCGTGTTTAGTCTCTAGTTATAAAAGAATGCCGAGTACCTCTGATCCGTAGGGATGTCACTTAAATTAGTGGCTCTCAACCAGGGATCCGTGACTCCTTAGAGGGTCATAGAGTTTCACAAGTAAGGCCTCAAGCCGAAAACTAGTGATTGTTAGTGGATGCACAGCGATTAACCTTAGTGATGAATTGGTCTCAAGGAGGCTAGAGAACAGTAGTACATAAGAAAGGGCTTACATGAAAAAAAACGTGTTGAGAACCGCTGAATTTTAGATGAATAAAGAAACTTGGCTTCAACAGGAATAAAGACAAAATGTGCCACCCGGTATGGATGGAGGCTATGGAATAGGCTCCCTTTCGCTTAGTAGGAATTGACACGAACATGAATGAAATAGCCTGGCGGGATCTAGAATGATAGGAAAAAGATCACTCGGTACGGGGAAGTTTCAGCATGGTCGTTTGTATGCATAGTGTACGTCTCCCACAGCTTATCATGTGTTTACTTTGCTCTTTGACACTTGGTGTTCAAACAATCACTCTTTTTCTAAGAGGGCTCTTTAATTCAGCAATGGGTATGTTTTTTCATTCAATTGCACTTACAAAAAACTCGCACTATCTACTCTGTCTTAGAATTTCTCACCATTTCTGTAAGGCTTTGACTGAGGTTAGCGTTATTTATTTATTTATTTATTTGTTTATCTATTTATTTATTTATTCATCTATTTATTTATTTATTTATTTATTTATTTATTTATTTATTTATTTATTTTATTTTTATTTGTTTATTTTTTTATTTATTTTTTTTTTTTTTTTTCTTCTTCTTTTTTACCTCTGTGTCTTCTTCTGTTTACCGTTTCATTTCTTGTCCTTGCAAAAAGAAAATTTAAAATCGTTTGTCATTTTTCAACTTCAATCACGTCGAGTCATTTAGGGGTTGATGCACTGAACTTTATGTAATTAATGTGGCAAGGATGCAGCTTCAATTCCATTTTTATTTTTCTTCGTGTGCAAGGCTTCTTTAATTCATATTGTGTCTGATGAACTCGCCAAAAAAAATATTTCTTTTGTATCTTTTCTTAGCCTCTTACATGTATTAGATTTTTAAGTACGTTCTTTGTGGAAGTGCGTGCATCAACCAAACTAATTAGCAGTGTTTCGGTTGATATTTTGCGATATTTCTGATATGCTTCTTTCTCAGAAACCCATCTCGATGAAACATCATCTCGCCTAAAGATAAATATGACTTCCTCACCTTTTTCCAGCTGTAATACATTTTTTCTTAGTGGGATATTGCTTTATATTTACTATTATTTTTTTTCTAAAGGCACACTTCGTTTTGTGTACACTTCGTCAGTTTTATTACCCGTGATTTTGCTTTTCGTTTCATAAAGTTTTCAGATATGGCCATTCACATTTAAGAATCTTTTGAGAAGGGTTATGTCGTTTTTTGCAGTCCTGTCGTCTGGCTTCCCCGATTTCTTCCTTTCTTGTGATTCTTTTTCTACAATTTTCCTTTTTAACTCTATACAGAAATGTTTCACTTTCCTTTCTCTACCCTGGATTCTGCTTTTTATGCCTCCTTAGTCTTCTCAGCCTTAATTTATTGTGTTGTCTGTCTTTCTTAGCACCCGTTTTTCAGCGTAAGCAGAGGACCCTAGAGATATGGAGAATCGATCAGGCTGCAACTAATGAGGTAATTTCAGTGAAGCTGAGTTCAAATTTTCGAGAAGCCACGGTTGGCAAGACTCCTGTGGGTTCTGCATCGGAGGGGTTGTCTGTCTTTTGTTTACATTTCTAGTGACCGAAATGTCCAAGTTAACTGAACTAGTACTACCACTGTTACTTCGTCTGCTGTTCTCTTCCCTGGTCCCCTTTCACCACTCTCTGTTGTCGTCTCTATGTGTTGTCTTTCTTTCGTGTATTTACTTTCTATAAATCGTCTTTTACTTTCTACTTTATTTTCACCATCTTCTTGTTACGTATGAATAGTCACTCTTTGTTTTTACTTGTAGGATTACTTAATAATCTTACTCTGTCCAAGAGAGAAGAATTAAACGGATTTTTTTTCTTTCCGAATATATACACTTGGTTGGTCAAGGGACTCCCATCCGGAATCCTCAATTTGTTCACCAGGCCAGTTCGTATTGATATTATGATTTCTTTAGTCCAATGATCTTTACTTTTACATCTAAGTACCTCCCCTAAGAGCGTGACTTTATTCCCATGAACCAATTAAATTTTCTCCTCCGCCCTTTCTCCGATCAGAAAGGCTGTTACAAGCCCCATAAGCAATATAGCTTACTCAAGCAATCTCGAAATCAATGCATCACTGACTTAGTTTACATAATGTTACATCAGCAAAAAAATGAACATTATACAGCAATAAAATCGGGTCCCCAACGGCTGTTTGAAGATATTTTGGGCGAGGAGCGAGCTTGTGCAATAACTTCGCCTACGAACAATTGTTTACCAAACATCCAGCTCATAAAGATAAAAATCTCAACACCTACCCCTCTGTCTACCTCACTTGTCTACCTTTATCTGCGAGCCTCATCAACGAGCCTCTTACAGCTAGTTTTAGATTATAGATATTGGCGGTGCTTTGGCTATGCAGGGACCAATGACAAATATTTGTTGGTTGTGGGCCTGCAGGGTAGATGCTAGAGAGAATCAACTCCTGTTGCTCATTTTCAAAACCCAACCCATGACGCCCCCTCACTTTCATCTAGTGGTGCAACCCCGAGAAGATGGCACTCGCTCTCTGGATCGTGTCCAACGTCTCTCTTATCAGTTTCAAACATATTTATTTTTTCTTTTTATTATTATTGTTGTTCTTTTTCGATATTTTTTTTTTTTTTAAGAAGAAAAAAATAGATAATAATGATAGATACATAAGTACATAAATTTTATAGCATAAATAATAATAAAAAAATTAATAATGCATAAATATAGTTAAATAGTAAACAAATAGGAAAATATCAAATAATAATACATTTGCAGATAAATGATAAACAAATAATATAAAACAAATGGCAGGCTTACTTAGGTGTTTATCTAAACGAATGTTAAAGCTTCGAACTGAACTACATTGCACTGCCTCTGCAGGAAGTTTATTCCATTCATCTACTACACGGTTGGCAAAATTGTTTCTACCCACTTCCAAATTAAATCTATTTCCTGACAGTTTGAGACCATTATTTCTTGTCAGATTCTCATTCAGTGTGAAAATTTTGTCACTTTTGATGTTGTAAATCCTCTTTAGAATATTAAAAACCTGTATCAAGTCACCTCTGAGTCAACGCTTTATTAGGGAAAACAGATTCATGTGTTTAAATCGATTTTCGTATGATTTATTTTTGATACTTGGAATCAGTTTTGTAGATCGCCGTTGTACTTTTTCTTCTTCTTCTTCTTCTTCTTCTTCTTCTTCTTCTTCTTCTTCTTCTTCTTCTTCTTCTTCTTCTTCTTCTTCTTCTTCTTCTTCTTTTCTTCTTCTTCTTCTTCTTCTTCTTCTTCTTCTTCTTCTTCCTCTTCTTCTTCTTCTTCTTCTTCTTCTTCTTCTTCTTCTTCTTCTTCTTCTTCTTTTTCTTCTTCTTCTTCCTCTTCCTCTTCCTCTTCTTGTTCTTGATCTTCTTCTTCTTCTTCTTCTTCTTCTTCTTCTTCTTCTCCTCCTCCTCCTCCTCCCCTCCTTCTCTTCTTCTTCTTCTTCTTCTTCTTCTTCTTCTTCTTCTTCTTCTTCTTCTTCTTCTTCTTCTTCTTCTTCTTCTTCTTCTCCTCCTCCTCCTCCTCCTTCTCTTCTTCTTCTTCTTCTTCTTCTTCTTCTCCTCCTCCTCCTCCTCCTTCTCTTCTTCTTCTTCTTCTTCTTCTTCTTCTTCTTCTTCTTCTTCTTCTTCTTCTTCTTCTTCTTCTTCTTCCTCTTCTTCTTCTTCTTCTTCTTCTTCGTCTTCTTCTTCTTCTTCTTCTTCTTCTTCTTCTTCTTCTTCTTCTTCTTCCATAAGGAGAGCTGACAACCAGCGACTCCTCCCCCTCCTATTGCCCTCAGCTGGTGGTAAAAAAAAATATATAAAAAAATAAACTAATACAGCATAGACAACAATCTTAAGTTTCTTCCCATAGAGATGTAAGGGAGATTCCTAGGAACGCTACTATTCATTGTGGTGCTATGGGTTTCCAGGCAGTGAAACTTGAGAGAATAATTATTTTCATTAAGTTAAGCAAGCACTTAATTTTTGCCAAGTTACATTGGGTTAGGCTTGGGTATGCCAATTAGTCATAATGTATGTAGGGACCCATTTTATTGAGGAGTTTTGTGTATCTATCTTTATTAACATATTAGCAAATAGGCATGCCATACATCAATACTATGAAATATTATATTGCCTAGGGACAGTGTTATATGACAAACAAGGAATCTCAGTTGATTGCTCTTTGCGTAGCTTGTCGACTAGGCTGTGCTCGTTATTCATTTATTATTTATTATTATTTTTTTTTTTTGCTATGATTATATTCCTTTATAGTTAAGTCTGCCATGTGCAAAACGTAGAACTGTGATATCAGCAATATGATGCATCCAATACTTTTGATTTTTCAAGTTTATTGATATCCGATTTTCAATGTAACAATCGGTCAGATCGTTTTTCTTCCTTGTTTATTTTTTTCTTTTTCTTTTTCCTTTTTCTCAGTATTATGTTGCCCTAAAGCGTGCCGCAACCCTAACTACCTAGGCCGTACTTTTTCCTTATCTAGTGCATGTAGCTCTTATCTAGTTTCTTCTATGGTGAAAATGACACCTAGCACCCTGGTCAACTAAATACTAGATCATCTAGGCTGTCTATCCCTATTTCCCTTTCACCTGTGAGAAAATCTCATGAAATATTCATACCTAACCTGCGCACATTTCCCTGTTCATTGACGATCTTGGTACATTTATGCCTCTAGATGACTTTATTCAACAAAAATAGAAAAAAAAATATTTGTCCAGCGAAAAAGTTATTAAACCTGTGTGTACATTCTTACCCTCATTAATCCTTTCCCAACCCGTATATCCTAGCTGTCGACCCCCCCCCTTTAGCTGCTCTATTAACCCGTATTTGAACGCTCTGGTGGAGATAAGGACCCTGTGCCAGGAGGCACTGTGTACCTGCGGCAGAAGCCGCCACCTTTGCCTTATTATGCACGTTAGGGACTGTTGGGGCAGGTAATAGAGTCACTGTTGGGAATCGGAGTAACATGCGGGATTCAAACCCACAATTGAGGCGAACGTGAGACCAGCATGCTTCCGTTTACGCCACTAGTCCATAAGAAATGAATTAAAGGTATCTCGGTTAATGTCACTCCAATCAAAGATTACCTGTTCATCTGCGTAGTACTACTGCAGTTTTCTTTGGAGTTAAACACCATTTTTTTTTTTTTTACTATCCTTCGGGAAAAAATCATATTTCTTATCCTTATCAGTTTTGTATTTGTGCCTTCTCCAGTGCGTATTTTCCCAATTGCGTTCACTTAGAGCATATAGGAAAGGCGCTACGCTTAGGGAGTCTTGTTTCTTGTTCTCTAATTATCATGCCACGTTTTTCAAAAATATATAATTCCAACTTGGACTCTATCGTACTATGGTCTATATCAGGAGCTTACGCATCTGTATGGAAAACTGCATTTTTTCATATCCTTCAGACAAGTGCTACTTTACTACTTGCTCCCATGAGCTCGTGACGTGTGTGTGTGTGTGTGTGTGTGTGTGTGTGTGTGTGTGTGTGTGTGTGTGTGTGTGTGTGTGTGTGTGTGTGTGTGTGTGTGTGTGTGTGTGTGTGTGTGTGTGTGTGTGTGTGTGTATGTGTGTGTGTGTGTGTGTGTGTGTGTGTGTGTGTGTGTGTGTGTGTGTGTGTGTGTGTGTGTGTGTGAGTGTGTGTGTGTGTGTGTGTGTGTGTGTGTGTGTGTGTGTGTGTGTGTGTGTGTGTGTGTGTGTGTGTGTGTGTGTGTGTGTGTGTGTGTGTGTGTGTGTGTGTGTGTGTTTGTTTGTTTGTTTTCCCGGTCGTGCTAAATATGCACGAGTATGTACCAAATTGTTCCCTGGTTGGGATTAACAGGTGATATATCCATGTAATATCCATTTTTTTTTTTTTTTCACCTCCA
>NC_134801.1:34439232-34451732 GCF_046742065.1 Oratosquilla oratoria | reverse complement strand
TGTATATATTTATATATATATATATATATATATATATATATATTAACAGGTAGATCTACTATCATGTCAGTTGTTGAGCCTTACAAGACTTCTCAATTCGTCTCAATTCTTGTAAATCCCCTCCTCTTCAGTCCTAATCAGCGTTTCCCGTCTCGCTTCAATGGCTCCTCTAACTCCATCTTTTCCTGGGTCTTTCTCTGCGTCTCCTTCCTAAAGGATTCCAGTGGCGGTAATGCTGCGGGGGAGTTTTTTTTTATCATTCTCCTTTTGTTCATTTGAATTTACAGATGCGTATGGTGCATCTGCACAACATGGAAATTAGCAGATAAAGACAAATTTAAGGCGTTTGGATAAGACGAGGACAAAAGAAGAAAGAGCAAAATCGAATTAACTATTTAAAGAAGTTAAAACAAAAAGCGACCAGCAGGGTCAGAATAGGAGAAGAATGAGTTTTATTGGAGAGGGATGGACCAAAACGTGATGAGTGGTATAGAAGAAGAAGAAAAAAAAAAGAAAAAAAAAGGAATCAGAAAAAGAGCGAGAAAAGAAAAAAGTAATGACAAGAAAAGATGAAAGTGGCTTATATCAATATAAACGGCATAGTTATTTGAAAAAGAAAGAATCAGATATACTATGCCTTGTCGACACTAAGCGGAACGAAAACATCGATTCCCAGGTGGGAGGTGGAAAATATCGTTTGTGAAGAAAAGACGGAGGAAATCGAATGAGAGGTGTTGTGACGATAGCAGTGAAAAAAAAGATAATAAAGATAGTGTGGAAATAGGGGAAGGAAAGGCGAAAATTATAAATATGAAAATAGCAGTTGAGGTGAACAGTAAAAAAGACATTGCGGGGCATATCTCCCCTAAAATTCATGAACATGGAACGAAGCCGAAAACCAGGAGATGTTGATGGTTATGGTTATTCAAATGAGAGTAAAAAATTAAAGATATGACAGCGTGGCACTGGTGACTTCAATTGTGAAAAGGTAAACTGGAAGGAGAGGAAAATAAGAGGAACTGAATAATCATGAGAAAATACATTTTTTAATATGGTATCAGACAATACAATGAGTCAAAGAAACAGCAAAGGGGTATAGGAGATGGCATACCAGTCAGACTGAATTTGATGTTGACTAAAGAATTAGATGTTACAGAGTTCTTTAATTGCCTATGTCCTCTAAGAAAGAACGATTAGGTAATTCTTGAATCCCATTTAGTCGTAGGGAGTGTAAAATCAAAAGATTAATCACACAGGCAAAAAAAAAGAAGTAACTTAGATACAATCATATCATTGGGGATATTGTTTGATGGAATACGATAGATTAGAGGGAGTACAGACTCAAGAGAGATACAGAAGAAATGAGATAGCTTTACAAATCATAAAAATTTGGCAGTGGAAAATACGTGTCAATACTAAGAAGGAGAGTGAATAAGAAAAAGTATTTGTTTAGCAGAAGATGTAGGCCGGAAATTAGTATGGTAAAGATGGAGAAAGCGAAGAAACAGCAGATGAAAGGAATATTACAAGTAAAATAGAAATCACAGGAGAAATTTTGGAAAGGTCTAATTGTTAAAAATATGACTGAGTCAAAGCCGTTCCATAGACTTATTAATGATAAACTGAAGCACAGAGAAGGAAATCACTACGCTGAAAGTAATTGACATAATCTATAAAGATGCAAAAAAGAAATAGTATAAATAACCAGAATGTATATATCAAGGAAAGCATAGTTCCAATCAACCTCTTTTAGATATCCACCCTACAAAGATGTACCGTCTTAACCTCGTAAATGCAGGACACAGGGTTTGAAAATAATTTATTGAAACTATCAAAATAAGACCATATACTTGACGGGTTTCCTTTTCTGGATTTCGATGTAGCCAGGGTTATAGTTCTAACCAGCCTTCTCTAGATATCCACCATAGCAAGATTGCATCGTCCTAACTTCGTGAATATAAAAACTGGGATTCCAATCCTGTATGTAAACTCATTTACTACAAATATCGAAACGAATATTCTACGGGTGGCTTTTCTGAATTTCGATTGAATAGAGAATATGTATTGCAGCGCGAGTTCTTTTCAGACCAACCTTAAAGATATTCTGCGAACTTTCTTGTATGTTAGTATAAATTTTGAGAATATACACAGTAATGTCCATTGTGAGCACTTTAATTTTTTTTTTTTTTTTTTTTTGTGACATACCATTGATACTACAAATATGGTGAGTTCCCTTTAATAGAAAAAAGAATGATTTCCCTGCTTTACATTTTTTCACAAAAAAGGAAAAAAAAAAGTTTATGTAGTCCTCCCTGTGGTACCGTTTCCTACAGAAAAATTAGCCCCCCCCCCCCCCACGTCCAGATGGAAATGTATTTACTTTTACACAGGATGCAATGGAAGGACTCCCTACGGTCACATAAGTAACACTCCTATCAAGTTTGTGATTTAGCGCGTAAGCTTACAGTCAGGTTGACAGCTTACCAAAGCGGTTTGTGCATTTTCTCTCTTCGGCGGGGAGACAGTCAATCTGAAAGATGGATGAACAAAATTCCAGCTCTATGAAAGACCGCCGGTTCTTTTCGTTTAGTTCGTGGAGTAGTGTCGTCGCATTTAAGTCTGTCTCAGTGAATCCCCTCATAATGATGAAGCACTTCTCATACTTCGTTTCGGCCACAATCTCATTTAGCTGAGGGTAGTGAGAGGGTTAGATTTTTTAATGAAAGTTTTAAAAACCTCCATTACTCACGTGATAGAAGATGGTCTCAATTCACCCGTTGAGGAGTGATGTTCCACTGAAGAATCTTATTCTGACTAATGTTAGTCCATAGCTAAGAACATAAGAATAGAGGAGACTGCAAGGGACCATAAGGCCTACACTAGGCAGTTCCATGTCCCTTACCTCCTGCCATTCCTCACTTACCACCCTCACTCCTCAATATTATACATGAATGACTGCTATATCTACACTTTCATTACTTGAAAGCGCAGGTTTAATCCAAATGCATAATGATGGGTACTAATATTTCAAAATGGAAATGCTATTCATTTAAGTTGAAATCTAGATGATTTTCTTTTCTCTACGGCGTCAACTCATGTTGTGACAAAATGACTTCCACATATCACTCCCACATACATTTGTGCTGAATATATAATGACTAAATTCATTTGCGGCAACTTTCCCTCTTGATAGAAATATGAAACTCACAATTGTGGTGGTCATTTCTTGTGAGTCTTAGTATAAAGCTTCGAATACGAAGAACAAAAGACTCGTGTAGACTTACAAATGCCTCTCAGAGATGATTCTCGGTATCATTATCTTCTCGTAATTTTCATTTTCTTTCCTCCATTGTTTTGAATTAGATAATACGTCTTTCCAAACACAGGTCGGCTTCAAATAACAGAACTTCCTTGAATAGCATATTTGTTGTGTTTCCTTGTGACTTTATGTTGAGGATAATCAGAGGGGGTGCCACATCGAAAAGATCAGAGACGTTTTAATCCAATTGTACACTTGACAACGTGAGAGGCCAGCTTATTATGTTTTCCAGTTCTCAAACACCTTGACCTCTTCCAGGTAGTCGCACCTCCGCATCGCCTACGTATTTTTACCGTGTTTTGCTGTGTCCCAGTAGATCAGCGTCCAATGTTTACATTGGCCAAAATGACGGAAGAATATCCTTGTTCAACTTGGGTGAATATGATTGAGCACACGTTTCCTTTTGAAGTACGATGCAGTGAAAGGTTAATTGTCGATCCACTGATTTCTGAACCAGACTAATAAAGTATGTCTGTGTACCACTCATACTCAGAGAAATATATTTTTTGACAGTTGTCATTTTGCTGATACTGATGTTCCTCCCATGGAAGCCATCCATAGTAATAATAGCCCTCATTTAACATTTGTATCTATATATTTTCAAAAACAAATTATTTACAAATAATCAGGTGTTCCTGTCGAGTTTCTATCGTTACTATTAATATTATTATAACTATATTGATATAATTCTTATGATTATTATAGTTTTTATCAATCATTACTATTATTATTATTATTATTATTATTATTATTATTATTATTATTATTATTATTATTATTATTATTATTATTATTATTATTATTATTATTATTAAATATCATTATTGTTATTGGTTATCATAATCATTGTTTTTATTATTATCATCATAAATTATTACATTCAGGTTATTATCGAATGACGCTGATGGTCTGAATGCTGTCGATGATAGTTTAACGATCAAAATTCAACTATGTTTACAGCGAGTCAGGAATGACTATTTTGATGGTGCGTAATGTAACTGTTGTAGACATGGAGGTCCTGGTTTCTTGAGTTTCATTTCCACCTTGAGTACAGTTAGGACAATGTCGTCTGTAGCATCCACGACCCGCATTCTTTGTCTGCACTGTGTTTCAAGTTATTATCGACTTACCCATACGTAAATCTCAGTGTAAAGATATCTCATATACACGTACGAGTATGTGTGGACACTCTAACTTTGCCTGTAAATGTATTTAGACTATTTATAATCATGAAACTTAGACTTCATGTAACTTGAATTATGCAAAGACAGATTTTTATTCCCAGATGTGTTCAGTATACTGCGGCTTCAAATGCACAAACTACAATTCAGATGGCGTCATTGCAGTAACAGTTTAACATTGGCTATAAAGATATTTTTTTTGTCATTATGCATTGATAGAGTGTTATCCTCTTAGAATTAACTGGATGCAATATATAATCTGATACTAGCAACATCTGTGAAACAGACAACCGATCTGGGTTTTCCTACATATTGACAACATGCTATCAACGAATCTCCCCATCTTACTTGAGCTGAACCGTCCCTAAGGAATTGTGACGTCAGTTGTTTTGGGGAACTTGCGGCAGCCCTGGTGTAACTCCGGGAAGTCTTGACTTCTGTCTGAGGCGGGGACACATAAATTTGCGGGAGATGATGGTGCAATATTTCCTGCACAATGGATACCGCACCCTGTCGAGTTTTGGTGGGAGTTGAAATGTGCCAAAACATTAGACAGAATCTAAACATGGCCAGCCGTCTTCAGATAAGCCCAATCCCCGACCTTTCTGGCAAAAGTTGGGAATACAGTAAATCTCTGGGCGAATTCATTTCCTACATCTACTGAAAGGCGGATATATCGTGTTAAGTATTCTTATTTTTTGTTTGGGTGGTAAGTGAAAATATTCAAGCTTATGGCTGATTTCGAAACTATACAGGATAAATGGTATTCTGATACGGTATAGTATGCACATAGATATTTCTCGTCAGATAACTATTTTCAAAGGGCAAGATGCATGAAAGAGGACCAGTAACTATGTAGGCCTGACTATTTGCTCACCTCTGCTATGAAATAATCAATCAGTGGATCTTAAACTACCTTTCTGAACCACCGAACTGTTTGTTTCTATTTGGACGTTTCTTAAATGAACGCTTCACGTGTAGACGCCTCCAAACCTAATCTAACCTATCCTAACCTTTATTAATCATAAAATTTTGTTTTAAGGTACGTTTTACTCAATACATTATCAACCTACCACAGTAAATGGCATTATATTCAGGTAAATACGTTGGTAAGTTTGGTTAAAATGTTTATCCTCGGACTTTGCCGCTTGGAGCAAAACAGCCCCATTCAAAAAACAAAAACTTAGTGCTCGAGACAACCGTTTGGTGATCATCATTGAGCCATGAACAATCATCGTTGAGCAATAATCGTAACGAACAAAACGTACCTTTAGCACAATATTTTTCCTAATTAAGCGTCCATATGAGACAACGCCTATCGAACAACCAACTGTAGCAGTCAAGATTTTCTCAATTAAACTAAATCCTTCTTCCTTTATTATTCTTTGATTATATCAAAAACCTGTCTCATACTCTCATCTATCTCTACAGCCCTTTTAAAGTTAGAAGAAAGGAAAAACCTTGCCTGGAACTTTGAAATCGACGGGAAGAAATCGTATGTTTCGCAGTTGTAATTTTTTTTCTTCATATAATATCTTTAAATAGTTCAATACTATTTCTATTATTATCACCTTATCTCTTTATCTATTCATCTGTCTATCCATGTGTTAATTTGTTTATTCATCTATTCATTCCTATATCTATTCATATATTTGTATAGCTATATATTTATCTATTTATTTCTTAGTTGTTTTGTATTTATCTATATGTTTGTTCATTTATCTATTTGTTTATTTACCTATTTGTTAATTTATCATTAAATATTTATTCATTAATTTGTTAAAATATTTATCTATTTATTCATTGACTTGTTTATTTATTTATCAATTTATTTGTTTATATATTTATCTATATATTTACTCATTTACATTTTCCTTCTTCTTTTTTTTTTCTTTTAAGAAACACATATTTTGGGAAATTTTTGTTGTGCGAGGTGGAGCCTGGCCGAATGGAGGCTAGTTGAAGGTAACGCACTGTACAGTCAGGCCGGTTCTTACACTACCCACTGCCGTCGTTGCGGCTTGTTGCTGTCTATAGCAAAGTCCCCCTTATGGTTCATTAGACCCGAAAGGTGATGATAGTATTTTAACCAGTGGGAAGATGTGATCGTCATATAAAGTTCTAGCTATGGACAAGTGATTTCTTCAAGCTAATTGAACTTCCAAATAATATGGCCGCATCCGGCATTAGTGTATTTTCCTATGCTGGATCACATTACTGAAAACGAATAGTTGAATTAAAACATCATCAGCATTTTGGGTTTCATATTGTTTCAGTGACTATTGAAAACATAGAATTTTTTATTCGTATGTTTTACGTGATTTCAGTAAAAAGCATGTAAACATTATAGTAAAGTCTATATTCTTATTCGTCGTGGAAGGGTTAGTGAAACGTAACCACGGAACCAAAACTACCAAGATTGGCAACACTTGATTGCAATACAGTTAGGAGGGCTACAGATCGAAGGTAGGTAGAGTGACCTCAGGGAAAATATTCTTACAATTGTGCTATACAAAATGATAAACTAGAGATTGGACATTTGAATAATAACGCAAACCTGTTTCTTATGTTTGTATGCCAGTCGTGTATCGATAGATGGTATGGGCATTTAAGAATAAGCTACTGAATTTTTTATCATCATGTATCACTCTATCTATCTGTCTATCTATCTATCTATCTATTTATCTATCTACCTATCTATCTATCTATCTATCTATTTATGTCTGTCTGTCTGTCTGTCTATCTGTCTGTCTGTCTGTCTGTCTGTCTGTCTATCTGTCTGTCTGTCTGCCTCTCTCTCTCTCTCTCTCTCTCTCTCTCTCTCTATATATATATATATATATATATATAATGTATATATATATATATATATATATATATATATATCTATATCTCTCTCTATATCTCTCTCTCTATATCTCTCTATATCTCTCTATATATCTCTCTATATCTCTCTCTCTATCTCTCTCTCTCTCTCTCTCTCTCTCTCTCTCTCTCTCTCTCTCTCTCTCTCTCTCTCTCTCTCTCTCTCTCTCTCTCTCTCTCTCTCTCTCTCTCTCTCTCTCTCTCTCTCTCCTCTTTTTATTTTCTCTTCCACCAATGTTAGCTCAGGATTCTTCAGTGGTTTGCACTTGTGATTTCAAATGGATTTTTCTTTTTAGTCACTTATGGCCTACTCGTCTTTCGAACATGTTGAGAAGTATATACTATAAATGAGTGTTTCCTCGTATAATAAAATCCCTATTACATTCCATGTTGTATTTTCCGGATAACACTTGCAGCATCTTACTATTAAAATATGTAACTTCTTAGAAAACTTCATAAAAGTTTCGTTAAGTATTTCAATGTCTTATTTCGGTCAACAATCATTTTGCGTACCGTGAAACCGGTCACGTTGTGTCGACAGCCCTAACCATTGTTCACATCAACTGAATGAATGTATTATTCAGAATATATAATCATCGTAATCAACCATTATTTCCTTGCAATATAGTCGCAGGACCCACTGCTAACTAGCACGTCCCTGATGGCAAACAAGGAAATTCCCCATAGATATATGGGGTACCGTCATAATTACGGCGCGGACCATTGGGCACCCTATAGATATATGGGGCTTCACCTAATATAATGAATAAGGTGACACCAGAGAAATATCTCACCAGAAACTAGTTGGCAGGGAGATGAGATTACTGCCAAAAGCCTTTCATAGCAAACATGAAAAGCACAAACAAAACAAAACCGGGCGTTCCTGTTGGATCGTCGTCTCCTAAAGGTCCAACCGCATTGCCCCATATGCTTACGGGTGGTGTGCCACCGAATGTGAGTAAGCACTATCCAAGCATACCCAAGCCTTGGGCATTAAACAGTATGAAGAAAATGAAGATCTATACTTACAACGTAAGAACTCTGTCAGAAGACCACAGGCTGAAGAGTTTAATGGAAGAACTAGACAACATCAAGTGGGACATCGTAGGACTGAGCGAAGTCCGAAGAACGGAAGAAAAGCTGATACAATTACAAGATGGTCACCACCTGTTCTACTATAGAGGTAAGGACAAAGAAAGATCTAGTGGAGTAGGATTCTTGATCAACCAAGAGATTGCTGGTAACGTAGTCAAGTTCAGTAGCTTATTAGACAGGGTAACTTGGATTGTAATTAGGCTGTATAAAAGGTACATTCTAAAAATAGTTCAAGTTTATGTACCAACTTCACAGAATTCAGACGATGAAATTGAATCCTTCAATGATGATTTAAGTTAGGTAATGGATCAAGAGAAAAGTAAGTACACGTTGGTAATAGGCGACTTTAATGCTAAAGTGGGGAAGAAGATGGCAGATAAGTAGTGCATTGGGAAATTTAGAGTAGGTGAAAGAAATGACAGAGGCGAGATGTTAGTCAATTTTGCAGAGAACTACTACATGAAGATAATGAATACTTTCTTCGAAAAGTGTGTAGGTCGTAAATGGACCTAGAGAAGTCCAAATGGAACAACGAAGAACGAAGTATACTTCATATTAGGAGGTGAGAGTAAGAGTGTTAGCAATGTTATGGTGATAAATAAAGTCAACATAGGTAGTGACCATAGAAGGGTAGGTTGCACAGCAAAATTCAATTTCAGAGCCGAGAGAAATAGACTAGTGTTAAAAAATAAAATAAGCCATGCAAAGAAGGAATTTCATTTAGAAATTAAAAATAGATTCGAAGCTCTAAGAACAAACGAGGACACCGTCGAAGATACGAATTTGAATTTAGTGAATATCATTAGGGAATCGGCAGAGAAAGTAGGAAGTACAAAAAGTATTAGAAAAAAGAAATATTCCAAAAATACAAATGACCTAATTAAAAGAAGAAGAACCATGCATACAAAAAGCAAGAGAGACGAAATAGAAAGAGTAGACCTAAATAAACTTATCAATAAATGGCAGAGGTCAGAGAAAAGAAAGAAAAAATGGATGAAACAGAGGAAACTATTCGGAAAGCTAATTTAGTAAGTAATCTTTCGTGTGGGACGGTATCAAAAGCTTTTGCAAAGTCTAGATATATTAAATCTATATTGTTTCTTTTGTCATAATTCGAGATGACTGTATTGTAGAATTCGAGTAAGTTAGTCACGCAAGAACGTTTCCGTCTGAAACCATGCTGGCTATCATTTATCAAACGGTTACTTTCTAAATGATGTTCGATAGCATCTCTGATGATAGTTTCCATTATTTTTCCTACGATTGAAGTCAAACTTATAGGCCTATAGTTATTCGGTTTCTTTTTGTAAAAAAAAAATTAATATGGGAGTAACGTTAGCTAGCTTCCATTCTCTTGGTACATCTCCGGATATGATGGATTTCTTGAAAATAATTTCTAATGGAACAACAATCTCATTTTTCATTTCCTTTAAGATTCTTGGATGCCAACCGCCAGGTCCTGGTGTTTTATTAACTTTGAGTTTATCTATACACCTTTTAATTTTTTCTTTTGATATATTTACCGTAGCGAGTAAGTTTACCCTAGACTTTTCACAGGTTTCAGTTTGGAGTTCACTTTGAGTTGTTTCGTTTACGAATACCGAGCTAAAATAATTGTTTAAAATATTACACATTCCTTCATTTGAATATTCAAGTTGACCGTCAGCAGATAATAGTGGACCAATATGATTCCTAATAACCTTTTTATCTCTAATGTAACTATAGAATTCTTTGGGATTCTCTTTGGATGTATCAGCGATGTTCATTTCGTATTGTCATTTTCTTTTTTTATTGTCTTTTTTAAATCTCTCTGTATTGATACATAACTTTCATAGTCATTAGATGCACCCGAGCATTTATATTTCTTATAAGCCTGTCTCTTTTTAGCAATACTTTTTTCAGTTTCTTTGTCGAGCCACTTTGAGCGAGCCTGATTTGGGGGACGTCTATCCTTAAATGGAATGTAAATATGAATCAACTTAGTGAGCGTATTTTGAAATGTTTCCCACATCTGATCTACAGGTCTTTCGCTTGATTTTGCCTCCCAAACTGTAAGCTGAAGCTCCTGACGTAGTCCTATGAACTGAGCTTTACTGAAATCGGGTATTTTAGAAACACAAGTATCTATTCTAAAAAAAAATTAGGAGTTTTAATCTAACTAAGTTGTGATCGCTATTTGCAATAGTTTCACCAATTTCTACATCAGTTACCATGCTTTCGTGGCTATTGATCAATAGATCGAGTAAGTTTCCATATCTTGTGGGCTCTTTTACATGCTGAATTAAGTAATTGTCTCCAAGAAAATCAATCAAGCGACTACCTACATGGAAACCAACCGAGAGAACAGGCAGGCTTTAGGAGCGGATACTCGACTCCAGACCATTTGTAGGCGATGAACCAACGAATCGAGAAAACGACAGAATACAATATACCTCTTTGTTTAGTTTTTGTAGATTACGAGAAGGCCTTTGACTTGGTAGAACAAATAGCAATACTAAACTCGCTACGCAATCAGGGTATAAACGAACAGATCGTAAGAGTTTTAGAAAAGATTTATGCGAAAGGTACCGCTATAATTCGACTACATAAAGATACAGAAAAGATAAAAATCAAGAAAGAGTACAGCAAAGCGATACAATTTTACCCAAATTATTTACAGTTTGCTTGGAATAGATTTTCAAAACGCTGAGTTGGGAAGAAAAAGGTTTGAAGATTAATGGCTAATATTTGAACCACCTAAGATTTGCGGATGACATTATTCTTATTTCGGAAACAGCAGACGACTTGCAAGATATTCTGATTGATCTAAACAAGGAGTCTCAAAATAGGTTTAAAAATGAATAAGAGCAAAACCAAAGCAATGTTCAGCACGAAAGTTCAAAGTAAAGAGATTATAATTGATGGTGAGAGTCTTGAAGAAGTTGAAGAGTATAATTATTTAGGCCAGATGGTGAAAGTGACAAAAGATCATGATAATGAAATAAGAATACGTATTACAATTGGTTGGAAAGTGTTTGGTAAGTATAATAAAATAAGCGAGAGGCTTTCTACCTTTATGTTTGAAACGTAAAGTTTACAATCAATGCATTCTGCCAGCAATAATCTACGGGTATGAAACTTGAAATTTGACGAAGGCGATGGAAATAAAGCTAAGGACGGCACAGAGGAGGATGGAGAGATCAATGGTGGGAATAACAATGAGAGACCGAAAGAGAGCAAGTTGGGTGAGAAAGTAGACTAGAGTGAAAGATATTGTGGAGGCGGTGAAAGAGAGGAAGTGGAATTGGGCAGGTAAGTTAGCGCGAACGACTGCTGAGCGATGGAGCAAGTGTGTTACTGAGTGGACGCCGCGAGATAAGAAGCGTGGAAGAGGGAGACCAGACAGAAGGTGGAGAGACGAGATTGAGAAGTTTGCAAGAATGACGTGGCAGAGGTTGGCGCGGTCGTGTGAATCATGGAATGCCATGAAGGAGGCCTTTGTTCAGCAGTGGACTCAGAACGGCTGATTTAATTGATTAATTGAATGCGTGCTGACGGGGAAATGACCGGTAAAGAAACATAGAGCACAACTTACAATGCGATTTCCATATGCATATTAAGTTTTCGGCGTTTGACTAAAAGACGGCGAAAGTAGATATCATCATGTATTCCATACTACAGTCAGAGATGACTTAGATAAGATTGGAATGAGAAGGCCGTGGTGAGGTTACAGTGTTGAGGTCACCTCTCCCTTACCCCACCCTACCCCTCCAGATAGCATCAGACAAGCCCATAAGAGACATGATACCTTTTACTTTTCCCCCATCGTAGGCTACATTTTTTAAGTAAGTACCAACCATCATTTATATTCATTCCTTCTATATTAATTATTTTCATCACACCATCTGTCTTATGCAAATTCAGTTTATGCTCATACACTTGAAGGAAAATCCATCATCAGAAAAATCAGAAATACTTGAAAAAGTTAAATAATTGCAATATGCTGTCGTTTTCGACTACATATTTCTTAGAGACAATCTGCTCCCCTCCTTTACACACAC
>NC_134801.1:34431732-34436732 GCF_046742065.1 Oratosquilla oratoria | reverse complement strand
GGAGTGCGAATGCCCAAGCCGGCTCTACATGTTTTAAACCTGTAACCCAACCGGCTGAAGCACTACAGGAATTTTCATCACTTGGGTCGTGATAATACACACACTCACACACACACACACACACACACACACACACACACACACACACACACACACACACACACACACACACACACACACACACACACACACACACACACACACACACACATACACACACACACGATTCGGTGGCGCGGTTGGTAGAGTCCCCGACTGCCACTACGGCGGTCCGGGTTCGAATCCTGTCAAGGACTGAAATAATTTCAGTATCGTTGCGCTTCGAGTCGTTACACTAATTCTCGTGGGCAGGGAGTTGGATGTGTGTGTGTGCGTGTAAGGTCACAGCATTACCCATAGATCGGTCATACGAGCTGTGAGCTCTCTTTCGGGAGAGAAATAGCTGTCGTTCACGGGTCCAGCACGTGATCCAAAGACCAAGGTGAATGCACACACACATTTATGTGTATATATACATATATATATATATATACATATATATGTATATATATATATTCATATGTATATATATGTATACATATATTCATATACATATATATATATACATATATGTATGTATACAATATAATACATATATATATATATATATATATATATATGTATATATATATATATATATATATATATATATATTTATATATATATATATATATATACGGAAGACTATTTTCTTTCCGACACTTGACTTCTCCCCCTTCATACATTTATCTTGTTGTTTCAAGCTCTTGGTCCTTGTTTTGCTACTCTGTTGGCAGTCTTGTATATTTTGGCAGTGATCCTTTTTTATTGACTTCTGTTGTTTCATATATATTTGTTTGTTTGTTTGTATGTATGTTTTTGCTTCGTCTGTTGTAAGAGATCACTTTTACCAAACCAACTAAAAAGAACGTCCACTCTCCCCCAGCTCATCATTCCTTGCTCTCTACTTTCAGATATTTTGCTGTCTTTTATTTCCAAGTTTAAGGAGTAGCGAGGAAGTTTGGGAAAAGTAAATTCTTTGAAGAAAGAGAGAACAGTAAAGATGGGGACGACATACGTTGTTTAGCAATTTTTAAAAGGACGTTTTGTTTGGACAGGTCTTTTCGTTGGGTTTTGCATTCGTTGTCGTTTATTATTTTTAATCATTCATTCAAACATTTACTCATTTATTTTTCTGTCTGTTTATATATTTATGTATTTGTTTATCTATTTAATAATATATTGATAAAAAAAATTAAATGCTTAGGTATTTATTAATTTATTTATTCCATTACCTATTTCTTTACTTATTTGTTCATTTATATTTGTATTCATTTGTTTATTCATTTTTAGCTTGTTTGTCTGTTTCTTTTTTTATCAACATTTGTTATTTTTCTATTCATCCACTGTTTTAGTTTCCTTATACTCGTATGTCTATGTGTCCATTTACATTTTCATTTGCAATTTTGTTCAATTTGCATAGATTTTGCGTTGCCTATTTGTCTTTCAATCTAGGCGGTGATATTCTTTGTTTATGTACATGCTAACACATCATTATGCATATGCATTCGTCTTTCTGATTATAAACATGATGGCACGAATTAGCGAACTGCATATTCAATGTCCTCAATATGAACCCCCCTTTCGGTTCGAATTCGTATAGTTTTTCGTTGCATGCCAGTCCACGGCGCCTAATTAAACAAATTTCTTTTATCAATATTATTTGTTTTTTCCGGGTTTTTTTTCTTCCTTTTAATTCGTAAAGTATAAAGCACAGATACATGAATACTGTCATAGCGTGATTTTAAATGACATTTGGGCAAAAATTGCAATTAAGCATAGTGAAATTATTATTTGTGGTTAAAGTGTTTAGTATGTGAATTGAGATATGTTTTATGAACCTGTTTGTTCTTTTGTTACACCTTGATCTTTCTTTTTTTCACTCGTTTGGTCATCATTTGCATTGTTGATATTCTTTGTGTACTGTATTCATGTAAGTTATAGAATATTTATGTTTGTCTATAATTCCACTGTTTGCTTGTCGGTTTTCGTTTATTTGCAATGATTAAATTTCATATTCTTATTTGCTAGTCAGTAACGTTCCCTAACATGGAAGAACTCGGCCGACGTCAACCACAGTGAAATATGTGTAGAACTTAACCGTAAGAAAGGGACTGATCAAGATAGCCAGGGTTCTTTCTTACAAAGGCGTTTGTCCGGTCTTCCACGGAATGTTTGGTGATGTTCCGATTCGCCGAACTTACTCAATTGAGGTTGTCCGTCGATTGCCGCGTTTGTGTCGATTTTCTCGACCTCCTCTTCTTCTTTCTCCGTTTCTTTCGTTCCTCTCTCTTCATTCTTCTAACTTTAACTTTTGTCTTGTCTTTCCTCACTCTTTCCTGTTTGTAGTGGGTTTTTTTTTTTTTATAACGAGTGTCCTAGTTTCTGTGTGTGTGTGTGTGTGTGTGTGTGTGTGTGTGTGTGTGTGTGTGTGTGTGTGTGTGTGTGTGTGTGTGTGTGTGTGTGTGTGTGTGTGTGTGTATTCACTTGGTCTTTGTATTCACTTGGTCTTTGGATCACGTGTTGGACTCGTGAAATACCTTTTTTGTAAAAAAACAAAAAAAAAAAAAAAAACAGCAATCAACATCATATTTTGATTAGTGAGAATCATCATGGGAGTGATTCAAAAACTTCCCAGCTCGTACATGAAGGGTGCGAGTACTGGCTTTAGTGGTGCTGCTTGTTGTCTGTTTCCAGGAGATGAATTTCAGCCAACTTACTAGGAAATTGACATGTTTCCATGTAGTAAGTAATTTAGGAACTGCTTTAGGACCCCACTACGAATGAGATGCTTTTTTTTTTTAATACAATTACTGCCCTTCCTTTCTGTTGTCCCCTTGAACCTATTCTTTACCACTTCTAAGATTCCGCCTCATCCTTCTCTCCCCCCCCTTCCACTGTGGGAGTTGGGGGGGGGGGAAGCCACCGCCGTGTTCTTATACGCGTCGTAGAAGGCGAATTAATGAGACAGAGTGAGAATATTAGGGAACCCCATCTCTGATTTTTCCCCTGTGAAGAGCAGTGATAAAAGTGAGGAGGAAAGAGAAGCTTTTTGGACTAATTTAGATGAGTGTGTAAAGTTTTGGAAGAAATGTGAATGTAGTGGTGCTAGAGTATCATAATACTAGAGTAGAAGATGGGCCGATAGAAAGACGTAGTAGGTAGATCTGGGATGCCAGGAGGATTGGATGAGTTCTGAACTAGAATTTGCTCAGAGAAGCGAGCAGTGGAGTGTATGATCGTTATCTGCTGGAAGGAAAATTAAGAATGGATGTCAAATGGAGAAAGAAGAGAAGGTGGGAAAGTAGAGAGAGGTTGATAGTGAGCAAGCTGAATTAGATTGAGAAAGAGAAAGAATATCAGACGAAGCTGAAAGAGATATGGGAATCTGTCAAAGATAAAGGAAAAGTAGGAGTGATGCAAGGAAGCTCTAAATTGTGCAAAGACGAAGTGTGGGATGAAGAGAACGGGAGAGGTAATAAATTGTTGGATGGAGAAGTGAGGTCGGAGGTGGTAGAAAAGAATCTAGCATTGAGGAACTGTGCATAAAAGAAATAAGGAAGCATGTGAGAGCTACAGAGTAGAAGGTGGAAGTGAAACATAAAGTGAGGGAGTCAAGAAGAGCTGAAGCGTTTGAAAATTCAGAAAATAATAATAAAAAAAAAAAAAAGTTCTGGAAGGAAATGAGAAGAGTGCAAGGGGGTTGAGTGGGCAGAGAAGAAAAAGTAAAATCTGATATTAATGGAAATATTAATGGAAATGGAAGCGGTGTGTGGGAGATAGGTAGAGTATATCAATATTTTGAATGTAGTAAAGGATAGGGAGGTATTCATTGTGGCAGTGAAAGATGCCAGGGAGATGACTGTGATGAGAGAAAAAAATGATAAGGATATGCCAAAACCGGAGATGCAAAGAACAGTAAAGATATGAAAGATGATAAGGTACCTGAGTTAGATGAATATCATTTGGAATATCTGATGAAGGTTGGAGTAATCATAATGGAATAGCTGATAAAATCGTCCAATGTGTGTCTAAGATAGATTGGAAGAGTGCATGTATAGTTCCATTATACAAGGGGAAATAATGAGAAATAGACATTTGGTTATGGATGCTAAGAGAAGATTATATGAAGGAGGATTGTGCCGATAACACTGAGGGGGCCAGAAACACGGGAAATAAGAGTGGAAGAGTATAAATGTGTTTAAGATGAAACGCCTGAGAAGTATGGTGGGGGTTACTAGGATGGACAGAGTAAGAATTGAGGGTGTAAGGAGGAGAACGGGGGTGGAAAGAGGGTTGGGAGATTGGGTTGATGAAAGAGTATTGGAATGGTTTGGACACATGGAAAGGATGAGTAAAGAAAGATTAGTAAAAGAGGTGTGGAAGGCAGAGATGGAAGGAGTGAGCATGAGGGGACGGCCAAGGATGAATGGATGGATAGGGTAAAGGGGCAATTGGAAAAGAGAGGAATGTCTGTTGAAGATGGAATGGAAAAGACAGAAGACGGGAGTGAATGGAGAATGGCTGTGTATGGATGATGCTGTGATGCATGGAAGGGAGTGGGTGGAGAGATGAGGATGAGAGAGTATGTGTGAATGATATTAGGAAGCAGCCCGAAGGGATTTCTCCCCGTTTTCTCTTTTTCTGTATGAGGGGATAGAGAGGGTGGTCACCGATTAAATAAAAAAGCCTTGCTGTGAATGTGCTATGTCTTGCTACATTACTTCTGACCAAGGGCAGTGGCCGAGATGCAGGGATGACCCATCATCCAGGAGGGGCCAAGAAAAGAGAGAAGGAGGGGTTGTGAATGGGAGTGAAGTATATGGGGATGAAATGGATGGGAGTACCCTTGTAAGCGTGAAAAAGCCGTTGGTACATGTATGTATATATATATGTATATATATATATATTATATATATATA
>NC_134801.1:34419232-34424232 GCF_046742065.1 Oratosquilla oratoria | reverse complement strand
GCATACTAAGACTCGAATGGTTATGATAGTCATCAGGGGGAGATGGTGATCGTTATATAAGATTATGAGTATAGCTAGGCGATTTTATTAAGCTAATTGAACTTACCCATTATCTGGCGTCGCGGCATAGTATGCCACCGATATAAATCGTGAGTCTCCGTTCAGTATGTATCCGATCCCGTGCGTTTTCTCTACTCTAGGTTTTGTTGCCTTATTACCTCTTTACATGTTGTCATATTTCTGTGTCCTTAAGTCCGGTATCACAGGTTCTCATCACCGTCTAGATTCAGTACGTTCTATTTGGTCGTTCATTATCATTCTCTTTCCAATAAAATCATTGAACACTTTTGGTGTCTTCTCACTTTTCATTACAAGAGTTTTCTGAATTCTTCCCCTTCGTAGCGCAACAATCACTCTTTACTTTATTGTAACACTGGTTATCCTAATTTATATTGTCTACTGTACTTTTTCAACCTTTACCACCTGTGTGTGTGTGTGTGTGTGTGTGTGATTCACCGTGGTCTTGGATCATGTGTTGGACTCGTGATCGACAGCTATTTCCCTCCCGGAAGAGAGCTCAGAGCTCATATATGACCGATCTATGGGTAATGCTGTGACCTTACACGCACACACACACCCAACTCCCCGACCACGAGAGTTGGAGTAACGACTCGTAGTGCAGTGATACTAAAATTATTTCAGCCCTGGGCGGGATTCAAACCTGGACCGCCGCAGTAGCGGTCGCGAGCGCTACCATTGCGTCATTGAAGGTATGTATGTATGTGTGTGTGCGTGTGTGTGTGTGTGTGTGTGTGTGTGTGTGTGTGTGTGTGTGTGTGTGTGTGTGTGTGTGTGTGTGTGTGTGTGTGTGTGTGTGTGTGTGTGTGTGTGTGTGTGTGTGTGTGTGTGTGTGTGTGTGTGTGTGTGTGTGTGTGTGTGTGTGTGTGTGTGTGCGTGCGTACACGTGTACCTGTACCTTTGTCTATGTTATGTCCATGTTTGTGTTTGCGTCTGTGTCCGTTTGGCTGAATTGATTTTTCACCCGTGAAAAGGAACTAAACCCATTAAAGGCGAGTGGCTGCTTTAACTATTCTTTCCTGTCTAACATCAGACAACTTCATTCAGCTTCGAGAGGAACCCCGGAGGGTTGGTGTATCTAACCGTGAATAGTTTGAAAAGAGAATTTCTCATAATATTGTTCTACTTGTATGAAATTGTATTTCCTCTTTTCCGCTCGGCGGCCAGTATAATAGCCATTCCCTTTAACAAAGAACAATAGATAGCAGACTGCACTATGCTCTTTAAACCTTGAAGTGCTGCAGGGATCTCCCACGGCTGAATAAGATCGCTTGGAGACAACTAGAACCGACATAAGAATTTATCGTTTTGATTCGTTGATTGAGGAAGGCTCTCTTTGACTGCAGGAATTAGCAAGAGTTGATTCTAATCTAAATCCGGGGAATTTTATTCACCTGATAGTGGGACCACAGGCTGAGTAAAACTCACCATCCAACTCCTACGTCGGCAAGCAGAATTTTTTTGCCGACGTTGGGTCGCCTCCTCGCCTGGCCAGAGCTATCGGGATTCGAATTCACGACCATCTGTTCATGGGTTCCAGACGTATCCACGGGGCTACCACGCTGAGTAAGGGTAGATGATCTTGTATCAGTTTGAACTATTGTTCTAAGTACAGATCGTTTTGTCATAATGAACAAACTAATTGAACAACAACAACCTTTATTCTCCTTAACCTCTCTGAAGGAGCTGGGCAAAAAAAAAAATAAAAAATAAAAAAAAAAAATAAAAAAAAAATTGTGCGAGTGTCACTGATTTGCACATTTATTCTGGCCAAAGATAAATGATTTTATTCAGCTCTCACTCCTCCGAGGGCTCAAACTTGCCTCGACTAACTCAACAGAGGGAAACCTTTCATTCCTCGAAACAAACTTTACCCTCCCCTGACCGAAATGGACTTCGAAGTGGACTCCAGAGACCCCAAAGTGGAATCTGAAGTGGACTTCGAAGAAACAAGCTCCACCAAGGAGGAAAGAGGTCATCCACTTAACCCTTCAATAACCAAAGAATATAACAACAAAGAGGGTAGCAAGTTTTCGTTGATACGTGTTGTATTAAAAACATCATTCTTATAGTTATTCAGTTTCTTCTTAGCGTTCTAAATTTTTTCTAATAATTAGTCTTCCTTCAATTGGGTGAGCGTAAACTTGATTTCCATATTCTTCCATTTATTAAAGACGAAACGTTGAGAAATGAATGGAAGAATATGGAAATCTAGTTAACGCTCACCTGATTGAAGGAAAATTAATTATTAGAAAATTTGAAAACGCTAAGAAGATTTTGATTAACTATATGAATGCTGTCGTTATTAATACAATATATATGTATGTATATATATATATATATATATGTATGTATATATATGTGCATATATATATATATATATATATATATATATATGTATATATATTTATATATATATATATACATATGTATATATATATATATGTATATATATATATATATATATATATAGATGCATATACATATGTACATACACATAAATACACATACACACACGTACATACATACGCATACATATGTAGTTGGTAAAACATGCGTAGACAGCTTATCACTTTTACATTTGCAACTGGTGTATTTTGGGTAGTTTCATTGTTGATATGTGGCATGAATATAAGTCTATCACTGACAGTGGTTTCTTTACCCATCCAGCATTTTAGACAAAGAGTTATACTCGTACATAAACAGCGATTCATTAGATTTCGATAAGAATCATTATGATTTCTGACTTGTGGTGTCATTTTATATCCTCCTTATATAAGATTTGTGCTTCAGTAGTGTGTCAAATTTAATATTAGTCTTTGTCTGTACTCCTGTGCTACGTATCATGCTTTTTATATTGTATATCATGTATTATGTATTATATATGTATTATGTGTTGTGTACTATGTATTATTTATTATATTATGTATTTTGTATTTTGTATTTTGTATTTTGCGTTTTGTATCATGTGTCATGTATCTTGTATCTTGTATCTTGTATCTTGTATTATGTACCATGTATCATGTATTGGTCATTATGTATTTCGTATTACGTAATATGCATTATGTAAAATATAAGCATTAAATACTTTATCTATGTACCTATCTGTATGTATTTGTTAATTTATCCATCTCTGCCTATAGACAGAAGAACCTACATACCAGAAGCGCTGATAAGACACTTGTAAGACTCCGCATAGTCCCAACTGGTGGCAGACAACAAAACTGTTTCCAACACATGGTTCCATTCAAAAGTTGCTCTTTCCTCCTCTGGTGACGAGGGGCTGCAGCCAACAGGGCGTTCCCGTTGCCCTGAGTCAAGTCTGCAGCCAACAAACATTCCCGTTGTCTTGAGCCAACGACCAAGTCCTTCAGGTCCTGGCTCGTTCTTCCCTTCCGTTCTCCTCTTCAGAGTCTTGTGTTGATACAATAGAGGTCGACACCGCTTTCAACGTGATTCGTTTTTGTTTTCGTTTTTTTTTTTCTTATTATCTTGTTTCGGTTATCTGTAAACGTTATTGTACTCCTAGGCTGGGTGTTCTTAAAGTGTTCTTCAATTAGTTAATGTCTGGGGCTCAAAGGAGAGAGGTATTGTTAGTATTCGTTTATGTCGCTCTCAGTTACAGTTTTATTTTTATCTTTCTAGTTGTCTATATTCTGAGTATATTTTTCGCTTCCTTTTCTTGCAATATATCTAGATTTGCACTCTCTCTAGTGCCATGTCACCACTCTTACCTCAACTCTACCCCGAGAGGCTGGTACTCGGTTTCTGGACCGTGTTCAAGTAATTTCCAACAACTTCTACAATTTTCTAACACTTTTTTTCACATAATGTAATAACAGCTGAAAACCAAAGATTAACTCCCTCCTCCCCTCCTCCTCCTCCTCCTCCTCTTCGTCCTCCTCCGCCCCTCCTCCTCTTTCATCTTCTCCATTTTTTCTTCCTTTCTCCTCCTCCTTTCTCTTGTTCTTCTTCCTCTCCTCCTCCTCTTCCAGCCCCTTTTCCTTCTAATTCTCTTCCTCCTCTTCCCATTCCTTCTTCTTCTTATTCTCTTCCTCTTCTTCCCTTTTTTGCTTCTCCTTTCTCTTCTCCTCCACTTCCTTCACCTCCTCCTCCTCCTCCTCCTCCTCTTTCTTCTATTATCCTTCCTCTTCCTTCGCATTTTCCCCCACCCCCACCCCGACCCCCACATCGTCTTCTTTTCGAAGACATCTTGTGGACTCGCCGGTTGTCATGGAGTCATGGAGGAGAATCTCATTCATTAGTTGTCAGCTCTCCATATTCGAAAGAAAATGTGAAGAATATTTCATGTTGATGTATGTGGAGTTTGTGCCCGATTTGGAGAACGAGTGCCAGCCCATCAAGACTGCACCACTGGGTGAAAGTAAGCATGTTAACGACTTTCGGAGAAGGGAGCTATTCATTTCCGATATTGGTCTCCTCGGACCATCACGTGATAGGACCCGTCGTTCACCTCAGCGATGTTTGTATAAAGTAATGCGAAGATTGTCTACCGTAGGAAGTACATTGAGGAGACACATGCATATTATATTTCAGTTTTCAATATATTCATCAACACATCCCCATCATCGTGGCGTCTTCAGATTAGCAATTCTTCATGTCACCACTCATATATGTGTGTGTGTGCGTCTGTGTATATATATATATATATATATATATATATATGTATATATATATATACTGTACATATATATGTATGTATATACATATACACATATATATATTTATATATATACACATATATATATATTTATATATATACATATATATATATATACATATATATATATATATATGTATATATATATATATATATATATATATATATATATATATATATATATATATATATATATATATATGTTGCTGGCTTATCCAAGTATTGCTCGGCCTGCTAGGGC
>NC_134801.1:34409232-34414232 GCF_046742065.1 Oratosquilla oratoria | reverse complement strand
ATGTAACTCCTTCTTGCAGAACGCTGCGTGGTTTAAGAACATAAGAAAGGAGTAGACCACAAGAGGCCATAAGGCCTACACTAGGCAGTTCCATGCTTCTTACTACTTGTCATCCCTCTCCATAAAGTTATCTAATATTCTCATAAAACAATCAATTGCTTCAACTCTCACTGCTTGGTTATTAATTCTATTCCATTCGTTAACAACACTGTTAGTAAACCAATTCTTGCCTACTTCCTTCTTAAACCTAAACTTGTCCAATTTAAATCCATTATTACGAGTCCTACCCTGCTGTTTTGATATGCTGACCTTGCCTGTATCACCCTTGTTAAAGTCCTTGACCCATTTGAATACCTCCATTAGATCACCCCGCACTCTTCGTCTTTTCAGAGAGTGCAAGTTAGGGTGCCTAAGGCTGTTTTTGTAAGATAAATTTCTAAACCCTTGTATCATTTTTGTCATCTTCCTCTGTATTGATTCTAGTGAATTGATATCCATTCTATATAACGGAAGCTAAAAATGTACTGCATAGTCAAGGAGGAGTCTAATAATCGCCAGATAAAGCTTGATGATTACCTCTGTACTTTTGCTTGTAACCATCCTAACAATAAATCCTAATCCCTGTTAGTCCTATTCCTGGCACTAATGCAGTTTCCTGGGTTTAAGATCCACATTCACTAACACTCCTAAGTCCTTTTCACACTCTACTTTCTTTAATATTGTGTTGTCTAAATTATACAAGTCCTCACAGTTTGCGAGGAATGCTTTTTCCATCTGCAATAGATACCCAACACTATTGCAACCCTATCCCAGACTTTGTGATATCAGCTTCATTCTGTTTAACCCCACCCTCTCTCTTTTTGGATTTAGGGGATGGAATGGGCTCAAGGAATCAATGACACATGGAGAGAACCGTTTCCCTGTCGATTATATCATCTATGAAATCCGACCACACACTTACCTTCATCTGGAGGTGCAGCACCGATGGGCTGGCAATCGGTCTCCGGATCGGGTTCAACCTTGAATACATTTCCTTCATCTTTTTGCATAAGAAGAGCTGATAACAAGTGACTGTTCCCTACACCCTACTCCTCCTGAACAAGTCTAAGGGGGAGCATGAGACCGTTGCCGGCCACTGGGGGCTTTGGGTTTCCAGCCAGTGAAAATTGAGACAGTGGTCATTATTGCTAGTGTACTCAACATTGATAGCTGGGAAGATGGCTCCTTCATAAAATCCACCCCGGAGAAATATATATATATATATATATATATATATATATATATATATATATATATATATATATATATACACATATATATATATACATATATATATATATATATACATATATATATGTATATATATATATATATATACATATGTATATATATAGATGTCTATATATATATATATGTATATATATATATATATATATATGTATATATATATATATATATGCAAGCAATCACACACCGTAATACAAAAATGCAAAATAACCACAGGAGAAAGGAAACTTGTAGACAGTAAGTACTTTCGTATGTTACATCTTCAGACTCTGAAGATTTAATATACGAAAGTACTTACTGTCTACAAGTTTCCTTTCTCCTGTTGTTATATTGCATATATATATATATATATATATATATGTATATATGTGTATATGATTATATATATATATATATATATGTATGTATATATATACATATATATATATGTGTATATATATATATATGTATATATATACATATATATACATATATATATATATATATATATACATATATATATATATACATATATGTATATGTATATATAATATATATACAATATACATATATATATATATATATATATAGTACATATATATATTTATATATATATATGCATATATATATATATGCATATATATATATATACATTATATATATATACATATATATATATGCATATATATATATGCATATATATATATGCATATATATATATATGTATATATATATATGTAATATATATATATATATGTATACATATATGCATATATATATATATATGCATATATATATATATATATATATGCATATATATATATATATATATATATATATGCATATACATGTATGCATGTATATATAATGTATAAGTAAATACATATGTATATGTATATGTATATGTATATGTATATGTATATGTATATGTATACCAGTATGACTCATGATGTAATGCGATGATTTCTTTTACAAACAAAATATCACAAAAATGCGACCTTTCTGTTTGAAAAAGCAATCATCTTCATGCAAGAACATTTGATGGGATGGAGAGATGAATAATTTTGTTTGTTTGTTTTAATTGAGCACCAGCAGCATGATCTGATTTGGGGATTGTCTTCTAATTCCCATAAGGTTAAGTTGTTTATTTTCTTACCCTTGTGGCTGCAAAGGACTCGCGAGCGTCGAGGCGTGACCTGGCTCCCCGTCTTCTTCCTGCGGAGGTGTTGGGGTGCTCCAAACCGCAAACGTTAGAAGAGGTCTCGCTGGGCGGAAGAGGAGGTCAATTGAGCTGCCAGAACTATATTCTTTTGTCGAGCATCGGAGTCACTGTTGGCTTGGAGGCGTTCCAAGGCCGTCGAGGGGTCACCGAGGAGGTTTCGTAGCGGGGGGAAGTGGTTCCGCATTGCGAGGAACCAGAGGAGGCAGTGCTGGAAAGGGAGCCGTTTCGTGCCGCGGGCACAGTTGGTGTTCGCGCATTTGGTACGCCAATGGCTGACACGGATCCTGGAGGGAATGTGGGAGATGTGTGTTGGAAGTGGAGAATACAGAGTCGGGTTGGTGTAGCCATCAGTCCAACCTGCCGCAAACAAAAGGGAAGGGCTTTATGCATTATCCACGGTAAGAACAGCTGTGGTGACGTATTCCGATTTCCATTTGTCCCAAGAGACTTGGCCTATATTCCGGAAGGATTTGGTGGATTTATATGCGGTCTTCCTCGAGCGCCATTGCACCATATTTGGTGGATTTATTAGCCATCTCTTTACCGTATAATCCCAAATGGAAGGGGACACTTGTAGCTAAGGAGGACATCTCGCCGAGTAATCTTGACTGAGAGGTGCAGTATGCCAGCGAGAATTTCAGGTCTTGAGTCGCAACACTTTTCCTGAAGTCATTTAAACTCGATCTGCGGTCAGACAGTATAATCACACTCGTGTCTGGAACTGGTAACTGCAGGCAGATTTTGGCAGAGTAAGCACACCGACTGGGGTATTGGTTGCATGTTATTGTGGCTAAGTAGCATGCAGCTGATACTTTAGGGTCTATATGGGGTGCCCCTACGGACCAGAGCCACACATCATTTTGTCTGTGATAGAAGAAATCCATGTTCATAGAGAAGTGATGATGATTTATTATACTGCGAATGTTCCTCTGTTATGCGGTTCCCCACCCCTTGTTACTACCCTTTACCATTTCTCTGAATATTTATTTTCTTTTTTCGCCAAACCCTGTGGTGGGGGAAAAGAATACTGCCACCTGGTATCCATACTTGAGTCGTGCGAGGCGACAAAAAACGGGACGGGGATTAGAACTAGGCATCCTTCTTCCTGCAGCCCCAAAGGGGACATTCCTAAAAATAAAGTAGAGCCATAAGAGGATCTAGGATGTGATACAGATGAGAGTAAAAAGGAAGAGATAGGCAGTATGTTTTTGAGAAGAAAGATGGATGTGTTTGCACTGAGTGAAACTGAATTGAGAGGGAGGGGCGAGTGTGAGTTTGGGAGTGTAGGTGGGAGGTTCTCAGGAGTGAAGAGAGGACGAGGGAGACCTGGAGCGGAGAGGGGTCGTCTTGGTACTGGGTAACCAGTCGACGACGATCAGCTAGTTCTAGTTCGACTATCAGACAAAATGATATTGACAAAGCCTGTCACGTGATGTCCAGGTTGGGTCTATTTCCGGTCCTCGTTCCGCGCCTGTGAAGAAGTATCTCCAGGAATTTCTCCTCAGGCGACGGCGTAGGAGAAGGATTCCGGCTTTGCAGTACAATTGCTCGTGAGACAATGGCAAACTAGGCCCTAGTCGTAGCGCAAAGTTAGTTACTGCACCTTGCACCGTCTATCAGGACCACCCTGAGCAACCGTTCAATTGGACCGTTTGTCCTTCGAGTTCTGTCCGTCCGTAAGGTCCACCCTTCGTCGGATTCCATCCGCACGTCAGACTTTGTCTGCTCTTCATGACTGCATTCCATCAGATTTCACCCGTACATCGAGACACTCCATCCGTTGGGCTCTGTCGGTATGTTAGGACCACCCTCTGTCGGATATAGTCGATCAAACGGGACTGCCCGTCCGTAGAGTTTCGTTCGTCTGTCAAATCAGTCCTATGTCGGATTCTGTTCGTCCGTTGGAACTGTTCGTCTGTCAGGTTCCGCCAGGTCCAGAATCCGTTGGACTCCGTCGGGGCTACTCTTGGTCGATCTTCCCTCGTCGACAAGGACGCGGAGGGCTCTTTGGGCCGTGGCCCTAGCCGCAGCACCAGGACCTCCTAGACAGATTACGACTTCAACCACAGCAAGATGTGAGGGAGGGGCGTCGGCTTTCCACCATGGAAGTGAGGACAGTTTTACAGACGGATTTAAGCTGCACGTACGCCTGGAGCCGCTTACAATACATATGAACCTTGCATACAAGGATGTACAGGTAAATAGCAGAGGAAGACTAAAAATAGATCAAAATAACACTTTATTATTATTTTTAAAAAAGAAACACAGACGACGATGACAAAGTGAGACTTAATGTTTTGAGGTTTAGGTTCGAATTTAGATGTTATCCTAAACGCTTCCATGCGATTCAATTTAGCAATTAAATGCAGTCAGTGGTTTGAGGATGATTAAAAACCATAATGGTTTGCATCACTTCGATGAACCAACAACAATGTATGTATGTATGTATGTATGTATGTATGTATGTATGTATGTATGTATGTATGTATGTATGTATGTATGTATGTATGTA
>NC_134801.1:34399232-34404232 GCF_046742065.1 Oratosquilla oratoria | reverse complement strand
TCTAACCCTAATGGTACAGTTTGGGGCAACGAATCAAACATTCTCTTTCTCGTTTGCATAAAGTATGAGCAGACTTGTGTTCCATCCTCAGTACATCATTTCTTGCCCCGTTCCGGACACGAAGCAGGAAGGACATCAAGTCAAACATAAAGAGGAAGGTTCGTTAGCGCACCGACTGCAGACTCATCGGTTGTGTCTCTCAGACGCCAGATCATTCTCTTCGGTTTAGGACAGGAACGCGGGTGAACTTGTCTCCATTAATTCACATTTACCGAACTTGTGGTTCACGCCTGGCGAGTTGATTCAGCACTGGAAAAGATCTTGTGCTGATGAAGTCAAAAGTTTCTCATCTCACACCTATCGCTACGATAAGACGTTTATGCAGAACGTGGTCTGGCTTACGCCCGTCGGGGTTATTCACCTCAGGTTAGAACCTCATTTTGAAGGAATTGTCGTCGTTATCTCCATATGCCTCTTGATTATGAAGTTGTTTCTACACATCTAATTCTGGCTATCACCAGAGGGCTTTATTCAACGTGGGTAGAAACAATTTCGCCAACCATGTAGTCAATGAATGGAATAAACTTTTTGCAGAGGCATTGCATTGTAGCACGGTTCGAAGTTTTAAAATTCATTTAGATAAACACATAAGCAATATGCTGTAAGGCCTGTTAATTGTTTGGTCTTTTTGTTTATCAATTTCTTCGTTTAACTATCTACTCTAAGTATACGACCTAATAATGGAGCAAAATGTCTCCTGTCAGTATACTCTTCCTTTGTAATCCTTTGTAAAATTTGTATTTTGTCTCAACTCGCTGCAGACTTCTCTGGCAGCAAGTTGCGGTCTAACGCCGCAGGTGATTTCAGTCAGTTCGTCCATCGTACCACCCAAAGGTATCTCAACCCATCTTGGAAAGACGTCATTCCATAGAAGCATTCCTTCTGGTTATTTCCTTTTTACCGAGGATAAGACCTTCCCTTGCCTCATCCCCCCCCGAGGGACTCAAACTTTTCTTGATACGTCCTCTCATGAGTGACATTACCCTATGTACTAGTCCTGACTACCGCCAGGCTATTTCATTCAGTTAAGAGAGAACATTTTCACTACATAAAAGGCAATAACATATCTCGATGTGTCGTGTGATGATAGCATCGTCATCTTGTCATCTTGTACATGTATTATGGTTGTTGCTTGCTAAATTTACTGAGCCGAGAGAAACCACTTTAGATGACTAAAGAGGAAAGTGTATCTTTTATAATGCTATGACAAATTGGTTTCCAACCTCATCACGTGACTGGCCATTCTATCAGCAACATTCAGTGCTTCTATGCTTCAGGATAATATCAAGCTGAAAAGGTAGTCATAGAAGAGGGATGGCTTACAAGATGAATTTTTCAAGGCGGTACAAGACCCCTTTAAGGCCTCGAGGCAGGCAAAAAAAAAAAAAAAAAAAAAAAAAAAAAAAAAAAAAAAAAAAAAATCTTAGAATTGAGGATTTGATGTCCAGTAAATCTATAGCTTTCCAGCTAGGCATACAATGATTAATGATAAATACTAATATAATAAGTGTAATGGTAAGCATAATGATGTTTGTTTATGTGAATGCAAGTGTATGTCGGGTTGGGGGTAGTAGAAAGTGCTTGCTGAATGGCCTTTCTTAGCTCTTGGGCCCTAAGTCAAACTATCGGCTGGATCTCCCTCTCATAGGCCCTGAAAAGAGGTAAGGAGAGATTTAAAGAGAATGGGAGATCTGAGGAATAGTTAGAAATAGTAACAATATTCTTTCTTAAAAGGAAATAATTCTACAATCACACAAGAATGCTGCACGACTGATCCGTAAGGATGTCACTGAATAAGATTTATGTAATCAGTACCTTATGCTTACAAAGTCGGGGAACAGAGAACGGTCGGGATTGGATCCCAGCGTCTACTAGTGACCACCATTTGCCCTGAACTCATAGGGTCAAAGCGCTTCCTGATATAGTTTCTGTATATGATCATAAAGGTCCAAAATATCCTGTTTGTGTATTTCTTTTTCTATAGATACTCGTTATTTCTGGACTTTTCATGCCCTTCCTCCTTCTCCTTCGTTCATATGAAAATTTTCCTTTTTTTCTGGATTCTGCTTTAGTACCTTAGCTGCACCCCACCCCACCCCCCCACCCCGCCTTCCAAGACTATCTTGCTTTCCATTGCAACGACTCGGTAACAAAGGGATTGTAGCTCCTGTCCTTTAAGTATCTATAATATCCAATATAGTCAATTTATAGTTGCATACCCTACTAGTCTTGTCGAAGTATCTGATAACTTGAGTTGAACGTTAACTAAGCCTCTCTCTCTCTCTCTCTCTCTCTCTCTCTCTCTCTCTCTCTCTCTCTCTCTCTCTCTCTCTCTCTCTCTCTCTCTCTCTCTCTCTCTCTCTTTCTTTCTCTCTCTCTCTCTCTCTTTCGCTCATTCTACCCACCCCCGCGGTACCAATGATAAGCGTCTGCAAGTAATGGTCTTTCAAGACGGATGTTGGGAACTATCATCTCCCCCGTTAATTCGATACCAGCAACGCAGTTACTCCCACCTGTAGGTGCTACCCCATGGGGCCGTGACTCGGTCTCCGTCCCGAGCCCGAGATTTCTGTACAGCGATTCTCTATCAAGGGTGAATTTAACCTCGGGCGTTAAAAGATGTCATGGCAGGAGGTGAATACATCATAAATGAAAATTTAGTATTCTTTCTGCAATACGCTCTACCCAGCTAACCCACATATTGTGTATATGTATATATATTTTTCTCTCGTGACAGCATTTTTTTCTTTTTTCAGAAATTTTGTATAAAAAAATAAATCTGTGCCTTTATGTTGGCTACGCATTTTTTGCACGGGAGTAACGGGGAAAAATGGCTAAATGCATCAAGCCAAGGGAGGGTTGAGAATCACTGCCCTATCGGGCTTCTCCGTTTTTTATATTTTTTTATATAAAAAGGGCTGAAAACCGGCTGCTGCTCACCTCCTCTCCTCCTCCTTCTCCTCCTCCTCCTCCTTCTCCTAAACCTCCTCCCCTCCTCCACCTCCTCCTCCTCCTCCTCCTCCTCTTCCTCCTCCTCCCCCTCCTCATTTGAGCTGGTTGCATAAAAATAGCCTTTGACACACACAGCACAAAGATTGGCCCAATGATTTCCTATGATGATTTGTGGAAGAGCAGAAGGTCTGTTGCCGGTTGTCATGAGGTAGCGGTTGTACAGTCAATGAAACTCGAGACCATGGTATTTTGATTGTGTTACTCTTTTATGATGAATTGTACCACAATTACAGTCTCCTTGTATTCTCTGTGTCCAAAAAATACTCAGAGCCTCACATCTGTCAACTTGAACCGCTTCCAAAAACGGATGCCACTTTTCTTACGATTCTGATCACCACCAGGCTATTTGATTCAGTTGCATGTGACCACTTTGGTAGGAAATAGATCTTCCTTCTGACTGTCGCCAGATTATTCTGTTCATCTATTTGGCGTGGACCCGCCTTATCAAGAGAGTCTTGATCCTCCCAGAATTATTTTATTCAGCTGGTAATAGGAGACTCGGGACTTTGGATGGGTAGCCGAGTGGGGGGGTTGGGGGTTGGAGTCAGAGTTCTCCAAACCCATGACTTCTTTTGTAGGTTTTAGACAATTTTACTCGGTTGATGGAGGGACACAGACGGGCTAATGGGTATGATGCTCTCCCTCCCCACCCCCTCCCTCCCCCAGCAATGAAGACGGGAATAGCGATTTACCAAACGACCAGCCCGACTGAATCGCTTCCAGATTTTTACTCTAGATTCTTTTTCTTTTCTGTCGTACAGTTATTCTGAAGTAAAGAAAAAATGTTAAACATAAACTAGATCAAATCGATAGATATGCCGTAAAGATGTGTAACTTGTAATTGTCCTTCAAATTCAGTTGCCAGATATTTTGATAATTTCTTCTTCTTCTTCTTTTTTCTTTTCCTCTTCTCTTTCTTCTTCTTTTATTATTATTGTTATTATCATTATTATCATTATTATTATTACTATTATTATTATTATTATTATTATTATTATTATTATTATTATTATTATTATTATTATTATTATTATTATTATTATTATTATTATTATTATTATCATTATTATCATTATTATCATTATCATCATTATCATCATTATCATCATTATCATCATTATCATCATTATCATCATTATCATCATTATCATCATTATCATCATTATCATCATTATCATCATTATCATCATTATCATCATTATCATCATTATCATCATTATCATCATTATCATCATTATCATCATTATCATTATCATTATTATTATTATTATTATTATTATTATTATTATTATTATTATTATTATTATTATTATTATTATTATTATTATTATTATTATTACTATTATTATTTTTGTTATTACTATTATTACTTTTATCACTATCATTATTATTATTATTATTATTATTATTATTATTATTATTATTATTATTATTATTATTATTATTTTATTATTATTATTATTGTTATTATCATTATTATCATTACTATTACTATTATTATTATTTTTATTACTATTATTATTTTTATTATTACTATTATTATTTTTATTATTATCATTATTATTATTATTATCATTACTATTATTATTATTATTATTATTATCATTACTATTATTATTATTATTATTATTATCATTACTATTATTATTATTATTATCATTACTATTATTATTATTATTATTATTATCATTACTATTATTATTATTATTATTATTGTTACCATTATTATCATTTTCATTATTATTATCATTATCATTATTATTATAATTACTATTCCTCTTCTTCCTCTTCTTCCCCTTCTTCTTTTTATTTTTATTTTATTTTTTCTTCATCTTTTTTTTGCATCGTGACAAGATCTATTGTTGAGCGGAAGCTGATCTTACATTTGTTAACCCTGGATTCAGCATTGGTAATCCTTACTTCAGTTC
>NC_134801.1:34374232-34376732 GCF_046742065.1 Oratosquilla oratoria | reverse complement strand
TAGACTTTGCAAAAGCTTTTAATATCGTCCCCCACGAAAGACTACTTACTAAATTAGCTTCACACGGAGAAAGTGGTAGCCTATTAAGTTGGACTATTAATTGGTTGAATGATCTAAAACAGAGAGTTGTTTTAAATGGCAAAACTTATAGATGGAAAAATTTTACGAGTGAAGTTCCTCAGGGTTCCGTTCTTGGGCCACTTCTATTCATAGTATATATAAAGGATATAGACCACGGACTAAAATCTATTGTTTTCAAATTTGCTGATGATACAAAATTGTGCGGAATTGCAAACAATTACTCAAACCAATTAGATATTCAAGAAGATTTAGATAAATTACAGTAATGGTCTGAAAAGTGGCTAATGAAATTTAACACAAGTAAATGCAAGGTGATGCACATAGGTAAAAATAACAATAAGTACAATTACAGATTATTTGGAAATTCGTTAACAAAAGTGGATAGTGAAAAGGATTTCGGCGTAATTATCAGTAACGATCTCAAATCTTCTAAGCAGTGTATTTCAGCCTCTGAGAAAGCAAATAAGATTCTAGGCCTGATTGCGCGATCTTTTGACTTCAAAAGTCCATCTCTCATTGACAAGCTATATATATCGTTAGTTTGTCCACATTTGGAATATGCTGTTTCCGCATGGTCACCGAATCTCATTAAAGACATTGACAGGTTAGAAAAAGTATAACCGCGAGCCACAAAACTGATTACAAATATCAAAAATAAATCATACGAAAATTGACTAAAACATATAAATCTGTTTTCCCTAAAAAAAAGGTTGACTCAGAGGTGACTTGATACAGGTCTTTAAGATTCTAAAGGGAATTGACAACATCAAAAGTGACAAAATGTTCACACTAAATTAGAATCCGACAAGAAACAGTGGTCTCAAACTGTCAGGAAATAGATTCAATTTAGAAGTGGGTAGAAACAACTTCGCCAACCATGTAGTTAATGAATGGAATAATTTTCCTTCAGGGGCAGTCCAATGTAGTTCAGTTCGAAGCTTTAAGAATAATTTAGATAAACACCTAGGCAAGATGCTGTAATGACTCATTTATTTTATATTATTTGTTTATTTGTTTTGTTATCATTTGTCTGTTTGTTTATTATTACTTGCTTGATTGACATTTATTATTAGTTACATATCAATTTGTTATTATCTACTATTTACCTGTTTGTTTATTATCTAACTATACCTATGTATTTAATTATTTCATTTATTGATATTTATATTATATCTTCATTATTTATTCATTTATTTATCATTATTATAATTTTTTCGCATCCGACCTAATTATTAACAAAAATGTCTCCAATTTGCATGTTCCGCCTATGTAATCCTTTGTAATATATATGTATATGTATATATATATATATATATATATATGTGTGTGTGTGTGTGTGTGTGTGTGTGTGTGTGTGTGTGTGTGTGTGTGTGTGTGTTGAAAGCGACCGCATTCTCACAGTTATTCAGCTTTTTCATGGGGTTTTCCATATTTCTTATTAATCTTCTTGCATTAAAAGGAAGAGCAGATATCATATCACCTAATGTAGCCATGTAATATGTATGGCAACATTAGATGATTTAATGTCTGCTCATCCCCTCGGTGCAAGAAGATTGATAAAACTTTGGAAAACTTTATAAAAAAAATGAATAACTGTGAGAATGCTACCCTTTTCAACTCTATGTTCATACAAGAGAACCTGCTCCCTGACTTCTCCGATTATATATATATATGTATTGTATATATATATATATATATATATATATATATATATATATATATATATAGATATATATATATATATACAAGGGCCGGCTTATCCATGGCGTTTGGCCTGCGGCGCTGCTCGCTTCGCGTTCTGCCCTTCGGGGGGGGGGGGGGGGGTTCGGCCCGTAGGGCGAGCTTGGTTCGCTCGCGGCCAATCAGTTGTCTCCGTTGCCGTGACGTCAGCGTCGTAGGCCAATCAGTCGTCTCCGTTGCCGTGATGTCACCACTCTCGGCCAATCAGTTGTCCCCGTTGCCGTGACGTCACCACTCTCTCAGCCAATCAGGTTCTCGTAGACTGTTACCAAATCACCGTCACCGGCTAGATCATTTTGCCAAAAACAAACATGTATTTTTTTTATTTATTAATATATATTAATATATACATATATATATATATATATATATATATATATATATGTATATATATATATGTATACATAATATATATATATATATATATATATATATATATATATATATATATAAATATATATATATTATATATACATATGTCCATCCTTAAATCTCTCTCTTACCGTCTGTACAACTCTTCGGTGCGATATCATCAGCAAGGATAGAACCTCTAGGTATTGCTAACAAAATGATAAACGATTCCTGTTAAAAAAGAAAAAAAGAAATAAAATAAAATGATAAACCATGATAGACAAAACCGTCGAGTAAAGGCTGAAAGCCTTTTAATAAGATGATAATG
>NC_134801.1:34354232-34364232 GCF_046742065.1 Oratosquilla oratoria | reverse complement strand
GACGCTCCACGGGTATAAGAATAACCGACCGTCTTGGAGGGCACCCTTCAAGCGGCGTTACAAGGGCTGACACTCTACCAACCGACCCCAGTTCATCTAACAAGGCTCTCGGGTGTCGTAGTTGGTTCCTTACTCCACGACGCCCTAGCGTCTTGTAAGGAACAAAACCCCTATGAACTGCGTCGGCTGGTAGAATGTCACACCCTTCTGTACCATCGCCCACAGGACCGTTTGGTCACCCTCCAAGGCAAGGTATTCAGTCTAACAATGTTTATAATTATGAACTGGCTACATCTTTAACGTTATTGAGTTAGCAGTTTTTTATACGATTTCTTGTTCGCGCCTTAAACCTTCGTAACGTATCGGTTGGTATTTCCCACTGTATCGTGGCTTCCTACATGCTATTCTGTTCACCTTCAGTAGCGAAGGGTTACAGTCATGATACGTCTCGATTGACCCCTTTCGTACTGGGTGCCACTTTTTTTCTGGACTCCGACATCTCCATGAACATCCCCTTGGTAGTGGTAGGTGACATTCTCTTCTTCTTCTTCTTCTTCTTCTTCTTCTTCTTCTTCTTCTTCTTCTTCTTCTTCTTCTTCTTCTTCTTCTTCTTCTTCTTCTTCTTCTTCTTCTTCTTCTTCTTCTTCTTCTTCTTCTTCTTCTTCTTCTTCTTTTTCTTCTTCTTCTTCCTCTTCTTCTTCTTCTTCTTCTTCCTCCTCTTCTTCTTCTTCTTCTTCCTTTTCTTCTTCTTTTTCCTCTTCCACTTTTCTTCTTCTTCTCCTTCCATTTTTCTTCTTCCTCTTCGTTTTCTTCTTCTTCTTCCTCTTCTTCTTCTTCTTCTTCTTCCTCTTCTTCTTCTTTTTCTTCTTCTTCTTCCTCTTCTTCTTCTTCTTCTTCTTCTTCTTCTTCTTCTTCTTCTTCTTCCTCTTCTTCTTCTTCTACTACTTCTTCTTCTTCTCCTTTCCCTAGTCGTCATTTAGATTACTTTTGTGGGCATTAATCATGTAATATAGATTAGCTTTCGATTACTTTCATCTTAAAACATATATTGTAAAGGTATTTTGGTAGAGCATGTGTTCCTATGACATCAGTGTAGCCTATCTGTTTCTCAACCTAGTATCAAGGCAACAATGAAAACGATCCTGGAAAATATTAAAATATTACTTATAACTAAATATAACATTCTTTGAAATGTAATTTGGAAATGAGTTAATTTCAGTAAGTACTGAATTCCTTTTATATGGACCATAGATTAGTAATTCCAATGAAGAATATATCTCCATTTTTCATAGTGTAACCTAGTAGTAAATTTCATTTGCGATTTGAAGCAAAAAATTAAGTTTTCATTTATAAGTTAATATTCTAGTTCAGCGAATTATATTATTTTACTAAGTTTTGTTCACGAAGAGAATTATGTTTTCATGATTGATGAGGTTGAGCATACTCCTCTTTGCAGATATTAGTCAGAATTTAAACTAATGCAAATAAAGTTACATGACGTAATGCATTCTACCTTTTCTATAAATTTGTTAATGCAGATATATTTAGGTAAATGAACACAGAGGCACACGCATAAACATACATATTCTCTGGCATGAGGTATCAAAAGGTTCATTTTTGTCCTGCAGAACAAACAACAAAATTGGTGGACACACCACACATCTGTGCGCGTGCGCAGCAACCACGCTACGCAGACTTATAGCAACAGGTACTTATACGAGTTCACGCACCACCCTATCCATATACGCATTGAACAGCCATAGTGACATGAAACATCCCTGACGCAGTCCCATCTTTACCTCAGACCACTTAGTCTCTCCATTGCCCATTGTCTCTCCAGGTCCCACTACTCTCGTAAAACTCTTGACTGCTCTTAACAGCATTCCCCCAATCCTATATGTCTGCAAAACCTCCCACATTGCCTTTCTATCTACCCTGTCATAAGTCTTTTCCAAATCCATAAAAGACCAAAAAAACATTCTTACCTTTTGTTAAAGCTTTCTCACATACCTGCCTTAACACAAAAATCTGACCCATGCAACCCCTACCTTTCCTAAATCCCCACTGTTCCTCACCAATTACTGCCTCTGCTCCTCTCTTGTCCTCTCAATTAGAACTCTCCCATAAGGCTTCCCAACTACAATTCAAAACTGATCCCTCTGAAACTACTACACTCACATTTGTCCCCTTTTCCTTTGTAAATCGGAACTATACAGGCACTACTCCAGTCCTCAGGCACTCTACCTTCCCTTAGACACACACTAAACAACCTCAATAGCCAATCCACTATTACCGTGCCTCCCTTTTTCAGACATTCCACATAACACCGAACGAGGTGTACATTTACCTAGATATATCTGTATAAAAATATTGAAAAAGTAGAATACATTACATCATATATCTTTATTTGCATTAGCTCAGAATCCGATTTACTTATTCGATTTAATTAATGGTGTTTGGTAGAATGATGATCTACCAAACATCAAATGAATCAAGTAAGTCCTTTCTCCTGTCGTCTTCCTTCCTTGCTAAACAGACATTCCCCTCTAGGTCAACGCTCCTTTCAGACCATCTATTCATCTCATCCTCGGTCGTCCCCTCAAGTTCACTCCCCACACCTCTGCTGTAGAGTTGGTGTTTGTGACCTAAATTGAATTTGGTGAGACAAACGAGGTGATGGTTTGTTGGCTTTAATGTCCTCGTCTAGAGTGGTGCTACATTCTTGGAACAGCTATAAGGAGAACTCGGGGAGTTGCCAAATTCTATTTACAGGCGCAAAATGGCTGTTGCCACTACACTTGGCTATATTAATTTATTTTCTCCTATTTCTACAGTATACAACCTTATTGCTACAATGTACAATGCATGTACCGAGTATGGGCACTCAGTATTCATGCATGGGTCCTTATTTACAAAAATTATAAACAGACAAATGATAACAAACAAATATACAAATCATATAAAATAAATGGCAGGCATTATAGCATCTTGCTTGTGTGTTTATCTAAACGAATCTTACAGCTTCGAATTGAACTACATTGCACTGCCTCTGCAGGAAGTTTATTCCATTCATTAAATACACGGTTGGTGAAGTTTTTTCTATCCACTTCCAAATTAAATCTATTCGCTGACAGTCTGAGACCATTATTTCTTGTCTGATTCTCATTCAATGCAAAAATTTTGTCACTTGATTTTCATATGATTTATTTTTTATATTTGGAATCAGTTTTGTGGCTCGCCGTTTATTTTCTCCAATCTCTCAATGTCTTTAATGAGATTCGGTGACCATACGGAAATAGCATATTCCAAATGTGGACAAACTAACGATTTATATAGCTTGTTAATGAGAGATGGATTTTTAAAAGCAAAGATCTCGCAATCAGTCCTAGAATCTTATTTCCTTTCTCAGAGGCTGAAATACACAACTCAGATGATTTGAGGTCGTTATTGATAATTACGCCGAGATCCTTTTCACTATCACTTTTATTAATGAATTTCCAAGTAACTTGTAATCATACTTATTGTTATGTTTTGTTATGTGCATAGCCTTGCATTTACTTACGTTAAATTTCATTAGCCCCTTTTCAGACCATTGCTGTAGTTTGTCTAAATATTCTTGAATGTCTAATTGGTTGAAGTGATTATTTACCATTCCGCACAGTTTTGTATCATCAGCAATTTTGGAGACAATAGATTTCAGTCTGTGATCTATATCATTTATATATACTACGAATAGAAGTGGCCCAAGAACGGAACCCTGAGGAACTCCACTCGTAACATCTTTCCATCTGAAAGTTTTGCCATTTAAAACAACTCTCTGTTTTCGGTCGTTTAACCAATTACTAGTCCAACTTAATAGGCTGCCACTTATTCCGAGTCAAGCTAGTTTAGTGAGTAGTCTTTCGTGGAGGACGGTATCAAAAGCATAACTTCCCAAACTCCGTCACTAACTCTCTTAACCTCGCTCTGACCCTGCCACAAGTGCAGTGTCGTCAGCAAGCAACAACTGGCTCGCCTACTTTTCTCTATTTTCTTTAAACACTTCCAGTCCTCTGCCCATTACCATCGCCTTTGCCTCCTGTCTTTGAGTATTATCTCTCAGGCAACAGTGATGCTATTGGAGCATCGTATTCAGAATTCCATTGGGTTCTAATGTTCATGGTATTACTCTTTCATCTACATACTCAATTCCAGTGTCGCCTCCACTGCCTTTTGCAGAAGTCTTTTTCTCAAACCAACTCCAAAAGCTCAATTGGGACGACTTTCATTGTTCTGGCGGCGATTCAGTTAGTTGTTTTTGACTATCCATTAAACTCGTGTTTGCTGTCAATTGTCTTTGCATCTTTTCAAGATTCACTTCACTGGCAAAATTAATTTTCTTAAAGCTGCGATCGAGTAAATGTTTGCTTCAATTATGTTGCCGAGGCTCTGAATGTGCCAAGAATTTCTTTGTGCATGTGCATAAGCTTTCTTGCAAATCTGTGTCATTAGGATAATCTTAGATACTAATAGATAATTATCGCCACTCCTTTCGTATGAGAATAATGAATATATTTTAAGGCGTTTTGTTGTTTTCGTCTCTCTAATGACTTCTGGAAAGGCATTGATCATTTCCCTCAATACTATCAATACATGGTCTTGCTCATTTTCCCAAACACATAAAAAATATAATTTATATTGCTTTTGTTTCTTTTGCAGCTCCTGTTGAGAGACACACAGTATTCCCATCGTTATTATTACCTCTTGCATGAGCTTAATTGCTGGGATGTTTTCTTGCCGCTGATCTTTGGCTAGTGTCTGAAGTTTTCACTGACAAAGGAAAAAATAACATTCCATTCATTTTTCTAATGCTGAAGAACTCTTCATTTGTTCCTATAGTGCTTATGAAAATTGGATTAAGAGTGTGTGTGAGATATGGTATCTGGCGTCATCCTGTTAATTCAGGTGCAGTTAACATATCTAGGACAGTATCAAACACGAGGAAAGTTATTTTTTTTTCATGAACAACAGATCTAATTTCCCAAGAAGAGGTTATAAAATGTCCTGTTATGCTTACGTATGCTTAGGTCCTCATGGTTATCCTTATGTATTTGTCAGTGCTTTATATTTACTTACTTCTAGACCAGTGGTTCTCAAATTTTTCATGTAACGGAACCCTTTCACGTTTGCTCGTACTCGGCGGAACCACCAACGATTTTTTTTTTTTTTTGACAGACTTGAAAAAACTAACCGTCACCAACATTAACAGTATAAAGTCGTACTCTCGTACAGTCTCCTTCCCTCTCTCTCTTCTCAAAAAGAAAAAAAAATCATCGCTTTCATATTTCATTTTATTCATTCCTGTTCAAATAAATAGATAATTATATTTTTTGCCACGGAACACTTGAAAGGTCTGCACGGAACTCTGGAGTTCCGCGGAACACAGTTTGAGAACTACAGTCTTTCCTTAGTGTAACCACGTGCTTCAAGCAATGAAATGCGCATCGTTATTCATTTATTTGGCAATTCAAACCTGAATCAGGAGTTCTACGAACTTCTTTTATCATTTATCTCCCGAGACGAAAACAGATTAAAACATTGTGGTGATTATTTCTATCAAAATTTTATTTACATGCCATCATTTCCCAGAATCTATTGAATATCCTGCCTTAAGACTGTTTTGATTTTATGTTCACTGTCCCTCCTAAGTAGATACCGCATACACATTTTTAGTTTTGACGGTTATATGTTTCAAGAGGCTAGATTCGTTCTGCATATATTGAAACATATTTGCAGTTTGATTAAACAGAAGTCTCTGCATTTGTTTTCGAAAGTAATACAAATTAAGTTCTAAATACGCCCTCCTTCAGTATTTTTCTAATGAGAAAAGAATATAATTAAATCAAATCTAAAGGAGTTAAAGTAGATTAAATACCCCAACGTTGTGAAATACTTTGAATGTTTCAAGCAAAACATTTTACTGACATACTTAGCTAATTGTATATGATATACAGTATCCTATTTGGGAATGCACATTAATAAAAATAATAATGGTAAGCATATTCATTTTACATATAGTTACATATATTACAGTACTAAGATCAGAAAACTGAGAGTGAAATACTGTCGTCAACTCTATTGAGCTGTCGGCATTGCCACACAGCAGCTTCGCAGTGCGCGCGCACCTGACGCAGTCCGTCGAGCTCACCAGCTGTTCACGTACAAGCTCGTCGTTGTATTAGATTTGTCTTCTCTAATGTCTGGGACACCGACTTTTATTCTACACGCACAAACACGCAATTGCCAGCTACCTCTTGTTTACAAATGTATCTTTACTGAAAGATACATTTGCTTTAAAACAGATTAATATGTATAAGTTAAATTTAATTATTTGGAATACACACGTGTACAATATATATATATATATATATATATATATATATATATATATATATATATGTATGTATATATATATGTATATGTGTATATATATATATATATATATATATATATGTATGTATATTTCTTGTTGGCATAATCGTTTGTATAATTGATTATCAAAAATCGTTATTAACTGTTTTAAGATATAATAGAGCGAAAGGGTTTATATCTTACCTCGATTATGGCTTATCTCAACTATCCCCTTTCACACTAGGAGATTTTTCTTTTATCGCCGCTCCCTCTAGGCTATTCTATTCATATCAGTTTATCTTTATTAATCACCTCCATAACAAGAGGATTTTTTCTTTATTCTGGTTACAAATAAGCTATTATATTAATTAACATAACTCCCTCTATGTGGCAAAAGTAGTTGTAGCATCAGCTTGTGCGGTAGGATTTGTTAAAGTCACCCCTAAACTTGTAGCAACAATTCTATTCTTATAAATGTATTATGTAAATAATCTTCCTTTTAAGCAATAGCCATGCGTATTTTTATTTCTATAACAGTCCATAGTGATCGTATCATTAAATTATTGTATACATTCTTGTTGCTACCGGTTGCTCTATCCAGTTTCTGTATTTATTCTACGATCATATTTGTTTAAAAGTGGTGTTTAAATATACTTCCCTCACCAAACTTATAAACATCAACATACCACGTTGAAACAACAAATTCACACCAGGCTTAATGACCTCCTTATGAGTCGATAACCTTAAAAAGATAAATAAATTAATAAATAAAATGAAAATATAAACATCACCTGTTACAAGGTATAACTTACCCCAAGTAGCCGTTTCTATTCTGAACGACACCCCCCCCCCTTCTCGTTCTGACGTCCGCCAGACTATTTGTTTCTACCTGACACCTACTTCTGTATCGGTTGGTGCCTTTTTCCTATGTCCTGAGTACCACCAGGCTATTCTATTCCTGTCTGCGTGTCTCCATTGTTAAGGTAAGCAGGCCTTTGTACATTTTGGATTTTACTCTTGAATGAACTGAATAATGAAATTCTAATGCCGGGTATCAAAGTGCTATTGTCTCCGTCCTCTTAGTGTTTGCTTGTCGTATCCCTTGTAAGCTTGACAGTGTAGATCGGTTGTGAAGATCGTTATATCTTTACAACTTCTACTTTCGGAAATCAACAGAAAGACGTTGACATCAATGTGACATAATGTTGAATATTCATTTGGGTATGTCGTGTCGAAGCGTACGGTCTTTTTTTTTTGGTATTTGTATTCTTTCTTTAAGGTTTTGCCACATAAGGACACATTTGGGTTCAGACCAGCCCCGAAAGAAGCACCACAGAGTTCCACTGGTCACCGTAGAACGACCAAGCGCTCTCAAAACCCTGCATAAGGTCGAAGCGGACATCTCACCCTCCTCCACAACCACAGAAACAAACCAACCGATGGCTGTCGAGCATTGATTGAAGTTGAACACGTCATATGAGCCACTAATAAGGTGGTTTACACTAAGTCTAGAGCATTTACAGTTACCCAAATCATATACGTTACGGTCGAAATTGAGCTAATAAAAAAGTGAGATATTAGATAGCACAACTTTGAATCGATACTGTAAATTATATTATGTAAACATGCACACACACACACGCAAGCATAAACACACACACACACACACACACACACACACACACACACACACACACACACACACACACACACACACACACACACACACACACACACACACACACACACACACACACACACACACACACACACACACACACACGTGCAGACAGAGGCGCAAACACACACAGGCACACACACATACACACCCACACACACGCACAGGCACACACACACGCACGCACGCACACACACACACACACACACACACACACACACACACACACACACACACACACACACACACACACGTCAGATATGACGAGACACCACGAGCATGGTTCCACTTCCCGTAAGATACAACTAGATAAACATATACACACACACATTGAATTCACGAGAGAATTTTGTGTAAGGTTATTCTTAGAGCATAACATGAAGAGTACAAGACGTGTGAGGGGGTAGCAATGATAATAAGAAAGCTACTTTCAGCGCCTGAAAAAATAATATAGAAAATAAGAAACAAATAAATAAAAAGAGTGTGCAAAAGCAATAGAGTTTGATTACATCTATATCGGATTGGGCAGCGGACTTCATAGGGTTCCAACCCGAAGATTCGAGAAATCTCGTTATTGGTAAAGTCCAGGTGAGGATGAAGTCGGTCAAATTGGCGGGATTATCTCTCAAGAAAGAGTGTGTATTTTTAGTTAAGACCCAAATATTGAAAATATATATATATACATACATATATTATATATATATATACTGTATATATATATATACATATATATATATATATGTATATATATATACACATACACACACACACACACACACATATATATATATATATATATATATATATATATATATATATCGTCGCTTGAACCTAAACTCTGTGATTCGAAGAGAAAGTTTGAAAATAAAAGACAAACAACCTTGCTTAGAAATCACAAACTGTGTCAATTAAAAGGAGGATCATTTTCTCAGTACACCAAGATCAAGTCAGATATGAAAATAATTGGTGAATTGACGGAGGTGTAAGAAGGTTGGTTTTATAACCAACAAAAGGATACCATTATTTTCAAAAAGATCAAGGAGCAGAAAAAAAAGGGGGAATATAAGATATACTGGAAGATGTAGTGAGGTTTATTGTAAATGAAAACTCTTCTTCGGGATGTAGTGAGGAAGTCTAAATGTGCCATTGTTGTATGGCTCATGGAACGTTATAAGATGCTAGAGAAATTACCTACGAATATAAGAGTTGAGGAGACTGCAAGAGACCATATGGCCTACGCTAGGCAGATCTCTTTTCACTTGCCATCTCTACCCATAAAGTTATCTAATCTCTTAAAGTAACCAATTGTTTCAACACTGACTTCATGGCTACTATCTCTATTCAATTCGTTAACCACACTGTTGGTAAACCACTTTTTGCCTATTTCCTTCTTAAACATAAAATCTAATAACCTTCTATGATTATGGGAAATAATTGGAATATGTGTTTAGACTGGGTCGGTACACTAGGAATGTCCCACGCCTATTTGAAATTAAGTTCAAGTCACAAACCACAGCAAACGAGATAGTCACCAGGTCCTGGAAGTTAATAGGCAATGGCAGGCTAAAAATAATTTGGGTCAGGAAAGATGCTACTGAGGATGAACGGACACAAGGGCTTATAGCTAAGAATGTGAGCGAGAAGATGACAGAAGAAGAAAGATAGCATTTTTTGTAAAAATTTAAGTTAAAGACTAAACAAATAATATAAAAAAAGGTGAGGGCGAGATAATCCAAAAGTCAGTGTAAAGAAATTAAAAGTAGGTCATGCAAACATAGATGGCTTACTTTCGTTTAAGATGGAAATGAATAATTTGATTATTAACAAGCTTAATGGTTTGGGCTTAGGGGAGACTAAGCTCCCAAGAAACGTTGATCCACAGCTGAAGAATAATGAATAAACCGTCTGGATTCAAAGCATAGAAATTTAAAA
>NC_134801.1:34336732-34346732 GCF_046742065.1 Oratosquilla oratoria | reverse complement strand
TATTTCCTAAAAGTTCGCATCCACGTCTTCAGCTCCTTTTATCCGCAGCGTCTTCAATGGTGTTGTTTCTCTCTTTGAAGTTTTCACTATATATATATACATATATATATATATATATATATATATATATATATACACATATATATATATAATATATATATATATATATATATATAGATATATACAGTATATACTTTTTTTATAACTCCGACGCTTTTCCTACTGTTTCTCTCTTTAAAATTTTCACAACATATATATATATATATATATATATATATATATATATATATATATATATATTGATAAGTATTTTAGACAAATTATTTGGATGATGGAGAACATAAACACAGGGTTCCGAGCCTTCCCCTGTGTGTATGTTCTCCATCATCCAAATATATATATTTATATATATATATATATATATATATATATATATATATATATATATGTGTGTGTGTGTGTGTGTGTGTGTGTGTGTGTGTGTGTGTGTGTGTGTGTGTGTGTGTGTGTGTGTGTGTGTGTGTGTGTGTGTGTATACATATATATATATATATATATATATATATATATATATATATATATATATATTTATACAGTATATACTTTTTATGACTCCGACGCTTTTCCTCCTGTACTTCTCCATATGACTTAAGTTATACTGATTTTCTCCAATATTTCTTTTTTCTTGCCCTGTCTACCCTTGACACCAAGAAGTTTAACGATACGAATGGAGCTTCCCCAATCGTTTTTAAAAACTGTGCTTCGTGTGGACTACCCGCCGAAGAAAAATGTTTCGTTTCTGTCTATCAGCTTACTACCATTCATACTGCAAACATGCCTACACTCAAACTATCCCAAAGAAAGATGATCAATCTTAGCCCTCAAACTACCATCCAATAGTTTTAAATCTCTGTTTATCCAAAAAAAATCCAAATTGTCCATAGAATTAAAACTAAATGTTACAAGATAACGGATTCTTCTGAGATATAAATCAGAATCTACGTTGGGCATCCTGAATATGCATGCCAACTGTCATGCAATTAAAAAAAGAAAATGTTGTACAGCTGCCTACACTTGATAATACCACATTGGTTGACGTTTTCCATGGAGCAGTGGAAGTCGTATACTTTTGGGTCGTTTCACGCATTAAACTTTCGCCGTGCAACGTCCACAACACGACGTCGCGTCGTGCTGTCAAGTAACCATGGATGTCTATGGACACTTTCACATGTGGTCGTGGTCGTGATGTTTAAAGATGTCTATAGACACCCATGGTTATTTGAGAGCACGACGTCGTATCGTAAAGGCGCACGGCGAAAAGTCGATACGTATGAAACGAGTCTTTGTGTCGTAGATTTATGATGTAAATGAGTCCTTTACTACCCCAAAAAAAAAAATTGTCGTGAATATTCAACGTAAATAGATCACGCTTGTTACAGCTTCGTAGGCGTCTCCTGCCTTTATAGCTCTTACAAGAGAAAGAAATTCTATTTACAGAAAACTAATTAGAAATAAGTTTTTGTTGGCGGATCTCTGGGATAAATCAAATTTTTTTTTCTAAGCGTATTTTAGAATTGAAGAACAAACATACCCTTAACACGTAGGATACTACCAGCAAACGTGTAGACCTCAAGGAAATTACTGAGCCAAATTGAAAATCAATTTTGCAACAGCAAAATGCATAAGTCCTGTTGTTTTCACATGTTAAATCTAACTTGTGTTACTGACTACTCGTTACATTCTCCCTTACAAGAAAATTAATTTATCTTACGATTCTGGGAATTTACTGTGCAGAAGAATATATCAAATAATCATATAGAACACTGAAGAGGCAAACTAGCCGGGAATAATTTTTTATCTTGATTGCGACTTTGATCATAATCGTCATCGTCATATTGATTGTGATCTGGATCCTGACTTTGATCGTGATTTTGTAAATGATCTTAATCTTAACCGTGATCTTGGTCTTGGTCTTGTTATTGATCATATCCTTAATCATGATTGTAATTGTGATCTTGATCATATTCTTCATCATAATGGTAATCATAAACTTGATCACGTTATTGATCTTGATGTCAGTTTGTATATCAACGCATTATCACGAGAATTCATGTTCGTCTGGTATTTAGAATAACTGGAGATATTGTTACTGAAACACTGGGATTATCTCACCATAATTTCAAGAAGCTCTAGTTTCATGTTTAATCATTAAAACAGGTGATTGCTCTATCTAACAAATATATTTATACAATTTTTAACATTTTGATAGGTGATTCCCACCTCTTATCTCTTGGTGTTAAAAAAAAAAATATGCCCTTGAAATCATGGGATGAGGCAACACCAATGCTTTAGTAAGGTTTTGGGGAAAGAAGAATTGTGTCTATGTTATGTGGTTTGTTGTGTTGAGAGATATGCATGGGTTTTCTTTTGTGAAGTCGATTGCTAGCGATTCAGTTCATGGCGATGCGGTGACAGAATGCCTTCGTGGAAAACAGATACCCTTTTTCTATGTACGGAGGTGAATCCTTAGGGTGAATAGAATCGCTTGCTGATCGTCAGGATACAAATATAGGTTCCACCCTCTCGTTTCACCTCGAGGGGAAGGGGGGAGGGTTCCCTTGGCTGAATAAAATCGTCTGGCGATAGTCGTTATTACTTATGAAAATTTTTAAATAATGCATCTTTCCATTATGACGTTCTTCTTGCATATTAGAAATGACAGATATCAGAGAGACGATGGACTGCTCGATTGAAAGAAATATTTTTGTGTATTAAGAATTATATCAAAAGCACGAGGGTAATATTCTACTCCTCCCACGGTTGAAATAATTCCTCTGTGGGATTTGCTAGCGTACATGGATCATGTGCAAATGCGCGCTTTCAGAGCCGATGTAGCTGAGGCTACCTTGTCGTGCTGGCAGCGGCAGCTGCGTGTGTCGTTGTTTGTGAGCATAAACGTGTTTGTGAAACCACTCTGAAATTGTTTGATTAAAATGTTAGATATTCTCCCTCACTCTATAAATGATTTATCGTGTGTAGTTTATTCTGTATACATTTTGCATTTATATTACCGAATGTAACACTAGCAGTATTAGAAAAAAAAATAATAGTGGGTTGTGGGCCAGGGCGACAATCTACACAAAATTTGATAGAGTTCATTAGGACAAGGCTGGACGGTTACACCAGTGAGTGAAAAATCAATCTACAATCACCGCTATTATTTCCACCACTGCCACCACCACAACTACTATTCCCATTCCTACCAATACCATTACATACTACCCCTACCACAACCACCACCATCACTAACATATCCACTACTAATAACAACGCCACGTATACAGACTACTCCACCACCACCACAATTCATTTTCACCACTGTTACCACCACTTTCACCATCATAACTACCACCACATACACCGTAGCCACTACAACGAAGTCATTACCACTTCTATTAGCGCTACCAACACTACTGACGTCACCACTATAATACGACCACCACTACTGTCCCCAGCACCACTACTACAACTGCCACCCACAGCACTACCACCGCAGTTGGTTCTACTGCTATTGCCAACATTATTACTACCAAAACAATGACTACTATTACATCACCACTACCACCATCAATACCACCATTCCTAATACCGCGATCACCAACATTACCGCCACCCATTACCACTACCAATACCATCGGTACTTCTACCAGTATGTGTAGTGCCACCACTACCACTAAGATACCACCAACACTAACCACTTACTATTGTTACTACCACCACCACAATTACGACCACCTCCACTACCATCACCACTGTTAACAGCACTTCCAACATCAGTATTGCCACCACCTTTTTTAAGCACATTGTTTTTACTGTTATTCCTACCAACCTTATTACTATCACTACTAATGTAATTAACGTCACTAGTAATACCAACATTGCTCCCATGACTACTATCATCATGACACTTGTACCACCCCCACCATTGCCATTTTCAATACTTTATACCGCCAACGATATTCGTATCACTAGTTCAAAAGACGCAAAGCAAACTGAGGAGATTGACAGGTCTATATGAACAATATGTGCCCAAGAAACAAGCTCGCACAAAGTTATGCAGTGGTTATTTTCAGCAAGATATGATTCTGATGCATTAGAGACATAAGCTATCAAAAAGATTACAGGAACTTTTTGGGTAATGAGAAACAGAAAACTGTAGAGAAACTAAATCCTATAGAAAAATAAAACATAGCATTAGGTCAAACCAGGAGGTATTAGCGGCCGAACTTAATGCAGTTAGTAAAATTAAAACAAAAACAAGGTTCTTCTACAGATAAGCTAGACAGTTTTCACGAGACAGCTGTAGTATCGACTCTTCTCAATAAATATTGTACTGAATCCTTTGAACCTAGTGATACTTGTGAAATATTAAAAAGACGATATGAAAGTGTTTTCGATGTGCCCGAAACTGACAAGATTGTTAATAATCGTATATTCTTTGAAGGAAACTCAGATATTCCAAATGGGCTCCGGTACACTGAAGTGACAGATAAGCATATTGAAAAGGCAATAAACTCACTATCAGGAACATCTGCTCCGGGTTCTGATGGTATACCGTCGCTCATGTCCAAAAAAAAATATGTCACCAATGCTAAAACTTCTGAAACTGTTATTAGAGGACTCCCTCAAACAGTGTTTCTTCCAGTCACGCATTAAAACCTGCAACTATTGTGCTACTAGAAGGATACAGAAAGGAGGCATCAAATTACCGTCCTGTATCCTTAATGTCACTGCTACAGTTAAGTTTCCTGAAGAACACAATCTGATGAATGATACTCAGCATGGTTTCCGACAAGGTCGGTCATGTCTCTCAGCCTTACTGGATAGTCATGACACTATTCAATATATCATGCCCTGTCCTGCAACTGGAACAGATGTCATATACATTGACTTCAGCGACCAAACTAAAACGGAACGCACCGGGGAACGCTTCTAGTAACGCACCGAGGAACGCGCCCAGTTCTGGTTTTTAACATGTACAAAATCTAAGTGTTACCTTGTCAGCTAATTGTGACTTTTATAACCATATATAAATATATATATATATATATATATATATATATATATATATATATATATATATATATACATACATACATATATTCTTGTGAATTATTTTTTATCAGTTATCTGGTTGGATACTGAGAAAGTTCAGATCCAGAGACAGGCTAACAATGTTAACATTGTGGAAGTCACTTGTGTTACCAAAACTTGATTATTGTTCCCAGCTGTGGAATTCATCAAATGTAGATAAAGTTATTAGAGAAAATTCAAAAGCGGTTTACTGAAAATATAGATGGCCTGAAAGATTATAGTTATGCTGAAAGAGTGAAAAAGTTGAATTTTTATTCTTTAGAATCAAGGTATGATAGATACACCATTATATCACAACTAACACCAGACGCCATTATGTATTTTTAAACAGTTCTGGAGAATAAAGTTTCAATCCTATCTAATGAAATAAAAGTGACTTTTTCCCAACTGTAGAGGATGTAATTAACTAGTTCATTCTGCACCACAAGGAAAATCTGGAACTTTACAGTACAATAGATTCAGATGGAAGTCTGTGAGACTGTTCAACTGTACCTAGAGAAATCAGGGACAAAACAAATTGTTCAGTTGACTCTTTCACACATCAACTAAATACCTTGTGTGATTTATCTTTTATATTTGGAATTAATTTTGTGGCTCGCCGTTGTACTTTTTCTAATCCGCCAATGTCTTTAATGAGATTCGGTTACCATACAGAAACAGCATATCCAAATGTGGACAAACTAACGATTTATATAGCTTGTTAATGAGAGATGGATTCTTAAAATTAAAAGATCGCGCAATCAGTCCTAGAATCATATTTGCTTTCTCGGAGGCTGAAATACACAGCTCAGATGATTTGAGGTCGTTATTGATAATTACGCCGAGATCCTTTTCACTATCACTTTTATTAATGAATTTCCAAGTAACTTGTAATCATACTTGTTATGTTTACCTATGTGCATAACCTTGCATTTATCTATGTTAAATTTCATTAGCCCCTTTTCAGACCATTGCTGTAGTTTGTCTTTATATTCTTGAATGTCTAATTGGTTGAAGTGATCATTTATCATTCCGCACAGTTTTGTATCATCAGCAAATTTGGAGACAATAGATTTCAGTCTGTGATCTATATCATTTATATATACTACGAATAGAAGTGGCCCAAGAACGGAACCCTGAGGAACTCCACTCGTAACATCTTTCCATCTAGAAGTTTTGCCATTTAAAACAACTCTCTGTTTTTTTATCGTTTAACCAATGACTAGTCCAACTTAATAGGCTGCCACTTATTCCGAGTGAAGCTAGTTTAGTGAGTAGTCTTTCGTGGAGGACGGTATCAAAAGCATAACTTCCCAAACTCCGTCACTAACTCTCTAACCTCGCTCTGACCCTGCCACAAGTGCAGTGTCGTCAGCAAGCAACAACTGGCTCGCCTACTTTTCTCTATTTTCTTTAAACACCCCCCAGTCCTCTACCCATTACCCTCGCCTTTACCTTCCGCACCACCCTATCCATATACGCATTCAACAGCCATAGTGACATGAAACATCCCTGACGCAGCCCCATCTTTACCTCAAACCACTTGCTCTCTCAATTGCTCATTTTAATATAGGTCCCACTACTCTCGTAAAACTCTTGACTGCTCTTAACAGCTTTCCCCTAATCCTATATGTCTGCAAAACCTCCCACAGTGCTTTTCTATATACCCTGTCATAAGTATTTTCCAAATCCATAAAGGGCCCCCCCCAAAAAAAAAAAAAAAAACATTCATACCTTTTGTTAAAGCTTTCTCACATACCTGCCTTAACACAAAAATCTGACCCATGCAACCAATACCTTTCCTAAATCCCCACTGTTCCTCACCAATTACTGCCTCTGCTCCTCTCTTGTCCTCTCAATTAGAACTCTCCCATAAGCCTTCCCAACTACAATTTACAAACTGATCCCTCTGAAACTACTACACTCATATTTTTCTCCTTTCCCTTTATAAATTGGAACTATACAGGCACTCCTCTAGTCCTCAGACACTCTACTTTCCCTTAGACACATATTAAACAACCTCAATAGCTAATCCACTATTACCGTACCTCCCTTCTTCAGACATTCCACATAACACCCAACGAGGTGTAGAAAAAGTAGAATATATTACATCATATATCTTTATTTGCATTAGCTCAGAATCCGATTTACTTATTCGATTTAATCAGTGGTGTTTGGTAGAATGATGATCTACCAAACATCATCAAGTAAATCAAGTAAGTCAGAATTTAAACTAATGCAAATAAAGTTACATGATGTAATGCATTCTACCTTTTCTATAAACTTGTTAATGCAGATATATTTAGGTAAATGCACACAGAAGCACACACATAAACATACATATTCTCTGGCATGAGGTATCAAAAGGTTCACCTTTGTCCTGTAGAACAAGCAACAAAATTGGTGGACACACCACACATCTGTGCGCGTGCGCAGCAACCACAGTACGCAGACTTATAGCAGCCCATACTTATACAAGTTCACAAGGACTTGGATGGATGAAGACATATTTGAGGAGCACTGTAGCATACAATTGTGCTGTATTATCCTGTACCACATTCTTAAAAAGAAAAAAAAAATAGGAAGTACCACTATTATCCAGCCAGATATTCAAGAACTTAAAAGGGTGTACAGTGCATTGTTTTCGGTGACTTATTGTTTCTATATTGAAAATACATGTGTGACGAATGGAGTAAAAGATATAATTTCCGTTGTGTACTTTTTGCCTAATCACATTGAAGAATGAAAAGCTAAAATGAAAGTGGAGACAAGGATAAGGACAGAATAAGACTGATAGTCAAAGGATTGAATATTCCCTCAATCATCTTGCAAAAGTGTGAAACTCAACAAGGTTTGGCGATCACATTGATAGACTACATGTGGAAATGTCTGGAAACTATAAAGATATGATTCCAAGAATGCTTTGGGTCAGAATAAGGAATAACGGAAAGGAAGTGATGATGGTGGTAGTAGGTTGTGTATGGGTTATGCGGTGAGAAGAGACAGCGGAAAGGCATCAAGAAAGGAAGAGAGACAGAATTTATGGATGTACTGACTGGGGTAATGGCATTCAGTAATACGAATGCAAATATAGAAAACATACTACGTGGAGGACGGCCAAGTTTGGAGTGGAAGGCGGAATAACAAAAGAGATTTTATATAGCAAATGTACCGAAAGATAATCAAAGGTAAATACAAAAAGTCAGGTGCACTAATGTTCATGAATGTGAAGGCTGAGAGTCTTGAGTATGCACTGAAGTTTGAAAGGGAGATTGTTAGATGTAAACACACTAAGAGTAGCGAATCATTAAGAGGCAATGGCAATTTTACTGATGTAGGAGAAAATAGAGGAGAGTAGAAAGATGGAAGATGATGATGGGAGCATTAAAGAAAATGTACAGGAGAAACACTAATGTGAAGGCAAAGGGGACACGAGACGAAAAAAATGAAAGACGAGTTAATGAAAATATATGGTCTTAAAATTACCGAAAAGATGGAATGAGCAAGAAAATTAGAGGTTGCAGGAATTGGTACTGATGGCTGGATTAAGAGCCACGGAAAACTGGTATTGTACCCAGTAGTTCTCGGCTCGAGACCTGGGGCTCAGAGATCAACCTAGCGGATACTGAGCGGTTTAGTATTGTGCTGAAGCAGCCTTCAAGAAGTTATGAAGCAGGTTTATATAAGTAAGATCCGTGAGCAAACAAGTAAGCAAGCAAGTTTCCCTATGTATGAAAGACAATAATAGCGGAAGAAGAGATAGGAAATTATACACGAAAAATGACAAAGGTAAAGAGGCTGGTAGGAGCTAATGTAAAAGAGAAAAGACGGTAAAAGACTAAGCAAAAAGATTCCTAAGGTTTATGAGGAAAGTAGGCAAAATTTAGTTTGTCAGACAGAGAAGTGAAAGGAAATATGTTATCAAAAATAAGAAAATTGGAGGTTAGAGTTGCGATGTATATGGAGGATGTACTAGTGACGCAGAGGATCTTATTTGTAAAAAAAAATCTTCTGAACAAAGAGATCATAAAGAAATAAAATGCACACAATCAAGACATGAGAACAAGAGAAGGGAGAAGAAATAGAGGATGGAAGACTGATACCTTATCATCCTGTTGGCGATTAACAGTGCTTCCATGTTTAGAGACAATATCTACGCTAAAATATTGTTATAGATGTGGTTAAGGAGAGATATAAGAAATAAAGGAGAAGAAAGGGATAGCAGAAGTTAAATTCTATCAGCATCCTTTATTTTTTGAGTGGATATTAGTCTCCAATCATAAAACAATGTTGTGTGACTTTGCTCCGTAGTGAAATATTGACTGCAAAAAAAAAAAGTTAATATCCCATTCATGGGGAATTTGGGAAAGTGAAAATTAATAGGTAGACTATGACGTAGGTGAATGAGGTAACGGTGAGATTATGAAAAGGAAAAAATATAAATAGAAGGCTGCAAAGAATTTATTAAAGATGCAAAAAGGTGGGAAAGGGTTTCAACGACTGAAATGAAGTATTTGTGTTCTCTACTTAGATAGGCAAGGGATACAGGAGTGAGTGCTAGTTATAAAGGAATAAGCCTTTTCAGTGTCTAAGACAAGTCTTATGGAAAATGTTGATCTATCTATGTATACATCATGGGCCTCTTCCGCCTTATAAGGGAAATAGCCAGCCAGGGCACGTATCCACTCCCACCCATTCCACCATCCATTTTTTACCTCTCATATTAGATAGCATAAAGAAAAATATATAAAAGTAGACAGCAGAGTTGAGTGGAAGAGGCGAATGTATGGATCAGGTGTTTGTGGATAAGATATATGTGAACAGCTCAGGACAGGATATTAAGTGTTGTGTGATAAATCGAACCGAT
>NC_134801.1:34324232-34329232 GCF_046742065.1 Oratosquilla oratoria | reverse complement strand
ATATATGTATATATATATATATATATATATATTATATGCAAGCAATCACATCACCGTGATACAAAAATGCAAAATAACCACAGGAGAAAGGAAACTTGTAGACAGCAAGTACTTTCGTATATTACATCTTCAGTTCTGAAGATGTAATACGAAAGTACTTACTGTCTACAAGTTTCCTTTCTCATATGGTTATTTTGCATATATATATATATGTATATATATATATATATTCAACTGTATTCTATTTTGAATTTTCACATTTCCTCTTATATACATATATTCATACTCATTTTGTTTTACAGCATTGTAACAGCTGTGTTCATCTCACCTCACCACGAGCCAAAAAACTTCATCACCCAGGAGCCAGAACATCACCAATATTTGGTAAGTAGATACAATTTCCGTAATAGGTTTCACCTAGTGGCTGCTCTCTGTTACATTTGTGTTTATATTTTATGATGCGGTCCCAACCATCTCAACCCACACACAATTATTGTACTCGTTCCCGTTCTGCCAAAATCTCACTCACTCCAAACATGTCTACCACTTCCGAGAACAACTCTCCACATACCCCCACCAAAGTCACAAAATCTCATAACAATTATCAAGGAACAGAATAGTTTACAAAAATTTAATGGACGGAACATTCCCATACCCAACCTACTCTCCGAAGTTGAATCTGAAATCACACGTAGAAGAGTCACAGACGATAAAACAAAAATCTCCATTCTCAAATCAAGGATAGATCTCAAAGACAAACTCGCAGGTGATATAGTCCAGTCCGACATTTTTGTAGAAACAGGCACATATCCAGAGTTTGTCCAATATTTCAAAAACTTTTTTTGCACCATTTGATCAACTTGGTTCACTTTCACCCTTCTACTCATTAGACACAACGTACAATACCCGTCCACATGGGGAAAGAGCAGTAAAGATTGCATTTACTTTCTAAAGCGAGATAGCCTCAAAAACTTAGACTGGGTTACAGACGACAAAATCTCACTCGAACACGTAGTCTTACTGCTACCCTATATCCGACTACGTTCTCAATTACACCCAGACACATTCCAAAAAGCTGGCACAATTCCATTCACACGAGGCACCACACTAGGAGAATTTTCCATGAAATTTTGCGGCACGGAAAGAACAATTGTTCACATCCAGTCAGCCTGTACCTATCACCCCCCACCTACACAGTAGCCCAAGTAACACAATCAACGTCACATTACACGAGGTCAAGACAGGTGTCTCGCACTCGCTACCGCTCACGTCAGCGCTCTCCATCACGAACACCATTCTTTTGTACCTACTGCCAAAAACCAGGACACAGCACAAATAGATGCTACTACAGACAGCCGTCCCAGCCAAATTGCTACGGCAATTACCACGGAATGTATTACCACACGAGTGACTACAGTCGCGTGCACTTGGCACAAAGACAACAAAGACCTGCTTCCCCGCCAGAGACACACATAACACACCTTCCGTATGACTACAAAACACAAACACAATACGCAAGTCAACACAAGGAACTTTATACCAGGAACTTCTCTCACCAACCCTACCCGGACACTTCCTCATTTTCCATGGTATTCAAGGCAACCTCAAACAACATCAAACTCACTATATTTCTAAACACTGGACCTCCTGTTAACATTATATCCACGTTCAGTTTCAACAAACTCCGTTCGGAACGCAAGAAAGTCACCATCCTAGAGCCCCATGATATTCAACTCGCCAACGTCGATGGTGTACCATTCCCTATCCTTGGAAAATTGTCCTTAGATATTAACTTTAAAGATCAATGCCCATCCATTCCATTTACTGTCTACGTAGCTGACGTGCATTTTCCCGCTGACATCCTCATAGGCTTGAATTTGATGAAGCAATATAATATAGTTTTATATCCCGCTCAGAATGGTATAATTTATGCAAACTCTTTCCTCCCTGGTTGCATTCAGGAACCCCCAGACCATTAGCAAAATAAACGTGACCGAGCTCCAACAGCCAAACACAAACAGCTCCAACACTTGCTCAACCACTTCAAAACCCTGTCAGAATTCCAACTCTCCTTCCTCGCTCACATCTGTCGACAGGCATTCCAAACGTAACAGACGTACAAACTCCTCGCGCATGTCCAAATCAGTAAAACGCCAAAACAAAAATATCATTCCATACCGCCGATAATTCATCGACCGAGTAAGATCTCTTACCTCCTCGTTGAAGATTTCAATCTTCAATCCGCCCCAGTCTCACAAGTGTTATCTACTTTCAAACACACTCATGCAATGATCATCAGCTCAAAAACGCTGTTCTCTCGTGAATGTACAAAATTACACATATGAGTCTTCCGAGTCCCAAATACCGATGTGATCTGTATGCCGGAGACAAGCCGCGTGGATATACCATTCACGCGGCCTCCTACTTTCCGTCATCTGCTAAACATCAAAGAAAGGTCACACGTGCATATTGATTGCAAACTATACTAATGCCCCCCCCCACCCTCCATTTCACATTTGGCACTAATATTTGTGATTTCTTGGTATATCCATCACGTATACAACCCATAAAGGACAAATTCCCCACTTCACAAGTGTGTACCACAACTTCCGACGTGCTCAAAGCATAGGAACCCATTCATGCATCGTATTTCAAACCAGTAGACTCCCCTGGTGAACAAGCTTACATAGTTACTCTGTGCAACAAATTCAGACGTACCACCGCATTGTCAGGTAAACCCCTTGGAGTAACAAACCTTATTCAGCACTATTCAGCACCATATACCCCTTCGGGAAATCGCAAAACGACGTTACATTCCCGCATACAGATTACTACACAGCAAGGCACGATTGTAGACAACCTCATAACAGATATTACCATGCAAGACATAATCGAACCTTCGATCTCTGAATGGAATTCCCCTCTCTTCGTTCTTCCCAAACACGATGGTTCCTTCCGTCCAGTTGTGGATTTCAGAGAATTAAACTAACTATCCCAAAAAGACACCCCATTCCGGTAATACACGACATCCTACACTCCGTCGGTCAAAACAACGTAATTTTCACAACTTTAGACCTCATGTCAGGATATTCTCTGATTCCCCCTGATACAGAGTCTAGACCTCTAACAGCATTCAGCACGAACAACGTTAACTTCTAATTCAAACGTCTTGCTTTGTGTCTTGTTTCAGCCCCCTCTGTTCTCACACGTCTCATGCACACAGTAATAACAGGCCTCCTAGGACACTCAGTTTTCATGTATCTCGATGACATTATCATCGCTTCCAAATCTGTTAGCAAACACCTACACACGCTTAACACTGTCTTCTCACGACTAGCAAAGGCAGGACTCAAACTGAAGCTTAAAAAATGCTCCTTCCTTCAAAAAGAAATACGCTTCTTAGGCCACGTCCTTAACTCTCAAGGAATTTTAACCTCGCAGGACAAGGTCAAGGCAGTCATTGATTTTCCACGCCCTACTTCTGTTGACCACATACGTTCATTCCTTGGTCTATCAGGTTTTTACAGACGGTATATCAAAGGTTACGCTGGTATAGCAGCACCCTTAACCGCCTTACTTAAGAAAGACACTCCCTTTAACTGGACACCTGACCAAGAGAAAGCCTTTATTGACTTAAAACAAGCCTTAACGACAGCACCTCTCTTTGCTTTTCCAAACCACAAGCTTCCTTTCACAATATACACGGACGTTTGGTACACAGGCATCTGCGCAGTCCTTATGCAACAACACGACACAAAGCTCAGACCAATTGCCTATGCTGGCCGCACACTCAACAAACATGAACAAAATTACTCAGTAATGGAAATAGAAGCACTGTCTGCAATATACGCCCTTAAAAACTTCAAAGAGATCACCCTTGGTTACGAGATACATATCCACACAGACCACCAACCAGTCTTACACCTCTTCAAAGGGAAAAATATCGCAGGCCAATTAGCACGTTGGTTTCTCACTATACCGGAATTCATGCCAATATTCCATTTTGTTCACGGGAAAGCAAACGTGGTGGCAGAGGCCTTCAGGCGCCACTTCACTTTCAACCTTACGCAAGTGCACATTGCCACAGCGCAAAAGTCAAATCCCCTTTGAAAACGTGCTATATACTTCCTCAACTCTTGTGATACAATAGACACATATGATTTTCCTCCAAATATCAATAACTACACCTTAATAGACGAATAACTATATCACACCACAATACTGAAGAACAAGTATGAAACCAACCATTTAATGTTTCAGCTTGTTCCTACGGAACTCATTTCTGAAGTTCTGAAACTCGTACACGATTCACCCATCGCTGCCCACCCAGAAAAGGACAAATGCTTAACACAAGCAAGATTGCAATACTTCTCGTTAACCATGAGAAAATATATACACGCCTATATTGATGCTTGCCATTCATGTGCCTCACACAAAGAACATATCGGCTGTCATGTTCCCATCTTAACTTATCCTGTCCCTTGCAATCCTTTCGACACAGTAGCTTTTGACCTTCATAAGTTACCATTCATCCCCAGCGGAAACCAATACCTCTTTGTTTGTGTAGACCATTTTTCCCGATTCTGCATTCTTTCACATTTACTAGACAAGACAGCACAACACGTTGTACAAACTATTGTTGACAAACTCATATGCCCCTACACTACACCCAAAACACTCATTTCAGACAACGGAACAGAGTTCAACAATGAAATTCTCACAAACATTTGTAAACACTTTAACATCACGAAATGCAACACTACTCCTTATCACCCTAGCTCTAACGGTTTAGTCGAGAGACAGAACCGCAAAATCCTAAATGTTCCCCTGACACCTTACCTCTGACATCCATTCTTCTTGGGATGAACATGTACCAATGATCCAAGCTTGCATTAACAGTGCCATTAACAGGTCAATATCAGAGTCACCCCATTTTGTCCTCTTTGGCTCGGACAAAAATCTTCTATATGATCTCCTTACGTCAGACTTACCCCCCGTTT
>NC_134801.1:34316732-34319232 GCF_046742065.1 Oratosquilla oratoria | reverse complement strand
AGTATTTATCCTTGGGGACAATATCGAGAGGTGGAGTCACGGGGTTGGCAAAGGAGAGCCTAAGAGTGTAACATAAAGGAAGGATAGTAGAAAATTAAAAGGGTCATCAGCATTCTCTTTTGAATGGAGACCCACTCTGCAATCACAAAAGATTACTGCATGACTCTGGTCCGTAGAAGTGTCACTAAAATCCCTTAAATGTTACATACATATACCAAGGCTTCTTCCCCCTTACCAGGGAGGTAGCCAAAAAGAAACCTTAAATGTTGACTGCATAAAATTCATGCAGCATATGAACTACCGGTAGGAAGGGAAAGAAAATGAGAAGGAGGGAGAGAGAGGTAGAGAGAGGGAAGATGGGGGAAGAGTAAAAGCGGAGAGAGATATCAAAAGCTGGATCCCTAAACGAAATTAGATTTGAGAGAAATCCCTCAGAGTGGCAGCTAATGCCCGCTTGCTTTGAGCGCGGAATACGACCGATAATTGTCGCGCCGCAGATCGTCCGGCGTTCAAGACCACGGCCATTAACGTTTGGCTTAAGGGCCTCGTGAATATCCACGAAGAAATCCCTGTATGACTTCAGCACCTCATTAATTCTGGCGAAGAACTTCGTAAGCCCTGGAGTGAGACAACTGACCAGGAGAATGGCGCCCTGAGGACAAGACCTGTACCTCGTAAACGCTTAGCGCGAGGGCGTACTAATAAGGAAGGCTTTTGTTTTAAAGAGAATACTTTTAGTCCATTTTCAGGAGGATAACCGGTCTGTCCTCCTGCTCGGGGACACACGAACCTGATACAGCGTAATATGTATATTATAAATTCCTACATAAGCTCTGCTACAGTTCTGATAGCAAACAAAAATGCACAGTCCAATACTATTTCTCGGATGAAACAAAAAGTGCCAAGCATAGTAAACCTCGCCCGAGAACACTTATTCTAGTGCACCTTGATACTGAATTTTCCTCTTTGGATAAAGGTCACAGGTTGACAGTGGTACCTATTCTGTTCTCGAGTTTTCTCTCTGAATGTGTGTGACCTTGAATTTGCCCTTTTAAGGACACCTAATGCCATTATGCCAGGTTAAAGCCCCTAAGCGACCATCCTATATGCATATAAATAGTAAATATCACCTCATCTACAATAACTTTCGAGCTAAGGCCATCGAAAAAATGGTGATCTTGAATTTCATTCAATTATGGCCAAACTATGTATTTTTCATTATGATAGTGTCAAAATATATATATCAAAGATCTAATTAAAGACTAAATTCATCTTAGGTTAAATTTATAAATATTTGACTAAGATACACACTTCAGTATTTTTTCTTCATTTTGGGTGATCATAAAATGTAATTTTTACCTTATCACCCCCAAGTATACGCACACACACACGCACACACACACACACACACACACACACACACACACACACACACACACACACACACACACACACACACACACATATATATATATATATATATATATATATATATATATATATATATATAAACATACATATATGCATAATATATATATTATATATATACATATACATATGTGTATATACATATATATATGTATATATATATATGTGCATATATATACATACTATATATATATGTACACATATATATATGTATATATATATATATATATATATATATATATATATATATATATATATTATATACACATATATATATAAATATTTTATTTATATATATATATATATATATATATATATATATATATATATATATGAGAGATTGGTTAGTGGGAATAAAATGAAGGTAATCTAGGACTTGATTTACAAAACGTTTCGACCAACTTTGTCTTCTTCGGAGAGTTATCTACAGAAAGATTTTACATAGGTTACAATTTATATCACTCTTGAAGGTACTCGGTCAGGTTATAGCGCGTCTAGCACGAATATACTTCCTACCTTTGATAAACAAATAAATCCATCTCTTCCGTTGGTGTTTTCACTAGTATTCATTTATGCAGCTTCGATTGTTTTTCTTCCCTTCTTCTCCAAGCCCTTTTGAAGAAATTTGGCCTCCTTTCAGTGGAGCAGGTGACCATGATAGTCCAAAAGCTGAACAAGAGAGTTTGATGTCCTGAGTGCTCGTTTTACTATCACCACTCAATTATTCATTTGTCCTTTCTTCTCTCTCTCTCTCTCTCTCTCTCTATATATATATATATATATATATATATATATATATATATATATATATATATATATATATATATATTGAATGGGAGAAGCGTAAACACCAGGCTCAAAGTAGGAGGTTTAATGCCCAATTTTTGAATCCTAGTCCTAGGACCGTCTTCAGGGGTGTGATGAGGTACAGTAGTCAAAAATCTTACTATATTGGCCGTAGTAGTAACTGGGAGAGGTAGTCCGAACTGCCGAAGTTAGCCCCTCCTCCAGTCGCTACGAGAACCAGACAACTGGTCACAACCTTATATAGACAATTATACATAATGAATTT
>NC_134801.1:34294232-34299232 GCF_046742065.1 Oratosquilla oratoria | reverse complement strand
ATGAGTGGTAAATATTGAGGACCAGACAAGGGTAATTTTGCTATGATGAAAAATATAGAGCGTATCATGTAATGAACATTCGTTTGGTGTTCGAGCTCAATCTTGCCGCCCAACCAAAAAAAAAAAAAAAAAATGAATAAATAAATAAATAAAAAAATACAACTGGGACATACTCGTTATTATATTGGATTAAATTACCTCCAACTTCCAATCGGCGGTACCACCCACTTCCACCATTTTTCCGCTGTAAAATCTCTAAATCAATATATTTTTTCCTCAACAATTCGCATATAACGTTATTTGATATATTGGAGGAAAATCATTTTTCTCCAGCATGACAGATTTGTTTCCGATAGCTTTGGGCTGCAAATCTGCTCTAATAATAAATAATTGGAAGAAAAATACTCCGATGTGATAACGCCTTAACAGGTTTCCATAGTTCTAATCTGGGATGCGATTCATGCTGGCTGGCCGGCTGATTTAGCTGCTGTGAGCATTTCACACGCCTATGATTAAAGAGATATCTTTGTTTTATCACCCAACTTCTAACTCAGAAAACAGAAACAAATATATCTAGCATTCTGGAGTAGAAGCTTTATTAATACAAAGAAGCTGATTGAATTTTCAGAGGATGTGGTGACCGAAAGAAGGAGGCTGAAGAACATCTGCTTTAGGCCTTCTGGCTGGAACCGTCATGGTGTATCCTACCACAAGTAAGACTTTTCATAGGAAGAAATTTGTGTGGGGCGAGGAAAATGGATTATGTGCATTATGGAATTCTGTTCACTCATTTGATGTGATGACGTTCTTTACAAATGTCGTCCTGTCTGGCGGCAGGTAATTTCATTCGGCCCAGAACAGGTACTCGTGGTAAACGGAACACATTGTGTGACTAGCTGGCTAACCCATAGTCATTTTGTGAACATTTTTCTTAGTGATAAGGTGCCAAATGTGCCAATTATATTCCAACAACTGATACATTCCCGAAATGTGAGTTATCGGATACACGTTAGTCCTGCTTATTTCAACTTGGTGAAAACTGACTAAATACAGAAATCACAGCAGCAGTTAAAGTAATGATATTGCCAAAATTGGAGGAGGAAAAATAAAAGAAGATGGTAAGGAGCCTACGCCAGGAGGCGCGTAGCTGCGGCCGGAACCGTTAACTTTGTTCTATGCGCTTAGACTGTTGGGTCATTGCCAGGAATCGGAGAGAAGTGCTGGATTCGAACCCACAACTAAGCGATGGAGAAGCCATCTATGTTCAAAAGTAAAGTACAGATCAGCATTGCAATCCCTAACGCCTTCGCTGTGACTCGCTTTATCGATCTTTTTCCGGCTGACTTCGGACGATTTCATTCAATTTCGTACAGAACTTCGAATTGAAGTATGAGACTTTTCTCATTCAGCCCTTTTGTTCATTTCAGATACTTTGTCCTGGCTAATGCCAGATGATTTCGCTCAGTTGAATCCATGACCTCGCTGTCAAGTAATTAAAGTTATGGAGTAGGGCGTCGCAAATTTTAGTAAGGTTTGAATTGGCGGAGGTTGATTAAATCGGCCAATAAAAGAGTAGTATTGATGGCCGCAGCTATATAGAACACTGGGCCACAGAGAGAATGATTGACCAGAGGAGGAGGGAAGAGAAAGAGGAGAAGGAGGAAAGAGAATTTAGAAGAGAAAGAAGAAGAGGAAGAGGTAAAGGAGTAGGAGTAAGAGGAGGAAAAGTAGGAGGAGATGGAAAAGAGAGGAATATCAAAGGCATTGCTGCAATTTCCAACCGGGTTTGTGCAATGCAATGACCAATGGAGGGGGGGCGGTGACCATAAAAACTATTTGATGAAGTACCATACCCACAATACAATCTGCCTTACAATGCCTCGCTATTACTGCGTCACACACCAGACACCTTACTCAGGTTTGGTTCCATTTAGACCTTTCTCAAGTGGACACTTTCCAAATAGACTCTTCCAGATATAACTTAACCTAACCTAACGTAACGTAACCTAACCTAACCTAACCTAACCTAAACCTTATCATAATATCTGGTTTTAGCACAATCTTTTGAAAAGTGTCCAAACGGGAAGAATCCGTCTAAGGCAACACCGTATTGCTTTATTGCAAGGGTCAAACCAAAGCACGTCAGCATTCATTAACTTCTTCACTGCCGTGAGGGTTAGAACAAAGAACATAAGAGTGAAAGATTCTGCAAGAGACCTTAAGGCCTACACTAGGCAGTTCTATGTCCATTACCACCTATCATCCCTATCCATAAAGTTATCTAACCTTATCTTAAAACAACCCATAGTTTCAGCATTTACTACATGGTTACTAAGTCTATTCCATTCGTTGACCATTCTACTGATAAACCATTTCTTGCCTATTTCCTTCTTAAGTCTAAATCTGTCAAATCTAAACCCATTACAGAAAGTCCTGTCCTGTTGTCTTAGTATGATGACCTTGTCTGCATCACCCTTGTTAAACCTCTTGACCCAGTTGAACACCTCTATTAGATCACCCCGCACTCTGCTTCTTTCCAGAGAGTGTAAATCAAGGTGCCTAAGCATGCCGTCACAAGGTAAATTCCTGAGCCCATGTGTAATTCGGTCATTCTCCTATGTACTGATCGTGATATAAAGACGAACAGAATAAGTAAAAATCAGCAACAACTGCAACAGCAATGTAAGAGAGAGATCAAAAGCAGAGTAAGGGATCTAGTATATTTTACGTTTCGCCCAGCAGAACTTCTTCAGAAATAACACAGTGGACAAACATCTGACTCCTTATATAGCCCGAGTTTGAGGGGAGAAACGAACATGAAAATAGTGTAAACAAAACTTGCGCAACTTGCTCTATAAGGAGTCGGATGTTTGTCCACTGTGTTATTTCTGAAGAAGCCTTGAAGGGTGAAACGTAAAATATATTGGATTCCATACTCTGCTGTAGGCTTCTCACCTACATGAATAGAACAGACTGGTGGTAGCCAGAATAGAAAATAGAACTGCTTCTAGGTATGGAAGAGGTCCTAAGAAATTCAGTAAGCTATAATCCCGTCATTTCCAGAACGGTGGCACCGCGCCGGTGAGGAAAAAAGGGAGCATAGTTGATGGGGGGACGGGGAGGCAGTAAGGGTGTGTGGTATCGTAGTACCAGAACCAATTGTAAGTCATTTAACTGTCTTTCTTTCATTTACATTTCCCATGTCCACAAAAATTAAGCCACGGACACTTCAGCAACATGTATGACTTACCGAGAATAAAACCAACATAGAGTTTTGCGCGAAAGCGGATATCATCCCGCACCGAGCGAATTCACAATGTAGTTACAGGTGAGATGTAAATTTGCCCTTTCACGTTGCTAAAACAGCTAAATAAATTGGTTCGCTATGTTGTTTTATTCGCGGAATATATACGCTTGTTTATAATGTTAGATTAGTTGTTTTGAATTGCAGTAGTCCTAATCCAAAGAGGGGGACCGGTGTTGGCATGTGTGTGACGGGGTGAGGCAGATTTTGAAAAAAAAAACACCAAAACTGGCAACCACTGCTGTAACCCTTTGGCCACACAAGGGTGTTTCCATGGAAATTAACAAAATAGCCTGACGGCAGCCAGAATGAGGAGAATAGTGACACCCGGATCAGCTGGTATGAAGACTTCTTTCAAGACGGGTTCACTTTTGATATCTGCCCGGTTCATGTCAGACGACTCTACTCACTTGGGGTTAGTCGACTCGGGGACACAAAATGGGCTCTCGATCTATCATGACCCCCGTCTTGTCCTTTCGAAACCACCCCTCCCTCCCTCCCTCCCTTCCTTCCTCCTTTAGTTGGATTTTTTTTTTTTTCGATCTCCTATCGGCATGATATATCATTATAACTCATCGCAACTCATTTTAAATTGCAAATTGCAATTCATTGTCTGGCATTAACAGGAACGAGAAACCCATCAGCTGACGTCATCATCCTGAAGCTGTAAATACAACGCTACACTTCTGTGCAAACCCAAGAGCTTGTGCCAGAAGGCGCTTAGCTGAGAGCTAAACCTGACACCTTTGCCCTGCGTGTTCGGACTGCCCAAGCCAATCGCCTCTGGCTGTTGTGGTGGTGGTGGGGGGGGGGGAGAGGATCGAAACCTCTCCGAGAGAATGGGGAAGGAAACAATTGCTGAAAAATATAATCTCTCGTTGATCAGACAAGTTATTTTTTTCCGTTTCCAAGACTTCCACGACCCATGATATGTACTGGGACGTGCAGTAAGTAGGTAGGCAACAGCGCAACCAGGATTCTTCCCATCTTGATCGTGAAAAATAGATTCCCCCGGAACAGGTCCTATGAGAGAAAGGTCCAGGCGGTACTCTGCTCCAAGACCCAAGAGCTATGAAGGGGCCCACAGTAATCGTGCAACATCCATCCCCACTCGAGAAGAAGCACTTTCTTCTACCCCAATCCCGACATACACTTACATTCACACACACAAACATCACTACACTTATCACACAACACTTTTTTTATTATTATTTACCATCAATCACTGTAGGCCTATTGGACATCAAATCCTTAACTTTGAGAAAAATCCTTGCCTGCCTCGGAGCATCAAAGGGATCTTGTACCGCCTTGCAAAATTTCTCTTGGGGGCCCTGGGAGATGCAACAGACTCTAACGTAACTGTTGGTCCCTGTTGCAGTAATTACGACGCATTTAGCCTCTTCCTTATCGAGTGGCACTTTGACTTTGTCTCTGATACTGCCAGACTATTTCATTCGTTTCCCACAGCAGTAATACCCTACCATTTTAACCCACATGGTACAGTTAATTTCATGCAGCGTATTTCCTCTTGTTCAACTACTATCGTTTGAGAACCTCAAAGAGGAGTATTCCTTATAGTGCATAATGTATAGCTTTGGTTAGCTTTGTATAGCTTTGTATACCTTTGTGTAGCTTTGTGTAGGTTTCTCGTATACAATACAGAATATTCTAATCCCTTGTTTACTTGAGCGCGGCT
>NC_134801.1:34281732-34289232 GCF_046742065.1 Oratosquilla oratoria | reverse complement strand
ATTAAATCTTATTACACGAACAAAAGAACACATTCAACATAAATGGGCATAGAATTATAAAAGATAGCAATATATATGGCATGAATTAAATTGTTATATTATTTACCAAGTAGAGTAGCTGAGTGTGCTCTTGTATGTAGCACGTAAGAACAGGTGGGCGAAACGAAGTCTTGATGATGGTGTAAACGAGTCTTGATTTTGGAAGTTAAAGTCGCACCAGCGGTGTCGGGAACAAATAGGTAGTTTGAGGTGAGGCTTATGCACGATAACTTCTGGTAATCGGGAATACGTAAGATATCGGTTGATGTTTCGTAGTGAAGAAATAATAGAGAGTGTCGAGTAGCACGTAGTCCAGCAGCAGTCTGGAGATGGGCAATCGCTATGGTCCAAAGTATTTGTTTAGCGGAGTTGTCGTGACCGACAAATGACGGATCCTGGGAGTAAGCATCTTTTCTTGTCTTCTCTATTCTTTTCGCATTCTGGATCTTTCTCCTTCTCTTCTCTGTCTCTCTCTGTGTCTCTGTGTCTCTCCCAGGTCTCTCTCTGTTTCGCTTTTTATATCCCGGGAATGGGAGCTGACGTTTCTCAAGATGACAAAACGTATATAAAGCGGTGGTTTAAAGTACCTTCAACCAATAGGAAAGCAGAATAAGCTTTCCCGCCAAATTATGTTAAATTTCTGAGCTTGGCGTCATCTGACAGTACGTAATGAGGCATGCCCCAACAGGCGAGCATTGCACAATGCTTAACATTTTAAGAAATACACATGAATTTATATAATGAAATACAGTACAAATTATTCACACAAGGGCGGGACACAGCACAACCACAGAAATGTATTCACGCTAAGGACGTGACAATAATGAACTATAAGGGACCCAAAACCGAGCCATGAGGAACTCCACTAGTAACACTCTCCAATTGGATTTTACACCGTTAATGGTGGCCCACTGGTTTTTGTCACTGATCCATATTCCAATCCATCCAAACACCTTTTCTCTTATGCCATGGGTTTTGACTTTATTTAATAATCTCTGGTGGAGTACCTTGTCAAACACTTGGCTAAATTCAAAGTAAATAACATAGTGAATATCATTGTTATCTGACGCCATGTATACATTAGTGTAAAAAGATAGAAGATTAGTTACACATGACCTATCCTTGGTGAACCCATGCTGTGAGTCCCTAATCAAATTATCTCTCGATGTGATCTCTAATTCTATTAGCAGTCATTGATCTTAGCATTTTACCTATAAATGATGTCAAACTGATCGGCCTGTAGTTGTGCATAGACGATTTCTCACTCTTTCTGACAACAGGAATGATATTTGCCCTACCCCAGGAAATAGGCACAAATCCAATACCATCAAATGTGAAAATGAAATCTGCCGAAGAGTGCATTGAGAAGCGTTTAAGATTAAGCAGTGGTGTGGTGTCACATTAGACACTGAAAAACATAAAGATGAATAATTTCCAGATTGGCTGAAGACTTAGACTTACATTGGACTTTAACACGGCGAACTAGCGTCATACATGGATAGATGTAGAGTTCGTTGGGCCGAATAATTTGAGCAGTTGTACATGGTTGACAGCCAGCTTCATATGGTTGGTGTTTGGTTGACTACTGCTGATCCACAGGTGGACAAAAATTCGCTTTTTATGATTAAGGTCAGATAGACCGTAATCTGAAGAGTGGACAGACTGTTGACATCTACAGCGTTAGCATGAAACCCGGCTGAAAGCCGGAGATGATGCCATAAACCTTAGCTTGCATGTGGTGATGTCTGGTGCTTTCTAATCTGGCACATAAAGTCTTGTGAAATGTTCAGGAGGCATGTCCGGTTTCTTTCCTATTAATTCAGGAGTGGGGGCAAGGATGCGTCTTCGCTACGATTTACTTCATCACCTGCGTGGACTGGGTATTGGACAGAGTTGTTGATTAGTATTATTGCGGAGCATCTATTTGCAATACTAAGGTCATTGACTTTGTCTTTGGTGATCATTTGTTGCTCCTTGCAGAGTCGTTAGAGGTCCTGGTTGCGGCCCTTTAGTCACTATGGGAGATGAGACCACTAGGATTCAAAGTTCCTTGGAAGCAAAACCTAGATCCAGGCGTTTGAGGAATTTCTAGATGATACATTTCAGTCTGTTCATGCATGTGGTGAGGACATAAAACAAAACGAATGAAAAAATAAGTAAATTAATTAATAGATAAACAGATGAAATAAGTAGTTAAACAAAAATGAAAGACGAAGGGGAAGAAATGGCGCAAAATATTTAATTTGAATTCATTCAACATTCCTGTAACATCAGTCAATTAATCAATTGATGGGAATCAAGCCCGTGGAAACGCATGACCTATTTTCACCAGTTCTCCCAGTCCAAACCACTTCTGTTTAAATATATAGTTCAAAGGGTTTTGGTCAATTCTAAGCGCTTCCTAGTGTAAGCTCCTTATCCTTTACTTTATCTTATATTTTCGCCTGTGATACCTGAACGCCTATTGATCATTCTCGAAGCTTAATGAGGCGACGAAATACGGTAGACCACCTGTTTGGCTGTTCAAATGACGATAAAGCAATGTCATAATATCCCATTAGGAAGTATTTCGGGCCATTACGAGGCCAGGTGCGGGAACAAAATAAAGTGGATTAAAGAAATAAAGACACCCACAAACAAACTACCACTGTCCAGTGTGTGGTTGGCTGCTACTTGTCAAGATTGGGCAACATCGACACAAAACAATTCTTGTCATGGTCTCTGACTATCTTCCTTGTAAAAAGAAATGCAAGTGAAAATTTAGAAAATACAAAGCAATGATGAAGTAGTGGATAACAGATAATAACAAGTAAATAAAGAGTAAATTATATTATCAGTAAGTTATTGGAGCGATCCGTAACGTCCTGGAACGCATTTAACGGATTCTATAATTCACTAAACCTTGTAACATGATAGACAATTTGACATATCGTGTGTTCCAAGTTTGTGGCATTTCCAACAGTTTCTGCAGGTCGTCAAAGATGAACCAGCTGTGCAAAGCTGCGAAAGTATTGTCTATTTCTATATTATTAAAATATAATACCCTCCAAAAAACAACGTACGCCCCACACACGTATAACCTGACTTGAAAGCTGCGCGGAGCCACACATTACAGTGTTTAGAGCACTAGTGCCCGTGCCTGATCCCTGCAGAAGCTATTTTCACGCAGAAAGAGGACGCGATTAAGAAAAAAGCTGGACGTAGCTGTTTTTTCCGCCAAGTTGGTGCAAAAATACTTGCAATCACTCCAGTATCACGAGCAGGCAGAACTAACAACTTAATTCTTCCGAACAAGATTACAGGAACTCATATTTCAACAGCAGTCACCGGCTTACCTACAAAGGTATGATTTGAATTTCTTTGAATATGTTGCAGATACCTTTGCCTACAGATTGGTACAGGAACTTCTTGGTTAGGGATTTGTTATTCAGACTGGCTTCGAATATATTGGGTTACAAAGGTTATATTATAGTTTGCTATCAAGAGACCTTTCTGTACATAAGCAGGCCGGTTACAGAACTGAAAATAGATAGATAAATATATTATTATTTACATTGATAAGTTAGTGCGTCAATAACCAAAAAGTAAGTAGGTGAACTAAATTATTAATTAACGAACTAAATGAATGAATGAATTTATGAGTGCATGAATAAATGGATAAGAAAATAAATATCAAATAGATCAAATAAATGCATAGGTAGATAAGTGAATGCATAATGAATACATAACCACATGAATAAATGAATACTTTAATTGATAAAGAAGTAGTTAAGCAAATTCAAGCAGTAGTTAGGTAAACAATCATGTTAACATAAATAAGTAAATAAATAGATCGGTCATGATATTGTTTTAGTGTCTAAGTATATCTTAAAACCATGAGATGTATCAAATGCTACTGTCTCTATAAAAGTTTGTTCCACTGATTAACAGCTCGGTTGTCAACGTTGTTCCTTTGTGTCTCTCCATTGAATTTATGCCCTGGAACTTATAGTTTCTCGTTTAGGTTTTATCTAGTGTGGAAATATTTTCTCTTCTGATTATATCATTCTTCATTATAACCTGAAGGCGTATAGCAAGTCTTCACTGGGTCCCTTCTTTAAAGCAAACATGTTCAACTATCTCAAATTATTTTCCTAATTGTCTAATATTTGGCATATACCAGTTTATTATCCAATTTCTGTATTCTCTTTAATATGCTCATTGTTTTGGATGAGGTTACAGGATATATGGAAACAAATATTCCACCTACGAACGGACTACTGATGCGTATATTGTATACAGTAGTTTGTTGCTACAATCGGACTTTCCAAACGAAATGATCGTGTACTCACTCCTGAAACTTTACTGGCTTTCGATGAGGCAGAAATTATTTATATTATTTAACCCCTATCCTTAAGGTGAGTAAAATTGTATGGCTTACGTAGTCCACCACAGAGTATAGGGAATCAATCAGCATACTAAAGAGACCAGCTATGATAGACTTTTTTCCTCTTCGCTAAGGTGTCGTCGACCAAAGTTAAACAAAATCATCTAACATTATCTTGAAAATATGTAGGCTTCATCGCGCCACGTAACATAGGACGCTAATATCTTTACTAAAGACTACATCATGATCCTTTTCTGTCTCCATTTAAGTTTATTTTTTCAAAATAAATCATGATCGTATATAGTGTGTATTCCTTTACTGCGTGGAGTGAATCTGTTTCTGCTACTTTTCAAACTATTCTATACTAACTTGTCTAACTTTTTTGAATATCAGCACAATTTTGCATCGTGAGTAACTCTAGACAAATTAGATGTCCGTCTATGATCTATAAAATTCACAAGTAACTACAAGCAGAAGAGGATAAAAAAATGTACTTAAAGAAAAATCACCTGAAACATCCCCACCTTGAATACTTCCCAAACAAGATACTTTTTACGATTGTTTAATGACTTTCATCTTGCTCATTAGGTTTTCTTTAATGACATGTGATGCGAGATTAGTTGTCTTTCTTGTGGGACGAGAGAAAAACTTTTTCAAAGTCCAGTTAAAACCCATCGTTTCTTTCGTCGTAATTTCAAATGACCGAATCCGACAAATCAAGTTGATGAAGTGCGCAAGAGAATGAAGCCGTGTCACTTTGTAAGACAGCTGTCTTATATGTACGTGGTGCTTGATACCATTTCTTGTTACTTATTCCAACAGTTTTCCTGTGAGTTGATATCCATGGTGCTGCAGTTTAGTTTCTGCCTTTCATCTCTTTCGAATACAGGAATTAAATTGATCAATTTCCATTAACTAAGTATAGTAACGTTCAGCCTCTTAACTATCCCCATGATTTTCTATTATTTTCTGTATACAAATGTAACTTTTGTTTATTAATAACTATATATATCTCTATATCTATATTTTATATATATATATATATCTGTATATCTATATATATATATATATATGTATATCTATCTATCTATCTACATACATATTATACCAAGGCATTTTCCCCCTTACAAGGGAGGTAGCCAAAAAGAAAAAGGCATAAAATCATTTCCACCCATTCCATCCCTGAATACACTCCACACCCCTCCACCCTCCCTCTCATCTTAGCACCTCCTGGATGACGGGTCATCCCTGCACCTTGTCCACTGCCCTGGGTCAGAAGCAGTGTCGCAAGACACAGCACATCCACAGCAAGGCCGCTTCATTAAATCGGCGACCCCCCCTCTCCGTCCCCCCATTGCATAAAAGAAGACGGGGAGAAATCCCTTCGGGCTGCGTCAAATTTTGCTCACACATACTACCTCACCCCCATTCCACCTCATGCATCACAACATCATCCATATACAACCATTCTCCATTCACCCCTGTCGTCTGTCCTCTCCCGTCCTTCCTCAACAGACATTCCCCTCTTCCCCAAAGCCCCCTTCACCCCATCCATCCACTTTACCCTAGGACGTCCCCTCATGTTCACTCCCTCCACATCTGCCTTCCATACCTCTTTTACTAGTCTTCACTCATTCTTTCAATGTGTCCAAACCATCCTAATACTCTTTCAACAACCCTATCTCCCAAATCCTTTCCACCCCTGTTCTTCTCCTCGCCTCCTCATTTCTCACTCTATCTAGCCTTGTAACCCCCATCATACTTCTCAGACACCTCATCTCAAACACATTCAAACTCCTTCTCTCTTCCTCTCTTATGTTCCATGTTTCTGCCCCATACAGTGTTGTTGGCACAATCACTCCTTCATACAGTCTCCTCTTAGCATCCATTCCCAAATGTCTATTCCTCATTACACTCTTCAATCCACCAAGGCATTTACTCGCTTCTCTCAATCTACATTCTACCTCCACCTTCACTCCACCTTTTCCTGCCACATTTGCACCCAAGTATCTAAACCTATCCACTTCCTCCAGTCGCTCTCCCTTAATGCTCACTTTCAGTCTACTGCCACTTTCACCCCTTGTACATCTCATCACCTTACTTTTACCCACATTTATCTTTAGCTTTCTTCTATCACATACTCTCCCAAACTCTGTCACCAACTTCCTCAGTCCCTCCTCCGATCCTGCCACAAGCGCAGTGTCGTCAGCAAACAACATCTGGCTCACCTCCCACTTTTCTCCATTTTCTTTAACCATCTCCAATCCCAATCCCTGACCCACTACCCTTGCATTTACCACTCGCACTACCCCATCCATGTATAAGTTGAACAGCCAGGGCGACATAACGCATCCTTGACCAAGTCCCACCTTTACCTCGAACCACTCACTCTCTCCATTTCTAATCCTGACACAAGCTCTACTACTCTCATAAAAACTCTTGACAGCTCCGAGAAGCTTTCCTCCTATCCCATATATCTGCATAACTTCCCACAGTGCCTTTCTGTCTACCCTATCGTAAGCCTTTTCCAGATCCATAAAAGCCAAAAAAACATCCTTCCCCTTTCCTATAGCTTTCTCACATATTTGTCTTACTACAAAAATCTGATCTACACAACCTCTACCCGTCCTAAATCCACACTGTTCCTCACCTAATCTTCTCAATCAAGATCCTCCCATAAGCCTTCCCAACTACACTTAACAAGCTAATCCCTCTGAAACTACTACATTCACACTTGTCCCCTTTTCCCTTGTAAAGTGGAACTATACAGGCACTCCTCCAGTCCTCCGGCACTCTACCCTCTCTCCAGCAAACATTAAATAACCTCACCAGCCAGTCCACCATCACTGTACCTCCTTTTTTTAGACATTCTGCATGGCATCCATCCAGACCAGGTGCCTTACCTGCTTTCATCATCTTAACAACTGCCTTCACTTCATCCTTCCTTATTTCTCCTCCATTTTCCTCACTCATCAAGGTCATTTTCTTAGCATTTCCCACTGCAACTATCTTTCCCTCCCTATCCTCCTTCACATTTAGCAACTCCCTAAAATATTCTGCCCATCTTCCCCTTACTGCCTTCTCTTCCATTATCA
>NC_134801.1:34271732-34274232 GCF_046742065.1 Oratosquilla oratoria | reverse complement strand
ATTGATATAATAACAGTTTTGTTTCGTGGCATATTTTGTCATTATAAAAACTAATTTCTTTTTACTTGGCATCCTTTGCTATCAACGGGGCGCCATGGAAATAGATAAGATAGACGTTTGCCTGAATATCAAAGTGTCGATCGATGCTAAAGTGGTGTGCATAGATAGATCTCTTTGCTATAAAGGGAGTCTATTTTAGTTAAATGAGATAGCTCGGTCGCAGACAGAATGAAAATTAGAATATCATATGATAAAGAAGGAGATTAAGTTTAGTGATTAAGTGTAGTGATTAAAATCCATACTTCACATCTGATAATTGATATTATACTTTATATAGTTCTGTATATAAATATTTCAGCTTTAACTTGTATTCTTTTCTTTTAAGAAGGAGGGAATGACGTCCAAGTTTGATGCGATTTCAATAAAAAAAATATATAATTTTCCACATTACAATTCTAATTAGTACTGACGCCAAGGAATTCAAAATTCCATATTAACTTCAAAGGCGTTCCATCAATTCTTATTGCGATTCTGTCGTATATGGTGTGAAATGTGGACACAACCTTTTCCTTTGAAGTAGGTCAGAGTAGAGTCTTCGACCCCGTCGATCATTATGAAAAGAAGCAGAAGAGGTCCGGGCTCAAGAGCTTCTGAATCGATCCAAACCGCCTTTACACCAGAGTTCCTCCTTCTCAACCATATAACGTTCCTTTCACACGTATCGAATTTTGGCTGTGTGCCGTCCACGGCACGACGTCGTGCTCTCATATAGCCATGGGCATCCATGGATGCTTTCACACGTTGTCGTGGTCGTGATCGTGGTCGTGGTCGCGGCGTGTGAAAGCGTCCATAGACAACCATAATTATTTGAGATCACGACGTCGTGTCGTGGACGGCGCACGGTGAAAAGTCGATAGATGTGAAAGGAGCCTTGCAAAAGCTATTAAGTACTTCACTATGCCCTCAACTGTCGTCTTCTAGGTTACGACCACCTTTCTTCTGCATGCTCGAGTGAGTAGTGGTTACCAATAGTTCGTTGGAGACAATGCCGGGTCCACGTGAGATCGAAACAGACGCGCCACAGCGGCACCATAGATGTCTGAAACTGTAGAAATGCCTCTCCAGTAGGCACATATCTTTCGTTCACCTCAAAGTGACTGTAACTCGCAAAAGACAAAACGTAGACAAGTGAAACACCACAACAGATTTTTTTCTTAATTTCAAACAAACTAATAACAAGCTCAGCCTACGCCTCTCCCTCTCTTTGCGTCTCATCAACTCTGTATTCATTTTCCTTTTTTCCTCTCTCTCTCTCTCTCTCTTTCTTTCTTACCCCCATGTTTCATCTCTCCCTTTGTCTCTACCCTTTCATCAACGTTTTCGTTCCATTTATTTTCCTTTCCCTTCAGAGGTCCCCACTTCCACGAGCCTCGCGCCATTGTGTCGTTTGTCGCCCTCCTCCTTGCACGCTCATATACGTATTCATCACCACCACACTTCATTCTCCAATTACTTATACTTCAATTACTTATACTTTCATATTCGCCCATGGGTCCCGTCTTCCCTCGTGATAAGAGACACTTTTCTCTCGGCTTCTCTCTCTCTCTCTCTCTCTCTCTCTCTCTCTCTCTCTCTCTCTCTCTCTCTCTCTCTCTCTCTCTCTCTCTCTCTGTTCGTCTGGCTGTCTCTCTCTATATATCTATCTCTTTTTCTCTCTTCCTTTCCTCGTGTTTCTCTCTCTTTCCCGTGATATACCGCGGTCGTAATTTTGCTCTTGGCAGAGGCGATATTGTTACCATGTGACGCTCATAAAGATGCTGTTGTTTTAGCTAACATTGCATGAGATAGGCCCGTTAAGGTATCCCACGCCCGCGCCGTCGCCATGGACACAGCTGGAGTGCGAGCAGAGGCGTATCTGATGCGCCAATGGCCCGCAAAGGTGAAGGCCGCTGGGGCCATGTCTCGCCCAACGGGGATGGTGGTGACGTGAACAGAAGAGGAGGTCGCGCGCTGGTGACGGGCAAATGGCGGAACGGGATTGAAGCGTATGTCTCCGTGAATTGTTTGTCCTCGCCCGGCCAGTGACGTCAGCAATTTTCCTCTTGCTCGACTTGCCTCGCCACGCTCTTTCTTACACGATCGGCTCTCAGGTTGCACCTCCTCTTTTATCTTGTACACTTCTAACCTCTTTTGGCTGCCTCTCTACATCCCCCACATATATTTCCTTTCCAGAGGGAACCGAAACTTTGACGCTGTTAGCAGGCAACAAAGAACAAAATGCGGTGATGTCCATTTCTGATGATGGTTTCTTTGCGTCCTCTAGGTATATTATTTTTGTGCTGAATATAGGCTCTATTGTTTCGAGGAGAATGTACTGGGGTGGCCAATGAAACAATCAATAATGCAACAATGCAAAATATTGTATTAGTTACAAGCACTACAAAAACAAACGTGCAGTCGCTTTTTAAGCAGAATCAAGACTGGCTCCAAGCGACGCGAC
>NC_134801.1:34249232-34261732 GCF_046742065.1 Oratosquilla oratoria | reverse complement strand
TAAAAGTCAAGTTCATATGAACAGAGAAAGACATAGTCAATGAAAGTCGCGTTCAGGTCACAAATCTGTTTCCAGACGATGCAGTTATTACTGGAAAATCTAGCAAGGATTAGACTCAACTGTGGAAAATAAAAGCAAATTATTGAAAACGGGTAAAAATATGAAGAGGACATTACTGAATTATTCACTAGGAAATGCCACAATCTCAAACGCAGACGAGGATATGGGAGTTCTGATAATAAAACATTCGTCATTTGGAAAATATATAAAAGAAAATGGCAAAGATAGATATAAACTGTTGAAGAATGTAGGAGTGGCATCTCACTATATGGACGGAGAGATGATGAAAATTTCATCGTGAATTGAATTTGCCTTAGACCGCGAAGTAGACCTGCATAAAATGAAGGATATAGAAAGGCCGAGAGCATACAAAAACAACAACTAAGATGATTCTCAACCTTGAGGACAGATCGTATAATGGACGAATAAAAAAACTGGACCTGCCTTCGATAAAAGAAAGGAGAAAAGGAGCGACATGATTGCTGTGTTCAGATCTATGAAAGGAGTGGAGAAAAATGATCGAGAAGACCTGTTTTTATGGAAGTGAAAGAGCAACAAGAGGTCATGGAAAAATAAAAAAACGAAATGAAAGGTGCTTGAAACTTTTCAAGAAATATGATTTTCTCGTTGAGGTGCATCGATTTGTGAAATAGCCCGTATAAGATGATAATCTAGCCAAACAACATACATAAGCTTAGAGCTGAATTTGACTGACAGAAACACGGAGACGGGATCTTACGAGTAGAACTTTATTGCAAATACGTAAACACACACACACACACACACACACACACACACACACACACACACACACACACACACATACACATAAATATATACACACACACACACACATACATATGCACACCAATAGTTATTGGACTTGGGCATACAGGTAATAAACTGCAGCTTGGTTAATACGTGATGCCACCACCCGGGGATTAGAATCCATTCCGGGAAGTTGCAAAATGGGACACGCTTCCAGGATGTTGTATAGCTGCTGAAATATTGACTAAATGACAGTCATGTAATATTACACACACACACATACACACACACACACACACACACACACACACACACATACACAAAACCTCGTGGCGCAGTGGTTATAGTTCTCGCCTGCCACTACGGCGGTCCGGGTCCGAATCCTGCCCAGGGCTGAAATAATTTCAGTATCGCTGCGCTACGGGTTGTTACTCCAACTCTCGAGGGCGGTGTGTTGGAGGTGTGTGTGCGTGTAAGGTCACAGTATTACCCATAGATCGGTCATACGAGCTCTGAGCTCTCATCCAGGAGGTTAATAATTGTCGATCACGAGTCCAACACGTGATCTAAGACCATGGTGAATCACACAAACACAAGCACGAGCACATGAGCTTATGAGCTTGTGTTTATGTGTGCGCAAGAGTGTGCTGTGTGCGCAGGTGTGTGTGTGTGTGTGTGTGTGTGTGTGTGTGTGTGTGTGTGTGTGTGTGTGTGTGTGTGTGTGTGTGTGTGTGTGTGTGTGTGTGTGTGTGTGTGTGTGTGTATTCACCTCGGATCTGCTGCAGCCTCTTTTCGAGACAGCCAGACACCAACCTACGGCAGTGAGCTCAGAGCTCATTATTAGCAGATCTCTGGGTAGGTCTGAGACCACTCACACTCCACACACCGGGAATGCAAGGTCACAACTCCTTGACTAACGTCCCGTACCTACTCGCTGCTAGGTGAACAGGGGCTACACGTGAAAGGAGACAAACCCAACTTGTCTCCGCCGTGTGTGTGTGTGTGTGTGTGTGTGTGTGTGTGTGTGTGTGTGTGTGTGTGTGTGTGTGTGTGTGTGTGTGTGTGTGTGTGTGTGTGTGTGTGTGTGTGTGTGTGTGTGTGTGTGTGTGTGTGTGCGTGATTCACCACCATGGTATTTGGATCACGTGTTGGATTTGTGACCGACAGCCATTTCCCTCCGGGAAGAGAGCTCAGAGCTCGTATGACCGATCTATGGGTAATGCTGTGACCTTACACTCACACACACACACAACTCCCCGCCCATGAGATCTGGAGTAACGACTCGAAGCGCAGCGATACTGAAATCATTTCAGCCCTGGGCAGGATTCGAACCTGGACCACCGTAGTGACAGTCGGGGGCTCTACCAACCGCGCCACCAGTTGTGTGTGTGTGTGTGTGTGTGTGTATTTACCTACTTGTATTTTACGGGACGGGAACTATGCTCGTTGTGACCCGTTTTCGTATCTCTCCACAACCAATTTATTTTTGAACTCTTGTATAGTTCTGGCATTCACTGTTTCACTGTTTAGTTTGTTCCAGACATCGATCACTCTGTGCGGGAAACTGTTCTTTGTCAGGTCTCTTCTGTAACTGTCCTTCTTTAGCTTTTTATCGTGTCCTCTTCTTTCTCTCTTGTCCCATTTCAATAGGTCACCTCTACCAAGAACTTTCATCCCTTTCATAATTCTGAAGATGGTCAACAGGTCGCCTGTTTCCCTTCTCTGCTCCAATGTTGACAGCTGTAATTTCTCCAATCTTTGTTCGTATGTCAGATTTGATAGTGTGGGTGCCATCTTTGTCGCCGCTCTTTGGATTCTTTCTAATTTCTTTGTGTTTTTCTTTGTGCTTGGTGCCCACATTGATATAGCATATTCTAGTTTCGGTCTTATCAATGTAGTAATTATTTTCTTAACCATCTCTTCATCCATGTAGTCGAAGGCCACTTTCATTGATCTTAATAAGTTGTCTCTCCGAATAGTTTATTTACATGTTTGTCAGGTGTCAAGTCACTTGAGATGATTACTCCTAGGTCCCTCTCTGAGTTTACTTTCTTTACTTCTTTGTTTCCAATCGTATATTTTCCCGAAACTCTGTTTTTGCCTCTTCCAAATTCCATTATGCTACATTTCTTGATGTTGAAGTTTATCTCGTATATCTGGCTCCATTCTCATACTTTATCCGGGTCATCTTGTAACGATCTGCAATCTTCTTCTGTTTTCACTCTCTTGAGTAATTTGGCATCGTCGGCAAAAAAAATTATGTAACAATTTACTCTGTCCATATCATTTATGTATATAGCAAACATTCAAGGACCCAAAATAGAGCCTTGTGGAACGCCACTTTTTACATCTTCCCATTTCGAACTTTTGTCTCTAAGTACCACTCTCATTTTTCTCCCAGTTAAGAAGTCCATCACCCATTCCAATAGTTTACCTTGAATTCCTCCTAATTTTTTTCAATTCTACATATTAATTTTTGTGAGGTACCTTGTCAAAAGCTTTTTGCAGGTCCAGGAAGGCGCAGTCTGCCCATCCATCTCTTTCTTGTACTATCTCAATTAGTCTCGAGTGTGCGTGTGTGTGTGTGAGTGTGTGTGTGTGTGTGTGTGTGTGTGTGTGTGTGTGTGTGTGTGTGTGTGTGTGTGTGTGTGTGTGTGTGTGTGTGATTACAAGACTATGTCATTGATTCAGTCTTTCAGCATCCGTACAACATCCCGGAATCGTTTTCGCACTTTCCCGCCGCCTCCAATTTAGCCTTGTTGACATACCTAAACCTGAAGCCTTACATAGTTTTAAACCTAAGTATAATAATTGTAAGATAAAGTGATATATCCCAAGTTAGGACCATACATGAAATTTCATCTACGTATGGTAACACTGGCCAACAAAATTTATTAAAATACCTGTACCACAAGCAAAAGGAGGTGAACTTGAAAGGATTTTTTCTGTTGATTTAAAATATGTTTTCATTCTTTTTTCTATCAGGCATAGTTTTTCTGTAATAGCATATTAAAATTTAAATAATTGTAACTAATAAATGAGGCTGATATTTCAATGAAGCTTACCATTGAAATGTAGAAATGTATAATTTTCGAGTGTATTTTGCTTCAGGAATATCCCTTTTTAGTGTCCAACAGTAGTTAGTCAACATTGAAGAGCTTCACTTCCCTTGATACCGGGTTTCCATGTTCAGAATGTCGTGGTGAAACCTCTCTCCATGCTCGTCACTGACGGCGCCAAGATTTGCATGGTAAAAGTCAAAGTGAGAGTCTAGGAAGTGAATTTTTAGACTCATATTGCCTTGTAGGATGTCAGTAGCTCTTTTACAATATCAGAATAATTATTTGCGTTGTGATTCCGCAAAATTTCTGTCCAAACATTCTTAAATGACAGTCATGCAGTTTTTTCAAAACCATTTAGCTCTTCATCAAAATTCTGGTCTCTCATCAGCTCCCTAATCTGTGGTCCAACAAAAATAGCTTTTTTTATTTTTGCGTCACTTACTCTAGGGAATTTATCTTTCAAAAATGTGAATCCCTTACCAGTTCTATCCATACCTTTAACAAAAAATTTCATCAACCCTAGCTTGATATACAAAGGAGGCGGATAATTTTTCTCTGAATCAACAAGAGGAGGATTGACAACATTCTTCTCTCCTGGGGTCAGAGATCGTTTCGCCCACACATTCTTTTCATAATGATTTTTCTTATCCCGACTGTCCCACTCACAGAGAAAGCAATAAAATTTGTATAATCCAGCTGCATTCCAAGTAAAAGTGCCACAACCTTTGGGTCACCACAGATATCCCATTAATGTTCTTCATACCTATTTTTTTTCCCAATAGAAGCTTCATACTCTCATATCTTTCCTTCATGTTAACTACATAGGCCAGAGAAACAGAAGGAAACTTATTTCCATTGTGGAGCAAAACAGCTTTCAAGCTCACTTTTGAAGAGTCAATAAACAAGCGCCACTCATTCCTGCCATATTTATGGTTAAGTTCCTCCATAACAGAATATACATTATTGCAAAACACCACACCATCCTCAAGTGAGAAAAAAAATCAAAATAGCTATATCACGATAAAAGCTAATTTTGGATTCTTTCTGGAGAAGATTCCAGCCCTTTAACCTAGAAGCAGGAAGTTTAGATTGCTTTTTTGACAAGTTTAAATCCCGCACAAGATCATTCAGATCTCCCGGACTCAATAAATGTAGTTTACTTGAAGAACACATTGGCTGAAAATGCATAACAATCCCACGCAGTGTTGCCAAACGCAGTGTTGCCAACCGCTAGATTGAAATTTATCCCACGTAACACACGTAACGTAACATACCGTGAAGCACAAAAACTGTGGGCGATTGAAAAAATTTGAGATTATTTTTGGACTCTACATGCAAAAACGTATAGGGTACAGCTATTGTTTTCCTTGGGACAAATTCTTTGTTGACCAATGTAATTAGAGTAAAGCTATGGTTACACTACTCAACGGAATGGAGTCCAACCATTCCAACAAAAAAGGAATCCAACCATTCCGTCGACTAGTATAACCGTAGCTAAGAGACAAAATCCGACGAATGTTGCTTCTTTTCTGTATACTACAATTAGTTGAATACAATACACACGCACACATGCATGCAGACTCATACACGCTCGCACACGCAAGTATGTATACACATACACACACACACACACATACACACACACAGCCCAGGGCTGAAATAATTTCAGTATCGCTGTGCTGCGGGGAGTTGGGTATGTGTGTGCGTGTAAGGTCACAGCATTACCCATAGATCGGTCATATATGAGCTCTGAGCTCTCTTCCGGGAGGGAAATGGGGCAGTGGTAGCGTTCGTAACTGCTGCTACAGCGGTCCGAGTTCGAATCCCGCCCAGGGCTGAAATAATTTCACTATCGCTGCGCTGCGAATCGTTACTCCAATTCTGGTGGGGTTGTGTATGCGTGTAAGGTCACAGCATTACCCATAGGTCAGTCATATATGAGCTCTGAGCTCTTCTGGGAGGGTAAAAAATGTCGGTCACGACATGGTGAATGACACATGCACACACACACACATACACATACACACATACGCATATACACATTGGCTGACAAGAAGACCACATCACTTCCTGGAAGGCAACAGAGGAAACTCAGAATAGAACGTCACCGAGGCCCTTCTTCAGCGACAGTGCAGCGGGTTTTTTTTTTTTTTTTTTTTTTTTTTTTGAGATAAGTGTTGCAAGAATTAACTTGTGTACTCCTTCTTCCCTTCAATTATTTGTTTGCTTTTCTGTTCCACAAACCTTTCTGTTACCTTCTTTCAACCTCTACTTTTAGCTCCAAAGAGTCTTCTATTTCAATTTGGCCACGTTGTCTTTGAAAGTGGATGCGGGGTCACCCCTTCACTACCGAGTAAGCGTCACTACCAGGTACGAGATAGTCTAGCGGCAGGCAAACCAAACAAAAAGGAAAATAATCACCCGGCACGGAAAGGGTTAATTGAGGGGCTGCTACAGAGAAGAGGTTAATTGTTTCATTAAAATCTGTTTTGTAAGTCAGTGTGACCATTAATGCAGCTTTCCTCCAGTTCTGCTTTGCAATACTTTTGCTCTTACGAAATTTCTACATTCTATGACTCCACATTACAGGTTGTGTATTTGGGTGTTTGCATATGTCATACGTCTTATCTACGGATAAACAGGCATTTATGTGATAAACATTGAAATATAGAAACTTCTTGTCTACATATTTTTTATTACAATGAATTACCGGTAACGCTACGCAACTCTCTTCCCTCAGACATTTTCCGGCCAAACCACACCTTGTACTCACGAAAGAGTAGCAGGATTCTTCCTTTCTTTAAACTTTGACTTTGAATTTGTATATTCTCTTTTCCTTTCCTTTTCGTAGACTTTTATACGGGTTACCATTGACTTTGTGGTTTCAGGTCCTTAGCCACTCTGCTGTATGTAGAAAAATATATATCCTCAGTTAGCTTGTAATTCTGCTTAATTCAGTTCCTACACAAACCCCTCATTAGTGTTCTTTTCATCTTGTTTTACTCTTACCCGCAAAGGAGCCCATTTTTTTTTTCTCTTCTTTAATGCCATGTTCCTCCAACGGTCTGCACGACATTATGGCACAAACTTGCGTAACAGGCATAAGTGCAATGACACTACAAAGTCTCACAGTCCCTCTCCAGTCCCTCTCGAGTGCTGCAAGAAATATATTTCCCACCATTCGTAAAGATACGATAAAAATTTATACTATGATTCAAGGTTCTTCATCTTCTTATATATATATCAATGAGTTGAGCGGGATTTACATTGGTTTATCCATGTAATAGTCGACGTATTGGTAATTCTGACATCTAATTTAGGGCCACTACAACACGGGTAATAAGCCCTGAGGCGCAATAATTAAGAGAAGCATTTCCTCATGCCTGAGGCGCACATTTGCATTCGCGATCATACTCTGGTACGTGCGTGACCAATTACCACATCATAGGGGCTTCCACATCTTGATTAATCCTTTCGTCACGCAGGAGGGCTTCATTCGGCTGAATAAAATCGCCTGTCGCTGGCCAGAATAGATTAATCAGTTCAAGAACAATAAAAGAATCGTAATTCGTGCAGCTCGTGAATCTAGAGCACTCGGCTCGTTACTACTGTCCGTGGGGTCAATTTCGATCACCATCTACTGACTGATATTTGACATGGTTGTCTTACACAAAGACAAAAGGTGACGACTTTGGCAGCAATTAAGCGTCTTCTGGTGTACGCCCTTCGCTATCATCCTGCATTTTGAAGATCGTTGTACCATTAAGAATGTGTTAGTCCCTTTTTCGAAGTAACACTGCGTGTATGTGCGAGTAGATAACCAACAGCTGTTGGAATGTCTATTAGCATTATATTTGAAACTACAAAAACAATAGCCCTAACTGAATAAAAAAAAGTTTATATGGCATAAGTATTTTTCATTTTCATGAAGAAAGGTTCATATCCGTTATTAAGACATCTTTAGATTTTGGGAGGCCTTCAGCCAAAGTCTCCCAACCCCTTCAGGGGAAAAAATCCAAAAAGAGAAGGCCCAAAAACTCTCGGAACATTACTAATTAGGAAGAAACACTTAAGCAAAATGAGGCGAAAATATATATTTAAAAAAAAAAAAAAAACAGTAGCAAGCGAGCGACAGACTAAGGAGAGTAGAGCCAGCTAATTACCCAAGAGGTGACAGGGGAAAGAGTGTACCCAAGACACACACACACACAGAGACCACTGCAGACTTTCTTAATATTAAGTATTATTATGCGTTCCTCTTCATTAGCGGCAACCTTGTATTTTTCTTCCTAATTTTTTTCCCATTTTCTTTCTTTTTCAGCTCCTCCATGGGGGAATATATTCTTATTAATTTATTATGCGTAGCGAAGTAAGATTTCGTCCGTTTTCTTTACTTCCACCTGACGATGATGCCGTTGTTATGGTCATAGAAGTGGCCGACAACTCCACTGTCTGCTTAATCACATTCATCACTATTGTCGTTTTTGTGACTTACGTTTATTTGTTACCATCATTTTATCCAAAATTCCTAACCGGAAGTCGTCATTTGAACTAAGTATGACTGCACAAGTCTTATGAAATCAGTACTTTAGGGTCTTTGATGTCATCCCTACGGACCAGAGTCATACAGTATCCTTATGATTGGAAACTAACCTCCACCCAGAAAAGAATGATGATCACTTTTAGCTTGTACTCTCTCTCCATTCTGCTACCTTTCCTAATATGGCCCTGTTCATACAAAGCGGTTTCATCCGCTGCGGTTCAATTATATTATAAATCAACGAAGGCGTTCATACATAACCGCGCAGTTTTTCCTTTACTATGTGATACCGCCGAGGGTTTCCGTGCGGTTCAAATCGCTAGTGTGAACAGGGCCTCTCTTCTTCACCACATCTATGACAGCACCTTTTCTCTGTGACATCGTTCCCAAGGATAGAAACGCTGGTTATCACTGACATGAGAACATAAGAACGGAGGAGACTACAAGAGGCCATAAGGCCTACACTAGGTAGTTTCATGTTCCTTACCACCTGTCATTCCTATCCATAAAGCTATTTTTAACGACCAATTGTTTTAGCGCTCACTAATTGGGTACTAACTCTATTTCATTCGTTAACCACTGTCGGTAAACCCGTTTTGCCTATTTCCTTCACAAATAACGTAAACTGCTAACTACTTAACAACCGAGAAATTAGTACAACGCAGTTAAATTAAGCCGTTTGGTGTTGGCCATAACCAACAGTTATCCCTCGACTTGGAAAGGGTTAAAAGATGGAGTTTAAAGAAATTGCTATTGGAAGGCTTTCTCTCAGATGAATAAAATTGCCTAACGTCACCCACAATAACACATGGATTCGTTGGTGAAGAATAGGTTATCCCATTAATGCTTAAAAGTGGCAGTTTGCCGACAAGATTGACGAGATAAACACCATATGAGGACGGAGCCTTTATTTGTACGACGTTTCGCTTATTACAGCTTTTTCAAGTACAAGTTGAGATACAAATGCTTGAGATTAAATAAGGGGAAAGGAGGGAACGGGGAGAGAAAAGGGGGGGGAGGAAGAGGAGGAGGAGGAGGAGGGGGGGGGATTGGACACTGGGAAAGGATGAGAATGCTGGCCCAAACGTCCGAGGGCGAAATGTCCGTCTGGTTTTAACTAGAATAAAATAAATAGAAAAGTCCCTGAATCGCAAGAGTTAATGAGCGAACAAATCGACTAACACATGAATAAAATAATTTGGTGATCACAAGAACAATGGTCGAAGGTCGAATAGTGAGTTTAATTCCATCAGACTGGATATAGGTTGTACGTGCAGTCACGAGCAAAAGTTTTGACTCGCCCAGAGTTTTATATGATAAAAGATTCAAATTATTTTATTTGTTTGACAACTATTCTATCTATTCAAGAAAATTACTTAACTATAAACAAATACTACAAAGGAAAATATTTCATGTACTCGACAAAATCATGATATTGACGTTGTGAGAACTGTAACGTGGATCAAAAATTTTGTCCGTGCCTTTACATTCTTTTTTAACCCTCTCGCCCCCTTTTGCGACCTTAGTCGTTTATTCTAATTGTCCTCTGGCGATTTTGTTTAGCTACTAAAGGACGAAAAATTGTCTACTGTTAAACCTACCTCGATTAAAGACTTTCTCGAACCTATCTTGATTAAGTTCATCTATGCTAAAAAAAAAAGTCGTGAATTCCTTTTTAAATGGAGTACGAATCTTCCTTACCTATGATAAAACAAGGTAGCCTTTTTTACCCCAGTCCCTTATGAATAACGGAGGAAAGCGAGCTGATCAAGAAGAGCGAGGCAATTAATTCCGAGTTTCAAAAAAATGCATGACACTTGACCGAAAGTGAACTCGGAGCAAGACCCGCGAAACTTTGCAGCCTCCATCTGTGACCCAAAGTTATGATGGCATTTTTAATTTGCATATACTTAAGCCAGAATGGAATTTCTCATTCGCTTCAGTCTGGACCGCGTCGACCATCCGGTCGGATGAGACGGGATAAATCTAGGTACTTCACGAAAACTGCAGTGCTATAAAGTCACACTTGTATTTTGATTGCACGCACAACATGGGACCAGTGACGGGTGTCTCCTTGTGGCGGTCGTGCGAAATGGACGTCGGAGAGGATCATTTCCCTCGCTACCCATCTTCAGAGCCCATCACCGCCCGCACCTCCTGTCTGATAAGCTCACACTCGGTCTCCGGATCAGATCCAAGATCTTTATCGATTCTGACTCTAGTACTTTTTCCCCCACTTTCTCGCCTAAGGAGAGCTGCCAGTCAACGACTACTCCCCTTCTCCTCCTCCTCTTCCTCCTCCTCCTCCTCCTCCTTTTAATACTACTACTGCTATTAATAGTAGTATTACTTCTATCCAGTAACAAAGAAGCTGGCATGAATATGATACAGAGAACACTCCAAAGATTCTTCCCAGAGAGATCTATGGAAGGATTATTGTATTGTTACCAGCCAATGTAGGGCTGCAGATTTTCAATCAGTGAAATTCGAGGCAACATTCATTATTACATACATTTCCCAAAAGACGCTCTCCCTCTTCTGAGGGTAGTGGCCATCCAAGGCATGCACTCACTCTTCACCTATTCCACATCCATCCAGCGACCTTCTGTTATCCCTTTTATCTTAGTTCTTTGAGATTGAAAGCCCACCCAAGTCCCCCGTCCACTGTCTGGGACAGAAGCAATGCAGCAAGACGAAACATCTAGACAGCTGGGCCCGAAAGCCGAAATTGCTTTACCCCATCACTTCATTACATGGCCACCCTCCTCATTCACTCAAGAATGCATAGCAGACAGAAAGAAATCCCTTCGAGCCGCGTCATTTTATCATCCATTCACAACCACTCTCCACTGACACGTATCTCTTACCCTCTCCCTTCCCTGTTCTACAGGCATTCCTCTTATACCCAAAGTCCTTTTCAGCCCATTCATCCATCCCATTCTTGAATTTCATCTTATGTTCACTCTATCCACCTCCGCCTTCCACACTCTTTTTGTTAACCTTTCTTCACTCATTCTTTCTATGTGCCCAAACCATCACAGTATTCTTTGATCAGCCCTATCTGCCAGCTCTTTCCATCTAGGCCATCGGCTAATACCCGACCCCATGCACGCCCCCCCCACCCCCATCATTCCTATGACAGAGCGAAACTATTTCTCTCTGAGGCCTAACATGTCCAATGTTCAAATCTGATTATTAACAGTGTATGAACTGGGATGCACTATGCAATTTTAATGGCATTGACGGTATCAAAGAATAAATGTTAAAATTACATCGTGTATCCCAGTTTATACACTGTTAGCAGTCAGATTCGGATGATAGACATAATAAGGCTTCAGAAAAAAAAAGTAGTTTCGTTCTGTCGTGGAGGGACTTCATGGAGTCGGGTGGCCTAATCCTCTACTCTTCGCCTCACCTCATCATTTCTCACTTTACCCAATGTCGTAGCCCCCACCATATACCTTAAACACTTCATCTCATACATATTTAACTCCTTCCTACATTCCTTGAATTCAAGGTCTCAGCTTCATACAATGTCATAGGAATCGTCCCTTCATACAATCTTCTTTTTACGTCCATTCCCAGATACCTATTTCTTATCACATTTCTCATCCTTACTTTTTTTATTCTATGACTGACCACCTCCATTCCTCCTTTCCCTGCTATATGTGACCCTAAATAGAAAAAATATACACTTCATCTAGCATCTCTTCTTTAAGACTTACCTCCAATACACTACGCATATTATAAATGACATTTATTTCTACTGCATTAAAAGAAGTGTGGGAGGCAGAGATGGAGGGAGTGAATATGAGGGGGCGTCCTAGGATGAGATGGATGGATGGGGTGAAAGGGGCATTACAAAAGAGAGGAATGTCCGTGGAGGAAGGACGGGAGAGGACAGAAGGTAGGGGTGAATGGAGAAGGGTTGTGTATGGATGATGCTGTGATGCATGAGGGGGAGTGGGTGGGGGATGGAGGGGGGTGGGGGTGAGGAAGTATGTATGAGAAAAATTTGACGCAGCCCGAAGGGATTTCTCCCCGTCTTCTCCTTTTCTGCATGAGGGGAC
>NC_134801.1:34214232-34244232 GCF_046742065.1 Oratosquilla oratoria | reverse complement strand
AACACACATCCACACAAACAAACACATGTCCACACAAACACACACACACACACACACACACACACACACACACACACACACACACACACACACACACACACACACACACACACACACACACACACACCACATACAAGAAAGCACACATACGGGCACACACCTAAACAACATTCTAGCTTCCGTTCTATGTTCGTATACCCTTAACCTGCCAACAGTATAGTTCTCTCACACGACAACAACGAACGATGGCTGAAATTTGAATAGGATACAGCTAAGTGTACTATTTGATTGCTCCAGTTCCTTGTTTATCTAATAACTAAATAAATTTGCTCACTCTGGCTTCATACAAAACAGTTAGTAAGACCTTGCATCACGCTGCAGTTATTTCATATTATTTTTTTGGAAGCTTATGTTTAAAAGAGAAAAACAATAAAAGGAGAAAAATGCACTTTGAAAAGGTCTGAGAATTTTGTTTTCTCTCAGCTTCGGTCAGCCTCGTTATGCACCAATCACATGGACATGGAGTTACATGGACAAACGAACAGCAACAAACCTATTGGTCCTTGCATGGCTGCTTCGGTACTTAATATATCATTAATGTTATCTCTTCCTTGTTTGTTTTCTGTACACACACACACACACACACACACACACACACACACACACACACACACACACACACACACACACACAACTCGTACTTCAGTTAGTAGATTTCACGGCTGCCACTACGGAGGTCAGGGTTCGAATCCTGCCCAGGGCTGAAATAATTTCAGTATCGCTGCGCTGCGGGTTGTTACTCCAACTCTCGTAGGTGGGGAGTTGGATGTGTGTGTGTGTGTGTGTGTGTGTGTGTGTGTGTGTGTGTGTGTGTGTGTGTGTGTGTGTGTGTGTGTGTGTGTGTGTGTTGCTGGTAACCACTAAGGAAATCGGAAGGAAACAGTAATTCCCAAGCGCTTTCGTGTTATTCACATCTTCAGGGGAATACAGAAAAGTTGGTGTTACAAAGAGGTTTAAAAAGTAACAAGATTATACACTAGGAAAGGAATTGGCATAGTTCAAGATGTCACATCTTGTACTATGCCAGTTCCTCTCCTAGGGTATCATCTTGTTACTTTTAAACCTCTTTGTAGCACCACCTTTTCTGTATTCCCCTGAAGATGTGAATAACACGAAAGCGCTTGGGAATTAATGTTTCTTAACGATTTCCTTAGTGGTTACCAGCAAAATTTGTGGATCACGTGTTGTTTTAGTGATCTTTCTGTATATATATATATATATATATATATATATATATATATATATATATATATATATATATAATCAACATCAAATTAAATCAAATCAGCCATCCTGAGTCCACTGCTGAACAAAGGCCTCCTTCATAGCATTCCATGAATCACACGACCGTGCCATCCTCTACCACGTCACTCCTACAAACTTCTCGATCTCGTCTCTCCACCTTCTGTCTGGTCTCCCTCTTCCACGCTTCCTATCTCGCGGCGTCCACTCAATTACACACTTGCTCCATCACTCATCAGTCGTTCGCACCAACTTACCTGCCCAATTCCACATCCTCTCTTTTACTGCCTCCACAAATTCTTTCACTCTAGTCTGCTCTCTCACCCAACTTGCTCTCTTTCGCTCTCTCAGTGTTATTCCCATCATTGATCTCTCCATTTTCCTCTGTGCAGTCCTTTGCTTTGTTTCCATCGCCATCGTCAGCTTCCAAGTCTCACACTCGTAGATTATTGCTGGTAGAATGCATTGATTGTAAACTTTACATTTCAAACATAAAGGTAGAGAGCCTCTCAGCATTTTATTATACTTGCCAAACATTTTCCAACCAATTGTAATGCGTCTTTTTATTTCATTATCATGATCTTTCGTCACCTTCACCATCTGGCCTAAATAATTATACTCTTCAACTTCCTCAAGACTCTCACCATCAATTACAATCTCTTTACTTTGAACTTTCGTGTTGAACATTACTTTGGTTTTACTCTTATTCATTTTTAAACCTACTTTGAGACTTTCTTTGTTTAGATCGGTCAGCATAGCTTGCAAGTCGTCTGCTCTTTCTGAAATAAGAATAATGTCATCCGCAAACCTTAGGTGGTTCAAATATTCGCCATTAATCTTCAAACCTTTCTCTTCACAACTCAACCTTTTGAAAATATTTTCCAAACAAGCTGTAAATAATTTGGGTGAAATTGTATCGACTTGTGGTACTCCTTTCTCGATCTTAATATTTTCTGTATCTTTATGTAATCGAATTATAGCGGTACCTTTCGCATAAATCTTTTCTAAAAAATTTACGATCTGTTCGTTAGTACCCTGTTTGCGTAGCGAGTTTAGTATTGCTATTTGTTCTACCGAGTCAAAGGCCTTCTCGTAATCTACAAAAGCTAAACACGGAGGTATATTGTATTTTGTCGTTTTCTCGATTAGTTGATTTATCGCCTGCAAATGGTCTAGAGTCGAATACCCGCTCCTAAAGCCTGCCTATTCTCTCGGTTGGTTTCCATAAAAAATTTTACTTAGTCTATTTGTAAGGATCTTGGAGAATACTTTATATACGTTTGATAGCAAGTTAATCGGTCGATAGTTACTAAGGTCCTTCTGGTCTCCTTTTTTATGTAGCAAAATCACTATAGCATTGCACCACGCATCAGGGACCCTTTCTTGACGTAAGCATTGGGTGTACAACTCAGCTAATTTAATATTAACTAATTTCCCTGCGTCTTTCAACAGATCTATTGATATACCATCTTCCCCAGGTGCTTTTCCTCGTTTCATAGTTTTTAGAGCAAATTCTGCTTCTTTCTTTGTAATATCTGGTACACTACTAACGTCTACACATGAATTTACTGACTCAACTACGGTCTTCGACGAGTAAAGCTCTTGGTAAAATTCTTCTACTCTTTTTACTATTTTGTCTCTACACTTAATTATTTCTCCATTTCTATCTTTCAAACATATCATTTGCTATCTTCCTAAAGCATGTCTGCGCCCGGTCACTTTAATATTTTTACCTTTCCGAATAGTTTCCTCTATTTCATCCATGTTTCTCTTCTTCTTTTTTTCTAATCTCTGCCTTTTGTTGATAAGCTTGTTTAGTTCTACTCTTTCTATTTCGTCTCTCCTGCTTTTAAACTGCATGGTCCTTCTTCTTTTGATTAGGTCATTTGTAGCTTTGGAGTATTATTATCCTTAATCTTTGCAAGGCTTATTTCTCTGGGTTCTGAAATTAAATTTAGCTGTGCAACCTACCATTCTATAGTCACTACCTATGTTGACTTTATCACCGTAACATTGCTAACGCTTTTGCTCTCATCTAATATGAAGTCTATTTCGTTCTTTGTTGTTCCATTTGGACTTTTCCACGTCTTTTTACGATCTACACGCTTTTGGAAGAAAGTGTTCATTATCCTCATGTAGTTCTCTGCAAAATTTACTAACATCTCGTCTCTGTCATTTCTTTCACCTACTCCAAACTTACCAATGCACGTCTTATCTCCCATCTTCTTCCCCACTTTTGCATTAAAGTCGCCTATTATCAACGTATACTTACTTTTTTCTTGAACCATTACCTAACTCATTACCTAACTCAATTTCATCGTCTGAACTCTGTGAAGTTGGTGCATAAACCTGAAATATTTTTAGAGTGTATCTTTTGCACAGCCTAATCACAATCCAAGCTACCCTGTCCGATAAACTACTGAATTTGACTACGTTACCAGCAACTTCTCGGTTTATCAAGAATCCTACTCCACTAGATCTTTCTTTGTCCTTACCTCTATAGTAGAACAGGTGGTGACCATCTTGTAATTGTATCAGCTTTTCTTCCGCTCTTCGGACTTCGCTCAGTCCTACGATGTCCCACTTGATGTTGTCTAGTTCTTCCATTAAACTCTCCAGTCTGTAGTCTTCTGAGAGACTTCTTACGTTGTAAGTATAGATCTTCATTTTCTTCATGTTGTTTAATGTCCAAGACTTGGATTTGCTTGGACAGTGCTTACTCACATTAGGTGGCACACTGCCCGTAAGCACACGAGGCAATGCGGTTGGACCTTTAGGAGACGATGATCTAACAGGAACGCCCGGTTTTGTTTTGGTTGTGATATTCATATTTGCTATAAAGGTGGGTTGACAGTAATCTCACCTCCGTGCCAACTGGTTTCTGGTGAGATATTTCTCTGATGTCACCTTATTCATTATATTCTGTGAAGCCCTATATCTATAGGGTGCCCAATGGTACACGCCGTCATTGTGACGGTACCCCATATATCTATGGGGAATTTCCCTGTTTGCCATGAGGAACGTGCCAGTTAGCAGTGAGTCCTGCAACTGTGTGAGCTGCTCTTTGTCTGATCTTAAAAAACCTGTTCGATATGGGTGACCCAGCAGATTTCCTCTCTATTGACATAGCTCCTGTAATCATTAAAATTGTCAAGCCTATCCACCACTATATATATATATATATATATATATATATATATATATATATGTATATATATATATATATATTTATATATATATATATATATATATATATATACATATATATATATGTTTATTCATTTTATTAATTTATTCACTTGTTTACTTATCTTTTTTATTCATATATTTATTCATTCATTCATTCCTTTATCTGTATAGTTATCTTCATTTATGTATTCATTTATTTATTTACACTTTACCTATTTATTTATTTATTCATTATTTACTTATTTTTTTTATTTATTTGTCTGTTTCTATGAAAGGTCTTGCCATTATTGGAATACAGAAGAAGAAATGAAGATATGAAATTAGTCTTCAGGACATTCGAGGGGAAAGATAAACACTGGCAGATATCTCTTGGTTTTGAGCGAGAGAAAGTCAAGAATTGACGGGGAAAAATTGAAGACTACGCGTCTACAGGATGCCAGTAAATAGTTTTCCATATCCACCCATCAACTCCTGGAATAGGTTGGAAGTGACAGAGCCACGTTAAAGCCATTAACAATTTCAAAACATAGGCATGACTGTTGTAGTAAAAAAGATGGGATCTGACAAGTGTAACTCCTCTCCTTTATATAATATCTAATTAAATGCAGTTAGATAAACACACATACATACACACACACACATACACACACACACACACACACACACACACACACACACACACACACACACACACACACACACACATACAACTCGTGGCACAGTTTGGTGGAGTTCCTCGCTGCCACTACAGAGATCCGGGTTCGAATCCCGCCTAGGGCTGAAATAATTTCAGTATCCCTGAGGTGCGGGCTGTTACTCCAACTCTCGTGGGCGAGGAGTTGAGGAGGGAGTGCGTGTAAGGTCACAGCATATATGAGCTCTCTTTAGGAAGGGAAATAGCTGTCAATCACAAGTCCAACACGTGATTCAAGGCCATGGTGAATCACACACACACACACAAACACACACACACACACACACACACACACACACACACACACACACACACACACACACACACACACACACACACCGTGAGGAAAATAGCTGTCGATCACGAGTCCAACACGTGATCCAAGACCATGGTGAATCACACACATTCACCGGTTCTCAGGTGTAGTAGTACCGCACTTGACTGCCAACTCTGCTGTCTGAATTCAAGGCCCATTCCAGGGTTTAAAATCAAAACACCGCAAGCTGGTTCTCTAGCTTTGGTGAGCATATATATATATATATATATATATATATATATATATATATATATATATATATACATATATATATATATATAATTTTTTTTTTTTTTTTTTTTTTTTTTTTTTTTTTTTTTTTTTTTTTACTCACCATGGTCTTGGACTGAATTGGCCTCATGATTGACAACTCTTTATTTTTAAGAGGACTACAGTGGAAATAAGTTTCATATGATTTAATGTGGTATCCTTGCAATTTTATACATTGTATTTTTATATTTGTGTATTTTATTGCCAATAAATCCAATCCGGTCCAATCCACTCCAACTGAATAAGAGCTTAGAGCTCATATATGGTCCGATATATGGGTAGTACTGTGACCATACACCCACACAAAAACACACATACACACGCATACACACACACACACACACACACATACACACACACACACATTGCATGCAAAAGCTATTAATTCTAAAGTAAGCCAAACATATATCTATAAACCACTATAAACAGCAGCATAACTAATTATAGAACTCTTAGGAATAGTCACCCCTCAACCTAAACTCTCTTTAAATAAAACCTTTATTTTACAGAAAATAGCAAATTTTAAGGAGTAACTATAAAGCATTATATGATCGGGTCAAAAGACTGAAATAGACAGGGATCTCACTGTGCAAAATAATAATAATAATAATAAGATAAAATAAATTGTCATGAACACAAAGGATTGATGGACATTTAAAAGGGGAGCATCCACTTTCCACATGTAAGCATATAAACAACAGCAGAGCGGTACGCAAGTGTCGAAACGGAGGAACAAATATACAAAAACATCAATAACAGTAAAATTTTACTATTAATGTTATCATAGTACTGAGGAAACTCAGTACTATTTCTATTTTGAGCTGCATATTGCGCAGTCAATTCAACGATCCGGCACGGTCATTTCGAAATAGTGCAAGGGCAATTAATGAACCAAAAGTACTCATGAGTGCTTTCTTCACCGACAACAGGATCGGTAAATCGCGCTGCTCAATCTTAAGATAGTAGAGATTGTCATATGTATGTATGTATATATATATATATGTGTGTGTGTGTGTGTGTGTGTGTGTGTGTGTGTGTGTGTGTGTGTGTGTGTGTGTGTGTGTGTGTGTGTGTGTAATTTAGTTGGTACTTTTGGTGTAGAGTCATTTATAGCTTGATTGAAATTCTCTTCCACACTTTGCACAAACAATGCCTGGTGCAGGGTTCTGTCAGATTTTAGACCTTCATCCTTTGCTGTTTCGACTCTGGCTATTTGGCAAAGGGGATCTTCGAACTTCAAGAGGCTTTTTGCACTGTTTGACTACAGTTTCCTACATTCCTGGATTGATGCCTAGGGTCTTAAGGCTTGTTCTAGAGACATTTTTGTAGTGTAGTTGGGGTCTGCCTGGGGTGCGCTTTCTTTGAGCCGGTTCACCGTACAGGAGGTCTCTCTGTGGTGTTTGGCCGTCTCACATCCGCACGATGTATTCAAGTGAGCGCACTCGCCTTTGCTTTAGGAATGTATCCATATAGAGGATTCCAGTCCTCTCAAGGGAAGCATTATTGAGAGCTTTGTTCTGTCAAAAGATGTTGAGGATGCCTACAGAGGCAAAGCCTGTGGAAAGCGTTGATCTTTCATTCCTGGCTGTCAGGCAAAGTTCATATTTCTCCTCCGTGCACGAGGGTGCGTTCGACATGAGCGCTTTACACCTTGACCTTGGTGTGTTCTTCCAGCTTGTTGATGTTCCACACAGGACTTTCCTTATCATTGAAAAGAAGGTGGTTGCACCTTTGTTCGGGAGCTTCTCTGGAGATTGTGTTTGGCAATTGATAAACTATTTTATTCCTCTAAGTAGGACCCCCAGAATTGCCTTGGAATATCTGCATCATATCTCGAGCCTTTCGAGATTGCAGACATATTTGCTATATCGTTCCCGGGGTGTCCTTCAGCTGAATGAAATCCCCAACCGATCCAAGAACATCCTTTTTGTCGTCATCAGACAACCATTGTCGACAGAGATTCTTTCCTGAAAGCATCTTCGGATCCGCTTCTGATCACTTCGTCGACCTAGAACCTTGAAATCTCTTTAGATAGAGACTTTGCTTATTCCTTCAGCGACTTCGATTCTTTTTTTACTAAAAAGCTTTTTCAGCTTGTCGGGGAGTATAAACGACGATCCAGTAGGACCACTGGCCCCAAAAATCTCTCGAAGACGAGGGATTTCTTTGCGCCGAATGAAATCTTCTTACATTAAGCAGAACAAAATCATTCAAGTTAAAAATCTCTTCATTGTCCTCCATTTAGGATTAACGGTATGGTTTCTCAGTTCCATTGGTGTTATTGTGGCATTCACGAGATGATTTTATTATGCTGGTGATGGTCAGCAAAACCTCCTGGCCTGAACAGGGTCGTCGAGATCCAACTTGAACATGGCACCGACTTTCGACTGAATAATCTATATATACTCGTTTGTCTGCAACGGTGCCATTTCCCAGCGGGTCTTTTCCAGATCTGCCAGGGAAGTCCACATTTATCTCACAATGTATGGGCAAAGAAAACCCGTATCAGGGTGACCTCCGGGGTAATATCAGTTGGGCGTCCTTTTTTTTTTTTTTTTTTTTTTTTTTTTTCCTTTTTTTTTCATTCTCTCTCTTTTTTCTTTTTTATTCTCTTTCTCATTCTCTCTTTAACGGTCACCATTTCTCGAAGGGTCCTGACGAAATCTGGCACGGTGTGTTGGGTACCCGTTTGGTACACAGGTAACGCCAGCTATCTGTCCTAGGCAACATTATCTAATTATGCTCGGGATCCTCTCTGGAGATTTTGTTTTGGCGACTGGGAAACGATTTTATTCCTCTGAGGAGAAGCCCCAGGAACACTTTAGAAAATCTGCGTCACATCTCGAGCCTTTCGAGATTGCACACACATTTACTGCTTCATTCCCGGGGCTCCCCTCAGCTGAATAAAATCCTCGACCGGCCCCCTCTACTGATGGACAATGTCATCTCCAAGAGGGGCGTCGTGTTCATCGCACTCCAGTGGTGCGGGACCTGAACTCCAGAAATATTCTCTTGTGCGTCATCAGCCATCTTTACCGAAAGCATTTTCGATTTCTTGACGATCGCTATGACGATTATGAACCTTCATGGTCCTCACTGGATCATTCTGTCGAAGTTCTTCCTCTTCGAGATGGTCCGGTTTCGTGTCTCGTCGCCTGTTTCCTCCTGAAGAGAGACCCCGGTTCTCGGAAAACGTGGCCGAAACGAGGAGTGTCCACGGACTCAAACATTGTTTACGTAGATAGTCTCAGTAACGAATGGCAAAGTGGGAACGTCCGTTTCCTTGGAAAATGTGTGTGTGTGTGTGTGTGTGTGTGTGTGTGTGTGTGTGTGTGTGTGTGTGTTTAATTTAATCTATCTATCTATGCATATATATATATATATATATATATATATATATATATGTGTGTGTGTGTGTGTGTGTGTGTGTGTGTGTGTGTGTGTGTGTGTGTGTGTGTGTTAATACATAATTAAAATATAAATATATATCTATATATATATATGTATATATTTTTATATATTATATATATATATATATATATATATATATATACATACCTGTACATATATATATATATATATTTATATATATATATTTATATATATATATATATATATATATATATGCGGAAGAAATCACTTGAACGCGTGATTCTAATTTGCAGAAAAATCACTAGGAAAATAACAGAAAAGAGACAAAGCGCTTTCGTCTATTCAGACATTTTCAAGGTACAAGTACAGAAAATAGAGACAAGTGTCTGTACTCAGAGGATAGGGTAGATCTCCCTCCGTGACCATGAGGGAGTCCCGAGAGTTTGGTTTACAATTTTCTTAATAATAAAATCATCCAATTTGTACAATCCATTACTTAGATTTAAATTATCAACAAATGTATCCTTGATCAGACTGGACTCTATGATATTACTATTCAAATAAGAATTACTCTTAACAATTACTTTAACTTCACCCCAATTAATACAAAGGCTGAAATCCCTAACATGAACAAATAACGCGTTGGACGTTTGACCACTTTTAACATTTAATTCCTTTCCAGTCTGATCAATATAGCATTTGTTGTAATCTTTACATGGAATTTTATATATACAACCTTCCATATTTCAGGTGAATTTTTAATTAAAAGACTTTTGACTGTGTTGGAGTTTCAAAAAATAACTTGGATGTTGAAATTCTTAAGAATATGCGGTGATTTAATTAAACTGTCATGGTAAGGAAGAACGAGAATTTTTTTAGAATTAAACATGTCTCTAGTTTTATCATCAAAATAAGATTTCCTAGCCATTTTTTTTTTTTTTGAATTTTCAATGAGATAATTGGGATACTTTATTTATGAAGCTGTGTCACTATTTCTTGAGAATTCACCATCCAAAAACTCCGGACTACAAATACGATGAGCTTGAAGGTACATTGCCGATAACACAGATGCCTTTGTCCTGCAATGATGAGAAGAATAAAAGTGAACATATGAAAGAACATTGGTGTGTTTCATATAAACATCAAATTTGAAAGACCTTTCATTTCTGTATATCAATACGTCAAGGAAAGGTAATTGGTTATTTTGTTCTATTTCCATATAAAAATGGATAGAAGGGACTAGGGTGTTAAGCTGTGACAAGAAAATAGACGGATCAACATTAACAGGTCAAATACACAAAATATCATCAATGTACCTAAACTAAGTAACATTTTGGGAAAGAATATTGGGTAACAACTTAGTTAAAAAAAAAAATCCTATAAAGATTATTTAGAATTGGAGAAATCGGATTACCCATTGCCATACCAAAATTCTGTAAATGATATTTACCATTAAACATAAAATAGGATTTTAAAACACATACTTTAATTAAATCAATAATGGTGGCAGTAGGCAGTGGCAAATCAATTTTCTCCCATTCTTCTTCCAGGTACACTAATAAATCATTAACGGGAACACGGATAAATAAAGAAGTAAAATCATAGCTAATAAGAATAAAGTCATGGTCAATACTAGGGTTCTTAAGTTTGTTAACTAAATCTACATTGTTGTGTATGTGGCCTATGGGAAATTGTCTCCACTAGAGGGCTCAAAATGGACACAAGCCACTTGGACAAATTATACCCAGCAGATCCTCGGAAACATGTAACGGGTCTCACAGGGTTGTTAGGTTTATGTGTTTTAAATAGCCCATACATGTATGGAAGTGATGGTGAATTTGAGGAGAGCTGCTTAATCAAAAGCTCGTGTCCTTTTAAAATACGTTTTAACTTATTATTGAAATTCTTATTGACAGAATCTAAAGGATTTTACTTTAATCTTGTGTGCGTATTTCTATCATCCAGTTGGTCGTCCATTTTGTCTATATAATCCTGTTTGTTCATAATAACAACACTATTATTTTTGTCAGCTTTGGTAACATGCAAGTCATCATCCTTTTTTAATTTGTCATAAGCCATGAGAAGACGTTTAGGGAATGTAGGTTGGTTGGCTAATACGGAGTGAAGAATGGGGTGGTGCGCATTAAAATCTTCTGCGAGGATGTACTGCTCGTCCTCCGCGGCGGTGCATACTTCCCCCAGGTCCAAGTGTCCGCACCCAAGGGCCTTGAAAATATTAAGCACATGGACTGTTTCATGGGGGAAGTGCAGTTGAACTGCGAACACCTCCACGTCTTCCCTACATTCTATTGGTGGGTCTACTCTTGAACATGGGATGGACGTATGGACAAGGGTCACACAACCTCTGCTTGTGTCCGTTTGGGGTGACACGAACACGTGGTATCCAGAGATCCTGATCCCTTCCTCTCCCACCAGGGTCTCCTGCAGGAGGATGACCTGTTTTTCCTCCTGCCTTAAGATGGCTTGCAAAAGTGACTGTTTCGAGGATGTTCCATTGGGCAATCTAACCATGGTGCTCGTTGTCTCCTGAGGATTCCGATAATGGCGACGGGCTTGACGGTGGAGGCTAACGTCAGTGTCCGTATCCAGCCCTGCGTTTTCCATAGGTGCGTCAGGGAAGCCAGCCACGAACTCTGCGCCATCTGCCTTAGAGAGGGTAACCTCTCGCCTCGTCCGATACCGTGAGACTCGGACTGGCCCCTTAGGCAATGCAGTCTTAACCGCGGCTTCTGCGGCACTCTTGGTACCTGCTTTGCCTTTTTGAACCGGCTCGACAGGCATCGGTGGCTCTGCGCATACTGGGATGGGCGCTGGATCCTTCTCGTGTGTCTGGACACTGGTCGAGGGCACTGGTAGAGGCCGCGCAAGAGATGGGGTCATTGGAGGCTCAGTTGGTAGAGTTCACGACTGCCACTAGGGAGGTCCGGGTTTGAATCCCGCCTAGTGCTGAAATAATTTCAGTATCGCTGCGCTGCGGGTTGTTACTCCAACTCTCGTGGGCAAGGAGTTGAGTGTGTGTGTGTGCGTGTAAGGCCACAGCATTACCCATAGATCGGTCATATATGAGCTCTCTTCAGGGAGGGAAATAGCTGTCAATCACAAGTCCAACACGTGATCCAAGACCATGGTGACATACACACACAAACACACACACACACACACACACACACACACACACACACACCGGAAGGGAAATAGCTGTCGATCACGAGTCCAACACGTGATCCAAGAACATGCTGAATCACACACATTCACCGGCTCTCAGGTGCAGTAGTACCGAACTTGACTGCCAACTCAGCTGTCTGAATTCAAGACCCGTTCCAGGGTTGAAAATCAAAACACTGCAAGCTGGTACTCTAGCTTTGGTGAGCAAGGGTTTTTTATTCACCATGGTCTTGGATACATTGTATTTTCATATTTGTGTATTTTATTACCAATAAATCTAATCCGGCCCAATCCATTCCAACTGGGTGAGAGCTTAGGGCTCATATATGGTCCGAGTATATTAGCACTGTGACCATACACACATACACACACACACACACACATACACTTTGCATACAAAAGGTATTAATTCTAAAGTAAGCCAAGTCTATATCGATAAACCACTATAAACAACAGTAGGCCTAATTATAGAACTTTTAGGAGGAATAGTCACGCCTTAAAATAAGCTCTCTTTAAATAAAACCTTTATTGTACAGAAAATAACAAAGTTTAAGCATAGACTATAAACTATAATACGATCGAGTCAAAAAGAATAGAAAACATAGAAGAGTTAAAAAGAGAGGGATCAGTGCAAAAAAAAAGAAAAGTCAGGAAGACAAAGGAACGATGGACGTTTAAAAGGGAGCACCCACTTTCCACATGTAAGCATATAAACAACAGCAGTGCGGGAAGCAAGTGTCGAAACGAATGCCCTGAGGAACAAATATTCAAAAATATAATTAACAGTAAAATGTTACTATTAATGTTATCATAATATTGTGAGAGTTCGGTATTATTTCTCTTTTGGGCTGCATATTGTTACAAAGATGCAGGTAGGTAAACAGGCAAGTAATTCCTGCGTGAGTCTGTAGAAGGACGCATGTGTTCCGCGCGATTTGACAATCTGCGACATCTAAAGATTGCGCAGTACAATTCAACGATACTACGATGGCGCGGCCATCTCGAAATCGTGCAAGGTCAATTAACAGACCAAACGTGCTCATGAGCACTTCCTTCACCGACAATAGGATCGGTAAATCGCGCTGCTTAATCTTAGGATAGTACAGATTGTCAAAACGCGCGGACCATATGTACGTATATGAATATATATATATATATATATATATATATATATATATAATTTATATATATATATACATGTATATATATATATATATATATATATAATTTATATATATATATATATATATAAACGAGGATTTTACTTCAAAGATTTTGTTCTGCTTAATGCAATTCGATCTTATTCAGCACAAAAACGCAAAGAAAGCCCTCGTCTTCCAGAAACTTTGCGAGCCGGTGGAAGCTCCTACCGGCTCGTCGTTTAAACTCCCCGACAAACTGGGTTGTACTTTGGTTGGTAGTTTTGTCGTACAGCCATTTATAGCTTGATTGAAATCCTCTTCCACACTTTGCACAAACGATGTCTGGTGCAGGGCTCTGTCAGATTTTAAGTCTTCATTCTTTGCTGTTTCGACTCTGCCTATTCGGTAAAGGGTATCTTTCAACTCGAAGAGACTTTTTGCACTGTCTGACTACAGTTTCCTACATTCCTGGATTGATGCCTAGGGTCTTAAGGCTTGTTCTAGAGACATTTTTGTAGTGTAGTTGGAATCTGCCTGGGGTGCGCTTTCTTTGAGCCAGTTCACCGTAAAGGAGGTCTCTCGGTGGTGTTTGGCCGTCTTACATTCGCACGACGTATTCAAGTTAGCCCATTCGTCTTTGCTTTAGGAAGGTATCCATATAGAATATCCCAGCCCTCCCAAGGTAAGCGTTATTGGGGGCTTTGTTCTTTCAAAAGATATTGAGGATGCCTACGGAGGCAAAGCCTGTGGAAACCGTTGATCTTTCATTCCTGGCTGTCAGGCAAAGTTCATATTTCTCCTCCGTGCACGAGGGTGCGTTCGATATGAGCGCTTTACACCTTGACCTTGGTGTGTTCTGCCAGCTTGTTAATGTTCCACACCGGACTTTCCTTATCATTCAAAAGAAGGTGGTTGCACCTTTGTTCGGGAGTTTCTCTGGAGATTGTGTTTTTGGCAATTGATAAATGATTTTATTCCTCTAAGGAGGAGCCCCAGAATTGCCTTAGAAAATCTGCATCACATCTCGGGCCTTTCGAGAATGCAGACACATTTGCTTTATCGTTCCCGGGGCTCCCCTCAGCTGAATAAAATCCTCGACCGGCCCCCTCTGCTGATGGAGAATGTCATCTCTACGAGGAGCGTCGTGTTCATCGCACTCCAGTGGCGCGGGAGCTGAACTCCAGAAATATTCTCTTTTTGCATCATCAGCCAACTTCTGTCGACTCTAAGGTTCTTTACCGAAAACATTTTCGATTTCTTGGCGATCGCTTTGGCGATCATGAACCTTCAGGGTCTTCACTGGATCATTCTGTCTAAGTTCTTCCTCTTCTTCGAGATTCTCCAGTTTCGTGTCTCGTCGCTACTTATTCTTGAAGAAAGACCCCGGTTCTCGGAAGACGTGGCTTAAACGAGGAATGTCCACGGACTTAAACATTGTTAACGTAGATAGTGTCTATAACGAATGGCAAAGTGTGAGAGTACGTTTCCTTAGAAAAAGTGTGAGTGTATGTGTGTGTGTAATTTATATCTACTTATATACATTATATACATACATATATATATATATATATATATATATATATATATATATATATATATATATGCAAAATAACCACAGGAGAAAGGAAACTTGTAGACAGTAAGTACTTTCGTATATAACATCTGCAGTTAGTCTGAAGATGTAATATACGAAAGTACTTACTGTTTACAAGTTTCCTTTCTCCTGTGGTTATTTTGCATTTTTTGTATCACGGTGATGTGATTGCTTGCATATATGTATATATATATATATATATATATATATATATATATATATATATATATATATACACACACACATATATATATATACATATATTCATACACACACATTTTTATACACACACACACACACACACATATATATATATATATGTATATATATATATATATATATGTATATATATATATATATATATATATATATATATATTACAAAGGCGGAGCATGCCGACAGGAGACCTTTTGATCCATATCTAGGTCGGATGCAAAAAAAAAAAAAAAAAAAAAAATCATATTAATAATAAATTAAAACTATAATAATGTAAAAATAAACAAATAAAATACATAAATAAATGCATAGGTATAGTTGAATAACAAACAAAAAGGTAAATAGTAAATGATTATAAATTGACATATAACTAATAATAAATGAAAATCAGACAGACAAATTATAACAAAACAAAAACAAATAATATAACATAAATTATAATCATTACAGCATCTTACTTAGGTATTTATCTAAATGATTCTTAAAGCTTCGAACTGAACTACATTGCACTACCTGTGCAGGAAGTTTATTCCATTCATTAACTACACGGTTGGCAAAGTTGTTTCTACCTTCTTCCAAATTGAATCTATTTCCGGACAGTTTGAGACCATTGTTTCTTGTCTGATTCTCATTCAATATGAAAATTTTGTCACTTTTGATGTTGTCAATTCCCTTTAAAATCTTAAAGACCTGTATCAAGTCACCTCTGAGTCTACGCTTTTTTAGGGAAAACAGATTCATGTGCTTAAGTCGATTTTCGTATGATTTATTTTTGATATTTGGAATCAGTTTTGTGGCTCGCCGTTGTACTTTTTCCAGTCTGTCAATGTCTTTAATGAGATTCGGTGACCATACGGAAACAGCATATTCCAAATGTGGACGAACTAACGATTTATATAGCTTGTTAATGAGTGATGGACTTTTGAAATCAAAAGATCGCGCAATCAATCCCAGAATCTTATTTGCTTTCTCAGAGGCTGAAATACACTGCTTGGATGATTTGAGGTCGTTACTGATAATTACGCCGAGATCTTTTTCACTATCCACTTTTGTTAACGAATTTCCAAATAACTTGTAATCGTACTTACTGTTATTTTTACCTATGTGCATTACCTTGCATTTACTTGTGTTAAGTTTCATTAGCCACTTTTCAGACCATTGCTGTAATTGATCTAAATCTTCTTGAATATCTAATTGGTTTAAGTGATCATTTGCCACTCCGCACAGTTTTGTATCATCAGCAAATTTGGAAACAGTAGATTTTAGTCCATGGTCTATATCATTTATATATACTATGAATAGAAGTGGCCCAAGAACGGAACCCTGAGGAACTCCACTTGCAACACTTTTCCATCCAGAAGTTTTTTCCATTTAAAACAACTCTCTGTTTTCGACCTTTCAACCAATTACTAGTCCAACCTAATAGGCTACCACTTATTCCATGCAAAGCTAATTTAGTAAGTAGTCTTTCGTGTGGGACGGTATCAAAAGCTTTTGCAAAGTCTAGATATATTAAATCTATATTGTTTCTTTTGTCATAATTCGAGATAACTGTGTTGTAGAATTCGAGTAAGTTAGTCACGCAAGAACGTTTCCATCTGAAGCCATGCTGGCTATCATTTATCAAACGGTTACTTTCTAAATGATATTCGATATCATCTCTGATGATAGTTTCCATTATTTTTCCTACGATCGAAGTCAAACTTATAGGCCTATAGTTATTTGGTTTCTTTTTGTCACCTTTTTTGAATATGGGAGTAACGTTAGCTAGCTTCCATTCTCTTGGGACATCTCCGGATATGATGGATTTCTTGAAAATAATTTCTAATGGAACAACAATCTCATTTTTCATTTCCTTTAAGATTCTTGGATGCCAACCGTCAGGCCCTGGTGTTTTATTAACTTTGAGTTTGTCTATACACCTTTTAATTTTTTCTTTTGTTATATTTACCGTAGTGAGTAAGTTTACCCCAGACTTTTCACAGGTTTCAGTTTGGAATTCACTTTGAGGTGTTTCGTTTACGAATACCGAGCTAAAATAATTGTTTAAGATATTACACATTCCTTCATTTGAATATTCAAGTTGACCGTCAGCAGATAATAGTGGACCAATGTGATTCCTAACAACCTTTTTATCTTATATATATATATATTATATATTTATATATATTATATATATATATATATATATTATATATATATATATATATATTATATATATATTATATATATATATATATGTATACACACACACACACATATATATATATATATATATTTATATATACATATATATATAAATTATATATATATATACATGTGTGTGTGTGTGTGTGTGTGTGTGTGTGTGTATTCACTTGGTCTTTGGATCACGTGTTGGACTCGTGATCGACAGCTATTTCCCTCCCGGAAGAGAGCTCAGAGCTCGTAGGTCCGATCTAAGGGTAATGCTATGACCTAGCACACACACACACCCCCAACTCCCCGCCCACGAGAGTTGGAGTAACACCCCTCAGCGCTGCGATACTGATATTATTTCAGCCCCGGGCGAGGATCGAACCCGGACCTCCGTAGTGGCAGGCCAGAGCTCTAACCACAGCGCCATGTGTGTGTGTGTGTGTGTGTGTGTGTGTGTGTGTGTGTGTGTGTGTGTGTGTGTGTGTGTGTGTGTGTGTGTGTGTGTGTGTGTGACCATGATGACACACACATTCACCGGCTCTCAGGTGCAGTAGTGTCGCACTTAACTGCCAACTCAGCTGTCTGAATTCAAGACCCGTTCCAGGGTTGAAAATCAAAACACTGCAAGCTGGTACTCCAGCTTTGGTGAGCAAGGATTTTTCTTAGTACTATTATTATCATTATTCACCATGGCCATGGCCTCATGATCGACAGCTCTTTATTTTTAAGAGGACCACAGTGGAAATAAGTTTTATATGCTTTATTGTGGTATCCTCGCAATTTTATATATTGTATTTTTATGTTTGTGTATTTTATTCCCAATACATCCAATCCGGTCCAATCCATTCCAAATGGATGAAGGCTTAGAGCTCATATATGGTCCGATATATGTGTAATACTGTGACCACACACACACACACACTGATTGAACTAAAAGAAGAAATATATATGGAGAGAAATAAAATGTATAAGAAAGGAAGATTGTTCTACAACAAAACGGGCTTTGGAATGAAGGAGTAAATAGGTACGTACCAAGACAGAAACAAGAGAGAGTGTACATTAGATGCTGGTGCAACAGAAGATGCAGTGAGACAAATGATAGAAGAGACAAAGCTTGGAAAAGATGGGGAAAAGATAAAAAATACATGGAAAATGGCAAATATATATAAACTATACAAATGAGTATGTAAAAGTGCGACGAGAGGAAAAAAGGAACTATGAAAAAGGCATTATAGAAAAATGCAAAGAGCAACCTAAATTATTCTACAGACAGGTGAATGGTAAACTTATAAATAAACAGGAAATGGTGAAACTACGCCAAGGAAATACAGAATACACAAAAGATCTAGAAATGGTCGAAGTCATGAATAATCACTTCAAGTCGGTTTTCACTACAGAGAAGGTACAGAAGTGGGACGAAGGATGTGAAGTGCGATCTCCCCCCACGAGCGAAATAGTAATAACGCAAAAAGAAATAATGGAGCATTTAACAAACCTTGATGTTAGGAAATCACATGGCCCGGACAGAATTGCAAATTGGATTCTAAAAGAATGCAAAGAACTAGTTGACAAAATATATAACATGATAAGTTGCTCACTTAAAGAAGGAAAAATACCAAAAGACTGGAAAAATGCCAACATTGTACCAATATATAAAGGAGGAAACAAGAAAGAACCAACTAATTATAGACCGGTCTCACTGACAAGCACTATAGCCAAACTTTGGGAGAAAATGATCAAGAATAGATGAGTAAAACACCTGGAACGAAATGATATAATAAACCCAAGACAATTTGGTTTCAGACAAGGAAGATCATGTATCATAAATATAATCTGTTTTTACTCAAAACTAATAGATATAATAAAAGAAAGTGGTGAATGGGCTTATTGCGCTTTCTTGGACTTACAAAAAGCTTTTGACAAGGTACCACACAAAAATTATTTAAAAAATAGAAAATATGGGAGGGACACAAGGCTAAACTGGATGGAGGACTTCCTGAATCGTAGAAAGATGAGAGTAGTACTCAGAGAAAAATATTCACAGGCTGCTCCAACATCAGATTCAAGAATGAACTCTCTAATGAACCTCCTATGCCTGGCTACACAGCACACTGCAGGGAACCCTTCAGCTCGGTGCCAGTCCAGATCATTCTCCCGAAGGAAGATACCCGTGCCGGCAGAAGCAGTGGACCATCACAGATTTGAGGAAGACCCTCTAGATTCTACTAAGTAAACTAAGGATATGTATATGCCGAAGTATATGCATATTTATATGTATGTGTGAATATAATGTGTGTGTATATATATATATATATATAAAATATACACACACATATATAATATATATATATAAAATATACACACACATATATGATATATATATATATATAAATATATATATTGTATATATGTATATATATTATATATATGTATATATACTATATATGTATATATTATATATATATACACATATATATATATACATATGTATATATATATATATATATGTATATATATATTTATATACATATTCTATATATATATGTGTGTGTGTATATGTACATGTATATATATATATATATATGTATATATAAACATATATATACATATATATGTATATATACAATATATGTATACATATATATATATATATGTGTGTGTGTGTGTATATATATAGAATATATATATATACGTATATACATACATATATATATATATATACACACATATATATGTATATACATATATATATATATATATATATAGATAGATAGATAGATAGATATAAATTACACACACACACACACACACACACACACGTTTTCCAAGGAGACGGGCGCTTACACTTTGCCATTCGTTACTGAGACTATCTACGTTAACAATGTTTGAGTCCGTGGACTCTCCTCGTTTCGGCCACGTCTTCCGAGAACCGGGGTCTCTCTTCAGGAATAAGCAGGCGACGAGACACGAAACTGGACCATCTCGAAGAAATGGAAGGACTTCGACAGAATGATCCAGTGAAGACCATAAAGGTTCATAATCGTCAAAGTGATCGCCACGAAACCGAAAATGCTTTCGGCAAAGAACCTCAGTCTACAGCAGCTGGCTGATGACGCAACAGAGAATATTTCTGGAGTTCAGCTCCCGCACCACTGGAGTGCGATGAACACGACGCCCCTCTAGGAGATGACATTCTCCATCGGTAGAGGGGGCCGGTCGAGGATTTTATTCAGCTGAGGGGAGCCCCGGGAATGAAACAGTAAATGTGTGTGCAATCTCGAAAGGCTCGAGATATGACGCATGTTTTCTAAATTGTTCCTGGGGCTCCTCCTCAGAGGAATAAAATCGTTTGTCAGCTGCCAAAACAAAATCTCCAGAGAGGCTCCCGAGCATCATTAGATATAATGTTGCTTAGCACAGATAGCTGGCGTTGCCTGTGTACCAAACAGGTACCCTGCATACCGTGCCAGATTTCGTCAGGATCCGTTGAGAAATGGTGACTGTTGAAGAGAGAGTGAGAAAGAGAATAAATAAAAAAAAAAAGAGAATGAAAAGAAAAAAGACGCCAAAAGGATGCCCAACACATATTACCCCGAAGGTCGCCCTGATCCGGGTTTTCTTTGCCCATACGTTGTGAGATGGATGTGGACTTTCCTGACAGATTTGGAAAAGACCCGTTGGGAAACGGCACCGTTGCAGACAAAAAAGAATATATGGATTCGATCGAAAGTTGGTGCCATGTTCAAGTTGGATCTCGACGACCCTGTTCAGGCCAGGAGGTCTTACTGACCATCACCAGCATAACAAAATCACCTCGTGAATGCCACAATACTGCCAATGGAGCTGAGAGACCATACCATTAATTCTAGAGGGACGACAATGATAAGATTTTTAACTTCAATGATTCTGTTCTGCTTAACGCAAAACAATTTCATTCGGCGCAAAGAAAGCCCTCGTCTTGAGATATTTTTGGGGCCAGTGGTCGTACTGGCTCGTCGTTTAGACTCCCCGACAAGATATAAGGTTTTTGGTAAAAAAGAACCGAAGTCGCTGAAGGAATAAGCGAAGCCTCTATCTAAAGAGATTTCAACAGACCCAAGGAAGTCATTCAAGGTGATCAACGAAGCGACCGGAAGCGGACCCGAGGATGCTTCAGGAATGAACCTCTATCGACAGTGGTTGCCTGAAATGAAAGATCAACGCTTTCCACAGCGCTTTACCTCCGTAGGCATCCTCAACATCTTTTGACAGAGCAAATTTCCCAATAACGCTTCCCTTGAGAGAGCTGGGATCTTCTATATGTATACCTTCCTAAAGCAAAGACGGATGCGCTCACTTGAATACGTCGTCGGAATGTAAGACGGACGAACACACCGAGGGGCCTCCTGTACGGTGGACTGGCTCAAAGAAAGCGTACCCCAACTACGCTACAAAAATGTCTCCAGAACAAGCTAAGGACCCTAGGCATCAATCCATGAATGTAGGAAACTGTAGTCAGACAGTGCAAAAAGTCTCTTCGAGTTCGAAGATACCCTTTGCCCACTAGCCAGAGTCGAAACAGCAAAGAATGAAGACTTAAAATCCGACAGATCCCTGCACCAGACATCGTTTGTGCAAAGTGTGGAAGATAATTTCAGTCAAGCTATAAATGACTCTACACCAAAAATACCAACCAAATTACAACTCAGTTTGTCGGGGAGTCTAAACAACGAGCCGTAAAGAGCTTCCACTGGCTCCCAAAGTTTCTTGAAGACGAGGGCTTTGTTTGCGTTTTTGCACTGAATAGAATCAACTTGCATTAAGCTGAACAAAATCATTGAAGTAGAAAATCTCGTTTTATATATATATATATATATATATATATATATATATATATATATATATATATATATATATATATATATATATATATATACGTACATATGTTCCGCGCGTTTTCACAACCTGTACTATCTTAAGATAAAGCAGTGCGATTTACCGATCCTATAGTTGGTGAAGAAAGCGCACATGAGTATGTTTGGTCTATTAATTGCCCTTGCACGATTTCGAGATGGCCGCGCCATCATAGCATCGTTGAATTGCACTGCGCATAGCATGGCGCAGATCGTCAAAATATGCAGTTCAAAATAGAAATAATACTGTATTTCCTCAGTACTATGATAACATTAATAGTAACATTTTACTGTTATTTATATTTTTGTATATTTGCTCCTCAGGGGCTTCGTTTCGACACTTGTTTTCCGTACTACTAATGTTTATATGCTTACATGTGGAAAGTGGATGCTCCCCTTTAAAGGTCCATCGTTAATTTGTGTTCCTGACTTTTTTTTTTTTTTTTTTTTTTGCACAGTGAGATCCTTCTATATTTCAGTTTTCTAAGTTTTCTATTCCTTTTGACCAGATCATATTATGGTATATAGTTTGTCTTTAAACATTGATATTTTCTGTAAAATATAGGTTTTATTTAAAGAGAGCTTATTTTAAGGGAAAACTATTCCTAAAAGCTCTGTAATTAGGTATACTGCTGTTTATCGATAAAGATTTGGCTTACTTTAGAATTAATATCTCTATTATGCAATGTGTGTGTGTATTTTCCTAGTTGTATTTTGTGGGAGGAGAGCTATGCTCGTAGCGACCCGCAGTTGTATCTTTCCTCATCCAGTTCTTTCTTAAAATCATGTATAGTTTTAGCACTCACTGTTTCCTCTTTCTATTTGTTCCATGTATCCATTACTCTTTGTGGTAACTTATTTTTTCAAATCTCTTCTGTAATTGTCTTTCTTAAGTTTCTTCTCGTGTCCTCTTGTATTTTTTTTTTTTTTTGTCCCATTTTAGTAGGTCATTCCTATCAAGGATTTCCATCCTTTTCATAAGTCTGTAGACGATTATCAAATCACCTCTTTCTCTTCTTTGTTCTAGAATTAATAAGTTTAGTTTGTCCATTCTTTGTTCGTATGTCAACTTGCAAAGTGTTGTTGCCATCTTTGTCGTTGCTCTCTGATTTTTTTTTTTTTTTTTTTTTCTAGGTGACCATAGAGACTCTGCGCATTCCAATTTTTATCTTACCAATGTAACTAGCATATTCTTTACCATTTCCTCATCCATGTAGTCAAAGGCCACTTTCATTGATCTTATTAAGTTATAAGTTTCTCCAACTATTTTGTCAACATGTTTGTCTGGTGTCATGTCGTTTGAGATAATTACTCCTAGGTCTCTTTCTGTGTTTACTTTTGTAACTACCTGTGTACCAACTTTATATTGACCCGATATTCTATTTTTGCTTTTTCCAAATTCCATTATACTACATTTCTTAATGTTGAAATTCACTTCGTTCTTTTTACTCCATTCCCAGACTTTGTCCAGGTCTTCTCGAAAAGATTTGCAATCTTCTACTGTACTTACTCTCATCAATAGTTTCGCATCATCTGTTCAGAAGTTCATGTAACATTCCAGTCTTTCATCCATGTCGTTTATATAAACAGCAAACATTATCGGAGCCAATACAGAGGTTTGGGGGGACTCCGCTTATCATATCTACCCAATTTGAGTTCTTTTCTCTAAGTAACACCCTCATTTTTCTTCCGTTCAAGAAATCTTTCATCTATTCCAATAATTTTCCTTGTATTTCACCTATTGTTTCAATTTTTCTTAGTAGTTTTTTTGTGTAGTACTTTGTCAAAAGCATTTTGTACGTCCAAGAAGGCACAGTCTGCCCAACCATCTCTTTCTTGTATTATTTCTATCAATTTTGAGTAAAAACATATAAAGTTTGTAGTACATGATCTTCCACTTCTAAATCGAAGTTGCTTTTTTGACATTAAAAAATCTAATAACTGCAAAAAATATATATTTTTGTTTAAGTATAAAATGGTACCTAACATTAGTTGATCAGGGTTTTTACCGATTTTGCGAGATTATTTGAAGTCCAAAAAACATTTCGAAATATCGGCTTCTAATTTTTTTTATTCTTGTCCTGCCATGTGTATTTATCTGATTGGCATGAAATTTGTACATATGATTGTGTATACATTGTTGACAGTGGAGAATGATGAGGCATTTGGTCTCCCTTTCAAAAGAAAATATTAATCACTCATAGCTGATAAGCCGGGCAGCAATAACACACTCTCCCCTTCATCTCTGCTAGTTTCTCCTTCTTTTGAAGAGTCTTGATGCCTTTTGTTTCTCCCTTTACCCTTCTTGATGTTGGATATCTTCACTATTGCAGGCTTACGTTTTCAGGTCATCTTGCAAGACGAATATATGAGAAATATTGCGGGAACGCTGAATGAAATCCTCGACCGATCCAAGAACATCCTTTTTGTTGTCATCAGGCAACCATTGTCGACAAAGCTTCATTCCTGAAAGCATCTTCGGGTCCGCTTCTGATTGCTTCGTAGATCTGGAACCTTGAACGACTTCCTTGGGTCTGTTGAAATCTCTTTAGATAGAGGCTTTGCTTATTCCTTCAGCGACTTCGGTTCTTTTTTGCCAAAAAGCTTTTTCAATTTGTCGGGGAATCTAAACGAAAAATCTCTCGAAGATGAGGTCTTTCTTTGCGCCGAATAAAATCGTCTTGCGTTAAGCAGAACAAAATTATTGAATTTAAGAATCTCGTCATTGTCTTCCCTCTAGAATTAATGGTATGGTCTCTCAGTTCCCTTGGCATAATTGTGGCATTCACGAGGTGATTTTATTATACTGGTGATGGTCAGCAAGTCCTCCTGGCCTAAACAGGGTCGTCGAGATCCAACTTGAACATGGCACCGACTTTCGACTGAATCCATATATGCTTGTTTGTGTGCAACGGTGCCGTTTCCCAACGGGTCTTTCCCAAATCTGCCAGGGAAGTCCACATCCATCTCACAACTTATGGGCAAAGAAAACCCGGATCAGGGCGACCTCCGGGGTAATATCTGTTGGGCATCCTTCTGGAGTCTTTTTTTTTTTTTTTTCTTCTTTCTTATTCTCTCTTTAACGGTCATCATTTCTCGACGGATCCTGAAGAAGTCTAGCACGGTGTGTAGGGTACCCGTTTGGTACACGGGCAACGCCAGCTGTCTGTGCTAGGCAACATTATCTAATTCTGCTCGGGAGCCTCTCTGGAGATTTTGTTTTGGCAGCTGACAAACGATTTTATTCCTCTGAGGAGGAGCCCCAGGAACACTTTAGAAAATGTGCGTCATATCTCGAGCCTTTCGAGATTGCACACGCATTTTCTGTTTCATTCCCGGGGCTCCCCTCAGCTGAATAAAATCCTCGACCGGCCCCCTCTACTGATGGACAATGTCATCTCCACGAGGGGCGTCGTGTTCATCGCACTCCAGTGGTGCGGGAGCCGAACTCCAGAAAGATTCTCTGTTGCGTCATCAGCCAACTTCTGTCGACTGAGGTTCTTTATCCGAAAGTATTTTCGGTTTTTTGGCAATCGCTTTGACGATTATGATCTTTCAAGGTCCTCACTGGGTCATTCTGTCGAAGTCCTTCGTCTTCTTCGATATGGTCCAGTTTCGTTTCTCGGCGCCTTCTTGTTCCTGAAGAGAGACCCCGGTTCTCGGAAGACGTGGCCGAAACGAGGAGTGTCCACGGACTCAAACATTGTTAACGTAGATAGTCTCAGTAACGAATGGCAAAGTGTGAGCGTACGTTTCCATGGAAAATGTGTGTGTGTGTGTGTGTGTGTGTGTGTGTGTGTGTGTGTGTATAGTTGCTTATATATTCACATGCATGTGCATGTACATATATGCATATGCATATACATATCCATTTGCATATTCACATGCATGCACACGCACAAAGCACACACCTTCATGTACATATGTATATATATATATATATATATATATATATATATGTGTGTGTGTGTGTGTGTGTGTGTGTGTGTGTGTGTGTGTGTGTGTTTGTGTGTAAAGTTGATTATATATTCACATGCATGTGCATGTACATATATGCATGTGCATTTACATATCCACTTACATATTCACATACATGCACACGCACAAAGCATACATCTTCATGTACACATATATATATATATATATATATATATATATATATGTGTGTGTGTGTGTGTGTGTGTGTGTGTGTGTGTGTGTGTGTGTGTGTGTGTGTGTGTGTTTGTGTGCGTGTGTGTGTGTGTGTGTGTGTTTGTGTGCGTGTGTGTGTGTGTGTGTGTGTGTGTGTGTGTGTGTGTGTGTGTGTGTGTGTGTGTGTGTGTGTATAGTTGCTTATATATTCACATGCATGTGCATGTACATATATGCATATGCATATACATATCCATTTGCATATTCATGTGCATGCACACGCACAAAGCACACATGTTCATGTACATGTATATGCAAATACAGATGAACATGTGCGCATACACATAAATATATATATAAATATAATTATATACATTTATATATGTTTATAAATATATACTCATAAATATACGTGTATATATACTATATACACATACAATTAGTTTTAAAGGCGACAGTATTTAATATTATTTATTCATTTCCGTATATATGTACTTATTTAATCATTCTTTTACTTATTTGTCTATTCATCTATCCATTTTATTTGTTTGTTTATTCACTTATTTGTTCACTTGTTTTTATTTGTTTATTTACTTGTTTACTTATCTATTACTTTATTCATTTATTTCATTTATTTATTTATTTTATCTGTTTATTTGCATTCAGGTTTACTTATGTATTTACTTCTTCATTTATTTATCTATTATTTATTTATTCATTTATCTATTAATTTATTTGTCCATTTGTTTATCTATATAACTATTTATCCTTTCACTTGATTATATATATATATATATATATATATATATATATATATACATATAAATACATATATATATATATATATATATATATATATATATATATATATATATATATATATATATATATACTCCCATATTCAAAAAAGGCGACAAAAAGATACGAAATACCTATAGGCCTATAAGTTTGACTTCAATCATAGGAAAAATAATGGAAACTATCATCAGAGATGCTATCGGACATCATTTAGAACGTAACCGTTTGTTAAATGATAGCCAGCATGGCTTCAGACGGAAACGTTCTAGCGTGACTAACTTACTCGAATTCTACAACACAGTTATCTCCAATTATGACAAAAGAAACAATATAGATTTAATATATCTAGACTTTGCAAAAGCTTTTGATACCGTCACACACGAAAGACTAGTTACTAAATTAGCTTCGCACGGAATAAGTGGTAGCCTATTAGGTTGGACTAGTAATTGGTTGAATGATCGAAAACAGAGAGTTGTTTTAAATGGAAAAACTTCTAGATGGAAAAATGTTACAAGTGGAGTTCCTCAGGGTTCCGTTCTTGGGCCACTTCTATTCATAATATATATAAATGATATAGACCATGAACTAAAATCTACTGTTTCCAAATTTGCTGATGATACAAAACTGTGCGGAATGGCAAATGATCACTTAAATCAATTAGATATTCAAGAAGATTTAGATCAATTACAGCAATGGTCTGAAAAGTGGCTAATGAAACTTAACACAAGTAAATGCAAGGTAATGCACATAGGTAAAAATAACAGTAAGTACGATTACAAGTTATTTGGAAATTCGTTAACAAAAGTGGATAGTGAAAAAGATCTCGGCGTAATTATCAGTAACGATCTCAAATCATCCAAGCAGTGTATTTCAGCCTCTGAGAAAGCAAATAAGATTCTAGGACTGATTGCGCGATCTTTTGATTTCAAAAGTCCATCACTCATTAACAAGCTATATAAATCGTTAGTTCGTCCACATTTGGAATATGCTGTTTCCGTATGGTCACCGAATCTCATTAGAGACATTGACAGACTGGAAAAAGTACAACGGCGAGCCACAAAACTGATTCAAAATATAAAAAATAAATCATACGAAAATCGACTAAAACATATGAATCTGTTTTCCCTAAAAAAAGAAAGAGTAGACTCAGAGATGACTCGATACAGGTCTTTAAAATTCTAAAGGGAATTGACAACATCAAAAGTGACAAAATTTTCACATTGAATAAGAATCAGACAAGAAACAATGGTCTCAAACTGTCCGGAAATAGATTCAATTTGGAAGTAGGTAGAAACAACTTTGCCAACCGTGTAGTTAATTAATGGAATAAACCTCCTGCACAGGTGCAATGTAGTTCAGTTCGAAGCTTTAAAAATAATTTAGATAAAAACCTAAACAAGATGCTGTAATGATTATAATTTATTTCATATTATTTGTATTTGTTTTGTTATCATTTGTCTGTTTTGATTTTCATTTATTATTAGTTATATGTCAATTCATTACTATCTAGTATTTACCTGTTTGTTTATTATCTAACTATACCTATGCATTTATTTATGTATTTCATTTGTTATTTACATTATTATAGTTGTTATCTATTAATTTATTATTATGATTTTTTTTCGCATCCGACCTAGATATGGACCAAAAGGTCTCCTGTCGGCATGCTCCGCCTTTGTAATCCTTTGTAATCCTTTGTAATATGTATATATATATATATATATTTGTATATCAATTTTCATTCATTTATTCACTTATTTACTTATCTTGTTATTCATATATCTATTCATTCTTTTATTTATTCATTTATCTATTTATTTATCTTAATTTATGTATTCATTCATTTATTTACACTTTAGCTACTTATTTTTTATTCATTAATTGACTTACTTTTTTATTTGTTTATCTGTTTCTAAGAAAGGTCCTGCCATTATTGGAATACAGAACGGGAAGTGGAGATATGAAATTAGTCTTCAGATCATTCGAGAGGAAAAGGTAAACACTGGCAGATGTCTCTCGGTTTTGAGCGAGAGAGAGTCAAGAATTCACGGAACAAATTGAAGACTACGTGTCTACAGGATACCTGTAAATAGTTTTGCGTATCCATTCATCAGCTCCTGGAATAGGTTGGAAGTGACAGAGCCACGTTAAAGCCATTAACAATTTCAAAACATAGGCATGACTGTTGTAGTAAAAAAGATGGGATCTGACAAGTGTAACTCCTTTCCTTTATATTATATTTAGGTAAATGCAGTTAGATAAACACACACATACACACACATACAACTCGTGGCGCAGTTGGTAGAGTTCCCGGCTGCCACTAGGGAGGCCCGGGTTCGAATCCCGACCAGGGCTGAAATACTTTCAGTATCGGCGGGGAGTTTGGGGGGGGGGGGTGCGTGTAAGGTCACAGCATTACCCATAGATCAGTCATGTATCAGCTCTTTTCCAGGAAGGAAATAGCTGTTAATCACGAGTCCAACAAGTGATCCAAGACCATGGTAAATCACACACATACACACACACACACACACACGACTCGGTGGCGCGGTTGGTAGAGCGCTGGACTGGGAAGTACTGTGGTGCTCGAAGTACCCAGTTGGAATCCTGCCCAGGGCCGAAATTATTTCGGTATCGCTGTGCTTCGGGTCGTTACTCTGACTCTCGTGGGCGGGGAGTTGGGTGTGTGTGTGTGTGAAAGGTCATAGCATTACCCATAG
>NC_134801.1:34199232-34206732 GCF_046742065.1 Oratosquilla oratoria | reverse complement strand
ATTCATTTGTTTGTTTATTCACTTACTTGTTCACTTGTTTTTATCTGTTTATTTACTTTTTTAATTATTTATTATTTTATTTATTTATTTATTTCATTTATTTATTTTATCTGTTTATTTGCATTCAGGTTTATTTATGTATTTACTTATTCATTTATTTATCTATTATTTATTTATTCATTTATCTATTCATTTATTTCTCTATATATTTATGGTTCAAGGAGGGAGTCATAAGGTGAGCAAAGATGGGATGTGGAACAAAGAGGGCGGGAGGAAATAGAAAGAAGGGTAGAGAGTGGTGGGATGAGGAAGCAAAGAAGGGTGTAGAAGAGAAGAAGCAGGCATTCATAGATTGGCTACAAATTAGGACGAGGGAATCGTATGAGAGGTACAAAGTAAAGAGAAGGGAAATTAAGCATAAGCTAAAGGAAGCAAAGAGGAGAGCAGATGTGAAATGGGGAAAGAGTATGACAGAAAATTTTGAAAGTAATAAAAAGATGTTTTGAAAGGAAATTAAAAGAGGAAGAAGAAGCGAATCAAGTGGAGAGGAAAAGGTAAAAGGTGCAGATGGAGAGATGATAATGGAAGAGAAGGCAGTGAGAGGAAGGTGGGCAGAGTATTTTAGGGAGTTGCTAATTGTGATGGACGATAGGGAGGGAAAGGTAGTTGCAGTGGGAAATGCTAAGAAAATGAGAGTGATGAGTGAGGAAAATGAAGGAGAAATAGGGAAGGATGAAGTGAAAGCAGCTGTTAAGATGATGAGAGCAGGTAAGGCACCTGGGTTGGATGGATGCCATGCAGAATGTCTGAAGAAAAAAGGTACAGTTATGATGGACTGGCTGGTGAGGTTATTTAATGTTTGTTTAAGAGAGGGTAGAGTACCAGAGGACTGGAGGAGCCTGTATAGTTCCGCTTTACAAAGGAAAGGGGGACAATTGTGAATGTAGTAGTTACAGAGGGATCAGTTTGTTGAGTGTAGTTGGAAAGGCTTATGGGAGGATCTTGATTGAGAGGATTAGGAGAGGAACAGAAGGAGTAATTGGTGAGGAACAGTGTGGTTTTAGGACAGGTAGGGGATGTGTAGATCAGATTTTTGTGGTAAGACAGATATGTGAGAAAGCCATAGGAAAAAGTAAGGATGTTTTTGGGCTTTATGGATCTGGAAAAAGCTTACGACATGGTAGACAGGAAGGCACTGTGGGAGGTACTGCAGATATATGGAATAGGAAGAAAGCTGTTAAGAGCAGTCAAGAGTTTTTACGAGAGTAGTAGAGCTTGCGTTAGGATTAGAAATGGAGAGAGTAAATGGTTTGAGGTAAAGGTGGGACTTCGTCAGGGGTGTGTTATGTCACCCTGGCTGTTCAATTTTTTACATGAATGAGGTTGTGCGAGAGGTGAATGCAAGGGTAGTGGGTCAGGGGTTGGAGATGATTAAAGGAAATTGAGAAAAGTGGGAGGTGAGCCAGCTTTTGTTTGCTGACAACACTGCGCTTGTAGCAGGATCAGAGGAGGGATTGAAGAAGTTAGTGACAGAGTTTGAGAAGGTGTGTGAAAGAAGGAAGCTGAAGATAAATGTGGGCAAAATTAAGGTGATGAGATGTACAAGGGGATAGAGTGACAGTAGGCTGGAAATGAGCATTAAGGGTGAGAAACTGGAGGAAGTGGATAGTTTCAGATACTTGGGTGCGAATGTGACAGGAAAGGGAGGAGTGGGGGTGAAGGTAGAATGTAGATTGAGAGAAGTGAGTAAATGCCTTGGTGGATTAAAAAGTGTAATGAGAAATAGACATCTGGGAATGGATGCTAAGAGGAGGTTATATGAAGGAGTGATTGTGCCAACAGCAATGTACGGGGCAGAAACATGGAACATGAGAGCGGAAGAGAGGAGTTTGAATGTGATTGAGATGAAATGTCTGAGAAGTATTATAGAGGTTACTAGGCTAGATAGAGTGAGAAATAAGGAAGTGAGGATGAGAACGGGGCTGGAAAGGGAGCTGGGAGATAGGGTTGATGAAAGAGTATTGGGATGGTTTGGACACATGGAAAGAATGAGTGAAGAAAGATTAGTAAAAGAAGTGTGGAAGGCGGAGGTGGAAGGAGTGAATATGAGGGGGGTGTCCTAGGATGAGATGAATGGATGGGGTAAAAGGGGCTTTACAAAAGAGAGGAATATCTGTAGAGGAAGGACGGGAGAGGACAGAAGATAGGGGTGAATGGAGAAGGGTTGTGTATAGATGAGGCTGTGATGCACGAGGGGGGGGGATGTGGGTGAGAAAGTATGTATGAGAAAAAAATTGACGCAGCCCGAAGGGATTTCTCCCCGTCTTCAACTTTTCTGCATGGGGGGGGGGGGGGGGCGGAGGGGGGGGGGGCGCCGAATTTATGAAGCAGCCTTGCTGTGGATGTGCTGTGTCTTGCGACACTGCTTCTGACCCAGGGCGGTGGACAGGATGCAGGGATGACCCGTCACCCAGGAGGTGCCAAGATAGGAGGGAGGGAGGAGGGCGGAGAGTGGAATATGGGAAATGAAATGGGTGGGAGTGATTTCTATGCCTTTTTCTTTTTAGCTACCCTCCGTGTAAGGGGGAAAAAGCCTTTGGTATATGTATGTATGTACTTAATTATATATATGTATATATATATATATATATATATATATATATATATATATATATGTATACTTATTTTTACTCATTTATTACCTTATTTACCGATCTTTTTATTCATATATCTATTGGTTTATTTATTTATTCATTTATCTATCTATATTTATATATTCATTCATTTACACTTTAGCTACTTATTTTTTATTCACTAATTGACTTACTTTTTTATTTATTTATCTGTTTCTAAGGAAGGTCTTGCTATTATTAGAATAGAAAAGAGAAAGTGGAGATATGAAATAAGTGTTGAGGTTTTTCGAGGGGAAATTGAAGACCACGTGTCTACTGGATGCCAGTAGATAGTTTTCCGTATCCATCCATCAACTCCTGGAATAGGTTGGAAGTGACAGAGCCACGTTAAAAACATTAACAATTTCAAAACATAGGCATGGCAGTTGTAGAAAAAAGGATAGGATATAACAAGTATAACTCCTTTCCTTTATATTTAGGTAAATGCAGTGAGACAAACACACACACACACAGCAGAAATGATAAACATAGAATTCTTTCGCAACGCAAACTGGTAAAAATTCCTACATGAAGAAACAGGGATGGAAGAGAAATGGAATATACCAAAAGAAATTTACAATGATGGAGTAAATAAATACGTACCACAACAAAAAATGGAAAGAACATACATAAAGAGCTGGTACAACAAAAGGTGTAGTGAGGCAAAAGATAAAAGACAAATCTTGGAAGAAACGGAAAAGAGACAAGGAAACAAGCAAATGGCAAATGTACATCAAACGAAGAAATGGGTATGTAAAAATACGCAGAGATGAAAAGAGAAACTATGAAAAAAGTAATAGAAAAATGCAAGGAAGAACCCAGACTATTTTACAGGAATGTAAATGGCAAACTGAAGAACAAGCAGGAAATAGAAAAGCTGCGCCAAGGTAAACATGAATATACAGAAGAACTGGAAATGGCTGAAACTATGAACAACCATTTCAAATCAGTATTCACAATAGAAAACTCACCTAACTGTAAGGAAATAGAGAGAGAGAGATCCCCCTCAATGAAAGAAATAATTTTAACACAAAAGGAAATCAGCGACCAAATCAAAACCCTTGACGTCAGAAAGTCTCACGGTTCAGACGGAATTGCAAATTGGATACTGAAAGAATGCATGGAAGAATTAACAGACAAAATATACAACATAATTAAATTCTCACTTACATACATACATACATATACCAAGGCTTTTCCCCCCTTCCAAGGGAGGTAGCCAAAAAGGGAAAGGCATAAAAACACTCCCACCCATTTCATCCCTAAATACACTCCACACCCCTCCCACACTCCCTCTCATCTGAGCACCTCCTGGATGACGGGTCATCCCTGCACCCTGCCCACCGCCCTGGGTCAGAAGCAGTGTCGCAAGACACAGCACATCCACAGCAAGGCCGCTTCATTTAATCGGCGACCCCCCCTCTCCGTCCCCCCTTGCATATAAGGAGAGGACGGGGAGAAATCCCTTCGGGCTGCGTCAAAATTTACTCACACATACTACCCCACCCCCCCGCCCATTCCTCCTCATGCAATCACAACATCATCCATATACAACCATTCTCCACTCACCTCTGTCTTCCGTCCTCTCCCTTCCTTCCTCAACAGACATTCCCCTCTTCCCCAAAGCCCCTTTCACCCCATCCATCCACCTCATCCTAGGACGTCCCCTCATGTTCACTCCCTCCACATCTGCCTTCCATACCTCTTTTACTAGTCTTTCTTCACTCATTCTTTCCATGTGTCACAGGACTTGAAGAAGGCAAACATTGTAAGGCATTTAAGAAGGTACCACACACTAAACTAATAAGGAAGATAGAATCAATAGGTGGCATCAGAGGAAAATTATTGGAATGGATGAAAGACTTCCTGACTGGGAGAAAAATGAGAGTAGTAATTAGAGACAAATTCTCAAATTGGGAAGAAATGATAAGTGGTGTCCCGCAGGGATCAGTACTGGCCCCGATCATGTTTGCTATATACATAAATGACATAGACGAAGGAGTGGGCTTGATGTTTCTCTTTATGATTTGTTGCATCACTCTCATCCTCCTTGTAAGCAGTGGAGAAGAAGGATTTGTAGTATATGTTTATAACGTTCTGCACTGGATTGTCTAGTGCATTTGCTGATTTAATTTCCTCGTACCAATTTTCCATTATTTTCTTGGTCACTTTTTCAATGTCTCTATTGTTAAACCGTTGTTAATTAGGACTTGTGATGCTCTTTCTAGCTCTAGGTGCACATAAAGAGAAACATCAAGCCCACTGAATCAAGCTCCAAAATTAATTTCATTATTTACTATCAAAACAAAAAAAAAACTCGAACCTACTCCTAAGGAACAACACCAGGCAGATCGTCGATGAACTTCAAAAATCTCATGTCATATATAGGTACACATGCAAACATGGGAACTGTGCGACCCATCCTACTACCTATATCGGCATGACCACCATGAGGCTCTCGCGTCGTCTGTCATACCACCTAAACTCAGGAGCACCTAAAAATCACCATAGCGAATTCCATCAAGCAAAGTTAAGAAGAGAAGACCTAACCCAGAATACGGAGATTATAGATCACAACAAAGACGCACGACGTTTACTCATATTAGAGGCTTTGTATATTAAGGATCTATCCCCGAGATTTAATACCCAACTAGAGGACTTAAAAATCCTACCAAGTGTGAGAAGATCATTCCCCAATGAAAACGAGACAAAAAACAGATACACGCCACCCTCCAACCTACAGGACGACACGGAGCTCCGGCGACGCCAACCAGACAAATCCCCACATCGACGACCAGACAAAATCCCGCACCGACGACTAGACAAATTCCCACAGCCTGTCCCACACACACCAGCCCAGCCCTTAGATTCGTATCTGCCACTGAGGAAGCACCAAGAGGTGTGAAAACGCGTTTTGGCTTTTTTTTTTTATATAGATTATGTATGTTATTCCACAGCATGACATACGGAGATTTATTAAGGTTACTGCCTACAGAAGGCAAGATTACTCTAAGAGAGAAAAATACGACAAAAAGCTCTGTCATAACAAGCTTGCCATTCATTTTAATGATATATATATATATATAAAACGAGAATTTTTAATTCAATTCTTTTTTCTGCTTAATGCAAGTCGATTTTATTCAGCACAAAGACGCAAAGAAAGCCCTCGTCTTCGAGAAACTTTGGGAGCCAGTGGAAGCTCCTACCGGCTCGTTGTTTAGACTCCCCGACAAACTGAGTTGTATTTTAGTTAGTAGTTTTGGCGTACAGCCATTTATAGTTTGATTGAAATCCTCTTCCACACTTTGCACAAACGATGTCTGGTGCAGGGCTCTGTTAGATTTAAGGCCTTTATTCTTTGCTCTTGCGACTCTGGCTATTGGGCAAAGGATATCTTCGAACTTGAAGAGGCTTTTTGCATTGTCTGACTACAGTTTCCTTCATTCATGGATTGATCCCTAAGGCCTTTAAACTTGTTCTGGAGACATTTTCGTAGCGTAGCTGGGACCTAGGGTGCGATTTCTTTGAGCCAGTTCACCGTGCAGGAGTTCTCTCGGTGGTGTTTGGCCGTCTTACATTCTCACGACTTATTCAAGTGAGTGCGTGCGTCTTTGCTTTAGGAAGGTATCCATATAGAAGATCCCAGCCCTCTCAAGAGAAGCGTTATTGAGGGATTTGTTCGGTCAAAAGATGTTCAGTATGTCTACGGAGGCAAACCCTGTGGAAAGCGTTGATCTTTCATTCCTGTCTGGCAGGCGAAGTTTATATCTCTCTGCAGTGCACGAGGATTCGTTCGACATAGCCTTTTTACACCTTGACCTTAGTTTGTTCTGCCAGCTTGTTGATGTTTCACACAGAACTTTCCTTATTATTCAAAAGAAGGCGGTTGCACCTTTGATAAAGGAATTTATTCCTCTAAGGAGGAGCCCCAGAATTACCTTAGAAAAATATGCATCAAATCTCGGGCCTTTCGAGATTGCACACATATTTACTATGTCGTTCCCGGGGCTCCCCTCAGCTGAATGAAATCCTCGAACGATCCCCTCCACTAGTGTCAATATCTTCGAGATAGGCGCCGCATTCTCATGCTTTAACTGGTGTCCAAGAACATTCATTTTGTCGTCATCAGGCAACCATTGGCAACAGAGGTTCATTCCTGAAAGCATCTTCGGGTCCGATCGCTTCGTAGATCTGGAATTTTGAACGACTTCCTTGGGTCGGTTGAAATCTCTTTAATTTCGCTTATTCCTTCAGCGACTTCGATTATGGAACTCAAAGGTCCTCACTGGTTCATTCTGTCGTAGTATTTCCTCTTCAAAATGGGTCAGTGTCGTGTCTCGTCGCCTGCTTATTCTTGAAGAGAGACCCCGGTTCTCGGAAGACGTGGCCGAAACGAGGAGTGTCCACGGACTCAAACATTGTTAACGTAGATAGTCTCAGTAACGAATGGCAAAGTGTGAGCGTCCGTTTCCTTTGAAAATGTGTGTGTACTTATATATACAGTATATATATATATAAATATATAAATATATATATATATATATATATATATATATATATATATGCCTGTGTATACAGAAAATATGTATTGTATTTACACACACACATACACACGTATATATATGCGAGTATCTATATTTATATCTATGTGTATATATATATATATATATATATATATATATATATGTATATATATTATGTGCAATAAAAACACTAGGGTCGTGTGTTCACAAATGCGTAAGTAACTATTAGGAAAAGTAAATTAACGAAGCAGAGCGCTTTCGTATAATTACATCTTCAGTGCTGATACAAAGAAGGAATTATAAAA
>NC_134801.1:34156732-34184232 GCF_046742065.1 Oratosquilla oratoria | reverse complement strand
ACGGTAAAGGAATGGGCAATTAATAAATTAACGGTAGCTGCTGACAATGACATAGACAAAGGCAAAACCCAGGGCAAAGACTTGCGCTTATGTTCATTTTTAAAGAAGTCTAAGTGAAAATATATTGTTAAGAGCCACAAAGACAAAAGAGGGATTTTCCATAGGTGGGAGGAGCTTACAGAGAGAGAAGAAAAGAAAGATAATCTAGATAAAAAAAAGTAACGAGTACGGATGAACTACTCGTATAATGAAAAAGATTGTTAGATGAAGGCTATTAGGGATAGAAGAACGAAGGACAGATAAAAAGAGTAAGAGAAGAAAAAGGGGGATGGAAAAGAAAAAGAGGCGAATCTGGAAAAGAGAGGAGAAGATTGATAAGAAGGACAAGATTAAGTAGAGGTAGGAAAATTAATAGAAGAAAGAGGATGAAGAGAGAAAGAAGAGAAGGAGGATGACAAAGCGTGAACGAGAAAAAGAGGAGGATCTTGAGGAAGGCATATGGGGAGAAGAAGAAGAGGATGAAGGTCCTTAGAAACCGGAAACATTGAAGATGAGTGCGAAATCCGATGAGACCTCCAAAGAATCCAAAACTGAACTTGATCTTTGAATGACATGTCAGATTTGGATGGCTTTGCGTATGCTTATGTTTGCAATAATCTAAGGACTTAGGGAATGTAAAGCCTCAACACTCTCTAAGAGTGATGATCTTTATAATCACAAATACCAGATCTTGAAACCCAGAAAGGCATAAAAAAGTCATTTAAACCACAACGAACTGGGTCTCAAGAGAGCCTCGATGTTTTCCACCATCAAGATGATTAAAAAATACATAAATAAACAAATATAAGATAACCTGTAGGAATGCATAGTAGTGGAGGGTGTTATAACATTTCTCAAATAATCTTTCCATAACTGATAATACTTTTCCATTCATTTCCCTTCCACCAGACGATTTAATTTATGTTTGTTGTTCTCCTTGGTAGCAAAAAAAAAAGTTCAGATAGTCTCATCGAGTTAGTTCTATAACCTTTTATCAGAAAGGTATAAATTGATCTGGTGTTAACCAAAACAATTGTTTAGAGTAACCATATTTGGTCTTTCCCCTGACAAAGGGTTAAAGAGGTAAGAGTGACAACGAGAGCGAGAACAAAGACCTGGAAGTCTGAGAGCATAAGGTGAACACAAAGCCAAGTCCCAAGGGTCAGATTTGTTAATTAAATAGTTATTCCTCATCCTTCTAAAACTCATAAGGTTTAGAGTTTCTTCAGATTAAAAATGAATCGTCAAATAATAATTATTTAAGAAAGATCCCCACCTTCTATGGTTTAATCAAGGCTACAATTATCAAATACCAGGCAAAGAGGGCTCACTTTACTCAGTAAAACTAATTGACGGCAGACAGAAAATAAGATAAGAAAAAGCAATGTCCATCATCTATGACTTGACCATATGGGTACAGATCATGGATTCTTGACTGGCTAGAGTCAAGTGATTTAATTTATCATGAAAAATGTCAACCTAACGGAGTGTTTGACACTGACGTTCTTAACTAGGTAACTTTAATGTTATTCATTTGTAGGGACGTTACTCCAATGAAGCGTTTAAGACTGTGGTCTTAACTGAGATACTAATTATATAATAGGGTATCATGGTTAGATTACCAATCACCTGTCTACACACACACACAAACACACACACACACACACACACACACACACACACACACACACACACGTCCGTTGGATGGACGGCGAAGATTGACGTCCTGAAGAAAAATTGAAATTCTCGTGGATCTCAACGCAAAGGAAGTACCTATTGTATTTACAGGGAGGGAATTGCTCGTGGTGTAGTGGGAAAGTGAGCAAAAAGGAGAAGGGGAGGGATAACTGAGGGAAATGGAAGGAAATGAGGAAGGAGAGGACTTGGTCCAGGCAGGCAGACGCCATATAAACAAAAGAGGGCCGGACCAATTTAGTGACGACGAAGGGTCTAACAAAAATGTAAAGATTAGAAACATAGATATGAGAAGCACAATAGAAGGTGAGGATAATAATTTCCATGGATTTAATGAGGGGGGGGCGGATACCAACCTCCCCCGACTGGCAAGACTCGAAGAAAAACTTGAACAAATGACCGAACATTGGGAGAGTAGGTTCGGTAGAGTGTCAAAAATTGCGGAAAGGGTTGAAAGATTGGAAGCACTAGAGAAGGCAAACAAAAACTTAACTAAGGAAATAGAAGAACTAAAAAGACAGTTAAAAGAAGTAAAAGAGGAGAATGAAGAATTAAAGTGGAATAATAAAGAAAACAAAGAGGCCATAGCTAAAGAAGCTAAGGGTTGGAAGACAATCCAAGAAAACAATAAAGTTGCATTTACTGACATAATTAAACAGCAAATGAAAGAACAAACTGAAGATTCAGTTATTAAAGTGATGAGACAAAATGAGAATATAGTAAGAGACTTAGCAGATAAAAAGAAATGTATAATTATATTAGGAATGGAAGAGAAACACAACCCAGATAGAACCACAAGAATCAAAGAGGAAAATGAAAAAGTAAGCAGATTACTAGAATTAGTTCAGGAAGATGAACCTGAAATTATGAAACAAATGAAGAGAAATTTAGGCTCGGAAAGTATAGTACAGATAAGACCAGACCAATTAAGATTAAATTCAGGTCACAAACGACGGCAGAGAATATCTTATCAAAAACAGGGAAACTAGCAGAAAGTGAACAATATAAAAAGGTATGGATAAAAAGGGAAATGAATAAAGAGGAAAGAGAGGAGGAAAAAATGAAAAGACAACAAGCTAAGGAAAAAAACGAGAACAGAACAGAGTCAGAAAAAGAGAAATTCTATTGGAGAGTAGTGAATATGAAAGTAAGGAAATTCGAAATACTAGAGAAAAACAAAAGGGAAACAGAGAATACAATGGAAGTGGCAGAAAACTAAGAGTGTCTTACACAAATATAGATGGATTAATTACAGGATTGAATGAGCTGAATGATTATCTGAAGGAAAAAGAACCGGACATAATGGGAATTGTAGAAACGAAATTAAAAGGTCCACTACCACCCAACAGTGTAGGAAATAACGCATATAATTATTGGATTAGAAACAGAGAGACAAAGCAAGGGGGTGGAGTTATGTTCTTGACTAAGAAGGATATAAACGTGAAGAGTGTCACATATGGAAAGAATACAGTAGAGATGATTATGATCGAAGTGGAAGACAGCGATAAGAAGAACAGAAAGTTTGTGATAAATTATGTGCCTCCAAAAACAGCCTCGTGGGAAGAGAGTGAACATAAAAGTATGTTAGAGGACACAAAGATAACATTGAATAAGATGATGGAAAATGGAGGAAGAATAGTTATGATGGGCGACATTTAATTGCAAAGAAGTCTGCTGGGAAGAGATGACAGTAAAGGGTGGAGACGGCTCATGGGGAAATGTTCTACTCGAGATGATTATTGACTATACAATGACGCACATTCGTAAACTTATTTGGCTATCGGGAAAAGTGAAACTTCCAGCTTCACTTTCCTTCCTCGTTATTGTAAGAGCAAGATGTTTACATTGCCCGAATAGCCCCGCACAAGATTCTAGGCCGCATACAGTTGTGACTTAAGAGCAAGAATTCTGTGAACTAATGTTATTGTGAGAAGGAAAACGGGAGCTGGAATTCCAGTCTGGGAGAATCGAGCTGACTGGCTGACGCACGATGTGCTCGCTGTAATTGCTCACTCCTTACGCCACAACAGACAGACAATATTCAACGTAAATAAACTCACTCTGCAGTAGCAAGAGTACAATGATGGATTTCCATACCTCGTCTTCAATAAACATCTCTTCTATCCCTCTAAATCATGGTTTCTCAAACTTTTTACCTTTGCGTAACCTTTAAAATAAATTGCATGTCTCAAGGAACCCCTGCGAAAAAAAAAAAAACATAAACCATACCTTTCTCATTTCATTTTCATCGTAATAATAGGTTAGATGGGATGATGTCTACATTACATTATTACAATAACCAAGAATATGTCGCGCGTGTTTAATTATATTACGTATATGAATTTAAATAAAAAAAATAAAAAGTGCATTATTTTATCTCATTTGTTCTCTCGAAACCCTTAGGAACCTTTTGCGGAACCTTAGGGTTCTGGGGAACCCTGGTTGAGAAACGCTGCTCTAAATGATATCGTACTAAGAGATGTGTCACAGAAAAGGTTAAAAAGTAAGAAAAAATAAAGGAGGGCTGCAGCAGAGACGAGGGTTAGTCACATTATTCGGATTCTTTATGTGGAGATGATTCACCAATCATCAAAGAATGTTGCGTAGGTCTGGTCCGTGGGGGATGTCATTTGTCCCTAGCGTTCTGGCTACATACAACTTATTCAGTCAATGCCCCATGCCGACAATAAAGTGATAAATAATATTTGATACAGGAGGGAATACTTAAAATAGCTGTACTCATAACTGTCTATTCTCAGAACATAGAGAAATACGTAGAAAATAAGCTGTACCTTACCATAACCTAGCACACAATTCATTTATCAGGTATTCCAAAGGTTCTTGTAAGACGTCATTGTAAGACGCCATAACCTGACACACAATACATTTGTAAGAAATTCCCAAGGTTCTTGTAAGACATCATTGTTTCATGTAGTAACAAGTTAGTAGTGCGAGAAATCTGACATCTAGGAATGTGAACCGTGTAGAGGGGCTGAATTAATGTCGCACATGTCAATGATATGAGAGAGAAAAGGGTTGAATGGCGGATGAGAGAGGAAAATATGTAGGAGACGAGCCATCAAATTCACGTCAGGCAGAGGAACAGCCACTGCTGCGTTTGCACCGAGGCAGATTATGGAGAGACATCAGAGAAGAAGTCTGCGCATGGCTTCCGTCGACCTGGAGGAAACCTACGTCAGGGTGCCGAGGCAGGAGCTATGGAGGTATATCAGGAAGAAGGGGATTATTGAGGATATGTATGAAATGGTAATGACTCTGGTGAGAAGCAGTGTAGACATGAAAGGACGGTTTTCGAAAACAGTTGGCTCACATTGGGGTTCCCCTTATGGCTCCCGTCTGTTTGACTGCACTGTGGATGTCTTAACCGACCAGTCTTCTTGGTGTATGACGTTTGGAGGTAACATCATTATATGTAGTTCAGGTGAGGAACCTGGGCCAGGAGGCTCTGCGTAGCTGCAGCCGAAACCGTTACCTTTATCCTATGTATTTCTTGGTCTGTTGGGCAGTTGACAATCATTGCTGGGAATTGGAGTGAGGTGCGAGGTTCGAATCCACAACTAAACGAACGCGAGACCAGCACGCTTCCGAATACGTCAACAGTGTTCTGGAGGACAGATGATTAAAGATCAAGAAAAAAAAAGAATGTCGAGTAGTTGAGTCTTTGTGGTGATGGAGGAGATTTGAGGATACAAAGGAAGGAGGAACTGAAGTGTGGAAGATTGTAAGTACCTATGAGATCGCCCGTGTCTAGGGATGGGGAGCTGAACCCGGGGATGGCTCATAGGGCTCATTTGGGAAAAGACTTGGAAAAAGACGTTTGGAACGTCGTGCTACACAAAAATAAACGTGGAAGTCGAAGAGAAAGTATATAAAGCTAAGACAAACTAGGCTGTGGGGGAAGAGGCTTGGTGGATAAGGGAGGTTGGCTGGGTGTCGCAAAGATGGGATTTAGGTTAGGTGGATGTGTGGGGAGTTATGAAGTTCCTGGATAAGATCAATCAATCAATCAATCAATCAATCAATCAAATCAGCCATCCTGAGACCACTGCTGAACAAAGGCCTCCTTCATAGCATTCCATGATTCACACGACCACGCCATCCTCTGCCACGTCTCTCCTATAAACTTCTCGATCTCGTCTCTTCACCTTTTGTCTGGTCTTTCTCTTCCACGCTTCCTATCTCGCGGCGTCCACTCAGTAACACACTTGCTCCATCGCTCATCAGTCGTTCGCATTAACTTACCTGCCCAATTCCACAATATCTTTCACTCTAGTGTGCTCTCTCACCCAACTTGCTCTCTTTCGGTCTCTCAGCGTTATTCCCATCACTGATCCTGGATAAGATAAGGAAATTAAATCAGAGAGGCAGCAAAGGTCAGGGAAATAGCAAAGATAGTGCAAGAAAGAAGATAGGAACTGTAAGAGCATGTCAAGAGGAGGGGTGAAAGTTATGTGGGGGGGAGGGAAAGTGATGGGAATAATGGTGGATGCGAGGAGAGACAGAGGGAGACTGAGAAGGAAATAAATAGGATGATTTAAAAGAGAAGGGCATGGCAGGAAATTATTGGAGGGACCGAGACGGTGAGTGACGACTTCAGTCAGAGATGTTTTTGTTTTGTTATCATTTGTCTGTTTGATTTTCATTTATTATTAGTTATATGTCAATTTATTATTACTTACTATTTACCTGTTTGTTTATCATTTAACTATACCTATGCATTTATTTATGTATTTTATTTGTTATTTACATTATCATAGTTTTTATTTATTATTTTATTATGATTTTTTTTCGCATCCGACCTAGATATGGACCAAAAGGTCTCCTGTCGGCATGCTCCGCCTTTGTAATCCTTTGTAATCCTTTGGAAGCGGGAATAGGTGAATGAGAAAGAAGGCTCCGAGATCTGGGTGTGCGCTCATGCGCGCGCATGTAATAGCACCTCGATGTCCTTTGCCCGCAAGAAACTGAGATAAAAAGTTAGAAATATGGATATTGGATGGGTTCCGGATGGTTGATGAGTAGGTGCATGCCTTGGCCGGCCACACCTTCATAAAGGGAGAGGGGCCCTTTGGTATGTGTAAACTGAGTATTTTCGTACATTAAGGCAGCGTTTCTTAACCTTATCTGATCTCAGCAACCCCAGTAGCTAGGTATAAACAGTTCAACACCCTCTACTATCTGGTTACAGTAATGGTATTAGATATGTTAATAGAATTATTTCTAGTGATAGCATTAGTAGTTGTAGGAGCAACGCTACAGTGTATAATCACATTTCCTCATGTGTCGGGACTGGATATACTACCACTGACTATCTCTTTCAAGGTCTGGCCACTTTCGATATTCCGTAGCAAAAGACGGCTCACTGTTTGAGATTTCAAGTTGGCTTCCAGACTGAAATTTCGCATTCAAAATCCATCTTCGATTCCAAATTAGATTTACAGTATCTACTACTGGACAGCATTTCTGAAAAGCAGTGGTAAAGATGATGAAGAATTCCTTAGCTCTTATTCTGTTTGTTATTCAGGGTTGCTAAGAAGAGGATGAGGAAGAGGAGGAAGAAGAGGTACTCTCTAGCTAGAGGACTTTGGTCTCCGGGATTAGGAATAACCGTGGCCAGGGCTCGAACCCGCGCTCCTCCCCCCCACAGTGGATGTCACTCGCGCTTGCTATCTCTGTACTACAGTGACCCCCATCAGTTTTCAGGCAAAACCTGAGCTAAATATAATCGTCTGGAAAATATGTACAAAATGTGCCATCGGGCTAAAGTAAGTGGTGGTTGGAATATGAACTTTGATCCGATTAGTCAAATGGGTAAAAACAGTACTATTATTCACTGTCAGTTTTCAATCGTCTTTGGGTTGTTGTTTTTTCTAATCCGACGCTCAACAGTTGCTCACCAGCAGTACTACAGAGATAGTACCTACACTCCAATACACACTATACACGCAGGAACGGAATCTTAACCATCCAGACGTAAATACACCCCCTCCATGAATATCAAACAGCAAGCATAGGCACAAACTATAAAATTATCAAGGAATAAACCAAATTTAGAGATAAGTATATATATTAAAAAGAAGTAGGTTTAGTTACGGTTGACCTACCAAACACACACGCACACACACATCCTCATTACTTTGCGTTTCGTGTGGGTGTCATAACTCCTACCCTCGGTGGCAACTAACCTAACAATTTGCCTGCATTCCGGAATCCCGGCAACCTTACTATCTCTCCCTTCCCTCCGTTATTTCTATCTCTTCTTCCCTTCCCCCCGCCTCTCCCTCCGTGGTGCCACGATATTATATTTTGTAATGTTAGTGCAATGCGGAGGCATTTCACCTCCTCTCCCGTAAGGGAAGGTCTTTAGCTCTCATCACCGGCCCTGCAGGCGACGTGGATTTCACAGTAACCTATTCGCAGAGATGTCATATTTAGATTTTTTCGTTGTAGTCAGATTTTTTTATTATTATTTACTATAGACTTTGTAAAGGGCTGAGGGAATTATATTTGAACTATAGTCATGACCAGTACCGTACGGAAAATGTACGAAAGTTTGGGCCCACGGTGATAGAAATAGGAGGAGGAGGAGGAGGATAACGATGCCGGACGAGGAACTACCCTAAGGGCTCTGATCGCTGAGCTCTGAAACCCGCGAGGGTTGAATTGCCACATCACAACACTTCAGCCCTGTCCTGTGCGGATGAACGCGACGATCGCCTGTTCCTTCGACTGGATTCGCGTCTTCGTGAACGTGAGTGGCGGAAAAGAACTTCTTTTAACTCTTTAGGTTGCGTTATTCGAAATGGTTCTTGTGAGAAACCCAGAACTCCCGCAGGAATAAGATTAGCAAAACCTCAGTGACTCCCCTTCCTTTCTTCCTTCTTTCTTTTAAAGTAAAAGAGTGCCACAAAGGCCCATGAAGCAGTCAGAGGAATAGCCGCAACAAAGTGATGGCTACCCTTAGTAATGTAGAGGTTGAGCGAGGTAAGTTTAAGTTAATCCTTCCATATCACAAGTGGTCAAGCCACTGAGATGAATAAAATAGTCTGGCGGCAGTCAGACTAAAAGAAACGTCTCACGATGTGGACATGACTGACACGTCCCCTATTTTGCATCTATTCTGCCTAAATCCAGCCGGAGTGATTAATCTTGGAGTTGAAAGACCTCTTCACCCCTTCTCGAGTTCCCCGGGAGGTCAAGGCAGAAAAACCTGGTCTTGACTGAATCAAGGGTCAATGTTGAGGTCGGGATGTCAACCAAGTTGCCGCTGCCTCGGGTTTCAAGGATCGGAAACCTGCGACCACGGTCCTCGGGCTGCTCTTCCAAAGATCTCTCCACAGAGAAACGTTGGTCTATTGTTTGAGTTGCGATAGTGTGGGTCTCTAATAATAATAGGCAACTGGCTAGTGGTAGAAGAAAAATGAGGAGATCAGTCAATATCTGTTACTTTTTCTTGTGTAAATCAGTAAAAATAACAAACAAACAATAAAAGTAGCAATAATTTTTGCTCCAAATGCTCTTGGAGATACACCCCTTGGATAGAGACGAGTTGTTGCTGGCTTTGGAAGAAGACGAGGGTTAGGGAGGATGATTATCTTCGACATCCTTCCACAAAAGTACTGACTTGCAGATCTCCCTTTTGCTCCTCCATTTTTTTCTGATTCCACTCCCTTCCTCCTTTCCCTCTTCCCTTCCTACCCTCTCTTCCTCCTCCCCTATCATGCCCTTCCTCCCTCTTCCTCCTCCCTCTCTCTTCCTCCTCTCCCTGTCTTCCTTCTCCCTATCTTCCTCCTCCTCCCCCTATCTTCCTTCTCCTCCTCCCTTTCTCCAATTTTCCTGTTTCTATCATTTCTCCTCTTCTCTATTCATACTCCTCCTCTTCTTTTTCTCCACCCCTTCTCTTCCTTTTTCCCCTTCCTTTCTCCTCTAGTGTTTCTGTTTCTACTCTTTTCCTCCTCCCTCTCTCTTCCTCCTCCTCACCCACCTTTTCATTCTTGTTCCCTGTATTGACTGCATAAATTTTGTGAAGTCTGTGCAGTACGTTGTTAGGGATTTCAGTGATACCGCTACGGACCAGAGTCACGCATTGTTTTGTTTATGCTTGTGAATAATTCTCCACCTAAAGAAGAATCCTGATAACCTCTGGCTTCCACTATCACTCCTTTCTACTCTGCCATACTTAAGTATCTTCCGTGCCACCTTCTGTCGGTGACAGTAGGATAACTTCAATGCACGTAATTAGATTTCTGTGCAGAATTATTTTAGCTTCAGTGGCGTTGCTTGCAGAATAACGTCCGGCTCGACACTGCGGAGGCAAATTACTTATTTTTTGCAATTGCAACCACGTCATCAATGCGGACTGAAATTATTCCATCATTTGCAGGAACCGTCTCCAAAATGGATCTGACGACTTTCCTTAGAGGACGATTGTGTAGCAAGACTGGCGTTTTACTCAAGGTAAGGAAGAACCTTGAGAGTAAATATTTATTTCCTCCGAGATACATTCGCCCGCCCGCAGAACGGGGTTTATTTTCCATTTTCGTTTTAACCGATTTGATTCATTTTGGGTTTGTTTATTTGTCTGTTCATATATTAATTTGTCTATTTTTTCATTCACTTACCTATTTATTTGATTCATTTATTCTGTCTGTTGAATGTCTGTTGGACATGAATAATGGAATGTCCACGTTTAACTAATTGGTTAATCAATTGAATATTAATTGGTTAATTAATCAATTAATTAATTCGTTTATTTATTCTGTCTGTTGAATGTCTTTTGGACATGAATAATGGAATGTCCACGTTTAATCAATTGATTAATCAATTAAATATTAATTGCTTAATTAATTAATTAGTTCGTTTATTTATTCTGTCTGTTGAATTCCTTTTGGATATGGACAATGGAATATCTGTTGAGCAAGGAAAGGAGGGATGTAGGGTAGGATTGGGGTTAGGGGGTGTTCAGGCGTGAATGATATTTTGACACAGTCCGAAAGCATTTCTCCCTGTCTTCTCTTTTTCTGCATGAGGGGGTCGCCTATTAAATGAAGCGGCCTTCCTGTGGATGTACTGTGTCTTGCTGCACTGCTTCTGATCGCTTCTGACCCAGGGCAATAAGCGGGAGATAGGGATGACCCGTCATCCACGAGGAGCTAAGATGAGAAGGAGGAAAGGGTGGTGGATAGGAATGGAATGGCCCATGTATTCAGTGGTCAAGGGGTCTGATGTGTTTTCTTAGTTACCTTAGGTGATAGTAACTGTTGGAGACCAACTACACGAAGGAGACAAAGGGTAGACGAACTAACCCTCGCCTTCAAGAAGACCTACACAAGGGTTTGAACCTGACAAGGAAGCAAGCAAACAATGTCTGAGGTCATCGAGGACAGAAGGAAAGACACTTTTAAGTCCGAAGTAAAGTTCCAGTTCCCAGACTGTTCGGCCGTCTTTCTCTGATATTCTTGTCCCCGTCTTTTGTTTCAGAGTCTTGTCCTTCCGCTGATGGTACTCTACTTAGCAATACAGGTGTTCTTCACGAAGTCCTCAGAACAGATCGAGCAAGACCTCAATCACTCCATACGATCTGGTGAGTGGCAACTTCCGGGGAGCTGGAAGGTTAATTCAGTCTCATCTTCTATGATCCACCTCATCTGATCTGATGTCTTCAGGTTGTACTTGAACGCCGACGCACTCTTTCTGATTATTACGATGCCAAGGTGGCAATGGATATATATATATATATTATATATATATATATATATATATATATATATATATATATACATATATATACATATATATATATACATATATATATATACATATATATATATACATATATACATATATATATATATGTAAATGTGTGTGTGCGCGCGTGTGAGCGCGTGTACGTGTATTCACTATTCACTTGGTCTTTGGATCACGTGTTGGACTCGTGATCGACAGCTATTTCCCTCCTGGAAGAGAGCTCAGAGCTCGTAGGTCCGATCTATGGGTAATGCTGTGACCTTGCACACACACATACCCCCAACTCCCCGCCCACGAGAGTTGGAGTAACACCCCTCAGCGCTGCGATACTGATATTATTTCAGCCCCGGGCGAGAGTCGAACCCGGACCTCCGTAGTGGCAGGCCAGAGCTCTAACCACAGCGCCATGAGAGGCGTATATATATATGTATAAATATGTATATATATATATATATATATATATATGTATATACATGTATATATATATATATGTATACGAGTATATAGATAAATATATATACAAATATATATGTATATATATATATATATATATATATATATGTATGTATGTATATTATATATATAAATGAATGTATATATATATATATATATATATATATATATATATATATATATATATATACATACATATATACATACATATACCATACATATACCAAAGGCTTTTTCCCCTTTACAAGGGGGGTAGCCAAAAAGAAAAAGGCATAGAAATCACTCCCACCCATTTCATTTCCCATATATTCCACTCCCCTCCACCCTCCTCCCTTCCCCCTATCTTGGCACCACCTGGATGACCGATCATCCCTGCAACCTGTCCACTGCCCTGGGTCAGAAGCAGTGTCGCAAAACACAGCACATCCACAGCAAGGCCGCTTCATAAATTCGGCGACCCCCCTCTCCGTCCCCTTATGTAGAAAAGGAGAAGACGGGGAGAAATCCCATCGGGCTGCGTCCATTTTTTTTTCTCATACATACTTCCTCACCCCCCATCCCCCACCCACTCCCCCTCATGCATCACAGCCTCATCTATACACAACCCTTCTCCATTCACCCCTATCTTCTGTCCTCTCCCGTCCTTCCTCTACAGACATTCCTCTCTTTTGTAAAGCCCCTTTCACCCCATCCATCCATCTCATCCTAGGACGCCCCCTCATATTCACTCCTTCCACCTCCGCCTTCCACACTTTTTTTTACTAATCTTTCTTCACTCATTCTTTCCATGTGTCCAAATCATCCTAATACTCTTTCATCAACCCTATCTCCCAGTTCCCTTTCCACCCCTGTTCTCCTCCTCACCTCCTCATTTCTCACTCTATCTAGCCTAGTAACCCCTATCATACTTCGCAGACATTTCATCTCAAACACATTCAAACTCCTTCTCTCTTCCTCTCTCATGTTCCTTGTTCCTGCCCCGTACATTGCTGTTGGCACAATCACTCCTTCATATAACCTCCTCTTAGCATCCATTCCCAAATGTCTATTTCTCATTACACTTTTTAATCCACCAAGGCATTTACTCGTTTCTCTCAATCTACTTTCTACCTCCACCCCCACTCCTCCCTTTCCTGTCACATTTGCACCCAAGTATCTGAAACTATTCTTTTTCCTCCAGTTTCTCACCCTTAATGCTCACTTCCAGCCTACTGTCACTCTCTCCCCTTGTACATCTCATCACCTTACTTTTGCCCACATTTATCTTCAGCTTCCTTCTTTCACACACCTTCTCAAACTCTGTCACTAACTTCCTCAATCCCTCCTCTGATCCTGCTACAAGCGCAGTGTCGTCAGCAAACAACAACTGGCTCACCTCCCACTTTTCTCCATTTTCTTTAATCATCTCCAACCCCTGACCCACTACCCTTGCATTCACATCTCGCACCACCCCATCCATGTAAAGATTGAACAACCAGGGTGACATAACACACCCATGACGAAGTCCCACCTTTACCTCAAACCATTCACTCTCTCCATTTCTAATCCTAACGCAAGCTCTACTACTCTCATAAAAACTCTTGACTGCTCTTAACAGCTTTCCTCCTATTCCATATATCTGCAGTACCTCCCACAGTGCCTTCTTGTCTACCCTGTCGTAAGCCTTTTCCATATCCATAAAAGCCAAAAAAACATCCTCACCTTTTCCTATAGCTTTCTCGCATATCTGTCATACCACAAAAATCTGATCAACACATCCCCTACCTGTCCTAAAACCACACTGTTCCTCACCAATTACTCCCTCTGTTCCTCTCCTAATCCTCTCAATCAAGACACTCCCATAAGCCTTCCCAATTACACTCAACAAGCTCATCCCTCTGTAACTACTATGCTCGCACTTGTACCCCTTTCCTTTGTAAAGCGGAACTATACAGACACTCCTCCAGTCCTCTGGCACTCTACCCTCTCTTAAACAAACATTAAATAACCACACCAGCCAGTCCACCATAACTGTACCTCCCTTTTTCAGACACTCCGCATGGCATCCATCCAACCCAGGTGCCTTACCTGTTCTCATCACCTTAACGGCTGCTTTCACTTCATCCTTCCTTATTTCTCCTCCATTTTCCTCACTCCTCACTCTCATTTTCTTAGCGCTTCCCACTACAACTACCTTTCCCTTCCTATCTTCCTTCACATTTAGCAACTCCCTATAGTACTCTGCCCACCTTCCTCTCACTGCCTTCTCTTCCATTACCATCTCTCCATCTGCACCTTTTACCTTTTCTTCACTACTTGATTCGCCTCCTCTTCCTCTTTTAATTTCCTTCCAAAACATCTTTTTATTACTTTCAAAATTTTCTGTCATACTCTTTCCCCATTTCACATCTGCTCTCCTCTTTGCTTCCTTTATCTTATGCTAAACTTCCCTTCTCTTTACTTTATACCTCTCATACGATTCCCTCGTCCTAATTTGTAGCCAATCTATGAATGCCTGCTTCTTCTCTTCTACACCCTTCTTTGCTTCCTCATCCCACCACTCACTACCCTTCCTTCTATTTCCTCCCGCCCTCCTTGTTCTACACACCATCTTTTCACACCTTATGACTCCCTCCTTGAACCATTCCCATTCCTCCTCCACTCCAAGTTCTACTCTATCCTTTACTCATTCTCCTTTTTTCCTCATTTAAGCAGTTCACTCTAAGTACCTCCCTTTTCCTCTTTCTCCATCTATTCTCCACTCTCAATTTACCTTCCACCAGGAAATGATCTGATATTCCCCCACTCTTTCCCATTAGAACTTGTACATCCTTAACTCTTCCTACCATACTCCTGGTCACCACTATATAGTCCATTAACGCTCTATCTGTCACCCTTCCATCCACTACCCTCTACCATGTGTACTTATGCTTGACTTTCTTCTTAAACACTCTATTTGCAATCATCAACTCTCTTTCAAGACACATCTCCACCATCAATTCTCCACTACAATATTTACCTGGAACTCCATACTTCCCAATCACTCCGTCAATTGGTACATTTCCTACACTAGCATTTAGGTCTCCCAATACAAATACATTGACATTTCTCCCTAATCCCTCTATGCACTCATTTATATCTGCCCAAAAATCCTCCCTTTCCTCTACGCTCTTCTCACTACCAGGCCCATACGCACTTACAAAAACCCACATCTCCTTTCCCAGCTTCACCTTCATCCACATCAACCTTGATGACACCTCCTTCCACTCCACTACCCGCTTACTTATCTCTTCACTTACTAGTATAGCCTCGTCCCCTCTTCACTCCTGAGTACCTCCCAGCTACACTCCCAAACCCACAGTTGCCCTTTCCTTTCATTTTAGTTTCACTCAAAGCCAGTACATCCATCTTTCTTCTCACAAAAATACTACCTATCTCTTCCCTTTTACTCTCATCTGTACCACATCCACGCACATTAAAAGACCCAAACCTTAGGGCACTGGTTGCAAAGCTCCCAGACCCTCTTATGGCTTTACTTTCTTTTTTAGGAATGTCCCCTTTTGGGGCTACAAGTAGTAGGACTCCTAATCCCATCCCCCGTCCCTTTTTTGTCGCCTTTTACGACTCAAGTGGAAATACTTGGTGGTAGTATTTTTTCCCCCACCACAGGGATGAGGGAGAAGGAGAAGGAGAATATAGTAAGAAACTTAGTGGATAAAAAGAAATGTATAATTATATTAGGGATGGAAGAGAAGCATAATCCAAATAGGACCACAGGAGTAAAGAAGGAGAAGGAAAAAGTAAACAAGATATTAGAAGTAGTTCAAGAAGATGAACAAAAAACAGGGAAAGAAATTGAAGAAATATATAGACTAGAAAAATACAATACAGATAAGACCAGACCAATTAAGGTTAAATCCAGGTCACAAACGACAACATAGAATATCTTAGCAAAAGCAGGGAAACTAACAAAAAGTGATCTATATAAACAGGAATGGATAAAAAGAGAGATGAATAAAGAGGTCAGAAAGGGTGAGAAAACAAAAGGAATGGAAGCTAATGAAAAAAATGAGAACAGAGCAGAGTCAGACAAAGAGAAATTCTATTGGAGAGTAGTAGATATGAAAGTGAGGAAATTGTTCATAGCAGAGAAGAACGGAACGGAAACAGAAAACAGGATAGAAGTAGCAGAAAATTAAAAGTGTCTTACACAAATATAGATGACTTAATAACAGGCTTGAATGAACTGAATGAATACCTGAAGGAAAAAGGACCGGACATAATGGGAATTGTAGAGACAAAATTGAAAGGTCCACTACCACCCAACAGTGTAGGACATGGTGCATATAGTTATTGGATTAGAAACAAAGAGGTAAAACAAAGGGGTGGAGTTATGTTCCTGACTAAGAAGGATATAGATGTGAGGAATGTCACATATGGAAAGAATAGAGATGATTATGATGGAAATAGAGGACAAGGATGGGAAGAGTAGGAAGTTTGTGGTAGATTATGTGCCTCCTAAAACGGCTTCATGGGAAGAGAGAGAACACAAAAATATGTTAGAAGAGACAAGGATAACACTAAATAAGATAATGGAAGATGGAGGAAGAATAGTTATAATGGGTGACTTTAATTGTAAAGAAATATGAAGGGAAGAGATGACAGTGAAGGGTGGAGACGACCTATGGGGAAATGCACTACTTGATATGATTATAGAACATACAATGACGCAATGGATTCAAGAGAATACTAGGTATAGAAATGAGGAAGAACCATCGAGACTGGATCTAATAATCACATCAGAACCTGAAATAGTGGACGAGATTGAATATAAGACACCAATAAGTAAAAGTGACCACATACTGGTTGAACTGGAACTGAGGAAAAATGCATGGAAAAAACGAAAAATATAGAAATGGAAGATTGATGTATGGAAAAACAAATTCTGATAAAATATGAGAATTCTTTCAAAAAGCAGACTGGGAAAGGATGCACAAGGAGGAAAGAACCGTAGAAGATAATTGGGATATTTTGACAACAAATTATAAAGGAGTGGAAAAGTATGTTCCAAGAAAAAAACGAGAAAAAGGATATGTAAAGTGTTGGTACAACAAAAGATGTAGAGAGTTAAAAGACAAAAGGGATAAAGCTTGGATAAAATGGAAGAAAGATAAAAGACCTGAAATATGGAAAATATATTCTAGTTATACAAATCAATATGTACAAGTGTGCAGAGAAGAAAAGAGAAAATACGAAAAAGATGTCATAGAAAAATGTAAAGATCAACCAAATCTATTATATAGATTTGTAAACAATAAACTGAAAAACAAACAAGAATTAGAGAAACTACGAGAAGGAGGAGTTGGATACACAGAGGAAATAGATATGGCACAAATCATGAACAAGCATTTTAAATCAGTGTTTACGAGGGAGAACATACAACTTAGAGATGTCGAGTGGGAGGAGAAAGCCCCCCCCCCCCATGAAAGAGATAGAAGTAACAAGGAGAGAAATAATGAACCACTTGAGCAGTCTCGATGTCAGAAAATCACATGAACCAGATGAAATAGCAAACTGGATTTTGAGAGAATGCAGGGACGAACTAACAGACAAAATACATAGTCTAATAAGCAGGTCATTGAAAGAAGGAAAAGTTCCAGAAGACTGAAAAAGAGCAAATATAATACCAATATATAAAAGGGGAAAAAAGGAGGACCCTACTAACTATAAACCAGTCTCTCTTACAGGTGCGACAGCTAAAATTTGTGAAAGAATTATCAAAATTAGATGGGTAAGGCATCAAGAAAAAAACAATATACTAAATCCAAGGCAATTTGTATTTAGACAAGGACGATCATGCGTCACAAACTTAATGTGTTTCTATTCAAGGCCAATAGATGTAATACAAGAAAGAGATGGATGGGCTGATTGTGCATTTCTAGACCTGAAAAAAGCTTTTGATAAGGTGCCACATAAGAAATTGCTAAAGAAATTGGAAACTGCAGGAGGAATACAGGGCAAACTGCTGAAGTGGAAAGAAGACTTCTTGCATGGAAAAAAATGCGTGGTGATAAGAGACAAACACTGTAATTGTGATGAAGTGATTAGTGGATTTCCACAAGGAACAGTTCTGGCCCCAATAATGTTTGCTATATATATGTTAATGATATGGATAATGGAATTGAAAGTTATATGAGCTTCTTTGCGGACAATGAAAAAAAAAGTGAACACTGTAAAAGATTGTGATTCGCTGCAGTGATCTCAACAAAGTATGGGAATGGAGTAGGAAGTGGGAGATGAAACTCAATATTAAGAAGTGTAGTAGATTACAGTTAGAAAGAGCTCTTGTTGGAAAAGATGCTTTAATGTGGCGGGGCTAAGCATTAATATTCAGAAGACTGATATACTAACCATCACAAAAGAAAATTATGAAATTGCAGAAATAATGATTGAAAATGAAAATGTTAAAGAAGCACAATGTGTTAAGTATCTGGGTAGCGTATTTACAAAAGATGGAGGCAAGAATAGAGAAGAGATAACTGAAGGAATATCAAAGTACAGTAGAGGTGTCTGTGCCTTTTACCCTATCCTAAAAGATATAAATGTACCTGCGGAGGCAAAGAAAACTATTTTTGAATCAGTTTTGGTACCGATTTTAATGTATGCTGCTAAAAGCTGGACATTAACATCAAGAGACTGGAGCAGAATTCAGTCGGCAGAATTGAAAACGTTAAGAGCAATAGTAAATAAAAACAAAAGAGATCGAATTAGAAATTATGAAATAAGAGAAACGATTGGAGTAGCATCAATTAGAAGCAAAATAAAAAAGGCACAACTAAGGGGGCTTGGGCACGTGGAGAGAATGGATGAAGAGAGAATTGCAAAGAAAAGATGGAACTGGAGACCAGAAGGTAGCAGATCTAGAGGTAGACCAAAGAAAAGATGGAAAATGGAGTTGAAGAAATCCTAGAGGCAAATGGATTAGGAAAAATAGAGGATTCGAGGGAAGAAGGAAGCTTTGAGTGGACAATCTGAAGAAGTGTGCTGGCCTGACTGACAGGCTGAAAGCCTACCTGGGAGCAGAAGTAAGAAGTAAGAAGTAAGTATAATGGAATTTGGAAGAAACAAAAAAAAAGAATAGTAGGAACATATTAATTGGGAGAGGAAGAAATAAAAAAAAGTAGAAAATGAGAAGAACCTGGGAGTCATTATTATGAATAATATGTCCCCTGAGAAACATATATACAAAATTTTTGGAGAAACTTATGATTTAATAAGAACAATCAAAGTGGCATTTACATACCTGGACGAAGAAATGGTGAAGAAAATACTAGTCACTTTGATAAGACCAAGATTGGAGTGTGCAGCGACGACGTGGTCACCAAGTACAAAAAATGTATAACAAAACTTCAAAGAATACAAAGAGTAATTACAAAAATGGCACCAACACTCTCAGAACTATCATATGAGAAGAGACTAGCAAAACTTGAGCTACAGACATTAGAGCAAAGGAGAGAGAGAGGGGACTTGATAACTATTTATAGAACTATGAAAGGCACAGAAACTATTGATAGAGAGGATCTAATAAAAATGGGATAGTAGAAATACAAGAAGACACGGAAAGAAAATTAAGAAAGACAGTTATAAAAGAGATCTAAAAAAGAACAGCTTTCCCCACAGGGTAATAAACGTTTGGAACAGGTTAGATGAAAATGTGGTGTGTGCAAAAACGGGATATGAAGACGGGACACCACGAGCATAGCTCCCCTTCCCGTAAAATACAACTAGGTAAATGCACACACACACACACACACACACACACACACACACACACACACACACACACACACACACACAATCAAATCCAGGTTTGACAATTGATGAGACACGAAGATGGTGCTCCACTAGTATAGATTTTATCCTTTATGTTACGATAAGGGGAAATTGAATAAATTGATTCATCTCATGATGACTCGAGACCAATGACTGCGTGCATAGGCCCACGACGAAACACACTCTAACTCAGTCGGGTCTGTCAACGACTTGCTTGGATTGATCTTGCCTCGAGTTGAATTCCCGGCATCCAGGCATGAGCCTTCTCTTCCTTATCGGGGCAGGACACGATCGGGCACCAAAGCCACGGTATCGAAAGTTCACTGGTAGCGAAAGACTACTCCGTTTTGGACTTGAAAACACGCAGGCTTGGGTTCGATTCTATACAGGATTAGTCATTTTATCACGAACATGAATTACTAAGGCTGTGATTTCGTTTCTATACGCCTCTATCTTTTTGTTCTTGCTATTTCAATGCCTTTCCCTCCAGGCAAAAAGCTGGATCCTATACTGGATAAGGCTAAGTCGGGATACCACAAGATGATGACCCACAAGAGCAAATTGGAAATTCCTGATGCGAGAGAATCTAAATCTTCTACCTCGTCACCTGGAAGGGACGAAAGTGTCAAAGCACCTCCCGTCCGCACGAGCGCCTGGTCCCTCGCCACTGCCAACATCACCGACAAATCCAAGGTATCCTTTCGTTGCTGTAACATTTCCACTGCTCAAGTGTGACATACTCTACGACTATGTGACAGCAAGGAAGCGAAGGAAACAGTTAAAACAAAGAGAACGAATGATTTCCGGGTAAAATCTCGAACCATTCCGCCATCGCTCTCTCCCCTCCCTATGCTGTTTCCTTTTATCAAGGTTCCACCGCAGTAATTAAATTTCCTGTTGGGGCCCGGAGCGGTCCTGCGCCCCTAAGGCAGACTAATACACAGTGCCTCAGGTCGTGGGGCAAGAAAGGACAGGTGTCGTAGAAAGGGGCTCTCTTCTTGGTGGTCAATAAAAGAACAACAAGACAGAAGGTTTGGTTGAGTTGATTCATATACAATCCTGCACACACACTTATAGAGTACTTCATGATTACCTCCACCCCATAAGTGAACGAATAGGCAAACAAATACAAAGACAAGTGAATGAATTAATAATGAATAAGCGAATAAATTAATTCTCTTAGGTTTCCTCTTGTGCAGCACCTCTCCTTCCTCCTTCCCTCCCACTTATTCCTCTTCTTCTGTTATTTTGTAATATCATTCACCTTGGGAAATTCTCTCCATTACAGCATTTGTGTTGTCTCTTATTCCCATCACCTTTGCGTAGCGGTGAGACTCGGATCTTTTGTTTTGTCCTGATTTATCCTGACTAGAATGCTGTCGCTGTCTGCGGAGTGTTAACATGTCAACTGGTTTCTCTGGAATTCCATATATTTTATTGCTGGACTGTTTTTCTTTTTTATTAAATGTATGACTAAGAACTAAAGAAGTTTATAGTAACATTTGAAAGTGGCTGCAGGTGATGCCACTGATATCCTAAAGGAGAAGACGTCCTTCAGGTTCCTGATAAGAAAAAAAAAAAAAAATCCCGTCCCTATTTGGATTCGCAGAACCTGGGTCTTGATACGGAAGCTCATGGGTCTCTCCACCGAGAGATGTCGGCCAGAGTTCGGGATGTTGCTCCACTTCTAAAAAGAGGAATCAAACCCTTTGAAGCTTCATATTCTTCGGTCGACTTCCAGATGAATAACGCGAGCTCCATTTTGATTTATTTTTCTTTCCCTAGGTCCGGTTCAAGCCGCACTCCATCAACGACCTAACGGTGACACTGACGCTCATGTCAAGTGCCGACAAGATCTTCATGTCCCTCAACAAAAAGGAGGTGAGCAGCACACCACTGAAGCGGGGACATTTCCTCTCCTCGTGGTAGTTTTTTGGTAACGATAAACATCAAACTCTAAACCTACCTCAAGACTGCTTACGGCTTTAAAGTAACAAATGATGATTAAAAATCACCCTCATATATATGCATATATATATATATATATATATATATATATATATATATATATATTTTTTTTTTTTTTTTTTTTTTTTTTTACCAACAAATCACTTTTAATTCCATGCCATCGCAGTCGAGACAGAGTCGCTCGATGGAGGCATCCGTTGGAAATTGAAACGTGGACGAGCCAAGGATTCGAACCCAGCTAACCCGTAACAAAGTTAGAGTGACGTAAACCAATACGCTATCAAGAGAGATATAAGTTGGGTACGACTTTCTTATATTTGTATGCTCGAATTACATACACCTACACGAAATATCGCGTTCAACTCACCTCCGCCATGATAGTGTATTGGTTAGTATGTGCGCGTGGGAAAGTTTATACATACACACTGAATGGTTCCCAGTGATCAATTAATATATATTTTTTCAATCACAAATCACTTTTAATTCCATGCCATCGCAGTCGAGACAGAGTCGCTCGATAGAGGCATCCGTTGGAAATTGCAACGTGGACGAGCCGAGGATTCGAACCCAGTTAACCCGTAACAAAGTTAGAGTGACGTAAACCAATGCGCTATCAAGAGAGATATAAGTTGAGTACGACTTTCTTATATTTGTATGCTCGAATTACATACACCTACACGAAATATCGCGTTCAACCCACCTCCGCCATGATAGTATATTGGTTAGTATGTGCGCGTGGGAAAGTTTATACATACACACTGAATGGTTCCCAGTGATCAATTAATATATTCTTTCAACCACAAGTCACTTTTAATTCCATGATCACACACACACACACACACGCACACACACACACACACACACACACACACACACACACACACACACACACACACACACCCAACGTTCGTATGCATGTTGGGGGTGTGTGTGTGTGCAAGGTCATAGCATTACCCATTGATCGGACCTACGAGCTCTGAGCTCTCTTCCAGGAGGGAAATAGCTGTCGATCACGAGTCCAACACGTGATCCAAAGACCAAGTGAATACACACACACACACACACACACATATATATATATATATATATATATATATATATATACATATATATATATATATATGTATATATATATATGTATGTATATATATATATATATGTATATGTATATTCATATATGTATATATATATATATATATATATATATATCCATATACAATAAAAAAAAAAACTAGGAACATGTGTTCACAAATGCGAAAGTAACCACTAGGAAAAAAGTAAACTAACGAAGCAAAGCGCTTTTGTATAATTACATCTTCAGTGCTGATACAAAGAAGGAATCATAAAAAGGAGAAGCAAGGTACAGAATATATGACTGAGTGAGACATGGTAAAGAGGGAATTCTGAGAGGTAGTGGAAGAAGTACACGTGACATTTGATACCGTCTTGGTAACCAACAGGTATGGGAAAATTGTTCATAACTGGTATATTGCAATTTAAATAATTTTGAAATTTCATGACAAATATAATTATCTAATTTGTACAAACCTTGATGGAGATTAACATTTATTCCCTTACTAGATTTGATCATTTATGAGCAATTGCCCCATATTGTTGGTTACCATGACGGTATCAAATGTCACGTGTACTTCTTCTACTACCTCTCTGAATTTCCTCTTTACCATGTCTCACTCAGTCATATATTCTGTACCATGCTTCTCCATTTTATAATTCCTTCTTTGTATCAGCACTGAAGATGTAATTATACGAAAGCGCTCTACTTCGTTAGTTTACTTTTTCCTAGTGGTTACTTTCGCGCGCGCACACACACACACACACACACACACACACACACACACACACACACACACACACACACACTGTGCGTGTGTGTGTATATGTGTGTGTGTATTTTTGTGTTTGTGTGTATGTGAATGTGTATGTGTGTGTGTGTGTGTGTTTGTGTGTATGTGTATGTGTATATGTGTGTGATTTACCATGGTCTTGGATCATTTGTTGGACTTGTGGTCGACAGCTATTTCTCTTCCGGAAGAGACCTCATAGCTCATATATGACCGATCTATGGGTAATGCTGTGACCTTACACGCACACATACACCCAACTCCCTGCCCACGAGAGTTGGAGTAACGATTTGCAGCGCAGTGATACTGAAATCATTCCAGCCTTGGGTGGGATTCGAACCCAGAAAGCCGTAGTGGCAGCCGGTAACTGTACCACCGCGCCATCGTGTGTGTGTGTGTGTGTGTGTGTGTGTGTGTGTGTGTGTGTGTGTGTGTGTGTGTGTGTGTGTGTGTGTGTGTGTGTGTGTGTGTGTGTAAGTGTCGCTGGTAGCTAGTGTGTCTTGGTGACAATCACAGGTCTATTTGCTTGAGTCCTTCGCTTATGTTCTTGTTCTGTTCGCACTGTGCTGTAGAACCCAAATAATCCTTATCTCAAATTCTTAACCACATTTTCCAGACGTACACAGTGTTTTTCCAATACATATAACGGGTATCATAATTTCGTTCAGCTCAGAGCCTGAAATCTGTTCAGAATATATAGGAATCTTAGGTAGAGGCCAAAGTCGTTTGATATCTTCCCTGAAGTTGGAAGTTTCTTTCAGATTTATCGGAATTTGAAGGACCGGGGGATACACATCGTCGTCTTGAACCAGTACACCGGCAGGCCGATGGCCAAGAGAGTCTTCGACACCTTCAGCATGGGCCTCGAAAATGAGATGAATAGTTTTATCGACAACATTCAAGATGGCCGCATTGTAGTCTTTGCAGTTAGGGTAAGTAAGTTCTATCTCAAGACTATTGAAATAAAGATAATTATGGAGGAACCTAGAATTGTAAAGTTTTTCGTGTATACTCGAAATTATAGAGTAAAATAAAAATAGACAAGTAAACAAATATATACCAAATACATAATTGAATAAACATATAAATGAATGAAGAAATAAACAGTTACATTCACCAGTTTACCAATAAATGAATAAAGAAATACATAACTGAGCAAATTATAAAGAAGTACGTAATTGAATAAATAATTGGGTACATAGGTAGGTATATGAATAATGAAATAGCACAAATAAACTAATATATAGATGAATAGGAATGCATGATAAAGAATATATCAAGATCCGAGTTGCATACAAGAAAACAAATGTTGAATGGAGCTACACGAAGCAAGATCCATACATAGAAATGGTGTTGTCCTTAGTACAGACTGAAACGTTGCACCTCTTGTACCAGAACGTCACACGGAAACAGCAGCCTGTTCGTCAAAAAGGAGGGAGGGAGGGAGGGAGGGAGGGAGGGAGGGAGGGAGGGAGGGAGGGAGGGAGGGAGGGAGGGAGGGAGGGAGGGAGGGAGGGAAGGAAAGAAGGAAGGAAGGAGGGAGGGAGGGAGGGAGGGAGAGATAACTCCTCTGTTGAGCGTGTCCAGGCCCAATGAATGTGCTTCTGCTGCCATGACATCATACGTGCGCCTTGGCAACCCTTCCTCTCTCTTTGGGCCTCCAGTGTCCCGGTGTTCTCCTTCGGTCCAGAGAGATTAGAAAGCCAGGAGTCAGTGAATACCGAATGTTTTCATTCAAAGCTGAGCTGATCTCCAGTAGGAAAAAAAAATCCTAAGTGTACGATCTCCAAAGACAGAAGCTGGAGGCCACTGCTCTAGGCAGACCATTGTTGCAATTACTCCATTAAGTTTGTTTGCAATTATCTTTGGTTTGTTAACAGTTGGTCCGCATGAACAAATCATAGTGAACCTCGTAGCAATACTTGCTATACCGCGGAGGTAAAGGCAGAGGGCATCTGTGGCCGCGTAGGCGACCTACCAGAAACGGCATCGCGCGCCGATACGATTTCGATTAGCCTTGTCACCTCAGACAAGAAGGTTATACTTTCATTCGTGACCGTTCGTTTTCATGTTTGTTCATCATCAACTTCCTGTAAAACTTACGATTCTATTTCAATTAGATAGATTGATTAATGAATTATCTTCTTTACTTACTTATTCATATCCTTATTAATTAATTAGATAAATAGTTAATTAATTAATCACTAATTTCTATATTTACTTATCTATTCAATCATTTAATTATCTATCTATAAGTTTAGATATCCTTTTATACTTAGCTATCTAGCTTATCTACTTATTCTTACTATACCATGTTGTGGTATTTAATAATTTGTTTATTTGTTCATTAGTTTAATTACTTATTTATTTCATCTATTCATTTATATGTCAATATATCCCTTGACCTATTTACCTACATACATACGTGTAGTATAAATATATTATATCAAATTATAATATATATATATATATATATATATATATATATATATATATACATACATATATACATATATATATATACACACATATATATATATATATATATACACACATATATATACATATATATACATATACATAAATATATACATATATATACATATACATAAATATATATATATATATATACATATACATGAGTTCAACACGTGATCTAAGACAAAGGATTATAAAAGCGGAGCACGCCGACAGGAGACCTTTTGGTCCATATCTAGGTCGGATGCGAAAAAAAATCATAATAATAATAAAAGAATATATAAAAACTATAATAATGTAAATAACAAATAGAATACACAAAGAAATGCATAGGTATAGTTAAATAATAAACAGACAGGTAAATAGTAAATAATAATAAATTGACATATAACTAATAATAAATGAAAATCAAACAGACAAATGATAACAAAACAAAAACAAATAGTATAAAATAAATTATAATCATTACAGTATCTTGCTTAGGTGTTTATCTAAATGATTCTTAAAGCTTCGAACTGAACTACATTGCACTACCTGTGTAGGAAGTTTATTCCAGTTCATTAACTACACGGTTGGCAAAGTTGTTTCTACCTACTTCCAAATTGAATCTATTTCCGGACAGACTGAGACCATTATTTCTTGTCTGATTCTCATTCAATGTGAAAATTGTCACTTTTGATGTTGTCAATTCCCTTTAGAATTTTAAAGACCTGTATCAAGTCACCTCTGAGTCTACGCTTTTTTAGGGAAAACAGATTCATGTTTTAGTCGATTTTCGTATGATTTATTTTTGAAATTTGGAATCAGTTTTGTGGCTCGCCATTGTACTTTTTCCAGTCTGTCAATGTCTTTAATGAGATTCGGTGACCATACGAAAACAGCATATTCCAAATGTGGACGAACTAACAATTTATATAGCTTGTTAATGAGTGATGGACTTTTGAAGTCAAAAGATCGCGCAATCAGTCCTAGAATCATATTTGCTTTCTCAGAAGCTGAAATACACTGCTTAGATTATTTGAGATCGTTACTGATAATTACGCTGAGATCTTTTTCACTATCCACTTTTGTTAACGAATTTCCAAATAACTTGTAATCGTACTTACTGTTATTTTTATCTATGTGCATTACCTTGCATTTACTTGTGTTAAATTTCATTAGCCACTTTTCAGACCATTGCTGTAATTCATCTAAATCTTCTTGAATATCTAATTGGTTAAAGTGATCATTTGCCATTCCGCACAGTTTTGTATCATCAACAAATTTGGAAACAGTAGATTTTAGTCCATGGTCTATATTATTTATATATACTATGAATAGAAGTGGCTCAAGAACGGAACCCTGAGGAACTCCACTTGTAACATTTTTCCATCTAGAAGTTTTTCCATTTAAAACAACTCTGTTTTCGACCATTCAACCAATTAC
>NC_134801.1:34144232-34151732 GCF_046742065.1 Oratosquilla oratoria | reverse complement strand
ACAGTAGTAAACGGTAAGATATCAGGACGGAGTACCACAAGTAGCGGAGTACCACAAGGTTCAGCACTGGCACCTATAATTTTCTTGATTTATGTCAATAGCATGGTAGAAGGAACAACAAGCTACGCTAATATGTTTGCAGACGATGCAGGAATCATAAGGAAAATAAATGAAGAAGAGTTTGCCTTGTTTGGCAACAATATATGACTTGAGTAAGTGTGAAGAATATCAATGTAAAAAAATTCAAGTATTGGACACATGCAAAAGTATAAAAAGCCTTTGATGATTTATTCGATAATAAAAAAAAACAGAACGAAATGAGAGAAAGACCTTGGAATATCAGTTATGAATAACTTGTCGTTCAAGTCTGAGAGAAAAAAATACGAGCTATAGTCGTTGACAGACATGGCGTCGCAGAAGAATAGCCTGTTAATTGTGAGAGACAGCCACTGTGAAATATTGACACATGCAACTCCACGGGTTCGAGAAAGATTATTTACAAAGAAGCAGACTTATGCACCAAAATTACACAGCTTCTATTATTTCATGGAATCTCCAGAGAAACTGAAATCTCCTCATATATATCGCATTTGTTAATGAATATTTGTTGATTATATTTCTTTTAATGAAAAAGAAAAAGTTTTCACTGTTGCTGGAAAAAAGAAGATTTGTACTACATCTTTAGAAGCAATATCGTGCTGTAGAAATGGAGTCATAGAGGTAGTTGAGAAGATATTTAAGGAGGGGAGCAAGACGGAGGAATGTAGAAGTCAAAATTTATCAGCATTCTTCTTTGAGCTGAGGTGAGTACCCAAAAAAAAAATGCTGCAAGACCCTGGTCCGTATGGGTGTCACTAAAGTTCTTAGAGTTTAAATTACATAAAACGTGATCCATGGAGTAGGTGTCACTAAGATCCCTAAAACATTGACTGCACACGACTATGTCTTGCTGCATTGCTTCTGACCAGGGTAGTGGGTAGAAGGAATGAATGACCCTTCATCCACGGTGAGCTAAGATAAGAAGGAAGCAATGGGTAGTGTCTGGAAGTGGAAGGGTGGGAGTGGATGCGTGCCGTGGCTGTTTACCTCCCTTATAAGGGGAAGAGGGCCTTGGTCTATGGATATATAGAGAGGTACAATTTACGAGGTTAGTACTCTATTGGGAGGGGGAGGGGGAATTGGAGATTTGTAAATGAACGAATATTTGTCCTATTGTCATCTACCTGGTTTCATGTTTTCAGCTTCACAGAGAGCTCACGCAGAAGAAGATATATAAAGAACTCGGGATCGCAATTCTCGCCTCTAATCGGCCGCACTACCTTTACAGGTGAGTTGGCCTTGCCAATGGCAATATTCACGTCGAAACCCGAAGAGCTTTAACCCTTCTGCTACCGGGAAGGTTTCCCACAGCGGAATATATCAATAAGCGACAGCTAAAATGCAGGCCAGCAGCATTAAATGTGGTGACTAGGTTAATGGAAAAAGGCCTCGATATCTACCTAAATTAACAAACAAACAAATACACACACACACACACACACACACACACACACACACACACACACACACACAAACACACGCGCGCGCGCGCGTCGGTCGGAGTGGCAGCGAAGTCTGGACTCCGGTGATTTCGACAAATTTCTAGGATCACAACGACAAGGAAGTACCTGTGTTGTATTAATAGGGAAGGGGGAAAGCTCGTGGTGTAGTGGGAAGGTGAAGAAAAAGGAGAAGGGAAGGGATTACTGAGGAAAATGGAAGGAAATGAGGAAGGGAAAGATAGGGCCTAGGAACACCAGACAACATGTAAACAAGAGACGGCCTAACGATAATGGTGAAGTCGATGTGATTAGTAAAAATGTAAAAATTAGAAATATAGATAAGAGCAGCACAATGGAAGGTGAAGATAACTATTTCCATGGATTTAATGAGAGAAGAAATGACAACCTCCCCCAACTAGTAAATTTAGAGGAGAAACTAAAAGAAATGAATGAAGATTGGGAAGCTAAGTTTAACCAAATAAAGTCAATTACTCAAAGAGTTGATAAGCTGGGAGAACTAAAGAAGGAGAATCAAAACCCAACTAAAGAAATAGTAGAATTAAAAAGACAGTTAAGAGAAGTAAAGGAAGAGAATGAGGAATTGAAGAGTAATAAAAAGAAAAATGAGTCCATAGCAAAAGAGGTAAGTGGTTGGAAAAAAGTACAAGAGAACAATAAAATGGAATTTAGAGGTATAATGGAACAACAGGTGAAAGAACAAACTAAAGATACAGTTATTAAAGTGATGAGGGAGAAGGAGAGTATAGTAAGAGACGTAGCAGATAAAAAGAAATGTATAATTATATTAGGGATATAAGAGAAGTATAATCCAAATAGGACTACAAGAATAAAGGAGGAAAAGGAAAAAGTAAATAAGATATTAGTAGTTCAAGAAGATGAACCAAAACAGGGAAACAAATAGAAGAAATGTATAGGTACGGCAAATACAATACAGATAAGACCAGACCAATTAAGGTTAAATTCAGGTCACAAACGACAGCAGAGAATATCTTAGCAAAAACAGGGAAAATATTAGACAGTGAGCAATATAAAAAGGTATGGGTAAAAAGAGAAATGAATAAAGAGGAAAGAAGGATGAGAAAGCAAAAAGACTAGAAGCTAAGGAAAAAAACGAGAAAAGAACAGAGTTAAAAAAAGATAAATTCTATTGGAGAGTAGTGAAAATGAAAGTGAAGAAATGGTTCATAGCAGTGGAAATCAGAAGGGAAACGGAAAACACAATGGAAGTAGCAGAAAATTAAAAGTGTCTTACACAAATATAGATGGATTAATAACAGGCTTGAACGAACTGAATGATTATCTGAAGGAAAAAGAACCGGGAATAATGGGAATTGTAGAGACAAAATTGAAAGGTCCACTATAATTATTGGATTAGAAACAGAGGTAAAACAAGGGGGTGGAGTTATGTTCCTGACTAAGAAGGATATAAATGTGAGGAATGTCACATATGGAAAGAATAGAGTAGAGATGATTATGATGTAAGTGGAGTAGGAAGTCTGTAGTAAATTATGTGTCTCCTAAAACGGCCTCGTGGGAAGAAAGAGAACACAAAATTATGTTAGAAGAGACAAGGATAACACTAAATAAGATAATTGAAGATGAAGGAAGAATAGTTATAATGGGTGACTTTAATTGTAGAGAAATCTGCTGGGAAGAGATGACAGTGAAGGGTGGAGACGACCTATGGGGAAATGTACTACTTGATATGATTATAGAACATACAATGACGCAATGGATTCAAGAGAATACCAGGTATAGAAATGAGGAAGAACCATCGAGAATGGACCTAATAATCACATCAGAACCTGAAATAGTGGACAAGATCGAATATAAGACACCAATAAGTAAAAGTGATCACATATTGGGTGAACTGGAACTAAATGAGGAAAAATACATGAAAAAATGAAAGGGAAGATTGATGTATGAAAAAACAAATTTTGATAAAATAAGAGAATTCTTTCAAAAAGCAGACTGGGAAAGGATGCACAAGGAGGAAACAACAGTAGAAGAAAAATGGAATATTTTGAATTTTTTTTATAAAGGAATAGAAAACTATGTCCCAAGGCAAAAGCAAGAAAAAGAATATGTTAAGTGCTGGTACAACAAAAGTTGTAGGGAGTTAAAAGACAAAAGAGATAAAGCTTGGATAAAATGGAAAAAAGACAAAAGACCTGAAAAATGGAAAATATATACTAGTTATACAAATCAATATGTGCAAGTGTGCAGAGAAGAAAAGAGAAAATACGAAAAGGATGTCATAGAAAAATGTAAAGATCAACCAAAACTATTTTACAGATTTGTAAACAACAAACTGAAAATCAAACAAGAATTAGAGAAACTACGACAAGGAGGAGTTGAATACACAGAGGAAATGGAAATGGCAGAAATTATGAACAAGCATTTTAAATCGGTGTTTACAAGGGAGAACATGCAACCTATAGATATCGAATGGGAGGAGAAAGTCCCCTCTATGAAAGAGATAGAAGTATCAAGGAATGAAATAATGAAACACTTGAGTAATCTCGATGTCAGAAAATCGCATGGACCAGATGAAATAGCAAACTGGATTTTGAGAGAATGCAGGAATTAACTAACAGACAAAATATATAGCATAATAAACAGTTCATTGAAAGAAGGAAAAGTTCTAGAAGATTGGAAAAGAGCAAATATAGTACCAATATATAAAGGGAGAAACAAGTAAGACCCTACTAACTATAGACCGGTCTCTCTAACAAGCACGATAGCAAAAATTTGTGAAAGAATTATCAAAATTGGATGGGCAAGGCATTTGGAAAAAACAACGTACTAAATCCAAGGCAATTTGGATTTAGACAAGGACGATCATGCGTCACAAACTTAATGTGTTTCTATTCAAGGCTAATAGATGTAATACAAGAAAAAGATGGATGGGCTCATTGTGCATTTCTAGACCTGAAAAAAGCTTTTGATAAGGTGCCACATGAGAAGTTGCTTAAGAAATTAGAAACTGCAGGAGGAATACAGGACAAACTGCTGAAATGGATGGAAGACTTCTTGCATGAAAGAAAAATGAGAGTAGTGATAAGAGACAAACACTCCAATTTGGATGAAGTGATAAGTGGTGTTCCACAAGAACCAGTTCTGGCCCCAATAATGTTTGCTATATATATTAATGATATGGACAAAGGAATTGAAAGTTAGATGAGCTTCTTTGCGGATGATACAAAAATGTTGAAAAAAGTGAACACTGAAGAGGATTGTGAGTCGCTACAGAGTGATCTCTATAAAGTATGGAAATGGAGTAGGAAGTGGGAAATGAAATTCAATATTAAGAGGTGTAGTATAATGGAATTTAGAAGAAGCAAAAAAAAAAAATAGTGGGACTATATAAATTGGGAGAAGAGACAGGCTTATAAGAAATATAAGTGCTCGGGTGCATCTAATGACTATCAAAGTTATGTATCAATACAGAGAAATTTAAAGAATATAATAAAAAAACGAAAACGACAATACAAAATGATTATCGCTGATAAATCCAAAGAGAATCCCAAAGAATTCTATAGTTACATTAGAGATAAAAAGGTTGCTAGGAATCACATTGGTCCACTATTATCTGCTGACGGTCAACTTGAATATTCAAATGAAGGAATGTGTAATATTTTAAACAATTATTTTAGCTCGGTATTCGTAAACGAAACACCTCAAAGTGAACTCCAAACTGAAACCTGTGAAAAGTCTAGGGTAAACTTACTCACAACGGTAAATATAACGAAAGACAAAATTAAAAGGTGTATAGAGAAACTCAGAGTTGATAAAACACCAGGGCCTGACGGTTGGCATCCAAGAATCTTAAAGGAAATTAAAAAGGAGATTGTTGTTCCATTAGAAATTATTTTCAAGAAATCCATCATATCCGGAGATGCCCCAAGAGAATGGAAGCTAGCTAACGTTACTCCCATATTCAAAAAAGGTGACAAAAAGAAACCAAATAACTATAGGCCTATAAGTTTGATTTTAATCATAGGAAAAATAATGGAGACTATTATCAAAGATGCTATGGAGCATCATTTAAATGATAGCCAGCATGGTTTCAGACGGAATCGTTCTTGCGTGACTACCTTACTCGAATTCTACAACACAGTTATCTCCAATTATGACAAAAGAAACAATATAGATTTACTATATTTAAACTTGTCAAAAGCTTTTAATACCGTCCCTCACGAAAGACTACTTACTAAATTAGCTTCACACGCAATAAGTGGTAGCCTATTAAGTTGGCTGAATGATCGAAAACAGTGTTGTTTTAAATGAAAAAACTTCTAGATAATTTTTTTTTTACAAGTGGAATTCCTCAGGGTTCCGTTCTTGGGCCACTTCTATTCATAGTATATATAAATGATATAGACCGTGGACTAAAATCTACTGTTTCCAAATTGCTGATGATACAAAACTGCGCGGAATGGCAAATGATCACTTAAATCAATTAAATATTCAAGAAGATTTAGATAGATTACATAAATGGTCTGAAAAGTGGCTAATGAAATTTAACACAAGTAAATGCAAGGTAATGCACATAGGGATAATAACAGTAAGTACGATTACAAGTTATTTGGAAATTCGTTAACAAAAGTGAATAATGAAAAAGATCTCGGCGTAATTATCAGTAACGATCTCAAATCATTCAAGCAGTGTATTTCAGCCTCTGAGAAAGCAAATAAGATTCTAGGACTGATTGCGCGATCTTTTGACTTCAAAAGTCCATCACTCATTAACAAGCTATATAAATCGTTAGTTCGTCCTAATTTGGAATATGCTGTTTTCGTATGGTCACCGAATCTCATTAAAGACATTGACAGACTGGAAAAAGTACAACGGCGAGCCACAAAACTGATTCCAATATCAAAAATAAATCACACTAAAATCGACTAAAACATATTAATCTTTTTTCCCTAAAAAAGCGTAGACTCAGAGGTGACTTGATACAGGTCTTTAAAATTCTAAAGGGAATTGACAACATCAAAAGTGAAAATTTTCACATTGAATGCGAATCAGACAAGAAACAATGGTCTCAAACTGTCCGGAAATAGATTCATTTTGGAAGTGGGTAGAAATAACTTCGCCAACCGTGTAGTTAATGAATGGAGTACACTTCCTGTAGAGGCAGTGCAATGTAGTTCAGTTCGAAGCTTTAAAAATCATTTAGATAAACACCTAAGCAAGATACTGTAATGATTATCATTTATTTTATATTATTTGTGTTTGTTTTGTTATCATTTGTCTATTTAATTCTCATTTATTGTTATCTATATGTCAATTTATTATTATTTACTATTTACCTGTTTGTTTATTATCTAACTATGCTTATGCATTTATTTATGTATTTTATTTTTTATTTACATTATTATAGTTTTTATTTATTCTTTTATTATTATTATGATTTTTTTCGCATCCTACCTAGATATGGACCAAAAGGTCTCCTGTCGGCATGCTCCACCTTTTTAATCCTTTGTAAAGTAGAATATGAGAAGGATATGGGAGTCATTATTATGAATAATGTCCCCTGAGAAACATATAAACAAAATTTTGGGAGAAACTTATAATCTAATAAGAACAATCAAAGTGGCATTTACATACCTGGATGAAGAAATGGTGAAGAAAATACTAGTCATTTTGATAAGACCAAGATTGGAATATGCAGCGACGACGTGGTCACCAAGTACAAAAAATGTATAACAAAACTTCAAAGAATACAAAGAGCAATTACAAAATTGACACCAACACTCTCAGAACTATCATATGAAGAGAGACTAGCAAAACTTGAGCTACAGACATTAGAGCAAAGAATAGATAGAGGCAACTTGATAACTATTCATAGAATCATGAAAGACATAGAAACTATTGATAGCGAGAATCTAATAAAATGGGATAGTAGAAATACAAGAGGACACGGAAAGAAAAT
>NC_134801.1:34129232-34136732 GCF_046742065.1 Oratosquilla oratoria | reverse complement strand
GTGTGTGTGTGTGTGTGTGTGTGCATATGCATATTTTTCACGGTCTTTTCTTCCCTTACTGAGCATTCATAACGAAGGTATACTTTGTTATACACATCTAATTGGACTTATTTCCCTTCGTGTTTTCAGAGTGTGAGTATGAGGTTTGCCTTTTTGAAAGGTCTTTGGCACCTCAATGGTGACGTGGTGTATCCCGAAGTGTCCAGGGCCAAACACTTCTCCTATTCGGGGATTTTTGTTTTTGCCGGGGTCCAGGTGAATCTGTTCGAGGTGGTCTTCCTTGCCCTCACCACGGACTACACCTTACCAAAGGATCACGTCGAAAGGTGTGTACTAGGAGTAGTACGGCGCACTTCCATCCATCCATTCATTTGGGGCTCAGTAAAGTAACGTGTAGATCTTTTTGTCAGATTACTTGCTTTCCACCACGGAGTAGGCATGAACCAACATGTTCATATTGAAGATGATACGTACATCTATGTATAACCTCACTTAAGACGAAGGGGGAGAAGGATGGGAAGGAGTGAGATTGGTGTGTTCTTGTACATTCCTGCAAACACTGAAACACTAAGGGTAATAATAACGTTGTTCTAATGTCTCGCTTCCTCTCCACAGCCTCGTACGAGCTAACTACGATGCAAACTTGTTGAGCCAGCTGTCGAGAGCAACCACCTGGGAGTACGACTTCTGCAAACATTATTTGCCCTTCGGAACGGTAAGTCAGGGAGTGGGTGAGGAGGAACGGCACGCCATGGCACGCCACGGGAAGGCTTGCCTGTGATCTCGGAAGGAATATCTTAATTTAGGGAATGTCTATTGTCCCTTCATCTTCGTTTCCAAAAAACCAACGTCGGGTACCTATAATTGGTAGTCCTTTGAGACGGACATCAGAGCGAATTATCTCCTTCCCGCCTGTCCAGAGTTTGTAGCTGTGGTTGATCTGCATGCAAGGTGAAGAGTATAGATAACACAGAAAGCATAAAAAAGAGGTCCTTCGCTGAGAGACAAATCAAAGGAGAAACGAAAGGCATCAGAGTTGACATTACTAACATAAAGAATCGAGATGAGTTGATCATAGAGTTCAGATTATTTTTATTTTTATTGACAGTAATTGCTGAAAAAAATAGCATAAGACAACAAAAGAAGACAGTTTTTATGAAAAGTGAGATATCATAGGACGATGAAGTGGTATTAAGTAAAAGATCCAGAGGTAAAGGAAGGTGAAGTATCGAATAAAAAAAAAAAATAAATAAATAAATAAATAAATAAATAAATGAATATGAAATATATATATATATATATATATATATATATATATATATATATATACATATGTATATGTATATGTATATGATAAGAAAATGGAAATAGTTCACTGTAGCAAGGACAGGTTTATTTCTGAACTATTAGAATTAGGCTTTCCAAAAAAGGAAACCTGGATAAACACATTCATGAATATCATCAAGATCAACACAATGGCTTAATAGGTTAAAGAAACAACAAAAGAAAGAAATGAATCTCACCAGGCAGACTATATTTGCTGTTAGCTGAAGAACCAGATGTTATCGAGTCCTTCAAATATCTGTCTATTATGAGAAGAAGTGATCACAGAGTCTTTGGATTCCACGTGGTCTTAGGGAGTGCAGAAACAGGAGGCGATCTATATACTGTAGACAAGAGGTAACTTTGGAAAGGCAACGCTCATAGAAATGATAAACCAGGTTGGGGAGCATTTGGAGAGAAAAAAATACAGAACAAATGAGACTTATATTTGAGTGTTTGTGATTCAGGATGTAAGAAAATCGGGGAAGGAAAAATGAGATAGATAGATAGATAGGTAGATAGATAGATAGATAAATACGAGGGTGCTTCAGAAAGTTCGTGAAAAAAGGACAGTATGAAAAAAAGGTTTCAGTTATGATGTTTATTTTTCAATATATGCACCATTAATATCAATACACTTCTGCTCACGTTGATACCAGCCTTTAAGTCTGTCTGAGTAAAGCTGATGATCATGTGATATGAACCACGTCAGAGCAGCTCTTTTTATATCTTCAACTGATGGATAATTGGTACCTTTTAATTATTTTTTTAAACTTGGAAACAAAAAGATGTCGGATGAGGCTGAATTGAAGCTGTAAGGGAGATGGATGATTTCCCATCGAAATTCATGTAGCGCAGCTCTTGTCTGCCGAGCACCGTGAGCGGGTGCATCGTCGTGGTCGAAGAGGACGCGTTGATGTAGCTTTCCAGGACGTTTTTCTGATATTTTTAGACAATTTTCTCAAAACGCACTCATAATAAGCAGATGTAATTGTTTTCTTGCTTTTGAGGAGGTCACCCAGCAAAATCACCCCTTCATCCCAGAAAACAGTGGTTATGACCTCTCCTCTTGAACGCTCAGATTTTGCTTTGACTGATCCACTTCCACCCCGGGGGCAGCCACTGTTTTGATTGAATTTTGTACTCGGGATCGTACCGGTAAAGCCATGTTTCATCCCCTGTCACACTTATCTGCAGAAAAGCTTCAGATCCTCCATCCCACTTGTTAAAAAAATTCTATTGAATGATCTGCCCTTGTTTGCTGCTGATCTGGGCGCAACAATCTAGGGACCCATCGAGCGGGAAGCTTGCTTAGCCCCAAACTCTCCACCAGAATTGTGTACAGAACCCACGGAGATTTTGAGTGAGTCTGCTACTAATTCAATGGTTATTCGTTTATCCTTTTCAATTATGTCGCGAACAGCATCCAGTTTTTCTCACAAACTGACATTGATGACCTGCCACTGCGGGTCTCATCTTCAATGTCGTTTCTTTCACTTCTGAACCGATTTATACATTTGTAGGCTGTTGATTTCTTTGGGGGCATTGTTACCATAAACTTGTTTCAAAGCATCAATGGTTTGCTTATTCTCCCAACCAAGTTTCACCATAAATTTAATGTTTGTCCTGGCCTCGATTTCGGTGGATTCCATGTTGCTTGAACTGTGCCTGATTTTCAACTGGCGGCGATGCGTCATTACCTGCATTTATGGGTTAATGTTTGACCTCGTTTTAACACGCTTGTACAAGAATGTTCAGGTGCATTGAAATTAAATTCCTTTTATATCATTTTTTTAGTTATAGACTTTTTCTACGAACTTTTTGAAGACCCCTTGTATATATATATATATATATATATATATATATAGAGAGAGAGAGAGAGAGAGAGAGAGAGAGAGAGAGAGAGAGAGAGAGAGAGAGAGAGAGAGAGAGAGAGAGATAGTTAGATAGATAGATGGATAGATATTTACATGGAGGAGGAATGAGGGTGTTTCAAGGAGGGAGTCATAAGGTGTGCAAAGATGGTGTGTGGAACAAGGAGGGCGGAAGAATAGTGAATGGTGAGATGAGAAAGCAAAGAAAGGTGTAGAAGAGAAGAAGTAGGCATTCATAGATTGGCTACAAATTAGGACGAGGGAATCGTATGAGAGGTACAAAGTAAAGAGAAGGAGAGTTAAGCACAGGAGAAAGGAAGCAAAGAGGAGAGCAGATGTGAAATGGGGTAAGAGTATGACAGAAAATTTTGAAAGTAATGAAAAGATGTTTTGGGTGGAAATTAAAAGAGAAAGAGGAGGCCAATCAAGTAGAGAAGAAAAGATAAAAGGTACAGATGGAGAGATGATAATGGAAGAGAAGGCAGTGAGAGGAAGGTGGGCAGTTTTTTAGGTAGTTGCTAAATGTGAAGGAGGATAGGGAGGGAAAGGTAGGTGCAGTGGGAAGCGCTAAGAAAATTACAGTGATGTGTGAGGAAAATGGAGGAGAAATAGGGAAGGATGAAGTGAAAACAGCTGTTAAGATGATGGGAGCAGGTAAGGCACCTGGGTTGGATGGATGCCATGCAGAATGTCTGAAGAAAGGAGGTACAGTGATGGTGGACTGGCTGGTGAGGTTATTTAATGTTTGTATAATGGCTGTTCAACTTATACATGGATGGGGTGGTGCGAGAAGTGAATGCTAGGGTAGTGAGTCAGGGATTGGAGATGGTTAAAGAAAATGGAGAAAAGTGGGAGGTGAGCCAGCTGTTGTTTGCGGACGACACTGCGCTTGTGGCAGGGTCAGAGGAGGGATTGAGGAAGCTGGTGGCAGAGTTTGGGAGAGTATGTGATAGAAGAAAGCTAAAGATAAATGTGGGTAAAAGTAAGGTGATGAGATGTACAAGGGGTGAAAGTGGCAGTAGACTGGAAGTGAACATTAAGGGAGAGCGACTGGAGGAAGTGGATAGTTTTAGATACTTGGGTGCAAGTGTAGCAGGAAAAGGTGGAGTGAAGGTGGAGGTAGAATGTAGATTGAGAGAAGCGAGTAAATGCCTTGGTGGTTTAAAGAGTGTCATGAGAAATAGACATTTGGGAATGGATGCGAAGAGGAGACTGTATGAAGGAGTGATTGTGCCAACAGCACTGTATGGGGCAGAAACGTGGAACATAAGAGAAGAAGAGAGAAGGAGTTTGAATGTGTTTGAGATGAGGTGTCTGAGAAGTATGATGGGGGTTACTAGGCTAGATAGAGTGAGAAATGAGGAGGTGAGGAGGAGAACAGGGGTGAAAAAGGATTTGGGAGATAGGGTTGATGAAAGAATATTAGGATGGTTTGGACACATGGAAAGAATGAGTGAAGAAAGACTAGTAAAAGAGGTATGGAAGGCAGATGTGGAGGGAGTGAACATGAGGGGACGTCCTAGGATGAGGTGGATGGATGGGGTGAAGGGGGCTTTGGGGAAGAGGGGAATGTCTGTTGAGGAAGGAAGGGAGAGGACGGAAGACAGAGGTGAGTGGAGAATGGTTGTATATGGATGATGTTGTGACTGCATGAGGAGGAATGGGCGGGGGGGTGGGGGGTGGGGTAGTATGTGTGAGTAAACTTTGACGCAGCCCGAAGGGATTTCTCCCCGTCCTCTCCTTATATGCAAAGGGGGACGGAGAGGGGGGGTCGCCGATTAAATGAAGCGGCCTTGCTGTGGATGTACTGTGTCTTGCGACACTGCTTCTGACCCAGGGCAGTGGGCAGGGTGCAGGGATGACCCGTCATCCAGGAGGTGCTCAGATGAGAGGAAGGGTGGGAGGGGTGTGGAGTGTATTTAGGGATGAAATGGGTGGGAGTGTTTTTATGCCTTTCCCTTTTTGGCTACCTCCCTTGGAAGGGGGAAAAAGCCTTGGTATATGTATGTATGTATGTATGTATAAGAGAGGGTAGAGTGCCGGAGGACTGGAGGAGTGCCTGTATAGTTCCGCTTTACAAGGGAAAGGGGGACAAGTATGAGTGTAGTAGTTTCAGAGGGATCAGCTTGTTGAGTGTAGTTGAGAAGGCTTATGGGAGGGTCTTGATTGAGAGGATTAGGAGAGGAACAGAGGGAGTAATTGGTGAGGAACAGTGTGGGTTTAGGACAGGTAGGGGTTGTGTAGATCAGATTTTTGTGCCAAGATAGATATGTGAGAAAGCTATAGGAAAAGGTAAGATGTTTTTTGGGCTTTTATGGATCTAGAAAAGGCTTACGACAGGGTAGACAGGAAGGCATTCTGGGAGGTACTGCAGATATATGGAATAGGAGGAAAGCTGTTAAGAGCAGTCAAGAGTTTTTACGAGAGTAGTAGAGCTTGTCTTAGGATTAGAAATGGAGAGAGTGAATGGTTTGAAGTAAAAGTGGGACTTCGTCAGGGATGCGTTATGTCGCCCTGGCTGTTCAATCTTTACATGGATGGGGTAGTGCGAGAGGTGAATGCAAGGGTAGTAGATCAGAGGCTGGAGATGATTAAAGAAAATGGAGAAAAGTGGGAGGTGAGCCAGTTGTTGTTTGCGGACGACACTGCACTTGTAGCAGGATCAGAGGAGGGATTGAGGAAGTTAGATAAAAGGTGTGTGAAAGAAGGAAGCTGTGTGAAAGAAGGAAGCTGTGTGAAAGAAGGAAGCTGTGTGAAAGAAGGAAGCTGTGTGAAAGAAGGAAGCTGAAGATAAATGTGGGCAAAAGTAAGGTGATGAGATGTACAAGGGGAGAGAGTGACAGCAGGCTGGAAGTGAGCATTAAGGGTGAAAGACTGGAGGAAGTGGATAGTTTTAGATACTTGGGTGCGAATGTGGCAGGAAATGGAGGATGTAACCGATAATGGTTGTGTGGCGGAGGACGGCGCTTCTATTTAGGGTGCGGGTGAAGTTATGTAGCCTTTGACTAGCTGCTTGGCGGAGGATGGCGCTTCTATTCAAGGCGTGGGTGCACGGCTGCCGCCATTGTAACCAATAATGGTTGTGTGGCGGAGGACGGCGCTTCTATTCAGGGCGTGGGTGCACCGCTGCCGCCAGTGTAACCGATAATGGTTGTGGTTACATAAGGTGGACTTAATGCGGGCGAATAAACTCCGAACGGGAAGTTTTCTTCTATTTATGAACAATAAATCTGGGGCTAGCAACAACAGATGTATATATGGGCCCTGTGGGCAATATACAATAAGTGCCAGGCCTTGCCTTAGGGCATACCTGGCTGGCAGGCTCATCGACCTGCTCAGCTCTGCTTTGATTGGTGACATAGGTGTCGTTAATAAAGGGGGTTAGTAGGTTGTTGTAAGTAAAAGTGTTAGTTCCTATTCTTAAGCTTTGGAGTTAGTTCTACTTATTAGGGTTAGTCGTGTGGTTGGTGGGTATGGTTAGGTATGTTATATATATATATTAGTTTATGGGTAATATAATAGGGATAGGTATAGTAAAGGGGGTTTAATGGGTTTCTCTGGTGACATTGGGCATCTTTATCTTGTTTGTCTTGAAATCTGCTGCGTTAGATGTATGTTCTGGGAAAGCAAGGTAAGCAAGAGGGGAGTCTCGCTATGTTGCAAGCATGTGGATCACGTGCGTGGTAGGTGATGGTTAGTAATGGTTACAAGGAATGGGGTGGAGGTAGAATGTAGATTGAGAGAAGCGAGTAAATGCCTTGGTGGATTAAAAAGTGTAATGAGGAATAGACATCTGGGAATGGATGCTAAGAGGAGGTTATATGAAGGAGTGATTGTGCCAACAGCACTGTACGGGGCAGAAACATAGAACATGAGAGAGGAAGAGAGAAGGAGTTTGAATGTGTTTGAGATAATATGTCTGAGAAGTATGATAGGTGTTACTAGGCTGGATAGAGTGAGAAATGAGGAGGTGAGGAGAAGAACAGGGGTGGAAAGGTAGCTGGGAGATCGGGTTGATGAAAGAGTATTAGGATGGTTTGGACACATGGAATGAATGAGTGAAGAAAAATTAGTAAAAGAAGTGTGGAAAGCAGAGGTGGAAGGAGTGAATATGAGGGGGCGTCCTAGGATGAGATGGATGGATGGGGTGCAAGGGGCATTACAAAAGAGAGGAATGTCAGTGGACGAAGGACGAGAGAGGACAGAAGATAGGGGTGAATGGAGAAGGGTTGTGTATAGATGAGGCTGTGACGCATGAGGGGGAGTGGGTGGGGGATGAGGGGTGAGTAAGTATGTATGAGAA
>NC_134801.1:34119232-34124232 GCF_046742065.1 Oratosquilla oratoria | reverse complement strand
CACTGTCACTTCCTCCCACCTGACGCCACAACCACCCGCCACACCACACAACATTCCAACAAAATCCAACCCATCAGAGCACCGAGGACTGACCGATACAAGAACAGTGCTATTCCATCCATTGTTCGTACAATAAACTCATTATAAAACTTATACTAGGCATATCACTCATGAAATTACTATATTGCATTATTGTCACCACCCCGTTACAAGCGTATCACTGTAAAACTTAGACTAGGCGTATTACTCATATAATTACTCTATTATATTATTGTCAATGTATCACTGGTATATCAATAAACCTATTATTGTTATTATTATTATTATTATTATTATTATTATTATTATTATTATTATCACTATCATTATTATTATTATTGATTGTGCCAACAGCCTTGTATGGGGCAGAAACATGGAACATAAGAGAGGAAGAGAGAAGGAGTTTGAATGTGTTTGAGATGAGGTGTCTGAGAAGTATGATGGGGGTTACTAGTCTAGATAGAGTGAGAAATGAGGAGGTGAGGAGGAGAACGGGGGTGGAAAGGGAGTTGGGAGATAGGGTTGATGAAAGAGTATTAGGATGGTTTGGACACATGGAAAGAATGAGTGAAGAAAGACTAGTAAAAGAGGTATGGAAGGCAGATGTGGAGGGAGTGAACATGAAGGGACGTCCTAGGATGAGATGGATGGATGGGGTAAAGGGGGCTTTGGGGAAGAGGGGAATGTCTGTTGAGGAAGGACGAGAGAGGACAGAAGACAGGGGTGAATGGAGAATGGTTGTATATGGATGATGTTGTGATGCATGAGGTGGAATGGGCGGTGGGATGGGGGGTGAGGTAGTATGTGTGAGCAAAATTTGACGCAGCCCGAAGGGATTTCTCCCCGTCTTCTTTTATGCATGGGGGGGACGGAGAGGGGGGGTCGCCATTTTAATGAAGCGTCCTTGCTGTGGATGTGTTGTGTCTTGCAACACTGCTTCTGACCCAGGGCAGTGGACTAGGTGCAGGGATGACCCGTCATCCAGGAGGTGCTAAGATAAGAGGGAGGGTGGAGGGGTGTGGAGTGTATTCAGGGATGGAATGGGTGGGAATGATTTTATGCCTTTTCCTTTTTGGCTACCTCCCTTTTAAGGGGGGAAAAGCCTTGGTATATGTATATGTATTATTATTATCATCATCATCATCATCATCATCATCATCATCATCATCATCATCATCATCATCATCATCATCATCATCATCATCATCATCATCATCATCATCATCATCATCATCATCATCATCATCATCATTATTATTATTATTATTATTATTTTACACACACACACACACACACACGCATACACACACACACACACACACATCACACACACACACACACACAAACACACACACACATATATACACACACACACACACACACGCACACACACACACGCACACACACACACACACATACATCACACACACGCACACAAACACACACACAAACACACACACACACACACACACACACACACACACACACACACACGCAAACAAACACAAAGACTAGTGGCGCAGTGGTAGAGTTCCCGGCTGCCACTACGGCTGTCCGGGCTTAAATTCCGCCCAGGGTTGAAATAATTTCAGTATCGCTGCTCTGCGGGTCGTTACTCCAACTCTCGTGGGCTGGGAATTGGGGTGTGTGCGTGCGTGTAAGGTCACAGCATTACCCATAGATCGGTCCTATATGAGCTCTGAGCTGTTTTCCGTGAGGGAAATACCTGTCGATCACAAGTCCAACACGTGACTCAAGACCATGGTGAATCACACACACACATGCACACACACACACACACACACACACACACACACACACACACACACACACACACACACACACACACACACACACACACACACACACGGCTCGGTGGCGGATTGGTAAAGCACTGGCCTCACAAGTCAGAGAACAGGGGTTCGATTCCCCGGCCGGGCGGAGATAAGTTGGGTTTGTCTCCTTTCACGTGTAACCCCTGTTCACCTAGCAGTGAGTAGGTACGGGACGTTAGTCAAGGAGTTGTGACCTTGCTGTCCCGGTGTGTGGTGTGTGAGTGGTCTCAGACCTACCCAGAGATCGGCAAATAATGAGCTCTGAGCTCACTGCCGTAGGGTGGTGTCTGGCTGTCTCGACAGCAGATCCGAGGTGAATACACATACACACACACACACACACACACACACGCACACTCTCTTTCTCTCTCTCTCTATCTCTCTTTCTCTCTCTCCCTCTCTCTCTCTCCTCTTCCGCAAAAGAACAATTAAATCCACTACAGCCAACACTATAACATTCTGTCGGGGGCTGAATACTGCGTTGATCCTGTGAAGAAAACCGGGGATCTACAAAGTGAGATAAAGATATCCATGAAGGTGGCGAAGTGTCTACGCCAATGGGCGCTGAGTAACTGCGGCCGAAGCCATCCCCTTTGTCCTATGAGCTTGGACTAATGGAGCAAGGGAGCAACAGTCACTGCTGGAAACCTGAGAGGATCGCGGGACTGGAACCCACAACTACAGTAAGGGAGCACGAGACCAGCAGACCTCCATTACGTCACCATCGCATAATATCCATGAAGGATATTCACAGTCTATTCCTAGGCTATATTCTTTCATGAATTTGGGGAACCCATTCTAGTGGTTCGAAAATAATGAGGAGAACAAGTTAAGACGTTGATAATCGCCAATGTGCATTAATGCCTTTTTTCTGCAGAACCCTGTGGTAATGTACGTGTCATACGAAAAGGGAGATAAACAGCCTCCCAACTTCAAATACGTCATGGAGGTAAGTTAGTATCATGTACATACATACTTACATATTTTGTATATCTTCCTATCTGTATATATATACATACATATGTATGCTATATATATATGTATATATATATAGATATACACTATATGTATATATATGTACATATATATATATATACACTATATATATATATATTTATATATATATATATGTGTGTGTGTGTGTGTGTGTGTGTGTGTGTGTGTGTGTGTGTGTGTGTGTGTGTGTGTGTGTGTGTCTGTGTGTGTGTGTGCGTGTGTGTGTGTGTGTGCGTGTGTGTGTGTGTGTGTGTGTGTGTGTGTGTGTGTGTGTGTGTGTGTGTGTGTGTGTGTGTGTTTACAAGGATAGTAATTGGTGGAATGATGAAGGGAAGAAGGTAGTAGAACAGAAGATGCAAGCAATCAGGGATTGGTTGCAAAATAGGACAAGGGATACATATGAAAGGTACAAAAAAAAAAAAAGAAGCATAAAGAAGATAAAGAAGGAAAGCAGGAGAGCAGATTTAGAACAAAGGAAGAATATGATATAACATTTTGAAAGTAATGAAAAGGTGTTTTGGAAAGAAGTGAAAAGGAAAAGGGGAAGTGAGTCAGGTAGAGAAGAAAAGTTATAGGAGAGATGCAGATTAAAGGAAGAGGGGGTATTAAGGGGAAGGTGGGCTGAGTATTTAAGAGAGAAGTTGAATGTGGAGGAGGATAGGGAGGCATTTGTGGTAGCAGTAGGAGGCTCCAAGAAAATGACGGTGATGGGAGAGGGAAATGGAGGAGAAGTAAAAAAAGGTGAGGTACAAGTAATTTTGAAAGAAATGAGAGCAAGTAAGTGACATAGTCTGAATGGCTGTCATGCTGAGTGTCTGAAGAATGGAAGTAAAGTAATAGTGGACTGGATAGAGATATTGTTAATGTATGTCTTACGGGTGGTAGAGTGCCAGTGGACTGGAGGAGTGCCTGTATAGTTCCACTTTGAGAAAGATTTAGGAAAAGGTATGGATGTTTTTTGGGTGTTTATGAATTTGAAAAAGCTTATGACAGGGTGATCAGGAAGGCACTGTTGGAGGTATTACAGATATATTGGGTTGGGGGAAGCTGTTAAGGGTAGTCAAGAGTTTTTAGGAGAGTAGTAGAGCCTGTGTTAGAATGTGAAATGGAGAGAGCAAGTTGTTTGAGGTAAAGGTGGGATTGCGTCAGGGATGTGTCATGTCACCATGACTGTTCAATGTGTACGTGTTTGGAGTGGTGCGAGAGGTAAAGATGAAGGTAATAAGCAGGGGACTGGAGATGGCTAAAGAAAATGGAGAAAAGTGGGAGGTGAGCCAGTTGTTGTTTGCTAACGACACTACGCTTATGGAAAGGTCAGAGGGGGGTTAAGGGATTTGGTGACGGAGTTTGGGAAGGTATGTGATAGGAGGAAGTTGAAGGTAAATGTAAGGTGGTGATATGCACAAGGGGGTAGGATGGCAGCGTGTCGGAAGTAAGTCTTTAGGGAGATACGCTGGAAGAAGTGGACAGCTTTAGGTATTTCGGGTCACATGTGGCAGGAAAAGGAGGAGTGGAGGTGGAGATAAATTGTAGGTTGAGGGTAATAAGTAAATGCCTTGGGGGGATTAAAATGTGTCATGAGAAGCAGGTTACTGGAAATGGATGCAAAGAAGAGATTATAGGATGAATGTGCTGATGGCACTCTGTGGAGTGGAGACTTGGAATTTCAGAGAAGTAGAGAAGAAAAATGTAAAGGAGTTTGAGAATAAAAACCTAGATAGAGTGAGAAACGAGGAGGTGAGGAAAGACATAGAAAGAATGTGTTAAGAGGGATTAGTAAAAGAGGTGTGTAAGGCAGAGGTAGAGTGAATTTGAGAGGACGGCCGAGGATATATATATATATATATATATATATATATATATATATATATATATATATATATATATATATATGTCTAAATAAAAATATTCTAAAAAACGCTGTGGAAGTCGGGGACAGGTGGTATTACGGTGACACTTTGTCCTAAAAATATTCTTGAAAAAGCGCTTGGGTAAGTCGGGGTCAGGTGGTATTCTTCTTCTTCTTCTTCTTCTTCGCGTTCCTCTTCTTCTTCTTCGCGTTCTTCTTCTCGTTCTTCTTCGCGTTCTTCTTCTTCTTTTTCTTCGCGTTCTTCTTCTTCTTCTTCTTCG
>NC_134801.1:34104232-34114232 GCF_046742065.1 Oratosquilla oratoria | reverse complement strand
TTCAAATTTCGAGGATCACAAGGACAAGGAAGTAGCTGTGTTGTATTAATATGGAAGGGGAAAGCTCGTGGTGTAGTGGGAAGGTGAAGAAAAAGGAGAAGGGGAGGGATTATTGAGGAAAATGGAAGGAAATGAGAAAGGGGAAGACTGGGTCCAGGAAATAAGACGGCATGTCAACAAAAGACGGCCAGACGATAATGGTGAAGTCGAAGAGATTAGTAAGAATGTAAAACTTAGAAATATAGATAAGAGCAGCGCAATGGAAGGTGAAGATAACTATTTCCATGGATTTAATGAGGGAGGAAATGACAACCTCCCCCGACTAGTAAATCTAGAGGAGAAACTAAAAGAAATTAATAAAAATTGGGAAGTTAGGTTTTACTCAACGAGTTGATAAACTGGAGGAACTAAAGAAGGAGATTCAAAACCTAACTAAAGAATTAAAAAGACAGTTAAGAGAAGTAAACGATGAGAATGAAGAAATGAAGAGGAGTAATAAAGATAATAAAGAATCCATAGCAAAAGAGGTAAGTGGTTGAAAAAAAGTACAAGAGAACAATAAAATGGAATCTAGAAGTATAATGGAACAGCAGATGAAAGAACAAACTAAAGACACACTTATTAAAGGGATGAGGGAGAAGGAGAATATAGTAAGAGACTTAGTGGATAAAAAGAAATGTATGATTATATTAGGGATGGAAGAGAAGTATAATCTAAATAGGACTACAAGAATAAAGGAAGAAAAGGAAAAAGTAAATAAGATATTAGAAGTAGTTCAAAAAGATGAACCAGAAACAGGGAAAGGAATAGAAGAAATATATAGGCTAGGAAAATACAATACAGATAAGACCAGACCAATTAAGGTTAAATTCAGGTCACAAACAACAGCAGAGAATATCTTAGCAAAAACAGGGAAACTAGCAGACAGTGATCAATATAAACAGGTATGGATAAAAAGAGAAATGAATAAAGAGGATGAGAAAAAAAGACTAGAAGCTAAGGAAAAAAAATAGAAAAGAACAGTCAAAAAAAGATAAATTCTATCGGTGAGTAGTGAATATGAAAGTCAGGAAATGGTTCATAGCAGAGAAAAACGGAAGGGAAACAGGAAACACAATGGAAGTAGCAGAAAATTAAAAGTGTCTTACACATACATACATACATACATATACCAAGGCTTTTTCTCCCTTACAAGGGAGGTAGCCAAAAAGGGAAAGGCATAAAAACACTCCCACCCATTTCATCCCTAAATACACTCCACACCCCTCCCACCCTTCCTCTCATCTGAGCACCTCCTGGATGACGGGTCATCCCTGCACCCTGCCCACCGCCCTGGGTCAGAAGCAGTGTCGCAAGACACAGTACATCCACAGCGAGGCCGCTTCATTTAATCGGCGACCCCCCCTCTCCGTCCCCCTTTGCATATAAGGCGAGGACGGGGAGAAATCCCTTCGGGCTGCGTCAAAATTTACTCACACATACTACCCCACCCCCCACTTCCCCGCCCATTCCTCCTCATGCAGTCACAACATCATCCATATACAACCCTTCTCCACTCACCTCTGTCTTCCGTCCTTTCCCTTCCTTCCTCAACAGACATTCCCCTCTTCCCCAAAGCCCCCTTCACCCCATCCATCCACCTCATCCTAGGACGTCCCCTCATGTTCACTCCCTCCACATCTGCCTTCCATACCTCTTTTACTAGTATTTCTTCACTCATTCTTTCCATGTGTCCAAACCATCCTAATATTCTTTCATCAACCCTATCTCCCAAATCCTTTTTCACCCCTGTTCTCCTCCTCACCTCCTCATTTCTCACTCTATCTAGCCTAGTAACCCCCACCATACTTCTCAGACACCTCATCTCAAACACATTCAAACTCCTTCTCTCTTCTTCTCTTATGTTCCACGTTTCTGCCCCATACAGTGCTGTTGGCACAATCACTCCTTCATACAGTCTCCTCTTCGCATCCATTCCCAAATGTCTATTCCTCATTACACTCTTTAAACCACCAAGGCATTTACTCGCTTCTCTCAATCTACATTCTACCTCCACCTTCACTCCACCTTTTCCTGCTACACTTGCACCCAAGTATCTAAAACTATCCACTTCCTCCAGTCGCTCTCCCTTAATGTTCACTTCCAGTCTACTGCCACTTTCACCCCTTGTACATCTCATCACCTTACTTTTACCCACATTTATCTTTAGCTTTCTTCTATCACATACTCTCCCAAACTCTGCCACCAGCTTCCTCAATCCCTCCTCTGACCCTGCCACAAGCGCAGTGTCGTCCGCAAACAACAGCTGGCTCACCTCCCACTTTTCTCCATTTTCTTTAACCATCTCCAATCCCTGACTCACTACCCTAGCATTCACCTCTCGCACCACCCCATCCATGTATAAGTTGAACAGCCAGGGCGACATAACGCATCCTTGACGAAGTCCCACCTTTACTTCAAACCACTCACTCTCTCCATTTCTAATCCTAACACATGCTCTACTACTCTCATAAAAACTCTTGACAGCTCCCAAAAGCTTTCCTCCTATCCCATAAATCTGCATAACCTCCCACAGTGCCTTTCTGTCTACCCTATCATAAGCCTTTTCCAGATCCATGAAAGCCCAAAAAACATCCTTCCCCTTTCCTATAGCTTTCTCACATATCTGTCTTACCACAAAGATCTGATCTACACAACCTCTACCCGTCCTAAATCCACACTGTTCCTCACCAATTACTCCCTCTGTTCCTCTCCTAATCCTCTCAATTAAGATCCTCCCATAAGCCTTCCCTACTACACTCAACAGGCTAATCCCTCTGAAATTACTACATTCACACTTGTCCCCTTTTCCCTTGTAAAGAGGAACTATACAGGCACTACTCCAGTCCTCCGGTACTCTACCCTCTCTCTCACCAACCAGTCCACCATCACTGCACCTCCCTTTTTCAGACATTCTGCATGACATCCATCCAGACCAGGTGCCTTACCTGCTTTCATCATCTTTACAGCTTAATAACAGGCTTGAACGAACTGAATGATTACTTGAAGGAAAAAGAACTGGACATGATGGGAATTGTAGAGACAAAGTTGAAAGGTCCACTACCACCCAACAGTGTAGGACATGGTGCATATAATTATTGGATTAGAAAAAAAGAGGTAAAACAAGGGGTGGAGTTATGTTCCTAACTAAGAAGGATATAAATATGAGGAATGTCACATATGGAAAGAATAGAATAGAGATGATTATAATGGAAATGGAGGACAAGGATAGGAAGAACAGGAAGTTTGTAGTAAATTATGTTCCTCCTAAAACGGCTTTGTGGGAAGAGAAAGGACATAGAAATATATTAGAAGACACAAGGATAACATTAAATAAGATAATGGAAGATGGAGGAAGAATAGTTATAATGGGTGACTTTAATTGTAAAGAAATCTGCTGGGAAGAGATGACAGCGAAGGGTGGAGACGACCTATGGGGAAATGTACTTCTTGATATGATTATAGAACATACAATGACGCAATGGATACAAGAGAATACTAGGTATTGAAATGAAGAAGGACCATCGATACTGGACCTAATAATCACATCAGAACCCGAAATAGTGGACAAGATTGGATATAAGACACCAATAAGTAAAAGTGACCACATATTGGTTGAACTGGAACTAAATGAGGAAAAATACATGAAAAAATGAACAATATAGAAAGGGAAGATTGATGTATAAAAAACAAATTTTGATAAAATATAAGAAGTCTTTCAAAAAGCTGACTGGGAAAGAATACACAAGGAGGAAGCAACAGTAGAAGAGAAATTTATAAAGGAGTGGAAAAGTATGTTATAAGACAAAAGCAAGAAAAAGAATATGTAAAGTGTTGGTACAACATAAGATGTAGGGAGTTAAAAGACAAAAGAGATAAAGCTTGGATCCAATGGAAAAAGGACAAAAAACCTGAAAAATCAAAAATATATACTAGTTATATTATATGTACAAGTGTGCGGAGAAGAAAAGAGAAAATACGAAAAAGATGTCTTAGAAAAATGTAAAGATCAACCAAAACTATTTTGCAGATTTGTAAAAAACAAACTCAAAAACAAACAAGAATTAGAGAAACTACGACAAGGAGGAGTTGAATACACAGAGAAAATGGAAATGGCAGAAATTATGAACAAGCATTTTAAATCGGTGTTTACAAGGGAGAACATACAACCTAGAGATATCGAATGGGAGGAGAAAGTCCCCTCTATGAAAGAGATAGAAGTATCAAGGAATGAAATAATGAAACACTTGAGTAATCTCTTTGTCAGAAAATTGCATCGACCAAATGAAATGGCAAACTGGATTTTGAGAGAATGCAGGAATGAACTAACAGACGAAATACATAGCCTAATAAACAGTTCATTGAAAGAAGGAAAAGTTCCAGAAGATTGGAAAAGAGTAAATATAGTATCAATATATAAATGGGGAAACAAGGAAGACCCTCCTAACTATAGACCGGTCTCTCTTATAAGTACAATAGCTAAATTTTGTGAAAGAACAAGCCGCGAGCTTCTCCCTCCCCGGCTTCGCCGGGGGCTTGGCTGCGCAAACAGCGGCCTACGATCGCAGCTTTCCGCGCTCTAATCCCTCGTTTTCCCCTTCGGCCTCGGGGCGGAACCCCAACACGGGATCCCCAGCACGAAGAAGAACGCGAGGAAGAAGAACGCGAAGAACGCAAAGAAGAACACGAAGTAGAATGCGAAGAAAAATGCGAAGAAGAACGCGAGGAAGAAGAACACGAAGTAGAATGCGAAGAAAAACGCGAAGAAGAACGCGAGGAAGAAGAACGCGAAGAAGAATGCGAAGAAGAACGCGAAGAAGAACGCGAGGAAGAAGACGAAGAAGAAGAAGAAGAAGAAGAAGACGAAGAATACCACCTGACCCCGACTTACCCAAGCGCTTTTTCAAGAATATTTTTAGGACAAAGTGTCACCGTAATACCACCTGTTCCCGACTTCTACAGCGTTTTTTAGAAGAAGAATTTTATTTAGACTTAGATTATCAAAATTTGATGGGTAAAGCATTTGAAAAAAAAAACGTACTAAATCTAAGGCAATTTGTATCTAACCCTAGAACACGGTCGTGGGTAATACTTATGTTAACACGGTCGTGGGGGTAAATTTCACCCCATTTTGGAAAATAAAATAAAAATAGTTGTAATCAAAATTTGATATATCTTAAATAATTGGCACAAAATACAACGTCTACACTTTCAATTTCCCTGATATTTAACTTATTACTATGGCAAAGTGAATCAATTAGGGGCAATTAAAAAAAAAGTACTAAAAATATAAAATTTACTACATGGGTAATCAAAAAATATTATAAAAAATCTAATATTAGAACTGAAGTCTTGAGTGATGACCCCACCACACCCAGGTCACAGGAGCCTCAGGTCTGGGAAACACAGCCTCCTGGTAGCAACACACACTATACGGGAGAACGTCAAAAAAGGGTTTTTTATTAGTGAAAAAAATAAACTAATTGCAACTAAAAAAAAATTCTTTACATTTTCTGATCGTTGTCTATGAACAAAGAATGACCATGTTTCTTTGCAGTAGGCCACTGAAGTTATGTTCTTGGTGAATAAGAAGGCACTTGAACCTGGCCTCCGATTTGCTGTGACCTTCATTTCCCAAGGTGTCTCCTTCTTGTTACTACGCACAGTACCAACGTGGGTCATGACACAGTTGATCAGGAGGTCTGTTGATAGGGCCACTGAGGTAAACCAATTGTCTGTGGTAACATTCCTGTTGGTTTTATGGTAAGGTTTAGTGAGTTCCTTGGTGAAATGATGGCCAAGGTTTGCCATCGTGGGGTCTTGTGCCCTGTTTCCCCAGGTGGGGAATTGCACCCAACATGTACTTGCTGTTGCTGTCATTGATGAGGAACAGCTTCATTCCGTATTTTGCTTGTTTGCTGGGAATATACATACGAAATGGGCAGTTCCCACGGAACCCCAACAGCTGCTCATCAACTGTGTCTCATATGGGACATACATTTTCCCACAGTTCTCAATAAACACGTCCCAGATCTTCCGGATTGATGCAAATTTGTCATTCTGCCGCCTCTCCTCCCTTGTGTTTTTATCATCGAACCGCAGACAGCTGACCAGGAACGATAAGCGATCTTCTGACATGGCTGCTCGGTAGATCGCTGGACCAGTTTTAGGGCTAAACATCTCTCTTGTTTACAGGTGGTTGTCTCTCTGGCAACCACTGAAGATCAGCACCCCCCAACAGTGCTCGCAGCTCTGCTGGTTCTATCAGGGACATCCTTGCCCTGTGATACTCTGACTTGGCTGCCTCTGTTGGAATGATGTGTTTTGTCCACTGCATGACTTCATTTATAATTTCATCATCGAACATCAAGTGCATGGCTTTCTCTGGTGTGTCTGCACTTCTTGCCTCCAGTGCAGGTCCTGGGGTGTAGGGAGGCACAATGTTACGTGCTGCTGTCCTTACTGCTGTTTATGTCTGTGGACGACAGTTCCACCTAAAGCCGGATCTGGTTGTCAAAGTGCTGGTTCCAAATTCGAACCTTCTTGGAACATCATCGTCGGCATCAGCAGCAGCAAGTGTTCGTTTTCCCCTTGCAGCAGCAGGCACAGCAGGGGGGATAGGAGGCAAAGCAGAGATATCAGGAGGCACAGCAGGGGGGATAGGAGGCACAGCAGGAGAAACAGCAGAGATATCAGGAGGCACAGCAGGGTCATCAATGTCATCAGAGTTTGATGGAGAGACAGCACGGGCAGCAGGAGAGACAGCACGGCCAGAACTAGTGGCAGGTTTTCTAGCAGGTAGGCATGGTATGCCTACACGCTTTTGAGGTGTTGATGTTCGACGTCTTTGTCTCTTGCGCGCATTACTCTGTAACTCCATTTCATCGGACTCATCCCTGTCCACATCAGTTGCAAATGATTGCTCATAATCTTTGTCACTATCAGAGTCATGCAAAGTCTCGCTTTCAACATTATCAGTTTCATTTTCACTTTCACTTGGCAACAAAGAACTTACTTCTGACAAACCAGACCTATTCAGTATATCCTCCAGTTGCTCGTCAGTATAAAGCTTCTGAGATTTGTCACTAGCCATAATATTGCAAAGCCTGTAAAGAAGAAAATACATGAGAAAGCACAGAAAAAACGGCTTATCACTATGTGGGGTAGACGCAAGTAATGTATGCTTACACATTATCACGGTTATGGGGTAAACATTACCCAAATATATTAATATTGTAACACGGTTCTGGGATAAATATTACCCACACAAGTTGTACGTTATCACGGCACTGGTGTAAAATTTACCCAACGCACCCCATACGTGGCCTCACAAAGACGCGAGTGCGGACACACTACCTTCCACCGGGAGAGATCACGACCACCTGAAGCTACACTAAGACCCAAGTGACTCCCTCAGCCCACGCGGGCTGTGCCCACGTGAAACAAAGGACATAGGGTAAATTTCACCCACGACGATCATGCGTCACAAACTTAATGTGTTTCTATTCAAGGCTAATAGATGTAATACAAGAAAGAGATGGATGGGCTGATTGTGCATTTCTAGACCTGGAAAAAGCTTTTGATAACGTGCCACATAAGAAGTTGCTAAAGAAATTAGAAACTGCAGGAGGAATACAGGGCAAACTGCTGAAGTGGATGGAAAACTTCTTGAATGAAAGAAAAATAAGAGTGGTGATAAGAGACAAACACTAATTGGGAGGAAGTGATAAGTGGTGTTCCACAAGAACCAGTTCTGGCCCCAATAATTTTTGCTATATATATTAATGATATGGATAAAGGAATTGAAAGTTATATGAGCTTCTTTGCGGATGATGCAGAATTGTTGAAAATAGTGAACACTGAAGAAGATTGTGAGTCGTTATAGAATGATCTCAATAAAGTATGGGAATGGGGTAGGAAGTGGGAGATGGAATTCAATATTAAGAAGTGTAGTATAATGAAATTTGGAAGAAGCAAAAAAAAAGAATAGTGGGATCATATAATTAGGGAGAAGAAGAAATAAAAAAGTATAAAATGAGAAGGACCTAGGAGTCATTATTATGAATAATGTCCCCTGAGAAACATAAAAAAAAATTGGAGAAACTTATAATTTGATAAGAACAATCAAAGTGATATTTACAGACCTGGACGAAGAAATGGTGAAGAAAATACTAGTCATTTTGATAAGACCAAGATTGGAATATGCAGCGACGACGTGGTCACCAAGTACAAAAAAAATGTATAACAAAACTTGAAAGAATACAAAGAGCAATTACAAAATTGGCACCAACACTCTCAAAACTATCATATGAAGAGAGACTAGCAAAATTTGAGCTACAGACATTAGAGCAAAGAAGAGAGAGAGGAGACTTGATAACCATTTATGGAATCATGAAAGGCATAGAAACTATTGATAGAGAGGATCTAATAAAATGGAATAGAAGAAATACAAGAGGACACGGAAAGAAAATCCAGAAAGACAGATATAGAAGATACCTGAAAAAGAATAGCTTTCCCCACATAGTAATAGACATTTGGAACAAGTTAAATAAGAAAGTGGTGTGTGCAATAGCATTATATGAATTTAAAAAGTCTAGATAAAATGAGATATGAAGACGGGACATCACGAGCATAGCTCCCCTTCCCGTAAAATACAACTAGGTAAACACACACACACACGCACACACGCACACACACACACGCACACACACATACACGCACACACACACACATACACACACACACACAAACAAACACACGCAGGCACACACACACACAGTATGAAATCTACACGTAGGAGACATTTGACCACAAAAATAGAGCCGACGGATCGGAGAACACCCACACACAGACAACCCACAGAGGCTCAAAACAAGCACCCCGCAGAGGACAAAATGTCATGCCTTAGGGCTTAGGCAATGCAGTGTTAACCGCGGCTCCTGCGACTGGATCCTCCTCGTGTGTCTGGACACTGGTGGAGGGCACTGGGGGAGGCCGCCAGGAAATAGCTGTCGATCACAAGTCCAACACGTGATCCAAGACCATGATGAATCACACACATTCACCGGCTCTCAAGTGCAGTAGTACCGCACTTGACTGCCAACTTAGCTGTCTGAATTCAAGACCCGTTCCAGGGTTGAAAATCAAAACACTGTAAGCTGGTACTCTAGCTTTGGTGAGCAAGATTTTTTCATTCACCATGGTCTTGGATACATTGAATTTTTATACATGTGTGGTTTTATTACCAATAAATCCAATCCGGCCCAATCCATTCCAACTGGGTGAGAGCTTAGAGCTCATATATGGTCCGATATATGGGTAGTACTGTGACCATACACCCACACACAAACACACACACACACATACACTTTGCATACAAAAGGTATTAATTCTAAAGTAAGTCAAATCTATATCGATAAACTACTATAAACTACTATAAACGGCGCTTGTGGCAGGGTCAGAGGAGGGATTGAGGAAGCTGGTGGCAGAGTTTGGGAGAGTATGTGATAGAAGAAAGCTAAAGATAAATGTGGGTAAAAGTAAGGTGATGAGATGTACAAGGGGTGAAAGTGGCAGTAGACTGGAAGTGAACATTAAGGGAGAGCGACTGGAGGAAGTGGATAGTTTTAGATACTTGGGTGCAAGTGTAGCAGGAAAAGGTGGAGTGAAGGTGGAGGTAGAATGTAGATTGAGAGAAGCGAGTAAATGCCTTGGTGGATTAAAGAGTGTAATGAGGAATAGACATTTGGGAATGGATGCTAAGAGGAGACTGTATGAAGGAGTGATTGTGCCAACAGCACTGTATGGGGCAGAAACGTGGAACATAAGAGAAGAAGAGAGAAGGAGTTTGAATGTGTTTGAGATGAGGTGTCTGAGAAGTATGGTGGGGGTTACTAGGCTGGATAGAGTGAGAAATGAGGAGGTGAGGAGGAGAACAGGGGTGAAAAAGGATTTGGGAGAT
>NC_134801.1:34089232-34094232 GCF_046742065.1 Oratosquilla oratoria | reverse complement strand
AGGCTGCTCCAACATCAGATTCAAGAATGAACTCTAGTGCACCTCCTATGCCTGGCTACACAGCACAATGCAGGGAACCCTTCAGCTCGGTGCCAGACCAGATTATTCTCCCGAAGGAAGATACCCGTGCTGGCAGAAGCAGTGGACCATCACAGATTTGAGGAAGACCCTCTAGATTCTTCTAAGTAAACTAAGGATATGTATATGCTGAAGCATATGCATATGTATATGTATGTGTAAATATAATATATATATATATATATATATATACATATATAAATACATATATATACATATATATACATATATATATACATATATATATACATATATATATATATAATATACACATATACATATATATATATATAATATACACACACATATATATAATATATATATATATATATACATATATATATAGATAGATAGATATAAATTACACACACACACACACGTTTTCCAAGCGAGGTCCAAGCGAAGATTCTTCATTGAAAGGCGAAGATTCTCTTCTTAATATTGTGCCAGATTTTGGCTTCCGGCTAACATTTATTTTAATTGCTATTTTTCATAGTTTCCCTTTTTCGTGAAACTTTGATCTCAATCGTCACAAAACCATCGACTAAAAAGCTATCACACTCTCTAAATTAGGTTATTATTGGAACCCTCTATATTCTTCTTTATACGGCCGTATTGCAGGGTCGGCCGCTCGAGTTATCCTCCTCCATTTGTTACTATTCATTGTGTCCTCCTCTTGCAGTCCTAGTTTCCTCATATCACACCTTGTTACGTCTCTCCATCTCATTCTTTGTCTCCCGACGCTTCTTCTTCTCTTAACTTCGGCCATCATCGCCTTCCTCACTGGTTCGTCATCCTCTCTCCTTTTAACGTGTCCAAAATATCTCAGTCTTGCTTCTCTTGCCTTCTCTTTTATATTACATATTCCACACATTTTTCTTATATCTTCACTTTGTCTCCTCTCCAACAGAGATATGCCAGCTATCCATCTCACCATCCTCATCTCCGTTCTCTCCAAAATGCCTTCCTCTCTCTTCTTTAAGGACCACGTTTCTGCACCATACAGGAGTACTGGTCTTAACACACTTTTGTATACTTTCATTCTCAGCTTCAATGGTATTTTCTTATCTAATGTCATTGCATTCACTTCTTTTCATTTTTCCCATACATCTTTTACTCTTTGTCTAACGGTTTTTTTATGTTCCTTCTTCACCGGCAATTAATGATCCCAGGTATTTCAGCTCTCTTCTCTGTTTCAATCTTCTGCACTCCTCTAATATTATTGATTTTCTCATAGCTTTTTCTGCTGCTTATCATTAACACTGTCTTTTGTGTATTCACTTTCATTCCCTTACTCTCCAGGTTGCCTTTCCATATCGAATATCTCTCCTGTAGTTCCTCCCTCTCTGTTACAGACTACCAAATAATATATCAAAAAGACTACAAAATATATAATACAAATGCCCTCTCTTTCTACCTCTTTCCATTTTTCCCATACTGTTTTAGTGGTGCAAAATTTACTCGTATGGCAACAGCTGAGTGGCTGGAGTTGTTACCATAAGGCGAGTCTCTTTTTTCAGATCAGTTGTATCCCTACTATTTCAGTTTATCATCATAAAAAAAACACAATGAGGATATATAGGTTGCGCTAAATAATGGAGTACGATTGTGATTCAAATATCTATGCAGAATTTATAACAATGAAAAAGCAACATATTTACTTTTTTCAGGAAGAAGACCACCAAATTACGCATCATACATTGCAGGATACAGACGTTTCAAGTTGAAAAATAGAATGAATAGATAAAGAAATAATGTGGTTATACAACCTAGAGGGACAATAGATATCTTACTAGTGCAGATTACATGGTTCGAAAATGTTACTTCATTCCTCTTAAGCCAAAGCAGAAAAAAATCACCATTGCCATGAAAGAGGCCGAATAAAATTAAGTAAACAGTACAAACCATTCATGGAATTTGATATCGGGGCAGGGAAGAAGGAGGAACTTGAATTGGAATCCTGCTGTTGTGCGGATACTGACCAGCTACCAAAAAACCACCTGTACAAGGTAGGCTGATTTATTTTATTCTGTATCATAACCTAACCGAGGCTTACATTTTCCATTTATGATTTACCTGAGAGATCATTATGACGTAATGTCGCCTGTCTTGATGTCGTTTATTCTCAGGAATTGGTGAATTTCCTCAATGTCGTTCGTCCTTATTTCATGCATTTTGTTGCAAAAACAAAATGACAGACCAACCTTTTGTGTTCAAGGAAATTATAATTTCTTTTATTATTTATCTTTATTTACTGGGAAGCATACAAGAAAACTTTTCACACAAGGGGAGAAGTTAAACATTCACGCACTTCGTGAAGTACCACAAGAATTGAACCAAATCAGAAAAAGGTGTACATACGGGTGATAAAGCTGAAGTAACAATGCGTTGATGAATATAAGAAAGACAATTGGTATGCGAAATCTAAAGCATCTGTAGAATACGAAGTGCAGCATGTTCTGTGAGTGAAGACTGTCAGAAATCGCGAGCCTCACAAGCGGCCCAATTCGTAGTTTTGGCTTTCTCTTGTCTATCTGGTTATGCATTTTCTTTTTAAGACCTGGATTCTTCAGAAACCAAGAGTTCTTGAGCCTAAGAAGCCGCATGGAAACTATCCAGACAGTCCGGGCGGGTGCTGAAGTCGCCGAGACTCGAACCATACTTTCTGACTGTCATCACATCTGGGCCTTAGCACGTGTTGGATCCGGTTTTAGCGGCAATCCAAGACTCGTACTTGTGCAAATTCGTGTAAACTCCGGGGATATTGGGCCTGGCGCAGCCAATGCCAAAACTTACAATGCCAATCTGGAGCCAGAATCCAGTGGACCTCTGTATGACAAGGGGACCGCCACTGTCATTCTGAAAAGAAGACACTCTATACAGTCACATCTTCCCAAGATGTCATTCTTCAGAAATGCATTTGGGGTGGGTGGGGTGAATAGGATAGTACCAGGTATCAACCGGCCAACTATCAATCTTGACAATTAATTTTTTTTTTTTTTCAATTTTCAGCTAAAATTATATATATATATTTATGTTTTCTTGTTCATGTATGGACTCTCAAAGTGTGATATGACGTCACAGGAGAGAGTTATGATAGAGGTTCACCAGACTACTGAACATGGTGAGATACTGAATAGATCTTATTAAGGGTGAGGGGGGTGAAGGAAATGAACTCTCGTTTTCTCTCAAGTTTGCGTTGGAGCGAATAAAATCTTGTATCACATATAAAACAAAAGCCTACAAAGAAGTTGGAAGAGGACTCTGACTCTATATGAGAGTGTCTGAGCCTGAGAGATCAAATACCACACCCAAATACATATTACAGGACTTAGAGTTTATCACAGTATGGAAAGGATGGACATAAACGTGTGTCTTATCCTGTAATTAGATAAAAACAAAATCACTCTAGCCAACCGTATATCATTACGTTTGAACCTGGAAAGCTATGTGATACGTGGCCATATTCAAAGGTGTAGACAATAGAAGGGCTTGTTACCTGACATGAGTCCTTGCCGGGTGCATAGGCGCAGATCATGTTGTCTGTCAACGTGGAATATGCGTTTGCGCAATCTTCTGTTGTGCTCAGCTGCAGCTCGGTAGTGAAGGGCTTGGGGTATGATAAGTTGGGGTCGCCTGCAAAGAGAGCATTGGTTAGTCAACTTATAAAACTACTTGACTTTCTCTTTTCACATATTTCCAGGCCTTATTGCTTCGCTTACCCACATGGTCGATTAAAAATTCGTCGAATAGAAAAGGACATTTTGAGTACAGGCTTCACCTGGGTAACATCTGTCCGCAATTTCCGTCGACCAGTCCCCTTTCCCCCACTATTCGACCACTGGGACTTCCAGCCTACTTTCCCATGTGCCCTTTACTCATGTACTGCTGTTCTGATACTGGGATTATCATAAGTTATAACTATAATATCCAAACCAAGGGTTTTCTTTCTCTTAGCCTTTCTTTCGTCACATAACACATGTTTATACGGAGCTGCTGCTTAGCCTCCTGGAGAGGACCACTTCAATGCAGAATAAAATCACTAAAGATGAACTAACTCCCACAAGATTTTAGTATAAGGCCCCGCTTGTGAAACTTTGGAGCCCCTCCAGGGGCCTAAAAACCCCAAGTAACTTACCGCTGCCCTGAAATGACAAGAAAAAAAAATCCCTTTCTGTCAGAACGAGATCAATCGGCAGCCCTGCTTTTCTCGTCACTACTGCCGACGGCACATTTAGTGATTTTGGCCGATAAGCCTTTTGATGTATATGAATTGGTATCACCTTATGTTTTCACCCTTCCCCTCCTGTTAGTCACCATAATCGACCTTTGATATTTGTCGTGGGTGAGCCTTCACGGAGAGTGGCGCCATGCAAAGGCTGAGAAGCGGACGCGATCTTGTGAATTTGAAGATTGTATGAAAAAAAAGAAAAGAAAACTACCTCCGATAACCATGCACCTGCTCTCTTTCTCTCTCTCCCTCTTTACATATCTCGAGCTTTGTCTTTGGCCACACAGAGAAATCCCTCCCATGGCAAGCAAGAACAACACTAGCACGACTGCCTTCAGGCCACCACTCAACTTTAAAGCAACATCAACACAGAATAGGCCTAACCGCGGATGCAAGTCGCCTCAGATGCGATCACCACACAGAAAACACTAAAGATCTCAATCCGTACTGTCCTATTCTAGCTTTACCCAGATAGCAACACAATATTTCTTTCTTGGGCGACTTATGGGCAAATTCGTGGCTGTTGCCGGTTACCCGGGAGTCGTGGACCTCTTGCAAGAGAGACCTGAAACAAGGCATTGGTTGATTTGCTGCCCCAAATTGGATGTAGCCACTGTTTTTTGACTAGTAAATGTGTGAGGGAATTAAAATTTTATTTCGGATTTCGCCTTACAAGTAGGGTGTCGCCCCG
>NC_134801.1:34074232-34086732 GCF_046742065.1 Oratosquilla oratoria | reverse complement strand
TATATATATATATATATATATACAGTATATATATATATATATATATTATATATATATATATATACATATATATATATATATATATATATATATATATATATATATGTATAAATATATGTATGAATATGTATTATATATATATATATATGTATTATATATATATATATGTATTATATATATATATATATATGTATATGTATATACACATATATGTATATACACATGTGTATATATATATATATATATATATATATATATATACACACACATATTATATATATATAATATATATATATATATGTATATACATATATATGTATATACACATATATGTATATACACATGTATATATAAATATATATATATATATATACACATATATACACACACATATATATATTATATATATATATATGTGTGTGTGTGTGTGTGTGTGTGTGTGTGTGTGTGTGTGTGTGTGTGTGTGTGTGTGTGTGTGTGTGTGTGTGTGTGTGTGTGTGTGTGTATACATTACAGGGAAAGTGTAAACAACAACAGCAACATTGGTCAAGTATTCTTGCAGAGCAAGATAACAGGTCTACTAGTCTCAAAATGCACGGAAGCTTGGAAAACACCAAAGAAACAATACTCATGGGGAAAGAATCCACTGTAAATATACACATGAAAGTAAGAATTTTTTGAAGAAAAGAAGAAGAAGAAAACGACCCATATGAAACTGATGAACGTAGTCTGAGGGACAGCAATAGCCGTGCAGACGACCTCCACCAGGCCAAAGTAAGCGAGCAGATCCCCACACTGGCTCTCCTGGTCGGGGCGCAAGAGACCCCCCCCACAACCAAGATGATACTTTATGTCTTGCTCGGTGCAGAAACGTCGTCACTTTGCTCAAGCGTGCTCCCGACGAGACCTTTTCTCGTGCGCCCCAGGGTCCCCCGGTGTCTCCTCCTTGAAGCCCCGAGTGACAGCAGTCGAGTCCAGTGACAGGAACCGTGCCAGCCGAGTGCCAGCTTGAAAGTGGAAGCAGCACCGAAGGACTCTGCTGCGGCACCGACACGGGTCTCTGCGTCGACCAGTGCCAAGGCACTGAGTGAGTGGTTGTTAGCGTTCAGTTCAGCATCGTGCATGCAAACGGGCAGAGTGGAAGTAGGAAAATGAGATCCGCGGAGGAAAAGGGGCCTTTCTTTGATATATAATCCCTTTGTCACAAGAATCCCCACCCCGCTGAATAAAATGGCTCCCCCGAAATACTGAATGATAAATTCGCCCGGCGTCGGTGTAGGTGCCCAAGGTTCCTCGTCCCTCTCCAGGTTGCGAAGTTTGTTCCTGTTGGTGAAAAAGAAATATAAATATCTAACACAGAAGGGTATTAAACAATGTATAGCCAGTGGGAACTAGATATGTATATATATCACTGGCTCAACTGCAAAGAAATCCATCTTCTGTGGTCTTCGGCTCCTCTTGAGAGTGGTAAACCATGGTGATGACCCTTTTTAACCGTATAAACGCTCTTAATCACGTCTACCATGAGTTGGTGACTAAGAACTGACGTCTCCTGTGGTTGCGTGGCATTTTTCTTAATCAAAGAGTCCCCTACGCTGAATAAAATCGTCCTCAATTAGCCAGAACGAAATCCTTCAAAGTGCCAAAGGTCTCCAAAATAGCTCGATGTTTCTCATGCGCGGGGAAGAAAGAGGCTGCACGACCTCCGGATCTGCATCGTGGATCGTCCAGGCTGAGGGACTCAGAGATGGACTGCAATCTTCCTGACGAAGACACAGGTAGGTCGAAGTGGACTGTTGTCTTCCTGACGGAGGCCAGTAGAGAAGTGACACCAGGGAGTTGGTCGTCGCTCTCATATAGTGGCTCGAACAGAACAGGTGTCAGTTACTGATATTAGGCAGGGAAGTAAAGTGTGCGTGTGCTGGTCTCATATCGGGTCGTAGTTCATGCTCACGACTTGCGAAATTCCCCCCAATCATATCACATGTAATCCTTCTATTAGCGTTTATTTTCATTATTCCAATCGTGTCCCCGAATGATAAAATTATTCCGTTACTATCAACAGGTGATGCAAATTCCAAATTTATTCTTAAATTCCCATTTTTCTCTTGCCGTAGTGAATCCTGAATGTCTTCTGATCGAATATTAAAGGGCATAATTGCCCTCCCTTCGGGATGGGCATAGTGAGTTAGCACGTGATCAGTCTCCAGGTCCAGTGATCTTAATGTGGTGTAGAATAAATGAGCATATTTATGTGGAAACTTGATAGAAATTTCATATACCGTGTGCCCGTTAACTGTAATTGACACTTTACTCAAATCACCGTGTTGATAATAATGCACGCCATTTCTTCTGCAATCCCCTGACCAGGCATTCAAATCCATTATCGTGATATATAGCAACTCGGAAATTACCTCACTCCAGGGCAGGTCCATCATAATAGCCGTTTGATTGGCGCCCAAGACGTAAGATTTATAAATGGTTTTATTGTATGCGTTGTTAATTTCACTATTATCGTCTGTTAAACATTCAAGTGCCTGGAACCTTTTAACTCTTTGATCGGTGTTGATGACAAATTCATTTGAAGCAAGCTGTAGAGTCTAGACTCACTCTCAGTCACGGAATCCAGTACAAACTGATCGAGTGATGTTATATCTAAGAATAGCGGTGATATCATATGTACTCCATTATCCTTGCACGATTTCCTTACAAAAAAAAATTCGAGAGTATTGGCATCAGTAAAATACTTGACATATTCTTTAACAATTCCCGAACCCTCATAATCCAAGTAATAGAGTATCTACCGATAGTTTTAATCTGTGATTGGTTTAGTGTAATACATTGCTTTATAGGTTGTAATTGTCGGGCGTTGCAGAAATATCTACTTTTCTATCTAACAGTTGATGTTGGATTGCTGTGGGACGTTTTTAAAAATTGGAAGCGTGTACTACACCAGCTCTGTGTGTACTACTGGAGTCTGTCCGAATATTCCTATGATTCTTTTTTTTAAATACTCTGGCGTTCAGTTTGATATATAGGCTATGGTCATGAACTGTATAGGGTCCTAAAACGGAACCTGCGTGGTGGTGGTGGAGGTGGGGGGGGGGCTTATTGCTACCTTATGTACCTATATTTCAACTCGCTGTATAGCTATTGCATGACAAGATACCTCCCGCGTGGGGGATATTCGCAAACTTGATCCTCATGAGCAGGAGGAATTTCTCGACATGGTTTGGCTCCAACACTCTTGCAATGGCGACACTGGTTTCTGGGTACATTGTGACATAAAGAAGGTTAGAGATGAGGCTGCTATCGCTACGGACGATCTTCCCCTAGTCCTCTCGCACGTGAATATAAGCAGTGAAATGTTATCGTCCTATTCCAAGCAAGTTTTGTCCGCGTAACAACACTGAATTAGTGCATCTCACCTTGGTGAAAGAGAGTATTTTATCTCTCTGAAGCTTTTGCAGTTGCCCATAAAACTTGGAAGGCGCCCAAAATACCTCCACCCAAAATCCAACACCCAAAATACCTCCACCCAGAATACCTCCAAAAATGCCCAAAATGCCTCCATGCATATTATGCTGTTTGTACTGGTTAGAAGGTTGTAATCTTAAATTGTCAAGTTTATTGGAATAATTATAATTTGCGGAATAAAGATTTAGAAGAATTACAGCAATGGTCTGAAAAGTGGCTGATGAAATTTAACACAAGTAAATGCAAGGTAATGCACATAGGTAAAAATAAGAGTAAGTACGATTACAAGTTATTTGGAAATTTGTTAACAAAAGTGAGTAGTGAAAAAGATCTCGGCGTAATTATCAGTAAGGATCTCAAATCATCCATGCAAATGATAAGTGTTATGATAAGGACATTTGGGAATGATATTGTAAACAATATGCAGAGTATAGAATCCTATAGAAAGTATCATTAGAGGACTTTTTCATTCAGGATTATGGTAGTATGGGAGATCAAAGGAATAATCAATTCTATATAAAAAAAAATTAATCAAAGGAATCAGACAAAACAATTGACCAAAGAAAAAAATTCTCTGTAGATTTTTTTTTATCAAAGGAATCAGACAAAACAATACGACTTCAATTCACATGTTCACCCATAGGCAATTGTTTAATAAATTGGATACAATGGTCCTTAAAATCAGAAGTTAAATCAAATAATGTATTTTACCCTATATCAGTACCTGGTCGCCATTTGTAATGGCATTTAGTATACTATTGCCATATAGTAATTGGAGTCAGAGGTATCTTATCATACTTTATTTATTTATTTATATATTTATTCTATTCTATTTTTTTTCTAATCGGCTTAATTACTATATGCCTTTACAGATGGCGACCAGGTACTGATATAGGATTCTATAATCTACGATATCATTCCAAAATGTCCTTATCATATCACTTATCAAATGCATGGAGGTATTATGGGTGGTTGAGGAGGTATTTTGGGTGTGGGATTTTGGCTGGAGGTATTTTGGGCGGAGGTATTATATCATGGATCCATAAAACTTGGATTGGAGGTTGAAACAGTGCACAGTGTTTACAGTTTCAGTCAGTCCAAATATCTCGAACCTTTCAATCGAACTGATATCTCTGAGCGTCACAATACACTGGTGAATGATGCGATCTATGGCCGATGGCTGCTTGATGTTACTAGATACGGTGTTGATCATCATTATGTAAGCAATGTTCTCAGATTCCGACGACTATGTCGTAATGCTATTTTGGAAAGTGCTGTCGCCTTGGGTCATGACGGGGCACTATGCTGAACTTGCAAACCCTTTCTCATAATGGATCAAGCAGTGTATGTTTTGTTTTCATATATTAGAGCCCGCCAAGTATCATGCATATGATTTCCATTATAACGTGCTTAAGGCACTGGATCTATTGAAGCATGAAACAGGAAGCAAACTGATTATGGGGTCATATGTCTCAAACCTAAATCGTATCCACTCTTAACTCGCGATGAGCAAATTAATCGGATCAAAGGACTATCCTATCATCACCATACCAAGCTGACCCATGCAAAGTACAAAAATACACTCAACCAAGCACAAAGGGAGGTTTTCACCCGTCGCTCCATCACAAGTGTGTGTGTGTGTGTGTGTGTGTGTGTGTGTGTGTGTGTGTGTGTGTGTGTGTGTGTGTGTGTGTGTGTGTGTGTGTGTGTGTTGCTGCTGGTGTTGGATGTCAGCCATATGTCTACGTAGAGGGCAGTTGTTCATCTGCGCACTACGGGTCCTCCAGGGGCTTTTATATGTATATATATATATATATATATATATATACATATATATATATATATATATACTGTATATATATATATACATATATATATACATGTATATATACATATATATACATATATATACATTATATATACATATATATACATATATATATACATATATACATATACATATATGCAAAGAAATCACAAAACACACGTGATAAAATATTTTTGCAGAAACCACCGGGAAATTGAAAAAACAGATACCGAACGTTTTCGTCTATTTAGACATTTTCAAAACGTTCGGTATCTGTTTTTTCAATTTCCCGGTGGTTTCTGCAAAAATATACATATATATATACATACATATATATACATACATATATATATATATCCATATATATATACATACATATATATACATACATATATATATATCCATATATATACATATATATACATATACATATACATATATTATATATATATACATATATATGTACATATATATATACATATATTTATATACATATATATAAATATATATATACATATATATATACATATATATATACATATATATATATATATATGTATATATATATATATATATACATATATATATATATACATATGAATATATTTAAGATTATTTAGACAAATGAGAGAGAATGTGGGTGGGGAAGGGCAAACGGAGATGTGTTAGGAATAGAGTTTATTGCCCTAAGGACTACAGCATTACAGACGGATCACAATTCTTATATTCGTAGTGAGAGGGAACCCGCCAAGGTATGAGCGTCATGTTTTCCCTTTGGCTAACGATTTAATTATTAGGACACTTGCTGCTTTCGAGAGGCATTTAAATCCATCTCTGTCGTTGTTGTTCTTGCTGGTGGCGATATGTGTAGCTTCCACAGTTTTTCTCATTTTCTTCTCAAATCCCTCGTGTAGAATTTCTGTGTTGTTCCAATCAGGTAGATGTCCACATTTGTCCAGGTGATGAACCAGGGAGTTAGATGTTCTATGAGCCCTGAGATCGTTTTTGTGCTCACTCAAGCTTTATTGAACCCTCGACCTGACTCACCGAAGTAAGATGATGGACAACCGTTGCATGGAATACGGTAAACGACACTGAGATTATTACGAATATTATTATGTTTCTTAAATATTTTTCCTATTTTATTGGAAGATATTTTTGCTATATTTATTCCACCTTTTAACAAATAATCATCAATAGCTATGGTGTTTATAGAATTAGGGACAGAAATAAAATGAGACTTATCCTTTCCCGGGGTCCGGACGTTTGAGCCATCGTAGATCTTCTTGGCTTTCCTCATTGTCCTGGTGATCAAACCTCCGGGGTATTTCAGCTTCCTAAAGGTATTTTTGATGTAAGTAAGTTCATCCTCTAGGAGTTCTTCACTGCAGATACGAAAAGCTCTGAGAAAGAAACCTATTAGAACACCCGTTTTAACACGTCTGCTGTGTGCTGAAAAATAATGGACACCAAAATATAACACCAAAAGTACAATTTTTTACGTGTCGACGAAATGTCCCATTCGACGAAACGTCGTGTCGACGAATTGTCCCATTCGACCAATTGTCTTTCGACCAATTGTCGTGCACCCCTTATTTTATCTTTATTTATTTATTAACCATTTTATTTATTTATTATTTTTTCATCTAACTTCGTAATGGACCGATAGTGTGTATGCCTCGCGGTATGCCATTATAACTCAACATTGTTACATAGTCGCTGAACTGAGACCGAAAGTCACCTTATCCCTTTGCTCCTGCACAGGTGTGCCACCAAGCGCTGTAGTCAACGCCATTTGTGTGCAGCTGTACATGAGTGAACATCTCGCCCGATACAAGAGTTACATTGCAAATGTCGTGTGTGTGCGCGCGCGCGTGTGTGCGAGTATGAAACACATGGGTGTATGAAACACATACGCGCACGCACACACACACACACGCACACACGCACACACACACACACCAAGGCAATTTGGATTTAGGCAAGAACGATCATGCGTCACAAACTTAATGTGTTTCTATTCAAAGAAAGAGATGGATGGGCTGAGTGTGTATTTCTAGACCTGAAAAAAGCTTTTGATAAGGTGCCACATAAGAAGTTGCAAAAGAAATTAGAAACTGCAGGAGGAATACAGGACAAACTGCTGAAGTGGATGGAAGACTTCTTGCATGAAAGAAAAATGAGAGTGGTGATAAGAGACAAACACTAATTGAGATGAAGTGATAAGTGGAGTTCCACAAGGAACAGTTTTGGCCCCAATAATGTTTGCTATATATATTAATTTTATGGATAATGGAATTGAAAGTTATATGAGCTTCTTTGCTGATGATGCAGAATTGTTGAAAAAAGTGAACACTGAAGAAGATTGGGAGTCGCTACAGGGTGATCTCAATAAAGTATGGGAATGGGGTAGGAAGTGGGAGATGGAATTCAATATTAAGAAGTGTAGTATAATGGAATTCAGAAGAAGCAAAAAAGAATAGTGGGATCATATAAATTGGGAAAAGAAGAAATTAAAAATGTAGAAAATGAGAAGGACCTGGGAGTCATTATTATGAATATGTCCCCTGAGAAACACATAAATACAATTTTTTGAGAACTTATAATTTGATAAGTACAATCAAAGTGCCATTTACATACCAGGACGAAGAAATGGTGAAGAAAATACAAGTCACTTTGAGAAGACCAAGATTGGAGTACGCAGCGACGACGTGGTCACCAGGTACAAAAAAAATTATAACAAAACTTGAAAGAATACAAAGAGCAATTACGAAATTGGCACTAACACTCTCAGAACTATCATATGAAAAGAGACTAGCATAATTTGAGCTACAGACATTTGAGCAAAGGAGAGAGATAGGAGACTTGATAACTATTTATAGAATCATGAAAGGCATGGAAACTATTGATAGAGAGGATCTAATAAAATGGGATAGTAGAAATACAAGAGGACACGGAAAGAAAATCAAAACAGTTATAGAAGAGACCTGAAAAAGAACAGCTTTCCCCAGAGAGTAATAGACGTTTGGAACATGTTAGATGAAAATGTGGTGTGTGCAAATACAATATACGAATGTAAAAACAGTCTAGATAAAGCGAGGTATGAAGACGGGACACCACGAGCATAGCTCCCCTTCCTGTAAAATACAACTAGGTAAATACACACACACACACGATCTCAGAGCTCATCATATACGAGCTCTGAGCTCTCTTAAGGGAAATAACTGTCGATTACGAGTCTAACACGTGATCCAAAGACCATGGTAAATCACACACACACACACACACACACACACACTCATACACACACACACACATACACACAACCAATACAGGAATTCATATCTAAATAAGATAATTGGACATCAAGGATCTAGGTTACGTCGGAACTGTACATGAATTTGGGGCTAGGTAGGACAAATTGGAGAGCAGGAGACGGGATCCAACGAGCGTTGCTCTTTTCCTGTATACTATAATTAGGTAAAACATACGCACACACACGCGCGCGCACACACACACACAGCGTGCTAAAGCTTTTTACACTGACATAAACCTTTTTTAGACAACTCCGGAACAAAGTCATAAGGGAAATCAAAAGAGCTAAAAAGATCTACTACCCCAACAAGATCAAACACTTACAGCAGAACAGCAGCATGTGGTTTAGCAGGGTCAAAAGCTTTAATGGTATGAGGCAGACATCTGACATCCCCCTCCTATCACAATTCCCACCACCCCTTGCGGTTGAGCAAGTAAATGACCATTTCGCCTTCATCTGTCAAACGCTGCCCGGCATTAACCTCTCTCTCCTCCCTGCCTTCCTCTCCTCCACTTCTCCCCCCACAGTACATGTTTTTTTCAAGTTTTCAAGAAGCTCGCTAGTATCAAATCAAAACGGGCATATACACCCGTAGACTTACCCATCAAACTTTATCGTGAATTTGCTCGCGAACTTGCCATCCCGACCTGTTCAATAATCGATGCCTCATTTAAGCAGAGCAAATGTCTCATGAATTGGAAGACAGGCTTCATTACTCCCATCCCCAAATCTTCCAATCCACAATCCTTTAGTGATATCAGACCCATTATTATCACTCCCATTCCTAGTCTTATTTGTGAGAATTTTGTCTTCGAGTGAGCATACTCCAAAGTCAGCAAATGCAGTGATGCCCAGCAGTTTGGTAACGAGAAAACACCCTCCACCACTCACTATCTTATTAGCTTCCTTGACTTTATCTATAAAAATCTCGAGCAGCGCAAGATTTCACTTGCAGTGGTGTTCATTGACTTCAAGAAAGCCTTCGATCTTGTTGATCATACCACTATCATCACCAAAGCCATCCACCTTGGCCTTCCTACCCCCTTGGAGGCTTGGCTATCTGACTTCCTGACGGACCGATGTCAATCTGTCAGATATCAGGGACACGTCTCTGCAGTCCAGCACCTGTCCTGTGGGGTACCGCAGGGAACAAGAATGGGGCCACTGTGTTTCCTGATACTCATCAACGATGCCCTGGGAGATACACCACACAGATGGAACTATGTTGATGACTGCACGGTGCGGATCCCTGTGTCCAATACTGACATGGACTATAACCCACTACAAGACACGCTGGATAGGCTACACACATGGACAGTGCACAACAGAATCACCATTAACCATAAGAAAACTGTAGTAATGCATCTCCACACCTCCAATGACGTTATCCCCCTCCCCTGCTGACAATTGACGGCCAATCCCCTACAGGTGGTCCAGTCAACTAAGCTGCTGGGGATAACCATCGACAATAAGTTGACTTGGAAGGAGAACACCGCTAACACCGTCAGGGCACCCTCCTACAAGCTATATAGCTGCGTCGCCTGAGATCATTAGGGGCACAAGCTGAAGATCTCAAAACCATCTACACTTCCTTCATTTTGCCCAGGTTTATGTATGCGCCACCTTCTCCAGCAACAGCTGAAGAAAATGCAGAAAAGAGCCTGTCGCACAATCCTTGGCAATAAATACACCACCTATCGGCACGCTCTCACCACACTTGGACTTCCAACCCTTGCTGACCGTTATCTTCAGAGTCTGAAGTCGTTTGCGGTCACCCTATTGAAACATCCTCGGCACCGGAATCTGCTACTCCCACCAGCATCCCTACCACGGCGACAGGTGCGTCACCACAATACCATCAAGCCGATCAGAGCACTTACCGACCAGTATAAGAAGAGCCTCATACCGACATTTGTGGACTTTATCAACAAGAAATAACAATATTGTACAACACAGCTATTTCTTACCTCACTGTTTTCTTTTGCTTTTAATGCATGTAACAACATCATTTCACTGTCATAGTTTTATAATTTTATAATTCTGTAGGCTGTATATTTTCAGCAATAATTCTGCTATACCCAATAAACTGTATATTATTATTATTACTACTATTACACACACACACACACACACACACACACACACACACACACACACACAAGAAATAACACACACACAACACAAGAAATAACAATATTGTACAACACAGCTATTTCTTAGCTCACTGTTTTCTTTTGCTTTTAATGCATGTAACATCATTTCACTGTCATAGTTTTATCATTTTATAATTCTGTAGGCTGTATATTTTCAGCAATAATTCTGCTATACCCAATAAACTGTATATTATTATTATTATTACTATTACACACACACACACACACTTCAGCGAATGGACGGCTTGGATGACGTTCTGAAGAAAACTGAAGTCTGTGGATCCCAACGCAAAGAGAAGTGCCTAGTGTTTTTGCAGGGTGGGGGGGAAATTGCTCGTGGAGTAGTGGGAAAGTAGGGAAAGAGGAAAAGGGGAGGGATTACTGAGGGAAATGGAAGGAAATGAGGAGGGAGTAGACTTGGCCCAGCCAGACAAGCGGAAGGTAAACAAACGACTGAGTGAGGATGACATGTCTAATAAAAATGTAAAGATTAGAAGTATAGAGAGGAGCAATACAGAAGAAAGTGACGAGAATATGTTCCAGGGATTTAAAGAGGGTGGGGGGGACACAACCCCCCCCCCCCGACTGATAAGACTAGAGGAGAGAGTTGATAAGGTGATCGAGGACTTGGAGCGTAAGTTAGGTAACGTAGACTCCATTTTCCAGAGAATTGAAAGGTTGGAACAACTAGAGAAGGCTAACAGAAACTTAACTGAAGAAATAGAGGACCTAAAAAGACAGTTAGGAAATGTAAAGGAGGAGAATGAGAAATTGAAGAAGAATAGTAATGAAAACAGAGAGAAAATAGCTACAGAAGCTAATAATTGGAGAATAACTCAAGAAGGGAATAAGGTTTCATTCACTGACATAGTCAAACAGCAATTGAAAGAACATAATGAAGACTCAGTTATTAAAGTGATGAGACAGAAGGAGAATATAGTAAGAGAATTAGCTGACAAAAAGAAATGTATAATTATATTAGGAATGGAAGAGAAACATAACCCAGATAGAACCGCAAGAATCAAGGAGGAAAATGAAAGAGTAAGCAGTTTATTAAAATTAGTCCAGGAAGATGAACCAGAAATTATAAAGGAAATTGAGGAAAAATTCAGACTCGGAAAATATAGTACAGATAAGACCAGACCAATTAAGATTAAATTCAGGTCACAAACAACGGCAGAGAAAATTCTATCCAAGACAGGGAAACTAGCAACAAATGAGCAATATAAAAAGGTATGGATAAAAAGAGAAATGAATAAGGAGGAAAGAGAGGCAGAAAAGCAGAAAAGAATTGAAGCTAAGGCAAAAAACGAGGAAAGAACGGAGTCAGAGAAAGAGAGATTCTATTGGAGAGTAGTGAACATGAAAATAAAGCAGTTCGACATACTAAAGAAAAATATAAGGGAAACAGAGAATACAATGGAAGTGGCAGAAAACTAAGAGTGTCTTACACAAATATAGATGGATTGATAACAGGATTGAATGAACTGAATGATTATTTGAAAGAAAAAGAACCGGACATAATGGGAATTGTAGAAACAAAATTAAAAGGCCCACTACCACCCAACAGTGTAGGACATGATACATACAATTATTGGATTAGAAACAGAGAGAAAAAACAAGGGGGTGGAGTTATGTTCCTGACTAAGAAGGATATAAACGTGAAAGGTGTCATATATGGAAAGAATACAGTAGAGATGATTATGATAGAAGTGGAAGACCGAGATAAGAAGAGCAGAAAATTTGT
>NC_134801.1:33826732-34069232 GCF_046742065.1 Oratosquilla oratoria | reverse complement strand
CGACTGTTAAAGATTTGTTAAGTGCTTGAAACCTTTAGCTGTTTGATCGGTGTTGATGACAAATTCATTTGAAGCAAGCTGTAGACGCACTCTCAGAGACACGGAATCCGGGACAAACTGGTCGAGTGATGTGTTATATCTAAAAATAGCGGTGATATCAGATGTACTCCATTATCATTGCACAATTTCGTTACATTTTTTTTCGCGAGCAGCCTCAGGTGTGGTTAGACCCGGACACACACTCTCTCTCTCTCTCTCACACACACACACACACACACACACACACACACACACACACACACACACACACACACACACACACACACACTTGTGATGGAGCGACGGGTGAAAACCTCCCATTGTGCTCGGTTGAGTGTATTTTTGTACTTTGCATGGGTCTGCTTGGTATGGTGATGATAGGGGGAGTCCTTTGATTCGATTAATTTGCTCATCGCGAGTTAAGAATGGATATGATTTAGGTTTGAGACATAGGACCTCATTAACCAGTTTGCTTCCTGTTTCGTGCTTCAATAGATCCAGTTCCCCTTTGCGCGAATTGTTATAAAGAGGACAGTCAGAAGAATATTTGGAGAAATCGATGTAATCTTTGAGAGGGGCATTTTGAAACTCGTGGTGAATATCATTACATTCCTAGGATAGGATGTAGCTATCCGTGTCCGGATAGACCAAACTACATTTCTGACCGTAAAGTGCCTTAAGCACGTTATAATGGAAATCATATACATGATACTTGGCGGACCCTAATGTGTGAAACCCAACATGCACTGCTTGATCCATTATGAGAAAGGGTTTGCAAGTTCAGCATAGTGCCCTGTCATGACCCAAGGCGACAGCACTTTCCAAAATAGGATCACGACATAGTCGTCGGAATCTGAGAACATTGCTTACATAATGATGATCAACACCGTAATATCAAGCAGCTATCGGCCCTAGATCGCATTATTCACCAGTGTTTCGTGACGCTCGGAGATATCAATCCGATTGAAAGGTTCGAGATATTTGGACTGACTGAAACTGTAAACACTGTGCACTGTTTCAACCTCCAATCCAAGTTTCATGATCAACTGCAAAAGCTTCAGAGAGATAAAATACTCTCTTTCACCAAGGTGAAATGCACTAATTCAGTGTTGTTACGCGGACTTGGAATAGGACGATAACATTTCGCTGCTTATATTCATGTGCGAGAGGACTAGGGGAAGATCGTCCGTAGCGATAGCAGCCTTATCTCTAACCTTCTTTATGTTACAATGTACCCAGAAACCAGTGTCGCCATTGCAAGAGTGTTGGAGCAAAGCCTTGTCAAGAAATTCCTCCTGCTCATGAGGTTCAAGTTTGCGAATATCCCCCACGCAGGAGATATCCTGTCATGCAATAGCTATACAGCGAGTTGAAATATAGGTACATAAGGTAGCGATAAGCCCCACCCCCCTTCCACCTCCACCACCACCACGCAGGTTCCGTTTTAGGACCCTGTACAGTTCATGACCATAGCCTATATATCAAACTGAACGCCAGAGTATTTCAAAAAAGAATCATAGGAATATTTGGACAGACTCCAGTAGTACACGCAGTCTAATCCACTGAGCTGGTGTTAGAGAAGTAGATATTTCTGCAACGCCCGGCAATTACAATCTATCAAGCAAAGTATTACACTAAAACAATCACAGATTAAAACTATCAGTACAGACTCTATTACTTGGATTATGAGGGTTCGGGAATTGTTAAAGAATATAATGTCAAGTATTTTACTGATGCCAATACTATCGAATAAAAAATTGTAAGGTAATCGTGCAAGGATAATGAAGTACATCTGATATCACCGCTATTCTTGGATATAACATCACTCGACCAGTTTGTACTGGATTCCGTGTCTCTTCAGCTTGCTTCAAATGAATTTGTCATCAACACCGATCAAACAGCTAAAGGTTCCAGGCACTTAACCAATGTTTAACAGTCGATAATAGTGAAATTAACGTATACAATAAAACCATTTATAAATCTTACGTCTTGGGTGCCAATCAAACGGCTATTATGATGGACCTGCCCTGGAGTGAGGTAATTTCCGAGTTGCTATATAGCACGATAATGGATTTAAATGCCTGGTCAGGGGATTACAAAAGGAATGGCGTGCATTATTATCAACACGGTGATTTGAGTAAAGTGTCAATTACAGTTAACGGGCACACGGTATATGAAATTTCTAACAATTTTCCACATAAATATGCTCATTTATACTACACCACGTTAAGATCACTGGACCTGGAGACTGATCACGTGCAATTATGGCCTTTAATTTACAATCAGAAAACATTCAGGATTCACTACCGGAGGAGAAAAAAATGGGATTTAAAAGAATAAATTTGGAATTTGCATCACCTGTTGATAGGGACAGAATAATGTTATTATTCGGGGACACGATTGGAATAATGACAATAAACGCTAATAGAAGGGTTACATTGTGTGAGGGGGTAGCCATTCGCAAGTCGTGAGCATGAACGCATTGGAACTAATAAACGCTGCCTCTCTGATACCATTGTATGAACAAAAAATGCGTTTTAGAGTGATATATTTCGCGGACGAGTTGATTAAGATTTCTAATGCCATTCAGATGGAACTCCACCCACAAATAATTATCGTAAACAATCTCTCCAGTTACATGCACAATGTGATGGGACACTGGGTTTTAATTTACATTGAACTGGACAGTTACGGGAATCAAAGTACTTTCTATGGCCGGAATTTCATTCAATTTACAAAAAGTCTAAATTCGGCCAAGACTTGTTATCTACCACATCGCCTGCCAACGAAGAAATCTCTAATTTGTTGGTTTTATTCACTTTATTTTATAAGGGAGGTAATGCTACGAGATGTTAAACAAACAATGGATTCAGTATTTTACTGTTTCAAAAAGAAATATTATCGATAGGTCTACAATAATTATCGGTAGGTCTACAATAATTCTAATTTACCGTCTTGTACAAAGATGCTGTGCGCATTTACAGAATATGTTACTGATGGAGACACCTCGTCTTGCTATCTTAATTACTGCGCAGGTGTTGAGAGAAAAGATAACCGTAGGGGACCTGTCCCGGCGCAAGGGGGAGGAGGAGGCGCATCCAGATCCATACAAGGGTCTGGTTTCGCGTGAACCATGTACATTGTATTCTAGACCTTCGAGTGAGAAGTATTGAGATTCATCGAAGGAAGCACACACACACATACACATACACATACACCGTTGTATGTGTGCGGCTTGGGCACCACGTTCCAAACAGTCGCACTCGCCTCCCCCGACCAGCAGATGCAGGGACGATGCAACTGTTCCCGCACCTGCCTCACAAGTGGTTTCACACACGCGCGCGCGCGCACACACACACACACACACACACACACACACACACACAGATGATGCGAAACTACTAAAGAGAGTAAGTACAGAGGAAGATTGTAAATTACTACAAAAAGACCTGGACGAAGTCTGGGAACGGAGTCAAAAGTGTGAAGTGAATTTCAGTATGAAGAAATGTAGTAGAATGGAATTTGGAAAAATCAAAAATAGAATATCAGGACAATATAAATTTGGTACAAAGGAAGTTAAAAAGTCATCTCGATAAACACATCAACAGAATAATCTGAGAAACTTTCAATTTACTAAGCTCAATGAAAGTGGCCTTTGATTACCTGGATGAAGAAATGGTAAAGAAAATATTAGTTATAAGAACAAGATTGGAGCACGCTGCAACATTATGGGCTCCCATTTTTTTTTTTTTTTTTTTATAATTTTATTACACTCCAAGAGCGGCAAGCCTAGTACATGGGTAATTAACTATTTACATGAGAATCGTGACTCACAGGACACGCTGTTCGACTGAGGCGGCAATTTGTAGACAAGTACAAATTTCCAGAGGTTGGGACACAGTGGTGGAGGACATGGTGATACAATCAGGGACAACAACAGCATGTATAAAACAGCAGTGTTGATAATATCACAGTCAACAGTATATACAAAACAAATGTATGAACAATATTACAGTTATGATATAAGGGACAGTGACATTGAAACAGTCGTGAACAAGATCATATATCAGAATTATTACGTCGTTAACAACGATTGTTAGCACCCACCAAAGAGTGTGGGTGACGTAAGGGGTTTCTAAATGGTCGTCGGCAAGCAAGTATTTACATACATCAATGACAGACCCTCTATGGGAAATTAAATATGTTACTGCAGGGCATTCAAGGCAACAGTATATACAAAACAAATGTATGAACAATATTACAGTTATGATGTAAGGGACAGTGACATTGAAACAGTCGTGAACAAGATCATATATCAGAATTATTACGTCGTTAAACCATTTAGAAACCCCTTACGTCACCCACACTCTTTGGTGGGCGCTAACAATCGTTGTTAACGACGTAATAATTCTGATATATGATCTTGTTCACGACTGTTTCAATGTCACTGTCCCATATATCATAACTGTAATATTGTTCATACATTTGTATCACCTGTTGAAGGTGAAGAGAAGAGAGGCAACGAGCAGACCTTCGGAAGGAGTTGCAAGAACAGAAACAGTGAGCTGTGGGGACACGGGAGAAGGCCGGATAGATATGAAAGCAAATATGTTGAAGCGTCTAAAAACACTAGTGCTAATGAAGAATCGACAAATTGGGTTAAAAATGTTAAAAGTGTTATTTTGTAATGTTGATGTGTTTTCCTATGATAAGATAAACGAACTAAGGACTATTTTAAGTGGAGAGCTAGTACCTCCCCAAGTAATTGCAGTACAAGAAGTTAAGCCAAAGAATTTTAGGTTTGAAAGAGACATAGTAGAGTATGCTATAGAAGAGTATGAAATATTTGGCAAAGGCGGAGGTTGGTAGGGGAATGTTGCTATACATAGAAAAAGGTGTTCAGTATGACATTGTGGAATTCAAGGAGGAAGCTACTGAATATATTGCAGCAAAAATTAAAGGAAAAACGGGTGTAGGGGATGTGTTAATTGTGTCTATATATCGAAGTCCGAATAGTGAGGCAGAAAACAATGGGAAAATGATGTCACTGATGCAAGAAATAGCAGACTACAACATCAAACATAAAGTAATAGTGGGAGATCTTAATTTACCTAATATAGAGTGGAAGAACATGACCTGCAAAACTGGTGATGATGACCTAAGTCTAAGGTTTATTGAGAAAATGCGAGATTGCTACTTTATACAACATGTCGCCGGAATTACTAGATTCAGAGGTTCAGATGCAGGCAACATACTTGACTTGATTATTACTGATGACAACATGATCGTGGAGGATATTGAGATAAGAAATCCACTTGGTAGGAGTGATCATGGATGTGTAATTTTCAGATGCAACATGGAACCACAGGTAAAAAATTGTAAGGGACTTGTGTATCTTTTTGAAAAGGCGGATTATTGTAAGCTAAACGGAATATTGAATATTAATTGGGATGAGTATTTGGATACCGATGATATCGAGGACATGTGGTGCAGATTTAAAAGTAAACTACAAGAGTCAATAGACAAATGTATTCCAAGGAGAAAACTTAAAAGCAATGGGGAATTAAGGAAGAGAACAAATAATAATTTGCCAATGAATAGAAAGCTGTGGGCAAAGATTAAAAAAAAAAAAAAGATTTTGGATGCGATTGAAAAAAAAAATGAAGGAAGGTAGAGAAATTAATCAGGGCGAGTATGACAAATTATATGAGGAATACAGACGGATTAATAATCAGGTAAGAGCTGAAACTAGGTCTTCTGTTAAGAACGTGGAGAAGACTATTGCGCAAAACGTCAAGTCTAACCCAAAGATATTTTGGAAGTATGTCCAGTCTAAAACAAAAGCTTCAGTCAGTATATGTAATCTGTATAAAGATTTGAATAAAACTTCTAAAACTAAAGATGACAATGAAAAGGCAACAGTACTTGCAGACTTTTTTAGCTCAGTGTTTACCAAGGAACCAGAAGGGTTAATACCAGAGGTGGAGGTCAAGGATATTCCAATGCTATCACAGATTGAATTCTCTAGCGAGGATATTATCAGTGTTATAAACTACAAAGGAATAAATCCCCTGGGCCGGAACGGCTTCATCCTTGAATTCTGAAAGAGACGAAAGATGTAATTGCATATCCGCTTTGTAAGATCTTTAATCTATCACTTTTGAGCGAAAGACTACCCATAGATTGGAAACTAGCGAACATCTCGGCAATATACAAAAAAGGTGACAGAAGCGACCAGGTAATTATAGACCAGTTAGCTTAACATGTGTCATATGCAAGTTATTGGAATCAATAATTAGGAAAAGGATTCTGGAACATCTCAAGGGCAATAAGCTGATTAGTAACAAACAGTATGGATTTGTGGAGGGGCGTTCGACGGTACTACAAATGATCACGGTCTTGGACAGATGGACTCAGATTTTAGATGAAGGAGGAGCTGTCGATGTTGCATACTGCGATTTCATGAAGGCCTTCGACACTGTCCCCCACAGAAGGCTAGTTGAGAAGATCAAGAGTTATAACATCAGAGGAAACATTTTGTCATGGATAGCAGACTTTCTCAATGATAGAAAACAAAGAGTGATTGTCAATGGAGTTGAGTCGGAATGGAAGGACGTGGTCAGCGGTGTACCTCAGGGATCTGTGTTGGGTCCGCTACTGTTTGTTTTATATATTAATGACTTGCCAGATTCTGTAATCGACAGCGAATTATTCTTGTATGCAGACGACACTAAAGTATTCAGGAGGATTCATGAAAGCCAGGACTGTGAGAAATTGCAAGAAGATCTCGTGAGGATGAGAAGCTGGTCAGAGAAGTGGCTGATGAGATTTGTAGCCAAGCCCTTCCTTACTTAATTATTGTATATATTTATTGTATATGTATCTCCTTTAATGTATATGTCATACTTCTTTATTATACATGAGTACTTAATATCAACATATATCTATTGTAAATGTATTGTATAAGTAAGCCTATGTAGTCATTACATTATATAAGTGCCCTATACATAATTATATAACCGAATATATATACGTCATTAGGCGTACGCTAAACGCGTATGCGTCTATGCCAATTGTACACGTAGAATTAAGGAACTAAATATATGTTACCCTTAACCATTTTGCATGCATATTCATCATTATATGTAATTGTTCTCTTGTTGCTGTATATTTCTATGTATATACCTAGATATGTTAGTATGTATTGTTTTGCCCAATCTTTTTCCCGCCTAGCAACAATGTAACAGAAAGTAGGCCACGGGCGCGTCTTAATGCCCAGCTAGGCCCCCCAAGCATTCGCTTGTGACAGATCACTTCCTGTCTTACTTGTGTGTAGATCTCCGCAATAAACTTCTACCAAAATACTGCGTGTTTGGCACTTACCACAGTGGTGACCCTGGAGTGACAGTGCCCAAGTGACCCTAATACCCAGTGCTCCATACCTAAGTGATTTAGGGTCATACACATTACGTGGTTAAGTGCCTATGCGTATTCATAAACTGTGACTCGGCACGCGCATGGAACTACGCATTTACGAACTTCAAAGTGCGCAAGAAATAATCGGAGTGTGCGGCATTGTTCAGTCCTGATCTACACGCAACACGTATACGATACGCAACACGTATACTGGGAAACATCCGACAACAACATGAATTCCCCTTCTCCGCCTACAACCACTGTAGCCACTTCAACGACGACAGCAGCAGCAGGAAGCACTTCTTCCTCTACGCATTCCACGACTTCCGCCGCCGTCGCTGTTCGACCTCCACCATTCGACGAAGCATCGCCTGCAAGATGGTTTTCGTTGCTAGAGGCGCAATTTGCACTAGCTAACATAACCGTCCCCCAAACTAAGTTCAACCATGCACTTGCGAACTTAACCATCCCTGTGCTCAACCAGCTCGACGACGATGTCGTTACTTCCGGTGACTACGACCGCTTGAAGAAGGCGTTAATCGACGTCCTTACCAGGTCTCCGCCGGAACTCTTCGATGCCTTGGTCCACCAGAACAATATCATGTATGATAAGCCGACGACCTTCCTACGAGAACTTCGCACCATAGGTAAGCAACTCGGTGTCGACGACGACTTCATCCGCCTAAAGTTTTTACGTGCAGTGCCAAGTGACATACGACCACTACTTGTTACACACGCAGGTTCCCTTGATGAGTTGGCCCGTGTTGCTGATACTCTCATGGCCCATGGCCACGGAAACAAAGGGATAAGTGCGTCATCGGTGAACAAGCCTGTGCCAAGGGATCCGCGTGGTGATAGTGTGCAAGTGTTTCGTAGTGGTAACCCCACTACACGTGTTTCAACACCCACTACCTTTCCACTCGGATTAACTCCCTTCTATGACGGTCAAAGACCACGAGTGTGCCGTTACCACCTCTTCTACGGCAACAGTGCTAGAACTTGCAAACAATGGTGCATATTGTCCCACACTAGTGCTAACGTGTTGCCCAGTTCACGACCTAACTCACGTTCTTCATCCCCAGGACCTCAGCTTAACACGTCGGGAAACTTGATGGGCAGTCTGTAGAAGTATCCCTTGCAACCGCAGGACTGCCTCTCGTCATTAGTGCCACTATAGGTTGCAAGAACTATGAATTCCTTATAGATACCGGTTCTCAAGTCTCGCTCATTCCCTATGACCCAAGTTTAACTCCACTGCTCCGTTCCACGGTAGTACAACTTACTACTGCTTCCGGTACCCGTATTCGTACGTACGGCGAAGTCGTACGTATCAGACGTTCTCTCCCATGGTCCTTCGTCGTTGCTGATGTTGTCCGCCCAATTCTTGGTACCGATTTTTTAACCCATAATTCACTAGTAGTTGATTGTAGAAATCGCCTCCTCTCTGATCCTTCCACTGCATGCACCATTCCCCTTAAGGCTTCTCCTCTCCCTATCTCTTCACATGCGGTACATTATGGGGATATTGATTCAAGAGCCATTGCTCTTCTTTCAAAATTCCCCGTACTTACCGCGCCCCGACAACTGTCTGATCCTCCACCATTAGAAACTACAACCTATCATCATATTGATACAGGTGATTCTTCCCCTATATCCTGTAAATTAAGGCCATTGACAGGTGAGAAGCTCAAAGCTGCTAAGGATGAGTTTCAATTTTTGCTTAATGCAGGGATCATACGACGCTCCAACTCACCTTGGGCCTTCATTTGGTTCCCAAGAAAGAACCACATTCCTGGAGACCTTGCGGAGATTACCGAGGTCTCAACAATGTAACTGTAAATGACAAATATCCCATACCACACTTGCGCTCTCTCACCATGTCACTTAAGAATAAGGTTATATTCACTAAGTTAGACTTACAACGTGCATATCTGCAGATTCCTGTAGCTGAACAAGATATTCCTAAGACTGCGATATGCACGCCATTTGGTTTATTTGAATTTTTGTACATGCCCTTTGGATTGAAAAATGCCGGAGCCACATTTCAGCGCTTTATAGATACCCTCTTAGCTAACGTAAACAACACGTTTACGTACCTTGATGATGTACTGATTGCTAGTGAGACCCTTGAAGAACATATTTCAGATGTTCAAACTGTTCTTTCTATTTTGGCTCAGCATAACATGCGACTTTCTCTTGACAAATGTCAATTTTTCAAGTCAAATCTTACCTTTCTCGGTTACGAGATTAGCTCACAAGGGATTAAGCCACCTAAAGACCGCACCACGGCCATTTCCGATTTCCCTCTGCCTCAGACTTCACAGGCTTTGCGCCGTTTCATGGGTATGATAAAAAAAATTCGGCCCATGATTCCTAATTTTGCAACCGTAGCCTATTCCCTTACTGAGCTTCTTAAACAATATCCTTCTTCAAAGTGTCTCACTTGGACTGACGCAGCAAAGGACTCCTTCAATAATTTGAAGCAAGCCTTACTGGACTGTCCAACCTTAGCTTACCCTTCCCTATTACCGACAAACTACCAACTCGTGACTGACAGTTCAAGCCTAGCCGTTGGCGCCGCTCTCTATCAAGTTATAGACGGCGAGCCAACGCCCCTAGGATTCTACTCGAAGAAACTCTCTGACGCACAACGCATCTATTCCACCTACGACCGCGAGTTATTAGCTGCTTACCTCGCAGTTTTGCATTTCAGGACTCTCATTGACGGACATACAGTTACCCTATTTCTTGACCACAAACCCCTCGTAGCTGCCTTTTACTCTAAATCTCTTGCTAAAACTGACAGACAACAACGACAACTCTCTGTTCTTTCTGAATACGTTTCTTCAGTCGAGTACATTCGTGGCGACACTAACGTCATCGCTGATTGCTTATCTCGCACGTCATGCGCTGTTACACTCGACGCTTTTGACTTAAGTGGCATCGCTCAAAGTCAGACAACAGATGACGAACTGGAAACTTTCAAGCCTAGACTCTCTAAATTCACTTTACCCTCTGATTTAACACTCTGGTGTGATACCTCTACTAACACTCCTCGACCTTTTGTTCCATTACCCTTACGTAATGACGTAGTCTCTTCTTTGCATAACCTTTCTCATCCTGGTGTTCAGTCCACCTCTAAGTTGGTCAAACAACGTTACTTCTGGCCACACATTGACAGAGATGTAAAGACATTTGTAAGACAATGCCTTAGGTGTCAACAGTCTAAGACTACCCGCCACACTTCCTCTCCTGTTTCTCCTATATCTATTCCTACTGACCGCTTCCAATCGGTACACATCGACATTGTAGGACCGTTGCCCCCTGCTACTCTTCCTAACTATCCTTACCCTCTCCCATACAAATACTTGTTGACTTGCATTGATCGAGCTACTCGTTGGACTGAAGCAATTCCCCTCATTGACACTACTGCCACTTCTGTAGCAATCTCTTTTGTGAATGGCTGGATATGCCGTTTCGGTGTTCCACTTCATGTCATCACGGATAGAGGTTCCCAATTCGAGAGTGAACTTTTCTCTAAGCTTTCATCTATCATTGGTTTCCACCATATGCGTACTACTAGTTATCACCCTCAAGCTAACGGCATGATTGAACGTTTCCACCGTTCTCTGAAATCAGCTCTTCGCGCTAGGCAAGATAACTGGTTTTACTCCTTACCTATCGTCCTTCTTGGCTATCGCATGACACCTCACGTCACCAAATTTTCCCCCATTTACCGCCGTTACTGGCGCTCATATGTTATGCCCTTCTGTCGCCATTACTCAGGAACACACCCACTCCTCGGATGACACAACCATCCTCCGTCTCATCAAGGAAATGCAGTCTGTCAATTTCCAAGATCTCGCATCCGGTGACTGCCATACACCACCTCCACCCTATCTCCCTCACGACCTTCACTCTTGCTCTAAAGTTTGGTTACGAGTCGACAGAATTCGTAAGAGTTTGGAGGCTCCGTACTCTGGTCCATATGACGTCATTCGACGTGAACCTAAGTACTTCATCCTTAAACTACCTCAAGGCGAAACCTCAGTTTCCATTGATCGTTTGAAACCAGCTTTCCTCCCAGTTTCTCCTCGCCCTAAGACCCGTCTCCATGTAACCCCAGACATACCCTCAACACCTTCCACTCCTCCTGTTCCTACTTCGTACACTTCTGACACTTCCAGCGTCATACCACCCACAACTGATGCCAATGTCCTTGGCCACCCTATCACCTCTTCCCCTCCCTCCCTCCCTCATACTTCCGCTCTCCCGTACATAAGTCGTGCGGGCAGAAAAGTGAGATTTCACAATAAATCTGATTTTTACTACTACTAAAGACTTTCTTCACTGACGCTACACTCTCAAGGGGGGAGTAATGTAGCCAAGCCCTTCCTTACTTAATTATTGTATATATTTATTGTATATGTATCTCCTTTAATGTATATGTCATACTTCTTTATTATACATGAGTACTTAATATCAACATATATCTATTGTAAATGTATTGTATAAGTAAGCCTATGTAGTCATTACATTATATAAGTGCCCTATACATAATTATATAACCGAATATATATACGTCATTAGGCGTACGCTAAACGCGTATGCGTCTATGCCAATTGTACACGTCGTAGAATTAAGGAACTAAATATATGTTACCCTTAACCATTTTGCATGCATATTCATCATTATATGTAATTGTTCTCTTGTTGCTGTATATTTCTATGTATATACCTAGATATGTTAGTATGTATTGTTTTGCCCAATCTTTTTCCCGCCTAGCAACAATGTAACAGAAAGTAGGCCACGGGCGCGTCTTAATGCCCAGCTAGGCCCCCCAAGCATTCGCTTGTGACAGATCACTTCCTGTCTTACTTGTGTGTAGATCTCCGCAATAAACTTCTACCAAAATACTGCGTGTTTGGCACTTACCACAGATTTCATCCCAAGAAGTGCTATGTGATGAGAATCGGGAAATCAAATGTGGACAATAGGAAATATTCTATGGAAGAAGAATTGACAGGAATCAAAGTAGAGAAGGATCTGGGAGTTGTAATTGATGACGAGCTGAAGTTCACAGCACACTTGGCTGAGAAAATCAATAAGGCAAATAGACTAGTTGGGCTAATAAGAAGAACTTTCGTAACATTGAACGAGACCATATTCAAGTCATTATACACTGCACTAGTCCGACCACATTTGGAATACGCTAATCAGGTATGGTGTCCATACAAGAAAAAGGACATTGAGGCTGTGGAAGCAGTTCAAAGAAGAGCAACAAAGTTGGTCCCTAGCCTGAAGGATTTGCCTTACCCTGAACGATTGAGGAAATTAGACCTTCCTACACTATCATACCGTAGATCAAGAGGGGACATGATAGAAACTTTTAAAATTGTGAACAATTCATATGATAGTGAAGTGAGCAGGGGATTATTTATTGAACTTGCCGGTTCAGTGACTCGAGGACACACCAAGAGGATCTACAAGCAGCGCCCAAGATTGGACGTCAGGAAATTCACTTTCTGCAGTCGTGTTGTGAACAACTGGAATAGTCTTCCTGATCATGTTGTGAATGCAAATTCAGTTGTGAGTTTTGAAAAGAGATTGGATAGTGTATGGAAACATCAAGATCAAATATTCGATTACACAGCTCAAATAAATAACAAACACCTAGACCACAGTGACCACTAGACCCCAGATGACCTAAGTTTTAGTCATTTAGAGCCGGAGTCACAGGCTCAATAGCCTCTTCCGGGACCCTTCTATGTCTATGTCTATAATACTGAAGGTTGTTTGCATTGGGCAAGTCCCACAGTTTACAGGAAGAAAATTGAGGTATGTCTCTTGTCTCGCTCACCTGCCACACTGGTCTGTAGCCTAATCTAAGTCAAGCAGATACCACATTATGTCTTCTAACTAGTAAGGCTGCGTTTCCACCGAGCGAGTCTCGGCTGATTCTCCTCAACCGTCGTGAGTTCGTTTAAGTATAAACGACGTCGGTTACAATCTTTCGTTTTTTCAATTTTCAGAAGTCAAATTGCCTTTGCGTCATATACTGAGAAAATGAAAGGAGCCAAACCTTTACGAATGTCAGACAGATTGTTGAAGTGTTCTTAGGGAAGTCTAGAATGCTGCAAGCAAAGTCTCCTTCTAGCCATTCAAATTAACAACATTTGGCGAGAATCGGCCTGGACTCGCTCGGTGGAAACGCAGCCTTTAAGATTTCTCGGCGGCGATACTTGTGGGGGCGATTGGCAAAGTGATCATAGTGCTGAATGGTCACACTCGAAGGTCGCTCGATATTCCTCCGGTGTACGATAGGCAAATGAGCTGCAGCACGTATCTTGCGTCTGTAGAATGAGAGGGAACTAGGTGAAGCGTCAGCTGCAGGTGAGGGCTGCTCGCAGGCTGCCTTGGCGAGTAGATCCACCGTCATTAGTGAATTCGTTCCAGGCGTCAGCACACTGTTGTATGGTTACCAAGGCGAAATTTGATTCTTGATATTGCCGTAGAGTGTCGGGGTTAGGAGATCTCTGACATGCAAGGCCGTCTGCCTCTGCCTGTCTTTCTGCTGTTAGTATACGGTCGTTGAGCATCCAAGGCTGTACTCTCGTCTGACGTTTGATGTATGGCCTATGTACATAACGATCGAAAAAGTTGTGTGTACATGTGACAAGAGAGTGGGCGCCCAGTACTAAAAAGAACATAAAGAAATTAGAAAGAATTCAAAGAGCAACGGCAAAGATGGCACCAACGCTCTTCAAATTGACATACGAACAAACAATGGCCAAACTCGAACTACCAACCCTGGAACAAAGAAGAGAAAGAGATCTACTCACCACCTGCAGAATTATGAAAGGGATGGAAGTCCTAGATAGAAATTATTTACTGAAGTAGGATAAAAGAAAATCAAGAGGATATAAAATAAATAATAAAAAGGATAGTTACAGAAGAGATCTGAAAAAAAATAGCTTCCCACACAGAGTGGTGGATATCTGGAACAAATTGAATGAGAAAACAGTGAGTGGAAAAACTATACAAGAAATTTAAGATCGAACTGGATGCTGAAAGATACAAAAGCGGTCACTACGAGCATAGCTCTCTTCCCGTAAAATACAAGTAGATAAACACACACACACACACACACACACACACACACACACACACACACACAAATTGGGGTATATGTGTGTGTGTTAAGGTCACAGCATTACCTTTAGATCGGACAATATATGAGCTTTGGGGCCTCACCTGGGATGATAACAGCTGTATTGTATTATAAATTCTATTAGCATTATATAGATGTACAACGTAAAAGTGATGCGTCATTGTATGTGTGTTTGTTATGGATGCTTCCAGAACTTTACAAATTGCCAAATTGCCATTTCTGTGTGTGTAAGGTCACAGCATTACCTTTAGATCGGACCTCACCTGGGATGATAACAGCTGTATTGTATTATAAATTCTATTAGCATTGTATATAGATGCACAACGTAAAAGTGATACGCCATTGTATGTGTGTGCGTACGTGTTATGGATGCTTCCAGAACTTTACAAATTGCCATTTCTGTTTACATGATTAATTATCATTTTATTTTTGTAATGCGAAAGTTGAATGAATGGGATATAGATTATTAATAATATTAAATCTAAATTATTGCTTAACTGAGATTTGGATGTATGTAAATTTCTGTGTGCAAGGAATTAATTAGAAAAATAGAATGAATGCAACTCTCACGAAACGCCGTTCCAAGCTTGAGTGAAGCGTGTTAGAGGGGGTTTACGCGGTCTAACTGTTCGTCGAACGCGGTTCGACAGACACGTGTATAAAGTGATGTGTGAACGTGTGAACGGGGTATTTGGTTGTCGAACACGTTGGTTAAACCCCAAATACCCCGTTCACACGTGTAAACCCCCTCTTAGTCAGATTAGGGAGCGAGCCTGTGAGAGAGCTACAGTACGTGCGACATAATATTCCCTGTGCTGTGCAATAAACTCCTTGAATTATCTACTTGCGTTTACCATTACCAATTGTTGAATGCAAACAACAGCTGTCGATCACGAGACCCGCACGTGATCCATTACTTACGAGTTACGACGGACCTATTAGAATTGTAGCTTTACATACAATATGTAAATGATGAGCTTAAGAAATGTAGAATATATGTGTATATGCAAAGATATATCTATATGCATATATTGGTGATGCGTGGCAGGCAGGAGATTGTTTTTCAGTCATGTGTGTGTGCAAGTTATGACAGCTGAGAGGAGAGGGGGAGAATTAAATCTCCAAGATTGATTGATTGGGAATTTAAATTAAAAGAAAATACAAAACGCTGAAAAAAGAAGAAGAATAAACTGGTAGTTGGTGCTGCCACGATCAGAAAGTAGAGAAACGGAAGGAAAATAATGATTACACGTGCATAACTTGCATATGCAATTGGTGATACAAGCTGACTTGTGAGTCCTGAGAAGGAGAGATACAGTCAAAGACTTAGAATACATAGGGCAAGTGCGTGCGTAGTGTATTTATATATTTGGAAATGGTGAATTTGGCAGTGAGGGTGAATGAATTAATGAGATGCAAATTATGATGGATGAAGTGTTGTGTTGAGACGTTGGATCGTGCGTTGCATTTGGGAGATTTTTTGTTTTTCTATGTTTGACAGCGGTAGGTGTGGTTGTGGTTGGTAGCCATTGTTAGGTAGGACAAAAGAGATGTAAAGAGCAGCAGCAGCAAACATATTTGTCGTTACGAGGTGGGGGGCTGCTTGCGAATTGAATGGGGGTGTAAATAGTGAAATCTGTTAAGAACCACTGACTTACTTTAAGTGTCAATTGTATTTAAACTTACCACTTAAACAGATAGTTTGTTGGAAAATTTTACAATGCGGTTAAAGAAAAGAAACAAAGATTGATTGGTGTTTGATCTGTTATGGACTCTTGTAGCCATTATTTATTGTGATAGTACTACGGTCCACAATAAAATAATCGTCTATATTGATATTAACGAAGCCATGAATAAGCTAGATAGACTTAATGCTCTTGATAGGGTTTATTTATTACGAGGTCAATAAGTATTTGTAGCGAAGCTGGTTTAGATTGACCAAGAAACCTAGGACAGAGCAGACAGAGAGAGTGAAATATGAGCCGTTTGTTTGTAGTTATGTTGGTATAAATGAGACAAGAAATGTAGGACAGAAAGAGAAGATAGATAAATACCAACAGCATCTGGTGTCCCCAGGCGGTCACCCGTCCAAGTACTAAATAACCAGACCCTTCGCTGCTTAATTTGCTGATTGGACGAGAAGCGATGTGTGTCTTCAGAGTAGTATGCCCGTTGGCGCCTATAGTCATATCTTTTCTCAGACTAAACAACATTTTCTGCCTACTTCTACACTATCACACCCTTACTCCACTTCGTTTTTTTACACCATAGCTTTACCACCAATTGTCTTTTATCTACGTCCCAAGTGTCTCTTTCTTTTCTCCTTTTCACTTTTATTTCTTCCTTACTTGCTACATTGATCATATCAACCATGCCTTTCTCTCTTCCTTGTTTAGCTAAATCATCGCTCTTCATCCACATATATTCCACAGTGTAATGTTGCTATCCATACAAAAGTTACATAGATTGCATGTCCTTCATTAACTTTTTATTTACACTTAAAAACAATGCGGCTGTCATCACTATGGAATTTTGAATTAAGTGCAAGTAATACACTCTGACTATCTACAAATGAATATGAGGATGATCTTCCTCTGTTGGACGTTAGTTTTAAACTTTCATGTATTGCATGTAATTCTGCTGCAATGCTACCTTCTATTCTTTTGGAATATCGCTCTTCATTACTTTTATAATATATTCATACAATTCCCTAGTCACAATACCACATCTAGCTTTTTCACCGACAACAGACCCATGACACAAAATATTTATTACATTACATTTTACAATGGATTACAAATGTGGAGCATGCCGACAGGAGACCTTTTGGTCCATAACTAGGTCGGATGCAGAGATAAATAAGATTATAATAATACTAGACCACCCGTGACCCGTTGGGTCAAATAAATTCTTAAATGATACGTTATTAATGAAATGGTCAATAAAACCTTTATTAAGACAATGTTCTTATATTTAAAACATTCTCCTTAATTATGCTTATGTTATATCACGTCTCGTCATCCCATTCCCACTCATTATGATTATCATTATCATTCAGGGAGTCCCATGGGACTTGAGCGAGTAGCAACGTTTATAAATATAAACTCTATGATAGATATACTATGTCACTATCACCGTATAGTATAAATCACAGAAAATAAGTTTCTAGATCAAATTTAATATAATTTAGAGCTCTTACCTCTATTCAGTAGACGAAGGCAGACTTGATTAGTTATAAGAAGTGAAATGCAGAAGATTGTGACGTCATGTCGTCGTTGCTAATTCAGGAGTTGGCTATACTTAAATACTAAATATGAAAATTTTATTTGTAAATATAGATAGATAGATATATGTATGTTGGGTCAAATGAAATTTTAAATGATACGTTGTTATAAGTGAAATGCAGAAGATTGTGACGTCATGTCGTCGTTGCTTGGAATGATATGATGTCTCTTCTTCGGATTGGCTGTTCCTCAGTCGTGACGTCATATCTCTTCTTCTGGTCTCCTCTTCTGATTAACTGGCCCTCAGTCGTGACGTTATATCTCTTCTTCTGATTGGCTGGTCCTCAGTCGTGATGTAATATCTCTTCTTCTGATTGGCTGGGTGACGGTTTCAAGCAAGCAAGCATGATAACAAACAAGATAATCAGACTTTTATAAGTATATAGATAATAATAAAGTAAATAAATGCATAGGTACAGTTAAATAATGAACAAACAGGTAAATAGTAAATAATAATAAATTGACGGATAACTAGTAATAAATGAAAATCGAGCAAATAATAATCAGGCAAATAATACCAAACAAATAATATAAAGTTGTGAGGGCGAACGAGGAACTGTTCTCTCGACCCTTAAAACTATTACCAGTTCGGGTGCTACTAGATTTGCTGGGGTTTGAATCAAACACGGAAAAAAATAAGGGATTTAAAGGAGTTAAGAATACATGTATGTCAAAGCAAAGGTGCACAATAGAATGCTGATGAAAGGAACACCTGACATGAGGTGCTCAGCACTTTGAACCGTATCGTAACGACGGAGTAGCAATGTTCGGGGTGCGTAGGGACGAACCGTTCCGGCCCACTCGGGATACGGTTCTCCTGAGAACCAAGATCTAAGAATATAAGGTCTAACCACTTCCGACCGAATTTCGAGGGAGTTGGCGCAGCGGGCCCGTGAACGTCACCTGGCTGCTCAAAGTGGGGTTAGCGGGTCCTATAGCTGTCAGTTGAAGCTGGTCCGTCGTTCAACAATGACGTTGCCTTCGCTCGCACTGCTCCACGCAATTAGTTATATTCTGACAAATATTATATAAAATATATATATAAATATATATAAAATATTATAGTTCCTGTCTATATATATGAATATATAATATATATGATATATAATATATATATAATATATAAAATATTATAGTTCCTGTCTTACTTGGCGTTTCACAGTTTTCTTCAGTGTATCACAAAGAGAAAATGGACTCAGCCAAATGACGTCAGAAGCTGCGCAGAAGAATGTAAACGGTCTGACCTGTATATTTAGACCTTGCTGAGAACAACAGAGACGAGAAGGCTTGACGTCGAGTAGCCTGCGACCGGAGTAATCAAGACTTGCGATTAGCGTGGCAGTGGGTAGTCTTCGCAGGACGTCTGATCAAGTTCTAATTCGCCGGGTTTTTTTTGTTGTTGTTGTTTTTTTTATCTTTAAGGCTATCGATCTATAATGAGGTCATTAAAGCCTGGTGTGAACCTGCTATCCTTTTTAATATACCATTATAATTTCCACAAAAGTCCTGTTGTGCGCAAATAAAATACTACTTTGTCAATAATTAAACGGTCATCGGTGAAAAGATTTGTAGGGTTTAACTGAATATTGTTCAGTTTGCAGTGTTGTATAAGCGCTTGGTGTCACAATTTTTTAAAATTGTGACACCCAGCTCGCTGTCTAACCTTCCCATTTTCTCCGATTTCTCACCACTACGGCCCTTTATTCCCTATACTCGGGGGAATTTCCAGAGTCCTTAAGACTTCTAGTGGCTGCATCCTGTCCTCTCTCCTCCTCGTTATCCTCTTTATCTGTCATGTCATTTTTGACAATCAATTTCAGTGCCTTAACGAAGGGAGAGACTTCTAATTATCTAGAAACACCCCCCCCCCCCTTTTGATTTGTGTTCTCGGAGCCATGCTCAACGGTTTTCGCGCCCACACAAAGCACTCAAACACCCCCTCCCCCCCCCGCGCGCTGCCACATATTTGTTTAAGCTAGGCAATTAGAATAATTAGGATTGTGTTTAACCCGCTCGTGAACAGTGTCTACCTCAAAGAACACTTGGAACTGTGTCACCCTCCCGCATGAACATTATTCGTAGTACCCTTCGCAACTAGGGACGGAGACATAGAACTATTGGCAACGTCGGAAGCCGGCTAGCGGACATCGTGACCTGACCTACCGCAGGACACAAGCAGTCTACCCATTAAAGTCAATCAGGGAGGTTCGGGCCGCTCACGTCCTGGAGAGCCCAATCGCGCCCTATCCTCCCTCATGTGGTTATTAAGGATTTGCATCCTTAAGTGAGTGCTTACGCACTGTGAACGTTAAAGGAGTATTAGCGGGTCAAATCCCCCTCCGAACTTATCAGGTGGAGTGCTGTGTGTATCATCCCGACTATCATAGTGACTAGAGGCCTCCAGCCTCCAGTGAACCAAACATTTGTGTATCAAGGGGTCACGTACGTATCTGTACCCCCTTTCCTCGGGACACTGACCTGAAAGGAACTGGATAGCGTACACGAGAAGCCTCCTACGTGTTCAATCCTGCTCCCCCTCCACGAGGCTAATCACAAAGGATGACCTGGGTTCCCGCCGTGATCGACAACAATGATATACTTCAATAGCAAAAGCATCCTGCCAGAACGAGGAACAGTACCCCATGGAAGTCATCCCCTCAACCAGCAGAGACCCTCTAAGGATAATAGCAAGTAACAAGGAGTATTTAATAGATAGGACCCCTAGATAGGCGCGCAGGGAGATAGGATAGATAGGATGTATGTGTGAATCCAACTGTTAAAACCCTTATTTAATGTCAAGTAGCATAATTTTAGTGTTTAATTATTCAATTCATTAAAACTCACAATAGGAATTCTGGGTTTCATTACCCAAAGACGGTTATCTTTATGAGTTGTCCCCACACCCCTCTTTGATTTACGTACATACACGCTTGCTGTGAGGAAGCACGCGTGGTCCCGTGTGGTAATGCGAATCTCCTGGACTTCGGCTTCCCCACTGAGATTATCCTCCTCCTCCATTCTTCACTCCCTTGAGGTACGTATTTCCCCACGCCCCCTCAACCACCTCCTCCTCCTTCCACTGTCCAGGAAATTTGTAATACTTGGCGCTGTGTGTTGTATTTTGAGCAGTGTATGAGTATGTGTCTTATGGATAGTATGGTGTTGCAGGTGTTGCATTGGGGAGGAAATACGCCATTTATGTATGGGCTTAGATGGGTGAGGTAGGTAGAGTTCATTCTTAGTCTAGCTATGGCGATTTCCTCCCGTATGTTGTTTCTGTATGATGTCGACCAGACTGTTAAGTGTTCCTTTTGTTTTTGCGAGATGTGAAGATTGTCCCACTGGAGTTGCCAGTGGGTGTGTAATTGTTTTCTTAGGATGGAGTTAAAAGTTCCTGTGTCCAGGGTTATGTCTGTGATATAGTCCTTTTTTAAGGCAGATTTGGCCAGTGTCCGCTTTCTCGTTCCCGGAGATCCCAATGTGGCTGGGAATCCAAGAGAGAGTAATGGACTTGTTTGTCGTCGACAGTGTGTTAATGATTTTGCCCAGGCGAAAATTCTCCATATGGTTACCTGTCTTAATTGATTGCAGTGCGCGGAGTCTGTGAATATGACGAAGTTACTATGTGTGTCACATTGAGCATTTTCTATGGCTTTGTATATACCGAAGAGTTCGGCAATATATATGCTCGTATGGTCCGGCAATCTGAACATCATCCGGGTTTTGGTGCTGTATAATCCTGTCCCAGTTTTGTGGCCGCACTTGGAGCCATCCGTGTACAGTGCCCTGTGATCATTGTACTTGTTGATGGTTTCCAGGGTCTTCTGTTGTTCTTCTATGGAAGACGATTTTTTCCTGAGGTCTCGGTTGGTGTTGATCTTCAGGCCGATGTTTCTCAACGGCGGTAGGTATGCAGTTTTCATTTTTTTTTTCCCTTGGTGACCACGTTGTCGCTGCATATTCCAATCTTGGTCTTATCAAAGTGACTAGTATTTTCTTCACCATTTCTTCGATTCGTCCAGGTATGTAAATGCCACTTTGATTCTTATTAGATTATAAGTTTCTCCAATTTTTTTTTTATATGTTTCTCAGGGGACATATTATTCATAACAATGACTCCCAGGTCCTTCTCATTTCCTACTTTTTTATTTCTTCTCCCAATTTATATGATCCCTCTATTCTTATTTGGCTTCTTCCAAATTCCATTATACTACACTTCTTAGTATTGAATCCCATCTCCCACTTTCTACTCCATTCCCATACTTTAATGAGATCACTCTGTAGCGACTCCCAATCTTCTTCAGTGTTCACTTTTTTCAACAATTTTGCATCATCCGCAAAGAAGCTCATATAACTTTCAATTCCTTTATCCATATCATTAATATATATAGCAAACTTTATTGGGGCCAGAACTATTCCTTGTGGAACTCCACTTATCACTTCATCTCAATTAGTGTTTGTCTCTTATCACCACTCTCATTTTTCTTTCATGCAAGAAGTCTTCCATCCACTTCAGCAGTTTGTCCTGTATTCCTCCTGCAGTTTCTAATTTCTTAAGCAACTTCTTATGTGGCACCTAATCAAAACCTTTTTTCAGGTCTAGAAATGCACAATCAGCCCATCACTTTCTTGTATTACATCTATTAGCATTGAATAGAAACACATTAAGTTTGTGACGCATGATCGTCCTTGTCTAAATCCAAATTGCCTTGGATTTAGTACTTTTTTTTCAAATGCCTTACCATCTAATTTTGATCATTCTTTCACAAATTTTTGCTATCGTACTTGTAAGAGAGACCAGTCTATAGTTAGTAGGGTCTTCATTGTTTCCCCCTTTATATATTGGTACTATATTTGCTTTTCTAATCTCCTGGAACTTTTCCTTCTTTCATTGAACTGTTTATTAGACTATGTATTTTGTCTGTTTGTTCATTCCTGCATTATCTCAAAATCCAGTTTGCCATTTCATTTGGTCCATGCAATTTCCTGACATCGAGATTACTCAAGTGTTTCATTATTCCATTCCTTGATACTTCTATCTCTTTCATAGGGAGAACTTTTTCTTCCCACTCGATATCTCTAGGTTGTACATTCTCCCTTGTAAACACCGATTTAAAATGCTTGTTCATAATTTCTGCCATTTCTATTTCCTCTGTGTATTCAACTCCTCCTTGTCGTAGTTTCTCTAATTCTTGTTTGTTTTTCAGTTTGTTTACAAATCTGTAAAATAGATTTGGTTGATCTTTATATTTTTCTATGACATCTTTTTCGTATTTTCTCTTTTCTTCTCTGCACACTTGTACATATTCATTTCTATAACTAGTATATATTTTCCATTTTCAGGTCTTTTGTCTTTTTTCCATTTTATCCAAGCTTTATCCCTTTTGTCTTTTAACTCCCTACATCTTTTGTTGTACCAGCACTTTACATATTCTTTTTCTTGCTTTTGTCTTGGAACATACTTTTCCACTCCTTCTTTATAAATTGTTGTCAAAATATTCCATTTCTCTTCCACTGTTGTTTCCTCCTTGTGTATTCTTTCCCAGTCAGCTTTTTGAAAGAATTCTCTTATTTTTTTCATGTATTTTTCATCATTTAGTTCCAGTTCAACCAATACGCACTTTTACTTATTGGTGTCTTATATTCAATCTTGTCACTATTTCGGGTTCTAATGTGATTATTAGGTCCAGTCTCGATGGTTCTTCCTCATTCTATACTTTTTTTTCTGGAGATAATACTCCTCCCCAGGCCTTAATCATTCTCTGGTATCCATTGCATCATTATATGTTCTATAATCATATCAAGTAGTACATTTCCCCATAGGTCGTCCCCACCTTTCACTGTCATCTCTTCCCAGCAGATTTCTTTACAATTAAAGTCACCCATTATAACTATTCTTCCGTCTTCCATTATCTTATTTAGTGTTATCCTGGTGTCTTCTAATATATTTTTGTGTTCTTTCTCTTCCCACGAAGCCGTTTTAGGAGGCACATAATTTACTACAAACTTCCTGCTCTTCCCATCCTTGTCCTCCACTTCCATCATAATCATCTCTACTCTATTCTTTCCATATGTGACATTCCTCACATTTATATCCTTCTTAGTCAAGAACATAACTCTACCCCCTTGTTTTACCTCTCTGTTTCTAATCCAATAATTATATGCACCATGTCCTACACTGTTGGGTGGTAGTGGACCTTTCAATTTTGTCTCTACAATTCCCATTATGTCTGGTTCTTTTTCTTTCAGGTAATCATTCAGTTTGTTCAAGCCTGTTATTAAGCCATCTACATTTGTGTAAGACACTTTTAATTTTCTGCTACTTCCATTGTGTTTTCTGTTTCCCTTTTGTTTTTCTCTTCTATGAACCACTTCCTCACTTTCATATTCACTACTCTCCAATAGAATTTCTCTTTTTCTGACTCTGTTCTTTTCTTGTTTTTTTCTTAGCTTCTAGTCTTTTTGTTTTCTCCTCTCTTTCCTCTTTATTCATTTCTCTTTTTATCCATACCTGTTTATATTGATCAGTGTCTGCTAGTTTCCTTGTTTTTGCTAAGATATTCTCTGCTGTTGTTTGTGACCTGAATTTAACATTAATTGGTCTGGTCTTATCTGTATTGTATTTCCCTAGTCTATATATTTCTTCTATTTCTTTCCCTGTTTCTGGTTCTTCTTGAACTACTTCTAATATCTTATTTACTTTTTCCTTTTCTCCTTTTATTGTTGTAGTCCTATTTAGATTATACTTCTCTTCCATCCCTAATAAAATTATACATTTTTTTACCCGCTAAGTCTCTTACTATATTCTCCTTCTCCCTCATCACTTTAATAACTGTGTCCTTAGTTTGTTCTTTCATCTGCTGTTCCATTATTCCTCTGAATTCAATTTTATTGATCTCTTGTACTTTTTTCCATTCACTTACCTCTTTTGCTATGGACTCTTTATTCTTTTTATTACTCCTCTTCAAGTCCTCATTCTCATCCTTTAGTTCTCATAATGGTCTTTTTAATTCTTCTATTTCTTTAGTTAGGTTTTGATTCTCCTTCTTTAGTTTTTCCAGTTTATCAACTCTTTGAGTAATCAACTTTAATTGGTTAAACCTAACTTCCCAATTTTCATTAATTTCTTTTAGTTTCTCCTCTAGATTTACTAGTCAGGGGAGGTTGTCATTTCCTCCCTCATTAAATTCATGGAAATAGTTATCTTCACCTTCCATTGCGCTGCTCTTATCTATATTTCTAAAAATAATTGTTAGTGGAACCCCTTCCAACTGGCTTGAAGGGATGCACAGTATGTTGTTCCATCACATTTTCCTTGAGAAGGAAAACAGGAGGAAACAAGTATGAGACCTCACCAGTAGGAAAGTGAATGTGTACCTAGTTGTGTTTCTTGAAAGATGCAGTTGAATTTGAATTGCTTGAGAAGCTTTCCCAGTTTGAGACGAGTCCCAGTGTAGGGTTGGGTTCTTTAGTGTTGACTGATGGTATACAATCAATGGTATGCGTTGTGTATCAGTTGGGGTTTTCTCACCTGGTGGGTTTCCCATCCCTTGTCTTGAAATAGTACAGGAGGCCAAGGAAGGTACACTCCACTGATGCGCCAGCTCATTTTAAAGTGATATACAATGTTCAATTTCTGTGAGCAAAAGGATGGAAAGCGCATCATATGCAGCAATTTGTTAATAGTGTCATGATCACAAGTATCAGAACATTCCCCCCCCCCTTTTTTTTTTGGCAGGCTAGTACCCATTCAGACCTCAACCTTGCAGTTCATATACACAGTTTGTTGTCCTTGCAATGCCACTGTATTAGTGGGCGCACCCTGATCTCAGGGGAGGAGGGGGGTAACCCTCAACTGCAGGGAGGGGAAAGAGTGAAGTGCTGTGCCACCTTTACTGCAGTGAGTGGCAGGCCAAGTCCTTGATAAAGGATGGCCATGGCTCTACACTCTAGCAGGTGGTGGTAGAGGGGCTGTTGCACCTTGGCCCCACAGAGTTTGCAGCATTCACTAAGTAGACATCATCCATTGTCTTTGCGGACTGGATGACATCAGTAGCACCGTTTGAATCTGTGTGGATCATGACTGGCCCCTCCCCAGCAAAGTGTGGTCCAGGGCCTTGTGATGGCAGCAAGCTCAGTCTGAAAAGTAGAGGAGTTGACAAAGCCATGTAGTATGACAAGTTTGTTGGGGGGGGGGAGGTGTACCTTATGCCTTCAGTACCATTGATTGCAGCCATGCTGGGTCATAGTCCCCCTTCTTTCATTGAGGAGGAAAAGTTGAAAGCTATCACAGAGAGATCGCCAGGGGGAGGGGGGGCATTATCTGGATGGGAGCCGTCCAGAGCATGTTGCCAAACCAGTTCCTGGAGTTTAAAGGTGTAGTTCGCATTCATCACATGGGCCTTTCAGGAGTGACTGGTACGGTCTCCCTTGGCTTCTAAAGCACTCAGTAGAGAGGGCTTCACTTCACTCTCCTTTGGACGGGCCATAGTAACAGTGTGGAGAGCCTGGTTTTGGAGGACTTCAAGCTTGTCCCACAAATTGGGCCAGAGGGAGATGAGAGCCACAGCAGCATAGTCCACCACCAAGTGTACTGCTTGAACATAGTACATCCAGAGAACCTTATGCTTTGCACCAACTAATTTCCTTTCAAAAGGATTTTTTTTTTCTTTCTTTCTTTTGCATAGGAGGTTAAAGTTGTGACCTTTTTTCCTGAAGGGCATTAATTAAGGATGTGTTGATTTTTTTTTTTTTTTTTTTTCTTGGGGGAGGGGGGTATTTTTTCTAGTGTGAGGGGCAACTCAGCTTCTGTGGAGGAGTTGGAGTTTGACCAGTCATTATTCATCCCAGTTGAGCCTGAGGGCATCAAAAGGTGTAAGGGACAAGGAAGAATTTTTATGCATTTGGGTCATGGGGTTGGTGTTGGAGTGTGATGTATACTATCTTAGACTTGTTTTGACAGAGTCAAGGGTGTTGACAGGTTTTGAATACTGTTGGTAAGGAGATGCTTGTACACCTTGCAAGACTACTACATGCAGGTACATATTATTGGTCCTTCATTATAAAGAATTATGACATTAAGGTGTTGACAGGTTTTGAATACTGTCAGTAAGAAGATGCTTGTACACCTTGCAAGACTACTACATGCAGGTATACATTACTGATCCTTCATTATAAAGAACTATGACATTAAAATGCCAGTATCAATTATCACACTATTACTCGCATGAATATGTTGCACCTGGAAGTGGAAGAATACTTTTATTTTTTTCCAATTTATTAGAAAAACAAATTCAACACTATATCTTTATCCTAGTAACGTACATAGCAAAGAAAAGCAAAACATGGTGTTAACATTTGTACATTTCACACTATTAAAAGCAACTTAATTGTTGCTTCAAGTTTCAATGACAGAAAAGCCATACCCCCATATCTATAAAGATGGTGGCAAGGGTCCTCAGGCCCTCCCATCAATGTCCACATTATATAAGTGTGGAACACAATATGACAATAACAGTAGTTCAATGTTTCTTTCAATACATCCATGGATGGGTCCTAGAACTGTTGCCATCCACTAAAGAGCAGAGTTTCCAGTCAGTGAAACTTAAGGCAACAAATATGACTAGCATAGAATTGTCTTTATGTCACTGGTATATATGGTAGTAGGAGGAGAGGGCTGTATTACAGGCTGTCAGCTGTCCAAATATGGTAAGGTAGAGGAATACAGTTGAAGTTGATACAAAGATATCTTGGGCACAGTCCAGAAATAGAATGTCAGCTCCTGAAAGGTGCACTTCTCAATGGATGTAAGAGTGTTAATGGTTTTTCAAGATGGGCAGGAGGTAGTATCTCTGACAATCCATCTCATAAGATCACCGTTTGCAAATAACCATCACTGATCCTTGATGTAATTATGAAATGGAAAGATAGAGAAGAAAAATAAATCCCATCACACTCTATTCCCCAACAAATTCAAGTCCTCGTTTCATAACTATCATATTAAAAATAGGGGTGTGCCGATTAGTCAGCATCGGCAAGAATGGGCACTTTTTTGGCGAATCGGCATCAGCAAGAATCAGCATTTTTTTTAGAGTGGGATTTGGCATCAGCATCAGCAATATTATGCCAATGCTGATGTTTTTAAAATAACAGCACAAGCCAGAGTAAATGTTAGAACAAATTATATTAATTTTTCATTTTATTTTTGTATTTCTCATGTTAAATTAAACTAAAAATAATATATATCTTTTTGAAATAGCACGTTTATACAAAAGAAATTAAGCAAGAGTCATATGGGAGTAAATCGTCGGGGCAGACAGATTTACTCCCACTTACTCCACAGCAATTTATAGCAAATTGATTTGCTTATAAAGATTTTTTCATGTATTTCGACAAGTAAACGTATAACAATACATCTTTATGCATTTTGGCTTAATAGATCTCTGTTATTCAAAAATAAAAAAAATTGAAGTAAATTAAAAACATCCAGCATCTTTATAAATAGTTTCACATGTATCTTATTAGCATTTTTAAAGTTTATATTAAGGTTTGTTTTGTCTAATAAGAAGCTGTTGTTGTTCATCAACTACATTATAAAAAGTATTATTTAATTTTTTTTTTATGCATTTAAGTATTGTTTTAGTGATTATGTACTACTGGCTTATAGAATGAAACCACTAATTAATTATGCTTAGTGATGCTGATCTAAAAATATTTGTAAACAAGAATTTTTTATGGATTCATAATAAAATAGTCAAAAAGTAGCTCATCTGGCATGTATAAATCTACATAGATTAAAGCAAGTAAAAATCATAGTCCAATTACTATATATTAAAACTGATATACCGTAATTATATAAAGTGGAATTGGCATCGGCATCGGTATTGGCAACTAAGAGTGAATAGGAATCGGCATCAGTAATTAATGGTAAATAGGAGTTGGCACCAATATCTGCATTGGCAAAAAAAAATTGAATCAGCACACCCCTAATTAAAAATGTTGTAAACACCTGCCAAATTATTTCTCAGAGCCCTGTATTACCAGTATAGTAATGAATAAATCTTACCAATAAAAAGAATGCTTTGATTCAGCTACTTCCCTTATGCAGGAGATGAAGGCCTCTGTATGTGTACATGTACAGTATACTAGTCTATATCACAAAATCGATGAAAGACAACCAAGTGACCCATCACCCATTGCAAAGACCTACTACAGTATTACAACACTCACTCAAAGTGAGACAGATAATCTCAAGAAATGGTGATTTGTGCATTGTGACTGATATATTCATTATGAGAATATTCTTGATTAACTGCAATAATGAAGATTATGAGCAACACAATAAAATCAAATGTAATCATCCCTTCTAATACATAAAGGTTATATTCCTATATACCCATGTGAATACAAACACTTAGCAAATATATCCAATATTCCCTATGGAGTTGCAAAATATAACATTGATGCATACACATGTATATGATAATTAAATCCAGCAGTGACAGAGCCTCAATTCTGTGACCTCATGATTAGAAGTCCTATTTGCTACCATCTAGCCACGCAAAGAATAAAAGTATCAGAACCTGCTACATACAGTGGACTAAGGAAGGAGTGTCAGCCACACCTGTGGCCCAAACACTTGAATTTTTCACCCAACCCCAAACCCCATCAGCAGACATGGTAGTTTTTGAAGAAAGCTTTTATTCACTTTGCTGTTGGATCTACTATGGAACAAATCACTAATTGGAGATGGTTAAAGAAAATGGAGAAAATGGAAAAAGTGGAAGGTGAGCTAGTTGTTGTTTGCTGACAACACTGCACTTGTGGCAGAATTAGAAGGGGGATTAAGGGAGTTTGGGAAGGTATGCAATAGGAGAAAGTTGAAGGTAAATGTGGGTAAAAGTAGGGTGATGAGATATGCTAGGGGAAAGGATGGATGTAAGTTGGAAGTAAATCTTAAAAGAGAGGGTGGAGGAAGTGGATAGCTTTAGGTACCTGAGGTTGCATCAGTAATGGGAAGGTATGCAATAGGAGGAAGTTGAAGGTAAATGTGGGTAAAAGTAGGGTGATGAGATATACAAGGGGAAAGGATGGATGTAAGTTGGAAGTCTTAAAAGAGAGGGTGGAGGAAGTGGATAGCTTTAGGTACCTGAGGTTGCATGTGGCTGGAAACGGAGTAGAGGTGGAGGTAATCTGTAAGCTGAGAAAAGCAAGTAAATGCCTTGAGGGATTAAAAAGTGTAATGAAAAATAGGCATTTGGGAATGGATGCAAAGAGGAGATTATATGAAAGGGTGATTGTGCCAACAGCACTGTATGGAACAGACATGGAATTTAAGAGAGGCAGAGAGGAAAAATTTAAATGTGTTTGAAATGAAATGTCTGAAAAGTATTGTAGGGGATACAAGGTAGGATTGAGTGAAAAACAAGGAGGTGAGGAGGAGGGCACAGGGTGAAAAAGGAGATGGAAGATAAGGTTGATGAAAGAGTATTGGGATGGTTTGGACACATGGAAAAAATGAGTAAAGAAAAATTAGTAGAAGAGGTGTGAAAGGCAGAGGTGGATGGAGTGAACATGAGGAGGTGACCCAAGATGAGATGGATGAATGGGGTGAAAGGGGCATTGAGTAGGTGGGGTTTATGTCTGTTGAGCAGGGATGGGTGAAGGTGGGAGATGGGGTTGAGAGGAGAATGACTGTGTATATATGATACTGTAATACAAGGAAGGGAGTGGTTATGTGTGAATGATATTTTGACACAGCCTGGAGGGATTTCTCTGTCTTTTCTATTTCTGCATGAGGGGAAGGAGAGGGGGGGGGTTGCCGATTAAATGAAGCAGCCTTGCTGTGGTAGTGCTGTGTCCTGCTGCACTGCTTCTGACCCAGGGCAGTGGGTGGGAAACAGGGATGACCTCTCATCCATGAGGAGCTAAGATGAGATGGAGAAAAGGGTGGTGGATTGGAGTAGAATGGGCGGGAGTGCGTATATGCCTTTTGACGTGGCTACTTCCCTGGTAAGGGGGAAAAAGCCCTTGGTATATAGATAGACTTAGCCTATGGTATATACATACATACATACATATACCAAGGCTTTTTCCCCCTTACAAGGGGGGTAGCCAAAAAGAAAAAGGCATAAAATCATTCCCACCCATTCCATCCCTGAATACACTCCACACCCCTCCACCCTCCCTCTTATCTTAGCACCTCCTGGATGACGGGTCATCCCTGCACCTTGTCCACTGCCCTGGGTCAGAGGCAGTGTCGAAAGACACAGCACATCCACAGCAAGGCCGCTTCATTAAATCGGCGACCCCCCCTCTCCGTCCCCCCATTGCATAAAAGGAGAGGACGGGGAGAAATCCCTTCGGGCTGCGTCAAATTTTGCTCACACATACTACCTCACCCCCCATCCACCCGCCCATTCCACCTCATGCTATCACAACATCATCCATATACAACCATTCTCCATTCACCCCTGTCTTCTGTCCTCTCCCGTCCTTCCTCAACAGACATTCCCCTCTTCCCCAAAGCCCCCTTCACCCCATCCATCCACCTCATCCTAGGACGCCCCCTCATGTTCACTCCCTCCACATCTGCCTTCCATACCTCTTTTACTAGTCTTTCTTCACTCATTCTTTCCATGTGTCCAAACCATTCTAATATTCTTTCATCAACCCTATCTCCCAGCTCCCTTTCCACCCCTGTTCTCCTCCTCACCTCCTCATTTCTCACTCTATCTAGCCTAGTAACCCCCATCATACTTCTCAAGACACCTCATCTCAAACACATTCAAACTCCTTCTCTCTTCTTCTCTTATGTTCCATGTTTCTGCCCCATACAGTGCTGTTGGCACAATCACTCCTTCATACAGTCTCCTCTTAGCATCCATTCCCAAATGTCTATTCCTCAATACACTCTTTAATCCACCAAGGCATTTACTCGCTTCTCTCAATCTACATTCTACCTCCACTTTCACTCCACCTTTCCCTGCCACATTTGCACCCAAGTATCTAAAACTATCCACTTCCTCCAGTTGCTCTCCCTTAATGCTCACTTCCAGTCTACTGCCACTTTCACCCCTTGTACATCTCATCACCTTACTTTTACCCACATTTATCTTTAGCTTTCTTCTATCACATACTCTCCCAAACTCTGCCACCAACTTCCTCAATCCCTCCTCCGATCCTGCCACAAGCGCAGTGTTGTCCGCAAACAACAGCTGGCTCACCTCCCACTTTTCTCCATTTTCTTTAACCATCTCCAATCCCTTGCCCACTACCCTTGCATTTACCTCTCGCACCACCCCATCCATGTATAAGTTGAACAGCCAGGGTGACATAACGCATCCTTGACGAAGTCCCACCCTTACCTCGAACCACTCACTCTCTCCATTTCTAATCCTGACACAAGCTCCACTACCCTCATAAAAAATATTGACAGCTCCTAGAAGCTTTCCTACCATCCCGTATATCTGCATAACCTCCCAAAGTGCCTTTCTGTCTACCCTGTCATAAGCCTTTTCCAGATCTATAAAAGCCCCCAAAAAACATCCTTTCCCTTTCCTATAGCTTCCTCACATATCTGTTTTACCATAAAAATCTGATCTACACAACCTCTACCCGTCCTATATCCACACTGTTCCTCACCAATTACTCCTTCTGTTCCTCTCCTAATCCTCTCAACCAAGATCCTCCCATAAGCCTTCCCAACTACACTCAACAAGCTAATCCCTCTGAAACTACTACATTCACACTTGTCCCCTTTTCCCTTGTAAAGAGGAACTATACAGGCACTCCTCCAGTCCTCCGGCACTCTACCCTCTCACCAACAAACATTAAATAACCTCACCAACCAGTCCACCATCACTGTACCTCCCTTTTTCAGACATTCCGCATGGCATCCATCCAGACCAGGTGCCTTACCTGCTTTCATCATCTTAACAACTGCCTTCACCTCATCCTTCCTTATGGTATATAGATAGTAGAAAGGAAGGAGGGTAGAGGTTGCAAGTGATCAGCATTACTATTATCACAAGAAGAGGCTGATATCTAGTCATAAAAGAATGATGTGTAACTTTGGTCAGTAAGGATGTTACTAAGGTCCCTGAAATGAATACATAAAAAATTTGCAGTCAATATCTCACATGGGGCTGTTGGTCTTTGCGTGTCTCTCACCCCCATACTAATAAAATCAAACACTTAAATATCACAAATGCCTATTCAGGCATTTAAAAAAATAGTTTTTGCTAAAAAAAATTAAAGACTTCATAAACTCAAGAAGCAACTACCATAAGCCAAGTTAGTATTTGTCTGACTTCTATTATTTCAAAACATAATAAAAATCCATGAATGATTAGTTCATTTTGTAGTGTGTTGACTGGCAAAAATTTTGCAAAGTTATTTTTTTTTCAAATGTTTCCAAATATTTTTCTACATACAAACTTTTTAGTTTGGATTCTGTCAACCAATCTGCCAACACCATACCAAATCAACTCATCATTCATGGATTTTTACTATATTCTGGAGTAAGCAGAATCAGACAGATATTACATATATCTGGAAATGTTCTCTGATATGAAAAGGTAAACATAAATGTCATTCATAATATATGTTCTGTAGCATGTCATATTTAGCAATATAATTCTTGTTCATAATGGAATTGTCACTTTTTTGTACTCTTGCTTCTGTCACTGGAAACCAGCAAGCTGCCCCCAAGAAGCCACTGCCTCTTAATAAATTAACACATTTGTTTCCCACTTTACTTGACACATCTTAAAATGGTTTTACTTGGTATAAACTGCTGTCAGAGAGGCGAAGAATGGTCCGTTTGTACAGGTAGTAGTGAGTCCCTGCAACTGTATAAGAATAAATACACTTTAGACTGATTATTTTTACATGCAACCACAATAACACTTCCTAAGTGCACCTGCCGTGTTCATGAATATCAACAACTAGAACAATTTTTTTTTTTTTTTTTTTTTTCTCTTTATTCACCAGCATTTCCATCCTAAGAATAACATAATGTCCATATCAAAGATCATGGAGCTATGGAATAAGGTGGTAAATGTGTAAGAGTGGGATACATATGGGAGTAATATATTGATATAGCATGTCCAAGTGGTATGGTGGGGGTTACAAGGTTGGATGGAATGAGAAATGAGGAAGCAATGAGGAGAGCAAAATAGAAAGGGAGCTAGCAGATAGGGTTAATGAACAATTATTGGGATGGTTTGGGCACATGGAAAGAGTGAGAAAAGATTAGCAAAAACAGTATGGAAAGGAGAGTTGGATGGAGTAAACTTGAGAGGAGAACCAAAAATCAAATGAACGGATGGATGGAGTGAAAGGGGTTTTGAGCAAAAAGGGAATGTCTGTTGACCAAGGGAAGAAGGCAAGAGTGGAGAATGGTTGTGCATGAATGATATTTTGATGCATCCTGAAGGGATTTTTCCCTATCTTGTCTATTTTTTGCATGAGGGGAAAAGGAGGGAGGGTCGCCATGTAAATGAAGTGGCCCTGCTGTGGATGTGCTATGTCTTGCAGCATTGTTTCTGATCCAGTCAGTGGACAGGAGACAGAGATGACCCTTCATCCAAATGGAGTTAAGAGGAGAGGGGTGGTGGATGGGAGTGGAATGGGTAGGAGTGGGAGTGTGCCTTGGCTGACCACCTCCCTTGTATGAGGGAAGAGGCCCTTTGTATTTAGAAAGATGACCTGCATTGGTAAGCACTTAGGCATTATGCTCTGAATTTGGTGTGGGGAGATCACTTGTGAAGAGATTAAATAGTGCAGGTGAGAGTACTGTCCCACTTAACCTTTGGGCCACAATCTCTATCAACTTCAGCTGTATTTCTTACACTTCTCCCTATACAACACAGACTGTCCAAAATTTCTTCCAAAAAGATCTGTGGGAGGTTCTAAGGACTGTTTCCAGCCACTGTGGGGCTGCAGATTTTCTACTTGGTGAAACTCAAGACAACAAATTATTGACTGAAAGGAGTGAGTAATGTTACTGATGAATTTTAGTGAGGCTTCCATTCCATTATTGTAGATACATACACATATATACCAAAGGGTTTTTCCCCCTTATGAGGGAGGTAGCCAAAAAAGAAAGGCATAAATGCTAGAAAAATATCTGGATGACCAGAATGACATGACTATAGTAAAATTGGAGAGACAATAAAAAAGAATCGAAAGAGATGAAAGCTGGTAAGGCATCTGTATTAGATGAAGGAACAAATGTTTGTTGTAGAATGGCTACAAGATTGCGTAATGTGTGCCTATGGGAAGGAAGTGTACCAGTAGACTGGAGGAGTGCATTTATAGCTCCATTACACCAAGGAAAAAGGGATGAGTATGAATGCAGTAGTTTTAGAAGGATAAATGTAATAACCTCTTCAATACGAGTCAAATTTTTGCATGCAGCATCAGATGCCTAATGTACAATGTATCACACTACTCATGTTTTAAAATATAGTCACTGCTATATTACTCATTCTCTTTCATTCTAAGTAATAATAAACACAGAAAACATGATCAAACCAGTTCACAGAATATGGGGGTCATTCAGCTACAACTACAAAATAAATATAATCAAGATGCCAACACTGGCATCCTCGTATACTCTCTCGTGCCTCATGACACCTACGTAGGCGTCATCGTATCGAAGAGCTAAGTGTATTCAGCAAGGTTGTTGTTGTTGTTGTTGTCGTTCCCTAGACTGTCTGTCCGAGCAGTCCCGTCTCCCCAAGGAAGGCCACAGCCGAAACTGGGTTTTCCCACAAATCCTTTATAGAGTGTATGTTGTGTTGTTTGCATGCATGATTGTGTATAATGCAGTCTTCCATTATGTGTTGTATGGTATGGGGTGAAGTGTTACATCCTGGGCAGCTGTTCACAACACGGTCGTCCAGCCTCTTCTGGTAGCTTAGAAGTGCTGGGTGGTGACCGCATCGCAGTCTGGCCAAGTGGACTCTGTCCTTTCGTGGGAGAGAGGATTCAGAAGGGTGGATATCAGGGGGTCTGGCATGCAGCAGTGTGTTGTCTTTCAGTGTGTTAATGGAGCGGTGAGTGATATGATTATGAATATGTTTCCGGAGGCTGGTATTTGGTGGTTGTGGAGGAAGAGAAGAGAGTATCTGTGCGTAATAAAGGTCTTTGGGTGTAGTTTTAATGTTTCTTGGTGTGTGTGGGTGTTCTGCTATGTAGTGTAGCGGGTGTGATGTGTTTGTGGTGGCTGCAGCAAGTGTTTGTGTGCCTCTCATGTCGAGGTGGTCCTTAACTTTGAGGACTTTTGTTTCATGGTGTAAATGGTCTGTAGGTGTTGTATTTGTGCAGCCTGTAATTGTTTTTAGGGCTTTGTTTTGTATGATTTGAAGGGTGTTGTGGTGTGTCTCACTGAGATTAGGAGCCCATGCAGGACTTGCATAATTCATCACTGAGCGTATGCATTGTTTGTATATTATTGTATTAGTTTCTTTGTTTTGTCCAAATGTTGTTCCAGTGATTGACTTAAGTGCATTAAGTCTAGGTGTGCATTTGTTTTTTATGTTTGTGATGTGTTGTTTGAAAGAAATTGAGTTATAGTATGTTACACCAAGAATTTTCGGTGTGTTTGTGTGTGGTATTAGAGTGTTGTTGATGTAGAGATGAGGTATGTATTTGTGTTCTTTTGTCCAGTTGGTGAGAAGTGTTGCTGTAGATTTGGTTGGAGCTATTTTGAGTCTGTTTGTGATGAACCATGTGTTGAGTGTGTCAAGGTAAGGCTGGATTATTTCTGCAGCTTTGTCTGTGTTACGATGTGTGCATGTGATTGTTATGTCGTCTGCGTAGGAAGAGATTTGTATTTCTGAGGTGTCTGGTGTGGGTAAGTCATGCATGTATAGATTAAATAATGTGGGGGATAGAACTGAGCCCTGTGGTACTCCGTTCTTAATGTTTCACCTCACATTCAGCAAGGTGAATGGATGGGTTTAATTCAAAGGATTTGCAGGACAACAGGAGTAACTGGGGAAGAACAGTGTAGGTTTATTAAAGGAACAGGGTGCACTGACTAAATTTTTATAGAAAGACAAATATGCAAAAAAAAATTGACACAGATTATGGATGTCTTTTGGGCTTTCATGGATTTAGAGGAGGTAAAATGGAAGAACCTAAAGATATCTAAAGGAGCTCAAAAGGAAGAACCTAAAGATATTTGAAAGGAATAGTTTTAGAAATACAGTAAGTGTAACAAGGATGGGTAAATTAAGGAATGTGGAGAGCCAGGGGTAGAAACTTGTTAGATACAATAGATCAAAAACTTGTTAGATACAGTAGATCAAAGATGGTTTGGGCACATGAAAAGAACAAGTGAGGTAAGACTATCTAAAATAATTTGAAAAGCCAAAGTGGATGAAATGAACTTGAGGGAAAGACTAAGAATGAGGTAGATAGACAGGGTCAAAGGAGTACTGGATCCAAGAATAAGGTCTATCATGCAAGGAAGAGAGAGAGTGCAAGAGTTTGGAGTGAATATAGAGAGGTTTTAAACAGACAAGGAAATGAGGTGGCTAAAAGGAATGTTCTTGTCTGTTCTGTAAATTTCTTGAGTGGATGAGGGGGAAGGGGGGTTTGCCATATGATGAAGTGATAAGAGTTAACTGATTACAGCTGTGAGGCCCTCCTGTGAAATCATTATGTCTTGCTGCACTGGCTTTGACCTGAACAGAGTGATTGAAGATGGAGATGACTCTTCTTTGACAAGGTGCTAAGATGGGAGGGATAAGATGTAGGTTTTGGATAGGTGTGGAATGGGTGTAGGGTGGATGTATATTTTGACTCAGTCAGCCCTTTATACGGGGGAAGAAGTCTTTAAGTTATGAGCAGAGAAGGTAATGATTTGTATGCTCCTCCTCTGTAGTCCTTTGTAATACACATTTTCATTCCTCAGATATTGAGGCAACACAAAGAAGGTTATCACATGACAAAATAACCTATGGTCTTCCTTTAAAATGTGGCAAAATAAGTATCTGGCAGCATGGAAACAATGTCTAAATCTGGTGAATAAAATTTATAATAGAAAGTTTAAAGAAATATACAACAATTATTAGTAAGATGAGCATCATATCATTAAATCAATCATATAATAACTAGGAAACAATAACTTTAATAAGATTTATACTAACCTACTCTATGTAATGTGAAGAGAGCTATCATAACATCACTCCATATATAAGTTTGGGGATCCTTCCACTGGTTCTTAAGTGACCATGAATGGAAACCAAGCGACAGTGCTAAATAAATCACTGCCACAAAGCAACACCAGCGGAACTTATGCACAAGTTCACTGACCAATCCAGCCTGCAAAACCAAAGTTAATTAATACAACTGCATCTAATTACAATGCATTAGGGATAGATGATGAAGATACCATCCAGCAACTCTTGACAATGGACTACACCTACCCTTCTTCAGAACTACTAAGTCTTTCCTAGTGTATACTGACCAGGTCTCTGGATTTGTTGTTGTCATTTAACAGGGATGACCCATCATCAAGAAGGAGCCAACATGAGAGGGAGGGGTGGTGAATGTTGGTGGAATGGGTGGGAGTGAAATTGTGCCTTTTGATTTTGACTACCTCTCTTGTAAGGGGAAAAAAGTCCTTGGTATATGTATGTATGTATATTTACACATCATTATTCATGCATTTCCTTGTACATTTCACACATACTCCATCCCCCACCCACTCCCTTTCATGCATCACAGTATCATCCACACACAACCCTTCTCCATTCACCCCTATCTTCTGTCTTCTCCCGTCCTTCCTCAACAGACATTCCCCTCTTTCCCAATGCCCCTTTTACCCCATCCATCTCATCTTTGGTCACCCCCTCATCTTCACTCCTTCTCCCTCTGCCTTCCACACCTCTTTTACTAATCTTTCTTCACTCATTCTTTCCATGTGTCCAAACCATCCTAATACTCTTTCATCAACTCTATCTCCAAACTTCCTTTCCATCCCCATTCTCCTCCTCATCTCATTTCTCACTCTATCCAGCTTAGTAACCTCTATCATACTTTTCAGGCACCTCATCTCAAATACATTCAAACTCCTACTCTCTTCCTCTCTTATGTTCCATAATTCCACCCCATACAGTGCTGTCAGCACAATCACTCCTTCATACAATCTCCTCTTAGCATCCATTTCCAAATGTCTACTTCTCATTACACTTTCTAATCACCCAAGGCGTTTACTTGCTTCTCTCAATCTACATTCTACCTCCACCACTACTCCCTTTCCTGCCACATTTCCACTCAAGTATCTAAAACTATCCACTTCCTCCAGTCTCTCTCCCTTAATACTCACTTCCAGTCTGCTGCCACTTTCTCCTCTTGTATATCTCATCACCTTACTGTTACTCACATTTATCTTCAACTTCCTTCTTTTGCACACCTTCCCAAAATCTGCCACTAACTTCCTCAATCCCCCCTGTGATCCTGCTACAAGCACAGTGTCATCAGCAAACAACAACTGGCTTATATCCCACTTTTCTCAATTTTCTTTAACCATCTTCAATCCCTGACCCATTACCCTTGCATTTTCCTCTCTAACCACCCCATCCATGTATAAATTCAACAGCTAAGGCAACATAACACATCCCTGGTGAAGTCCCACCTTCACCTCAAACCATTCACTCTCTCCACTCCCGATTCTAACACAAGCTCTACTACTCTTGTACGAACGCCTGACTGCTTTTAAAAGTTTGCCTCCTATCCTATATATCTGCAATACCTCCCACAGTGCCTTCCTGTCTACACTGTTATAAGCCTTTTCCAAATCCATAAAGGCCCTAAAAATATCCTTATCTTTTCCTATAGCTTTCTCACATATCTGTCTTACCAAAGAAATCTGATCCACACAACCCCTACCTGTCCTAAACCCACACTGTTTCTCACCAATTACTCCTTCTGTTCCTCTCCTAATCTTCTCAATCAAAACCCTCCCATAGGCCTTCCCAATTACACTTGACAAACTGATCCCTCTGAAACTACTACACTCACACTTGTCCCCCTTTCCCTTGTAAAGTGGAACTATACAGGCACTCCTCCAGTCCTCTGGTACTCTACCCTCTCTTAAACAAACATTAAATAACCTCACCAGCCAGTCCATCATCACTGTACCTTCTTTTTTTAGACATTCTGCACTACACCCATCCAAACTAGGTGCTTTACCTGTTCTCATCATCTTAACAACTGCCTTCACCTCATCTCCATCTAGAGATATACCCCTGAGGAACTGACAGTCATCAGCCTGGCCCCAAGATATCTATTTATCAACTTGAACTTGTTTCTTCTACCTTTTCATATAAAAAGAACTAACAACCAGTGGGAGTTCCCCCCTCCTTCTACTGTAAGTCAATGACACAAACTGCCCCAAACTGATGCACATTAACAACAGTCCAAAACTTCTCCTCAGAGAGATACAAAAGGGCCCAAGGACCATTGCCAGTTGCTGTGGGGCTGTAGGTTTCCAGTCAATTAAAATCCAGTCACCCAATATTACCAATGAACAGAACTACAATGAAAAGCAAAGGACTATGGTTGATTCAACTGTATACTAAAAAAGTAGCCCACATTTAGGTATTTGTTCATCTCTTTATTTCATTCTGTGGTCACAACTAGAATAAAAAATTCACCTGTGGAAAAGATGTAGAAAACATGGCTAGGAACAGCAGAATCAAAGAAAATACTATGCAGACATCTTGTATTCTGAAAAGAGAGAATGACTTGTCAGTTGTTACATCAGTGATTATGTAATACAATCAGTGGCTTTGGTCTGTAAGGTTTCCCTAAAAGTCATTAAAGTACTGAATGCATTAAAAAAAAAAAAAAAAAAAAAAAAAAATTATATACACTATTGTGGGGTGGGTAGCTTGTCAAAAATCTGAAAATATAAATATTTCTGGAGAAAATACAAAGCATTATATGGCATTTGGCTATCTATTAATGTAGTAGTATATCAAAATTTACTTTAGTATATAGGATTGGAAGAAAGCTGTTAAGGGCAGTCAAGAGTTTTTACGAGAGTAGTAGAGCCTTGTAAGGGGCCTTTGTTTTTTGGCTACCTCCCTTGTAAGAGGAAAAAAAGCCTTTCGTATATGTATTGTATGTAGTAGAGCCTGTGTTAGAATTGGAAATTGAGAGAGCGAGTGCTTTGAGGTAAAGGTGGGACTGTGACAGGGATGTGACATGTCACCTTGGCTGTGCAATGTGTACATGGATGGGGTGGAGCAGGAGGTAAATGTGAGGGTAATGGGCAGGGGATTAGAGATGGTTAAAGAAAATGGAGAAAAGTGGGAGGTGAGCCAGTTGTTGTTTACTGATGACTCTGCAGTTGTGGCAGGGTCAGAGGAGGGATTAAGGGAGTTAGTGACAGTTTGGGAGGGTGTGCAAGAGAAAGCTGAAGGTAAAAGTCAGTAACTGGAAGGTGATAAGATATACAAGGGGAGAGGATAGCAGCAAGTTGGAAGTAAGTCTTAAAGGGGAGAACATGGAGGAAATGGATAACTTTAGGTATTTGGGGTTGCAAATGGCATGAAAGGGAGGAGTGGCAGTAAAAATTGCGGACTGAGAGAAGCAAGTAAACGCCTTGGGGGATTAAAAAGCATCATAAGAAATAGGCATTTGGGAAAGGATCCAAAGAAAAGACTATATGAAAGAGTGATTATGCCAACAGCACTGTATGGGACAGAGAGATGGAATTCAAGAAAGGCAGAGAGGAAAAGTTTAAATGTGTTTAAGATGAAAAGTCTGAGAAGGATGGTAGGGGTTACAAGGTTCGATAGAGTGAGAAATGAGGAAGTGAGGAGGAGAGCAGAGGTGGAAAAGGAAATGACAGATATGGCTAAACAAAGAGTACCGAGATGATTTGGACGCTTGGAAAGAATGAGAGATGAAAGATTAGTAAAATAGGTAAGGAAGGTAGAGGTGGAGGGAGTGAATTTGAGGGGACGACCAAGAATGAGATGGATGGAAGGGGTGAAAGGGGTGCTGAGCAAGAAAGGAATGTCTGTTGAGCAAGGAAGGGAGTAGGCAGGAGACAGAGGTGAGTGGAGAATGGCATTACATAAATGATACTGTGATGCAAGGGAGGGGATGGGTAGAGTGGTAATACTGTATATGAATGATATTTTGATACAGCCCAAAGGGGTTTTTCCCTGTCTTCTCTTTTTTCTGTATGAAGGGATGGAGAGGGGGGGGGGGTCACCAATTAAATGAAGAGGCCTCACTGTAGATGTACTGTGTCTTGTTATATTACTTCTGACCCAGGGCAGTGGGTGGGATACAGGGATGATCCATCATCCATGAGGAGCTAAAATGAAAGGGAAGAAAGGGTAGTGGATAGGAGTGAAATGCTTGGTAGTGGTATTTGCTTTCTGGCTTGGCTTACTGCTTTGTAAAAGGAAAAAAGCCCTTAGTACATAGATACTTTAGTTTTGTAGTTATGGATGTTATTCCATACCCACCGCCAGAAGCTTGATCCTATGATGCATATGGAAGTGTGTTGGATTGCTTGTTCCAAAAATTTAGGATAACTTTTAGTGAAAAATCACTCTAAAATAATAAGTCTTATCATTCTTCATTATAATTCAATTTGTGATTTTGCAATGGAAGTTATTGTAATTTTTTGTAACATGCAAAATATAATTTTTCCATATAGTATATCTCCATACCATACCCAAATACACTAACTTCTCACCCATTTCAGCCAGAGACTTTCAGTAAGTTATGAAGCCTTATCATGTGGCAAGGTCTGTGATGCATCTATTCCAAAACTCCCCCAAAAAAGTGAAACTAAGAAAACATAAAAAAAGAACATGTTACTGGAGTTTTGATCAAACCTGGTCAAAGCATGTAGTGCAGGCAGCTATGAAAACCTCTCCAAAGAGATAATATGGGTACAAAGCTTAAAAACTGAAGATTCTATGTTGGAGCGTTAAGATCTATTAATAATTTGAAGAAATGTGCTTTCAAATATTTTACCAACCAACTTATTCCATAAGGACTTTTCCCCTGATATGAGTATCAGCAGTCAAAGCATATTCTTCTCCTACACCCACTCCATACCCTCCCATCTCAGTACCTTATGGATTAAGGGTCATCCTTGTCCCCTACCACACTGATTGGGTTAAAGGAAATGCAGCAAGACACAATGTCTCCAAAGCAGAGCCCAACAGCCACAGCTGGTTTACCCCCATGTATTTATTTCATAGAGAACTCCCCTGCTGCCTTCATCCACTCAAAAAAATTCAAAGAGCAGATAAGAAAAACATACTTCCAGGCTGCAGTCTTTCTTCATCCATTTACAACCATTCTTCATTTACTCCTATCTTTGGCATTCTCTCTACCTTGTTCAACAGATATTTGTATGCAATGGCCTCACTTCACCTTGTCCATCTCCCTCGTCCTTGGTATTTCCCTCAACTTCCCTTCATTCACTTGTGCTTTCCAAACATTTTTCTAGTTTTCCTTGCTTATTCTTATTTTTTTTCTCTCTCTATACCTCTAAAACATGCCTGAATTTCCCTTTTTGGCCTCCATTTAGGTCCTAGTTTCTGTCACATACCCAGTACAGTATCACAGGCACAATCATCCTTTCAGGCTTCTCTTTGCATCAATCCCCAGATATCCATTTTTCATGACACTTTTCATTCACCCAAGACATTTACTTGCTTCCCTCACTCTACAGTTTATCTCTACCTTTCCTCCTCCATCCCCTACTTCATGTGACCCTTAACCCCTAGAATACGATGACGTAGGTGTCATGAGGTGCGAGTGGGTATATGAGGATGCTAGCATCGGTGTCCTGATTATATTCATTTTGTAGTTGTAGCTGAGTGACTCCCATATTCTGTGAACAGGCTTGATGACATTTTCTGTGGTTATTAACCCCTTCACTCAGGGCCAAAATCTCGCAGGCAGTATTAGCTGCCAGACATGCGATGTTGCGTCATAATACTCACATTATAAAAAATAAAGTTACCGCTGTATATTGCTCATTCTCTTTCACCCGTGAATTTTGATAACCATAGAAAATATGATGAAACCAGTTTACAGAGTATGGGGGTCACGCAGGTACAACTACAATATATATAATCAAGACGTAGACTTGACATCCTCGCGTACCCACTTGCTCCTCATGACGCCTACATAGGCATCATCATATCGAAGGGATTAACATTCTGGGTAAAAGAACATGAGTATAACAGCTGTAACTTTATATCTTATATTGCACATATTGTAATGCATCATACATCAGGCAACCTAATGTGTGTGTATTTGACTTGTATTGAAGAGGTTAGTATTTAAAACTACCTACTATCTATAGGGATGTAGAGGGGGACCGCTGATTAAATGAAGCAGTTTTATTGTGGGTGTGCTGTATCTTGCTGCATTGCTTCTGACCCAGGGCAGTGGGTGAGACCCAGGAATGACCTGTCATCCAGGAGGAGCCAAGGAAAGAGGGAGGGAGGGGTGGTGATTAGGAGTGAAATGTGTGGGGATAAAATGGGTAGTAGTAGATTTATGCCTTTTGACTTTGGCTACCTCTCTTGTAAGGGGGAAAAAGCCCTTGGTGTATGTACTTTCTGTAGCCTCTCTTCTTTAACCACTTCAGTATGAGTCAAATTCTCGCATGCAACATCAGCTGCTATATGTATGATGCATCACACTAATTGCATTATAAAATATAAAGTCACTGCTGTATTAATCACTCCCTTTTCCTCTGAGTAATAATAAACACAGAAACCGTGATCAAACCAGTTCACAGAATCTGGGGATAACTTATGTACAACTACAAAAAAAATATATAATCAAGACGCCAACACTGGCATCCTCATGTACCCACTTGCACCCCTTGTGCAACTTATACTTTTTATCCACATCTACTTTCAACTTCCTCCTATCACACACCTTCCCAAATTCAGTCACTGACCGTCTTAGACCCTTCTCTGACCCTGCCACAAGCAGTGTCACCAGCAAACAACATCTGGCTCGCCTCCCACTTCCTCTCTCATTAAACATCTCCAATCCACTGCCCCTCATACTTGCATTTACCTGCTGTACCACCCCATCCATATATAAAATGAACAACCATGGTGACATAACACAACCCTTCACCTCAAACCACTCACTCTCACCATTCCCAACCCTAATACAAGATGTATTACTCATGTAAGAGCTTTTGACTGCCCTTAACAGCTTTCCCCCTCTCCCATACATCTGCAATATCTCCCACAATACCTTCCTGTTGACACTATCATAAGCATTCTCTAGACCCATAAAAGCAAAAAAAAAAAAAAAACATCCTTTTCTTTTACCAAAAAATTCTCTCATATTTACCTTACCACAATTTTTTTTATTTATACACCATCTACCTTTTCTAAACCCACATTGTGCCTCCCCAATTACTACTCTAATCTTTTTAATTAAAACCCTCTCATGTGCCTTTCCAAATTTATTCAACAAAACGATCCCTATAAAGGCACATTCGCATTTGTCCCCTTTTTCTCTATAAAACAGAACTCTACAAGCACTCCTCCAGTCCCCTGGTACATTTCCTTCCATTAGGCACACATTAAGATAATCTAAGATAAAAGGTGAACAAATGAGAGTGGGATGGATGGGGATAGACATATGCCATGGCTACCTACCTCCCTTATATGGGGAAAAAGCCTCTTGGTATATGGATAGATAGGCAGATATTAAACAACCATGCAAGACAATCTCCTATAACTATTTCTCCCTTAGTCACACTCCATGTATCACCCATCCAACCCTTGTGCCTTACTATCTTTTAATGTTCTTTGCATCTTGTCTTTCCTATAGCCCTGTCATCTTCCTCTCCCTTCAATCATGCTCCAGTCAAAAAGCAATAAAAATAGTTCAAGCTATTTAGATGTTAAAATAAACAAATTATAAATAATATTCTGTTCAAAGTCATTTCATTGGGTGCTTCAATGTCCACTAAATACCTGAGCTAAAAATATAAATCCAACTGATTACTTTTGCAAGCCTGAGGTGTCTTCGAAAAAAAATTAAGTTTATGACCAAATCAAGAGCTAAGTGTATGACCAAATCAAAAGAACTAAGATGTAAAACATGACAAAGAACTTACATGTATATCAGTAGAGCTATAAGCTTGGTGTGGGAAAAGATGAGGAATACTGAATTTATGACCAAGTCCACTGTAAGCAGAGCCACCATGGCTCCACTGAGCCACTTATATCTTACTATGCTTCCCCATGCCATCACTTAGGTGACTCCTATTACCTGTCAAATGAATTAATGTCATAAATACAAAACCATTTATGAACTAAGGCCACCTCTTATGCTCTAGAAAAATTAATTTTAATAAAAAAAAATATATGTTTGTAGGGCCTCAAATGGTGTGTTGCCTTGTCTGTCCCACATGCCAGCAAACTTTTAATAGTGCTTTTGCCCAATTATAAGTTCCCTTACAAATACTCTCAATTAAAAATTAACAAGTATATATAATATATGTATATATATAATATATGGTTTAACGTCACAAACTCCCCCCTATCAAAAGGCTAGGACGGTGCCCCTTACAGAGGGCTTTGAAGCGTGGAATTTAATGAACCATGCCCTTGGTTCAACTTTGCCAGTGGCAGGATTCGAACCGCCATCCTCTCGACCTTCACCGCAAGTAATGACGCCCTAACCCGCTCAGCCAGTGGGTTAGGGTTCTCAATTTTTTCTATATATATATTTTATTACTATTGTTATTATTTTTCTTTTTTATAGGGGCTAAACATTAAATGAAATATTCCCCCCTCTTTCTCAAATGAAGAGCAAAACTGTTTATGCTTTCTCACTGCTTTTCAATAGTCTGTGTGTGTGCATGGCTGGGTTACTAGGGTCCAGAATCATGTAAACATGGATATTTGGTGTGAAACTTACATTGTCCAATAGCTCCTACCTTAACATAGCCTAACCTATTTCATACAAAATAAATATTTCAAATACAGAAAGAAAAAAATGAGTTTGCCTGATACTAGAATAGAACCATTTATGCTGCCTGAATTATTTTCTCAGCCAAATATTCAATGTCAATGATAAGCCTTTTCCTAGGCTCAAAACATCACTGAAAAGTAACTTTAAATTTTCTAGTGCAAAATCCACACATTTTCCGGCATTTAGTTTTGTTACTATGATAATGATAGTTACATTGCTAAGTTTGGTGATTATAAAAAAAATTGCCCACTAATGGGGCACACTACCTTGAAAAGTATAACACCATGTACATGATCATGATGATGTGACCGTCACCATGGCATCAAAGATACTTTGTATATAATTTTACAAATTGTTCCCCAAAATCATTGCAAGTCTCAAATTCTCCGTTATGACAGATTCATACATTTCCACTAACTCTATCGGTTGGACAAGATTAGGTTGACACATTGGTCGAAATATAACCATACGTAATTTGAAACATGGAATTTAGTGGCTGACAGAGCCTGATGAGAACGAGAACTGCTGAATATGTACCCTCATCAAATACCTGCAAGTTTACCATATAATCTACTTACCGAATAATTAGTTCTTAATGTTAAGAATGGATTTTCGGTCCTTTTAAAAGTGTCACGGTATACATAATAAGAAATCCCAAGTTCCCTTTGTTATGCCGAAGTAGCCCTCATGCGGCTCCGATGTTGTTTGTAAACAAAACATTCAGGGTCACTGGTTAGTGCGAGGGTGGAGGAGGATGACCAGTTTCAGTCCCACGAAAACGAACATAAACGGAAGACAGAAACACTACATTAATTAACAACGCAAGAGAGCAGAATCAGTGTAAGAGTTTCATTATTCGATGGACCAAAAACCTAATATACAAGATGTGCCGGAAAAGAAAATAAACTGCTGGAAAAGGTGCACTAGTAGCACGATACAGAACAATCTGTGAAAGTTCCGTCGAGGAGGTGAGAAACATTGTCTCCGATGACCAAACGAACTTTATTTATTTATTTATTTATTTTAATATTCTAGACAAGCTATACCTCATAACTTATAACATTACTCCGAGTCAGAATGTGAGGTGTTACTGTATAGTTCCTTGGCTGCCAAGAGAGAATACTGTACATATAATTTGTTGGGTTCAAGTTTTTACAGCATGGCCCAGTAGACTTTATACATTCTGTTGGCTGTATTGTAAACTTCACACAGTTCCCAGAATTTACTTTCAACACACGCAGTATCATGACCAAAGAATCTTACTACAACACAAAATGTGTTTTATGGAACCAACGTCAATAGACTCGTCCGTAAGAACGCTAAATTTTGTTTCTCTTAGTTTGTAAGCAAGTTGTTCTTTGTTGGACTTTCCTGTGACATTAGTTACAACTGGAGTTGCTTTAGTTCTTTTCATAGCAAGTTCCTGTGCTATCTTGGAGTCACTGAAAATATCTCTCAAGAACTCTGACAAGTGACCCATTCCCTTCGACACGACATTCTGACTTCAAAGATCATCAGGAGCTGTGATCTGCTGTTGCACTTATCTTAGAATTGTTGGTGAAATCGTAAGGTGATTTTAAACCACCTGATGGCAGTACGCTACCAATCGGATGACAGGTGTCTACAGAGAGACCGCTGTCAGAATAGGAGAAAACACATGTCAACTCTCCGCATTACCGTATCAAGACTCCAATCCAGTATCAAACAAGCCCAGAGCCTGGAGATCGAATCACAAGACTTCAATCAGCTACGCGCGCCTCCCAGGAGACCGAACCACAAGATTCCAACCAGCTACGTGCACCACCTCCCAGCAGATCAAACCACAAGACTCCAATCAGCTACACGCACCTCCCAGGGGGTCGAACCACAAGACTCCCACCCAGTTAGTCTGCTAAATATGCCTCATAGTAGAGACAGAAAGACACGGATCTAACACACACACACACACACACGACTCGGTGGCGCGGTTGGTAGAGTCCCAAACTGTCACTACGACAGTCCGGTTTCGAATCCTGTCCAGGGCTGAAAATAATTTCAGTATCGCTGCGCTTCAAGTCGTTACTCCAACTCTCATGGGCGGGGAATTGGGTGTGTGTGTGCGTGTAAGGTCAAAGCATTACCCATAGATCGGTCATACGAGCTCTGAGCTCTCTTCCGGGAGGGAAATAGCTGTCGATCACGAGTCCAAAACGTGATCCAAGGACCAAGGTGAATCACACACACACACACACACACACACACACATGTATATAATATATATTATATATAAAATCAAAGTAAATAAAACACCAGGGCCTGACGGTTGGCATCCAAGAATCTTAAAGGAAATGAAAAATGAGATTGTTGTTCCATTATAAATTATTTTCAAGAAATCCATCATATCCGGAGATGTCCCAAGAGAATGGAAGCTAGCTAACGTTACTCCCATATTCAAAAAAGGTGACAAAAAGAAACCAAATAACTACAGGCCTATAAGTTTGACTTCAATCGCAGGAAAAATGATGGAAACTATCATCAGAGATGCTATCGAACATCATTTAGAAAGTAACTGTTTGATAAATGATAGCCAGCATGGTTTCAGACGGAAACGTTCTTGCGTGACTAACTTACTCGAATTCTACAACACAGTTATCTCGAATTATGAAACAAGAAACAATATAGATTTAATATATCTAGACTTTGCAAAAGCTTTTGATACCGTCCCACACGAAAGACTACTTACTAAATTAGCTTTACACGGAATAAGTGGTAGCCTATTAGGTTGGACTAGTAATTGGTTGAATGGTCGAAAACAGAGAGTTGTTTTAAATGGAAAAAACTTCTAGATGGAAAAATGTTACAAGTGGAGTTCATCAGGGTTCTGTTCTTTGACCACTTCTATTCATAGTATATACAAATGATATAGACCATGGACTAAAATCTACTGTTTCCAAATTTGCTGATGATACAAAACTGTGCGGAGTGGCAAATGATCACTCAAACCAATTAGATATTCAAGAAGATTTAGATAAATTACAGCAATGGTCTGAAAAGTGACTAATGAAATTTAACACAAGTAAATGCAAGGTAATGCACATAGGTAAAAATAACAGTAAGTACGATTACAAGTTATTTGGAAATTCGTTAACAAAAGTGGATAGTGAAAAAGATCTCGGCGTAATTATCAGTAACGACCTCAAATCATCCAAGCAGTGTATTTCAGCCTCTGAGAAAGCAAATAAGGTTCTAGGACTCATTGCGCGATCTTTTGATTTCAAAAGTCCATCACTCATTAACAAGCTATATAAATCGTTAGTTCGTCCACATTTGGAATATGCTGTTTCCGTATGGTCACCGAATCTCATTAAAGACATTGACAGACTGGAAAAAGTACAACGGCGAGCCACAAAACTGATTCCAAATATCAAAAATAAATCATACGAAAATCTGTTTTCCCTAAAAAAAGCGTAGACTCAGAAGTGACTTGATACAGGTCTTTAAGATTTTAAAGGGAATTGACAACATCAAAAGTGTCATATTGAATGAGAATCAGACAAGAAATAATGGTCTCAAACTGTCCAGTAATAGATTCAATTTGGAGGTGGGTAGAAACAACTTTGCCAACCATGTAGTTAATGAATGGAATAAACTTCCTGCTGAGGTAGCGCAATGTAGTTCAATTCAAAGCTTTAAGAATCATTTAGATAAACACCTGAGCAAGATGCCGTAATGATTATAATTTATTTTATATCATTTGTCTGTTTAATTCTAATTTATTATTAGTTATATGCCAATTCATCATTATTTACTATTTACCTGTTTGTTTATTATTCAACTATACTTATGCATTTATGTAATTTATTTGTTATTTACATTTTTTTAGTTTTTATTTATTATTTTATTATTATTATGATTTTTTTCGCATCCAACCTAGATATGGACCATCCACGATTCCAAAACGTGATCCAAGGACCAAGGTGAATCACACACACACACACACACACACACACACACACACACACATGTATATAATATATATTATATATACACACACACACACACACACACACACACACACACACATATATATATACATATACATACATACGTACATATCATACTCGTGTGTATGTATGTAAGCACATACACATTTATATTGTATTGTATAATGGTTACCTCCCGTGTAAGGGGGAAAAGAGAGACTGGTATATGCATGTATGTATAATGTCTTCCCCGAGCCCTTTGAGTGTCCAGCGACTCGTGCCTCATCCGGGTCGTCTCTCGGTCCACCGCGTGGCAGAGGTCCTGGCTGGGTCTTCCCGTGGTCGCCTCGGGACCAGAAGGAGAAGGAGACGACGACCACCGACGGCGCCGTTCCAGGAGCTCTTCCAGTCCCCCGCCAGATCATCGAGGTCGCAGAAGAGAGTAAGCCGGTTGGGAACACCGCGACGCCAAGGACCTGAGAGGAAAGGCAGTGGATCGACACGGCCACGGGGCACGGGAGCCTCACTGGACTCCGACGCCCCAATAGACTCTGGATCGCCCATTCTTCGACGAGGGATCTGTCGGCGCGGCCCGACCGACTGCGATCAAAAGAACGTAAATAAGGAGAAAAAATAAACAATAAAACCTCGCCCGGAAAAAAATAGTACAATAAAACAAAAAAGGGGTTTTGCAGGTTAAAAAAAAAAAAACGTTACAATAATCAAATACAAAAATATTGGTAAAAAAGACTGCACCATCTGAAAAAAAACAGTAAAATGATAATACAAAAAAAAAAAAAAAAAAAGATAGTAACTGACAAGGCACCGGCTACGCAGAGGGGGTGCCTTGGCTTGCGCCGCTAGCTCGCGGCGCTCGCTCTTTTTTGGCCGACCCAACGCCCGCCTTTAATATGTCACACCTTTGCCTATAGATGCCTGGTTATCGACTATAAACCATAGTCTATGACATTCTACCTTAACGTAATAATCTACCACAAATTGCTGAAAAAGCATGCGACTGACTGCCTAAGAGTCCGTAGGGCTAGGTACCTAAGGCGCTTGCGAGCGATGGAAACTCGGCCGAAGGGCCGAACCCCAGCGTTGATATCGATCTAAATCAGACCGAAAACAGGAAATCCCTCAAGGGGACACGTTCCCTCCGTCCCCTGATTGGCTGAGAGTGGTGACGTCACGGCAATGTAGACGACTGATTGGCCGAGAGTTGTGACGTCACGACAACAGAGACGACTGAATGGCTGTGAGCGAAGCGAGGTCGCCCGAAGGTCTGAGCCTCCGCCTTATCCCGTGGAACACTTTTGCCGGGTCCCGGAGGATGGTCGGGAAAAAAAATATTCATGAGCAGATTGGAGTACAGAAGGGACTGGAGAAAAGTTGAATGGACTAAGTTATGGTGTGTTGGGTCTGGATATAAGAATGAACGAAATCGGTGGCGCGGTTGGTAGAATCCCTGACTGTCACTATGGCGAAAGTTGATTAATCTGTGTGACAACAGCGACTGCAATAAGAATGGAAGATGTGAAATATTAATGAACCTATCAGATAGGAGGTTGTCAGGCACAGATATCCAAGGTCAGAAATTCGACATTGGTGTCTACACAAGGGGTTTCACAGATTTCGTGAAGAGTAACTATAAATGGAGTTACAGTGATGTTGACAAAGGATTTAAGCAAGGGATTATTGTGTGTTATCAAGCTTTAGCAAATAAAAAGGAATGTGTCATCCCCAGAAGATTCAAGAAGGATTTCGTAAATACTGGCATGAACAAAAACGTAGTGATCATCAATACGGATAAAGTAGGTGATATCGTGATTCTAAACAAAGAAGATTATACAAATAAAATCATGGAGCTCTTAGATGCTGACAGTACTTGTTACAAAAAGTATGAAGGTTTCGCAGCACGCGAGGCAGATAAATTCAAAGAGCAGGACAGAAAAATTCTAAGAAAAACCGAGAAGGGGGATGAATTAACAGGGCTTCTTGAGGAGAACCCCAATCCTACTAAGATGCGTGGCCTGCATAAAATCCACAAATCTAACGTTCCCATCAAGGTCTAAATATACAGGTCAGACCGTTAGAATTCTTCTGCGCAGCTTCTGACGTCATTTGGCTGAGTCCATTTTCTCTTTGTGATACACTGAAGAAAACTGTGAAACGCCAAGGAAGACAGGAACTATAATATTTTATATTATATATATATATATATTATATATCATATATATTATATATTCATATATATAGACAGGAACTATAATATTTTATATATATTTATATATATATTTTATATAATATTTGTCAGAATATAACTAATTGCGTGGAGCGGTGCGAGCGAAGGCAACGTCATTCTCCAACGACGGACCAGCTTCAACTGACAGCTATAGGACCCGCTAACCCCACTTTGAACAGCCAGGTGACGTTCACGGGCCCGCTGCGCCAACTCCCTCGAAATTCGGTCGGAAGTGGTTAGACCTTATATTCTTATATCTTGGTTCCCATTAGACACATTAATACAGAGGTTGGAAGTCTAGCCCCACAGACTCGCCAAGTGTCAGGCTAAAGCATCATCACATGCAATTAGATTGATCATCAATGCGCATTTGAAAAATTCCAGCGATCTATCGACAAGACTTAAAGACTTAGATTTCATTGGCAAAAAGTTAGTAAGCTATGCTGTTAAGGCTTTATTTACGAATGTTTCCACTGATGGTTCGTTAGAAGCAGTAAAGAAAATGATTAAAGATATGAACGATGATGACCTACCCGTAAGAATATGTTTGTGCGTCAACTTCGGAACGTTTATTTATAGAAGTGAGGAATATATATATATATGTATACATATATATATATGTATATATATATTTATATATATATATGTATATGTATATATATATAATATGTATATATATATATATATATATATATATGTGTCTATATATATATATATTTGGCAGTAATTCACAAGGCACAAGTGAAAATAATTTGCAGAAAAAACAGTGGGAAATAAGAAACTTAGTCCTAACGTTTTCGTCTATTTTAGACATCATCAGGGATGTTTTAAATAAACGAAAACGTTCGGACTAAGCTTCTCATTTCTCAGTTTTTTTTCTGCAATATATATATATATATATATATATATATATATGTATATATATATGTATATATATGTATATATATATATATATATTTAGGAGGTCATGTTGTATACATGATTTCAACAAGTCTACAGCGACAATGGCGTTGTTGAGGATGACCGAGTAAGGTCGAAATACGTATCGGAGAAATTAAAAAAGAGAAAACAGAATTAATATGTTTGTGCGACAACTTCGGAGTGTTTATTTATAGAAGTGAGGAATATATATATATATACATATATATATATATATATATATATATATATATATATATATATATATATATATATATATATATTGGTAGGAGGCCATGTTCAATACATGATTTCAAGAAGTCTACAGCGACAATGGCGTTGTTGAGGATAACCGAGTAAGGTCGAAATATGCATCGGAGAAATTAAAAAAGAGAAAACCGCACCAAATGTCTTTTGGACACCTTCTCAGGTATTTAGAACTAACACAGAAACTTATTGCACATGAGAAATTAAAGCTTCAATATGAACTCAACAACGCCATTGTCGCTGTAGACTTCTTGAAATCATGTATATGTACATATATATATATACATATATATATACATATATATATATATATAAATGTATACATATATATATATATATAAATGTATACATATATATATATATATATATATATACTTATTGTGTGAATGCCTCCATTGTGTGTGTGTGTGTGTGTGTGTATTTACCTAGTTGTATTTTACGGGAAGGGGAGCTATGCTCGTGGGGTCCCGTCTTCATATCTCATTTTATCTAAACTATTTTTAAATTCATGTATTGTTTTTGCACACACCACTTTCTCATCTAACTTGTTCCAACTGTCTATTGCTCTGTGAGGAAAGCTGTTCTTTTTCAAATCTCTTCTATAGCTGTCTTTTTTTATTTTCTTTCCGTGTCCTCTTGTATTTCTGTCATCCCATTTTATCAGATTCTCTCTATCAGTAATTTCTATGCCTTTCATGATTCTGTAAATAGCTATCAAATCTCCTCTCTCTCTTCTTTGCTCTAGTGTCTGTAGTTTAAGTTTTTGTAGTCTCTCTTCATATGATAGTTTTGAGAGTGTTGGTGCCAATTTTGTAATTGCTCTTTGTATTCTTTCAAGTTTTTTTTATACATTTTTTTGTACTTGGTGACCATATCGTTGCTGCATATTCCAATCTTGGTCTTATCAGGGTGATTAGGATTTTCCTCACCATTTCTTCATCCAGGTATGTAAATGCCACTTTGATTGTTCTTATTAAATTATAGGTTTCTCCAAAAATCTTATTTATATGTTTCTCAGGTGACATATTATTCATAACAATGACTCCTAGGTCCTTCTCATTTTCTACTCTTTTTATTCCTTCTTCTCCCAAATTATATGATCCTGTTATTCTGTTTTTGCTTTTTCCAAATTCCATTATACTACACTTTTTTGTATTGAACTCCATCTCCCACTTCCTACTCCATTCTTGTACTTTATTTAGATCTCTCTGTAGTGATTCACAATCTTCTTCAGTTTTCACTCTTTTCAGTAATTTTGCATCATCTGCAAAGAAGCTCATATAGCTTTCAATTCCTTCATCCATATCATTAATATATATAGCAAACATTATTGGGGCCAGAACTGTTCCCTGCGGGACACCGCTTATTACTTCATTCCATTTTGAGTGCTGATCTCTTATCACTACTCTCATTTTTCTTTCTTGCAAAAAGTCTTCCATCCAATTTAGCAATTTACCTTGTATTCCTCCTTCATATTCTAATTTCTTAAGCAACTTCTTATGTGGTACTTTGTCAAAAGCTTTTTTTAGGTCTAGAAATGCACAATCGGCCCATCCATCTCTTTCTTGTATTATATCTATTAGCCTTGAATAGAAACATATTAAATTGGTGACGCATGATCGTCCTTGTCTGAATCCAAATTGCCTTGGATTTAGTACGTTGTTTTTTTCCAAGTATTTTACCCATCTACTTTTGATAATTCTTTCACATATTTTTGCTATTGTACTTGTTAGAGAGACTGGTCTATAGTTGGTAGGTTCTTCTTTATTTCCTCCTTTATATATAGGTACTATATTTGCTTTTTTCCAATCTTCTGGAACTTTTCCTTCTTTTAAGGAACTGATTATTATGCTATGTATTTTGTCTGCCAGTTCATTCCTGCATTCTTTCAGAATCCAGTTTGCTATTTCATCTGGCCCATGCGATTTTCTGACATCAAAATTACCCAAGTGTGTCAATATTTCATTCTTTGTTACTTCTATTTCTTCCATAGGGGGGACTTTTTCTTTCCACTCAATCTCTTCAGGTTGTATATTTTCCCTTGTAAACACTGATTTAAAATGTTTGTTCATAATTTCTGCCATTTCCATTTCCTCAGTGTATTCAACTCCTCCTTGTCTTAATTTCTCCAAGTCTTGTTTGTTTTTCAGTTTATTGTTTACAAATCTGTAGAATAGTTTTGGTTGATCTTTACACTTTTCTATAACATCTTTTTCATATTTTCTTTTTTCCTCTCTGCACTTTTGTACATATTCATTTCTATAACCAGTATATATTTTCCATTTTTCAGGTCTTCTGTCTTTTTTCCATCTGGTCCAGGCTTTGTCTCTTTTGTCTTTTAACTCCCTACAACTTTTGTTGTACCAGCATTTTACATATTCCTTTTCTTGTTTTTGTCTTGGGACATACTTTTCCACTCCTTTTTTGTAAATTTTTGTCAAAATATTCCATTTCTCTTCCACTGATGTTTCTTCTTTGTATATTTCTTCCCAGTTTTCTTGTTGGAAGAATTCTCTTATTTTATCAAAGTTTGTTTTTTCATACATCATTCTTCCTTTTCTATATTGTTCATTTCTTTTCATATATTTTTCTTCATTAAGTTCCAGTTCAATCAATATGTGGTCACTTTTACCTATTGGTGTTTTATATTCAATCTTGTTCACTATTCTAGGTTCAGATGTAATTATTAAGTCTAGTCTCGATGGTTCTTCTTCATTTCTATACCTAGTGTTCTCTTGTATCCATTGTGTCATTGAATGGTCAGTAATCATCTCAAGTAGAGCATTTCCCCATGAGTCATCACCACTCTTTACTGTCATTTCTTCCCAGCAGATTTCTTTGCAATTAAAGTCGCCCATCATAACTATTCTTCCTCCGTCTTCCATTATTTTAGTTAATGCTATCTTTGTGTCCTCTAACATACTTTTATGTTCACTCTCCTCCCATGAGGCTGTTTTCGGAGGCACATAATTGATCACAAATTTTCTGCTCTTCTTATCTCGGTCTTCCACTTCTATCATAATCATCTCTACTGTATTCTTTCCATATATGACACCTTTCACGTTTATATCCTTCTTAGTCAGGAACATAACTCCCCCCCCTTGTTTTTTCTCTCTGTTTCTAATCCAATAATTGTATGTATCATGTCCTACACTGTTGGGTGGTAGTGGGCCTTTTAATTTTGTTTCTACAATTCCCATTATGTCCGGTTCTTTTTCTTTCAAATAATCATTCAGTTCATTCAATCCTGTTATCAATCCATCTATATTTGTGTAAGACACTCTTAGTTTTCTGCCACTTCCATTGTGTTCTCTGTTTCCCTTATGTTTTTCTTTAGTATGTCGAACTGCTTTATTTTCATGTTCACTACTCTCCAATAGAATCTCTCTTTCTCTGACTCCGTTCTTTCCTCGTTTTTTGCCTTAGCTTCAATTCTTTTCTGCTTTTCTGCCTCTCTTTCCTCCTTATTCATTTCTCTTTTTATCCATACCTTTTTATATTGATCATTTGTTGCTAGTTTCCCTGTCTTGGATAGAATTTTCTCTGCCGTTGTTTGTGACCTGAATTTAATCTTAATTGGTCTGGTCTTATCTGTACTATATTTTCCAAGTCTGAATTTTTCCTCAATTTCCTTTATAATTTCTGGCTCATCTTACTGGACTAATTTTAATAAACTGCTTACTCTTTCATTTTCCTCCTTGATTCTTGCGGTTCTATCTGGGTTATGTTTCTCTTCCATTCCTAATATAATTATACATTTCTTTTTGTCAGCTAATTCTCTTACTATATTCTCCTTCTGTCTCATCACTTTAATAACTGAGTCTTCATTATGTTCTTTCAATTGCTGTTTGACTATGTCAGTGAATGAAACCTTATTCCCTTCTTGAGTTATTCTCCAATTTTTAACTTCTGTAGCTATTTTCTCTCTATTTTCATTACTGTTCTTCTTCAATTTCTCATTCTCCTCCTTTACATTTCCTAACTGTCTTTTTAGGTCCTCTATTTCTTCAGTTAAGTTTCTGTTAGCCTTCTCTAGTTGTTCCAACCTTTCAATTCTCTGGAAAATGGAGTCTACATTACCTAACTTACGTTCCAAGTCCTCGATCACCTTATCAACTCTCTCCTCTAGTCTTATCAGTCGGGGGGGGGGGGGGGGGGGTTGTGTCCCCCCCACCCTCTTTAAATCCCTGGAACATATTCTCGTCACTTTCTTCTGTATTGCTCCTCTCTATACTTCTAATCTTTACATTTTTATTAGACATTTGATCTTCACTCAGTCTTTTGTTTACCTTCCGCTTGTCTGGCTGGGCAAAGTCTACTCCCTCCTCATTTCCTTCCATTTCCCTCAGTAATCCCTCCCCTTTTCCTCTTTCCCTACGTTCCCACTACTCCACGAGCAATTTCCCCCCCACCCTGCAAAAACACTAGGCACTTCTCTTTGCGTTGGGATCCACAGACTTCAGTTTTCTTCAGAACGTCTTCCAAGCCGTCCATTCACTGAAGTGTGTGTGTGTGTGTGTGTGTGTGATTCACCTTGGTCTTTGGAACACGTGATGGACTCGTGACCGACTGCTATTTCCCTCCCGGAAGAGAGCTCAGAGCTCGTATGATCGATATATGGGTAATGCCGTAACCTTACACGCACCCACACCCCCAACTTCCCGCCCACGAGAGTTAGAGTAACGACTCGAAGCGCAGCGATACAGATATTATTTCAACCCTGGGCAGGATTCGAACCCGGACCGCCGTAGTGACAGTCAGGGATTCTACCAACCGCGCCACCGATTTCGTTCATTCTTATATCCAGACCCAACACACCATAACTTAGTCCATTCAACTTTTCTCCAGTCCCTTCTGTACTCCAATCTGCTCATGAATATTTTTTTTCCCGACCATCCTCCGGGACCCGGCAAAAGTGTTCCACGGGATAAGGCGGAGGCTCAGACCTTCGGGCGACCTCGCTTCGCTCACAGCCATTCAGTCGTCTCTGTTGTCGTGACGTCACAACTCTCGGCCAATCAGTCGTCTACATTGCCGTGACGTCACCACTCTCAGCCAATCAGGGGACGGAGGGAACGTGTCCCCTTGAGGGATTTCCTGTTTTCGGTCTGATTTAGATCGATATCAACGCTGGGGTTCGGCCCTTCGGCCGAGTTTCCATCGCTCGCAAGCGCCTTAGGTACCTAGCCCTACGGACTCTTAGGCAGTCAGTCGCATGCTTTTTCAGCAATTTGTGGTAGATTATTACGTTAAGGTAGAATGTCATAGACTATGGTTTATAGTCGATAACCAGGCATCTATAGGCAAAGGTGTGACATATTAAAGGCGGGCGTTGGGTCGGCCAAAAAAGAGCGAGCGCCGCGAGCTAAGGCACCGTCTGCGTAGCCAGTGCCTTGTCAGTAATTATTTTATTTATTTATTTATTTATTTTTGTATTTTTATAATTTTACTATATTTTTTTTCAGATGGCGCAGCCTTTTTTTTTTTTTTACCAATATTTTTGTATTTTATTATTGTAACCTATTTTTTTTTTTTTTTCTTTAACCTGCAAAACCTCTTTTTTTTTGTACTATTTTTTTCCGGGCGAGGTTTTATTTTTTATTTTTTTCATTTTTTTTTTCTCCTTATTTACGTTCTTTTGATCGCAGTCGGTCGGGCCGCGCCGACGGATCCCTCGTCGAAGAATGGGCGATCCAGAGTCTATTGTGGCGTCGGAGTCCAGTGAGGCTCCCGTGCACCGTGGCCGTGTCGATCCACTGCCTTTCCTCTCAGGTCCTTGGCGTCGCGGTATTCCCAACCGGCTTACTCTCTTCTGCGACCTCGATGATCTGGCGGGGGACTGGAAGAGCTCCTGGAACGGCGCCGGCGGTGGTCGTCGTCTCCTTCTCCTTCTGGACCCGAGGCGACCACGGGAAGACCCAGCCAGGACCTCTGCCACGCGGTGGACCGAGAAACGACCCGGATGAGGCACGAGTCGCTGGACTCTCAAAGGGCTCGGGGAAGACATTATACATACATGCATATACCAGAGTCTCTTTTCCCCCTTACACGGGAGGTAACCATTATACAATACAATATAAATGTGTATGTGCTTACATACATACATACATACATACACACGAGTATATAATGTACGTATGTATGTATATAATATACATCATATATATATATATATATATATATAGATATATATGTGTGTGTGTGTGTGTGTGTGTGTGTGTGTGTGTGTGTGTGTGTGTGTGTGTGTGTGCGTGATTCACCTTGGTCCTTGGATCACGTTTTGGACTCGTGATCGACAGCTATTTCCCTCCCGGAAGAGAGCTCAGAGCTCGTATGACTCGATCTATGGGTAATGCTTTGACCTTACACGCACACACACACCCAATTCCCCGCCCATGAGAGTTGGAGTAACGACATGAAGCGCAGAGATACTGAAATTATTTTCAGCCCTGGACAGGATTCGAAACCGGACTGTCGTAGTGACAGTTTGGGACTCTACCAACCGCGCCACCGAGTCGTGTGTGTGTGTGTGTGTGTGTGTGTGTGTGTGTGTGTGTGTGTGTGTGTTAGATCCGTATCTTTCTGTCTCTACTATGAGGCATATTCAGCAGACTAACTGGGTGGGAGTCTAGTGGTAGCTGAATGGAGTCTTGTGGTTCGACCCCCCTGGGAGGTGCGCGTAGCTGATTGGAGTCTTGTGGTTTGATCTGCTGGGAGGTGGTGCACGTAGCTGGTTGGAATCTTGTGGTTCGGTCTCCTGGGAGGCGCGCGTAGCTGATTGGAGTCTTGTGATTCGATCTCCAGGCTCTGGGCTTGTTTGATACTGGATTGGAGTTTTGATATGGTAATGCGGAGAGTTGACATGTGTTTTCTCCTATTCTGACAGCGGTCTCTCTGTAGACACCTGTCATCCGATTGGTAGCGTACTGCCACCAGGTGGTTTAAAATCACCTTACGATTTCACCGACAATTCTAAGATAAGTGCAACTGCAGATCACAGCTCCTGATGATCTTAGAAATCCGAATGTCGTGTCGAAGGGAATGGATCACTTGTCAGAGGTCTTGAGAAATATTTTCAGTGACTCCAAGATAGCACAGGAACTTGCTATGAAAAGAACTAAAGCAACTCCAGTTGTAACTAATGTCACAGGAAAGTCCAACAAAGAACAACTTGCTTACAAACTAAGAGAAACAAAATTTAGCGTTCTTACGGACGAGTCTATTGACGTTGGTTCCATAAAACACATTTTGTGTTGTAGTAAGATTCTTTGGTCATGATACTGCGTGTGTTGAAAGTAAATTCTGGGAACTGTGTGAAGTTTACAATACAGCCAACAGAATGTATAAAGTCTAGTGGGTCATGCTGTAAAAACTTTAACCCAACAAATTATATGTATTCTCTCTTGGCAGCCAAGGAACTATACAGTAACACCTCACATTCTGACTCGGAGTAATGTTATAAGTTATGAGGTATTATATAGGGTTGCCACCCGTTTCGTAAAATACGGAATCGTCCCTTATTTGAGAGAAAAAAAAATGTTGCGTCCCGTACTGACTCAATACGGGACGCGGTTTGTTCCGTATTTTCCCGAGTGCCCACTGCACCTCTCTGCCTGTTGTAAATTGTGCCTCTCTTGTGTTGAACCATTTATTTTGGGCAACTTTTGATGGAAACCCGCTACTTTTTATACCTTTTTCCGCTACTTTTTCTGAAAATTTCTGGGAAGCCCCTCAGTGGCGCCTGCCTCGCTCCCTCAGTGCTCACTGAGCCACTGAACTGTCAGCACCACGCAAATGTCGTCGCCTGCAGATTATGATACCCCAGCGGTGAAGACGAGTCCACCACCTCATAAAAAGGGAAAACGCCTCCAAAAGTACAGACATGAATGGGAAGAGGCATACCCGTGGCTTAACAGCGTAAGCGGAGAATTGTATAAAGCGAACTGCAAAGCATGTAGGCGCACGTTCTCGGTATCGCATGGTGGACTTTCTGACATCAAACAGCATGCATCAGGAGAACAACATTCCCGAAATGCAAGATCACAGAAGACCCAAAGTGTAGCGTCACAATTCTTCATGACTGAAACATCTCAGGCAGAGATTGATTCGGTATGTGAGATATGCACATGTTATGTTCTTACTTATCTGTGGTTTTACAAGATGTCGAGTCAGAATAGGGCTATTAGCCCAGGCTACGAGCCTACGTAGGCTATTTCTATTTACCTGCATAGTCAGTATAGGATAGATTGATGAATATAATAGATTACAAATGAATAGATTGATAAATAAATAGATACAGATACGTTGATGGATAAAAGAGTGATCAGATTACATTGTAGTCTACAGTGTTGTCTGAACACTTTGTTTATCTATTAATGTATCTATCTTACTCATACCTGGGTTACCTATGTACTTATGCATATTAGGATTTATTACATAGTTTTAAATCATATTTCTGAATGAGCTGTTCTTTATATGGGTACAATTTTAATTCTAATGATTAATTAGTACAAATTTTTATCATCAATAACTAATCAACCATAATGAAAAGTCATAGGATACTATTCAATTTCATTAACAATTTATCATCTCTCTCCTCCCCTCTCGGTTACTGCAGCTGAAATAACACAGGTATACCACACAGTAAAGCATAATCTTAGCTACAACAGTGCTGACTGTGCTCACAAGCTAAATAAAAAGATACTACCTGATTCCAAAATACTGAAGAAAATGACTTTGGGGAGAACAAAGGCAGAGGCCATGGTGAAAGATGTCCTAGCTCCAAAGGCAGTGGGTGATGTCCTCAAGACCCTAACATCACCCCTCCCATTCTCCATACAGACGGATGCCTCAAATAAAGGAAACCGGAAGATGTTTCCCTTTGCCGTCCAATACTTCAGTCCAGAGTATGGAGTCACAAAGAAAATGCTTGATTTCATTGAGAATTCAGATGAGTCAGCTGCCGGGATTGTAGCTCTCCTGGAACAATCCCTAGATAAATTTGGTTTGTCATTGGACCAAGTAACAGCATTTAGTGCAGACAACACTAATGTTAACTTTGGTATTCACAACTCAGTTTTCACCAATCTGAAAATGAAGCATAAAGATCTGCTGCAAGGAAACTGCCCATGCCCACATAGTGCACAACACAGTGAAGCACGCCCTTGACAAGCTCTCTGTAGAAGGTACATGGCCACTTCTCCACATCAGCCAAACGAAGGGAATCCCTCAAAGATTTTTGTGACTTTTGTGATGTGGAATTCCAAGAAATGCTACGACATGTAACTACCAGGTGGCTCTCTCTTAATCCAGCCATCCACCGACTGATACAAACTTGGTCTGCACTGAAATCTTACTTCATCAGCCTGGGGGATGATTGTCCAAAACAACTTCGAGCTTTGTTGAAGCTCAGTAAAGTGTCTGAAGATGCAAATGAAGAAGACGGAGACATAGTGGAGGCGTACCTCCTATTTTGTAGTAATATCCTATCCCTCTTTGAGAAGGTTGTAAAGAAGCTGGAGAGTAATGTAACCACCTGTGTGGAATTATATTCCATCATGGATAACTTCAAGCAAAAACTCACACAGAGAAGAGATGACCAGTTTTATGGCTACTTAACTAAGGTGAAGCTGCAGCACCTCCATCCACAAGATGTAAACATGACAAGGACAGATTTCACTGCATTTCTAAACACAGCAATCTCATATGTTGTCAAATGGTTCAACTTCTCAGAGGACAACTGGCTGTTCTCACTGCAACCTCTCTCTTTGGACCATAACACCTTGACTTTCAATGACATCGAGAAGGTGGCTAGTAAGATCAACCTCATCAATAAAATCAACATGAATGAACTCTATGATGAATGCACCACATTCAATATCATTCTGAAGAAGTTCAGAGAAGATGCTGAATGGAAGACCAAAGATGTGGCTGCCAGGTGGATGTCTGTTTCACAAGGAGCTGACCTTCCTAACATGTTGTCTATTATAAGCCACAAACTGAGCATCCCAGCATCCACTGGATATGTTGAAAGGATCTTCTCCAGGATGGCCAACAAGTGGAGTGAAAGCAGGAACAGGTGCTCTGTGGAACTCATAAGGAGTGAGCTCCTGATCACTCTCAACTTTGAGCAGTCCTGTTCAGAATTTCACAGCAGTGTTTTGAAAGACAAAGAGTTACTCAGTGCTGCAAGGAGCAATAAGAAGTACACTTGGAAGAAGAATAAATAAAAAAAGAGGGAATACTATTGACTTGTGTATCCAGCCTTATATAACAATGTTCATTGGTAATAAAGAACTTTAAACATGACTAATTGTTTTCTTGACTACTAAGTGATCTATGCATATTTCAAGAGTTTGGGCCTTTATAAACAACCGGGTTTCTCCCTGGCCACCGGAAGGCACGCACACGGCTCGGTGGCGGATTGGTAAGGCACTGGCCTCACAAGCCAGAGAACCGGGGTTCGATTCCCCGGTCGGGCGGAGATAAGTTGGGTTTGTCTCCTTTCACGTGTAGCCCCTGTTCACCTAGCAGCGAGTAGGTACGGGACGTTAGTCAAGGAGTTGTGACCTTGCTGTCCCGGTGTGTGATGTGTGAGTGGTCTCAGACCTACCCAGAGATCGGCTAATAAGGAGCTCTGAGCTCACTGCCGTAGGGTGGTGTCTGGCTGTCTCGACAGAGACTGCAGCAGATCCGAGGTGAATACACGCCACGCGCCCGGAACGTCCCTGGTAAAGTTGACGGTAGAGGTGCCGCTTATTTTATTTTGCATAAGGTGGCAAGCCTAGAGGTATAGCTTGTCTAGAATATGAATAGTTATTTTTAATTACATACAAATATGAAAGTTTTTCTTTAAAAACATTTTCATTCCATTACACTGATGATGAGGCCTATTATATGTGATTCGCTACTGAAGTATGTGTTAAATTGTGATTATTTGATTATTTCCAATGAAACACTAATTTGTGAAAGATCATTTATTTGAATTCCTCAATATTAATAAAATTTAGAAATGTTGCATAAAGTGTACGTTTTATTTATCTCAAGGGGTAGATATTAGAATTAAAATTTACGATAATTTGTACGATATTTCTAACATTTCCAGAATTTTGTCATAAGACGATAATTTTGAGGTCCTTGTACGATAATATTGTATTCAGAATCTGGCAGACATCGTCGACAAGTGTTTTGATTTGTGTCATTCGTTGCCTTCTCTTGGAAGCAGTATTTTACACAGGTGTTCTTGGCTCTTCCGATTCTTTTTTAGCTTCTTTTTCAGCCATTTTGCTGTTTGATACCACTGGGGATCTCTTATATCGCAAAATATTTAGTATCTAATATCACATTTATGATTCCCGCCGAGTGCCACTGTATTGAATGATCGTTGTTGCGTATATCCGAGATAGAGTTATCTACTATTTCAATGCGAACATTTACCAGTAGTGGTTAGTCGTATACCCCATTTTGTACTGATTTTACCTTCAGTTGAATAATATTGCCTGACCTTCGATTGAATGAAAATATAAAGGCCGTCACTAGCAAATTTAAGTGGTCATGATATGTTGAGCTATGATAATCATAATGATTATGATAGCTAGGTCAACATGAAAATGGAATTCCTGATATTTGAGCTGAAGTAGTTCTCATGGGATGCAAAAAGTAGCTATGAGTACAATGTAATTTGAATTATGATCCATCTAGCTGTCCTAGTTCTCGAGATGTTGCATTTTGAATGGAATTAAATCGGGCCTATTTTGTCCCAGGAAATCATGCCGAAACGTGCGGTCTGACTAATCTCCGATCAACCGTAAACAATGACGGTTGTTACTGACAGGCACAATTTTATATAAAAATTTAGCATATGGTTGCATTGTGACCTATTTTCTCTAAGATAAAGATGTGTGATTTCCATGTAATTTGATCAAAGAATTACGTTTTTATCCTCTGCAAAATTACCCACCACAGCTACGAATACTGTCAAATTACATGAAAATCACACATTTTATAGAAAATAGTTTGAATAATTCAACTATATGCAATCTATTACACTAATAACACAATAGTAACAAACTTAATAGTGTAGTTTGATCCATACCACCAGTGATCATAGATAGCGGGCAGGACGAATCGTAGCTGTGGTCCGTAATATTACGGATGATAAAAACGTAACTTCTCTTTGATCAAATTACATGAAAATCACACATTTTAAAGAAAATAGTTCAAATAATTCAACTATAAGTCTATTACACTAATAATAGTAAAAATAATAGTAAGTATAATAGTATAAGTATAATAGTAAGTATAATAGTAAGAAATTTAATAGAGTGAAGTTTGATCCATACCACCAGTGATAGATAAGATGGCGGGATGGATGTTGATGTTATCCGATAATCCGACCCGATAGAAAAAACTAATTAGTACCTCCAATTTCTCAGCTCTTCTGTAACACGCTGCCTTTATTTTGGTATTAGAATAATCTGCGAGACTAGTAGTTTTCATTCATTTTGGTCAGTTGCCAATACACTGAATTTATTTAGCTCATTTTTTACGCTGAAACATAAGCCAATTTTCGATTTACTGCTGAATGCAAGCCGCCATGTTTATCTTATGTTTTTATGTACCGACATGTAACTGATGATGTAATTGTTTTAAATTTACTACGATCATAGTAAATACACTTGCATAACATTTGTATGAATGAAATTTCCCGCAGTATGTAAATTTGGCCGTTTGCATGGCGTGCACATAAAATGATGCGCTATTGTGCTCGTCATCGACATTGGCACCTCTGGTGGTGTTTGACCTACCTAGCTATGATCATTTCCTTGGAGCGAGATATTTGTGTTTCCAGCTATATTTGTGTGGTAGTAAAACGTATCTTCTTATAGGATCCCGAATTCTTAATATTACGTATTTTAAAAAGCCACAGGTAATCCAACATGCTTATCATAATTTTCTTGAAATTTCTAAATACTCCCAGACCCAGGCATGACAATTCACCAAATAATGTGTTTGAAGTGTGTTGCTGTAAGCTGAGGCACAATCTGAGGTGAACCTGGTTTTATTTGATTAAACTCGTCAGCTTGGTAATATAATAACCAGGTGAGGATACTTGGTTTGCAGGTTTGACATAGGTTAACTACAGGATATCATTGTAGTTGATCATCATCATATAAACTTTTTACTTTCTTCTAGACTTACTTGAGGGATTGATGGTTTCCATTGCTGACACAGCAATCTGCAGGACCTTGTTGTACATCTTCTTAGCATTTGTTTGCCTCTAATACTCCTATCGTTTAGGTTGTAGTATTCAGTGAACAGATGGGGTAAAATTCCAGAATCACACAAACACGAATATTTAACATGAAACTTCCGATGTCCAATAGCTCCTAACCTAACCAAAAGTAACTATGCCATAGAAAAAAGGTAAATTATTAGAAATTCACATTAGATGATATAGTAATAGAAACTTAAATAATTTTGTAAATTATAATACATCAATGTAGTATATGTTATTCTTGACATAATTAAAAAAAAATTTGCTAAAAGCTATAAATGAACAAATGTAGCCGCTTTAGTTGCTAGAGATACCATCTTTGTATTGGTAGAGGCTGAGGCCAAAGAAATTAAAGTATGACAAATTCGTCTAATCTAACGAAACCTAACCTACCAACTTAACCTAACATTTACTTACTTTACTTTTATGTGTTTATTCTCAACTCTCGCTCCATCTTTCTGATGCTCTGGGAGTCAAACCTCATATCATCATTGTGGTAATTTATTACACATTATAAAACTCACTAATTTGCATGTCTTGAGTGTAACAATCACCAAATAGATACGTTTTCAATTTCTTCTTGAAAGTATCAACATTATTACTTTCCTTTATCTCTCTGGGAAGTCGATTAAATAGCCTTGGGGCAGATGTCCTGAAGGCCCTAAATCCCACTTGAAGATTACATCTTGATTCAACCAGCATAAAAGGATCATCACTACTACCATATGATATGGCTGATCCAGGTTGATGATCTTCCAGTATTTGCCTTAAGTAATCTGGTTTCCCATATCTAATTGTCTGGTATACCATAACACAAATTTTAAATATAATTCTGGCTTTAATAGGAAGCCAATGAAGCTCTATCAGTACAGGTGTAATTCTGTCACGTCTTGCCACACCTTTTATTAATCTAGCAGCCCTGTTCATGATATACTGTAATTTCCTTAGCTGGTAGTTTGGCAATCCATAGTATAATGAATTACAGTAGTCTAGTCTACTAATAACATGATTGTGTATAAGTTTTCTCAATGAAGACTCATCAATATATTTCTTTACAAATGCAATATTTCTCAGATGATAGCCTGCCATTCTAACAATTTTGTCTATTTGTTCTTTCATGGATAGGTTTCTATCTATCAACACTCCTAAATCCTTCACTGATTTACTTACATCACTCTCACTTCCTCCGATATTTAGACTTTGAATATCCTCCAGCCTACTTAGATCTCCTCTTATTCCAACAATCAGATAGTCTTAACCTCATTCAATTTTAACAGTCTTAAATCCATCTATTCCTTAATTTCCATCATAATCTCTCTTAGCTTTCTTACTGTGTCATCAACATTATTGAATGTTGAATAAAACTGGGTATCATCAGCAAATGGCTTAAAGCTTACTCCATGTCTCTTTAGTATATGTAATAGTTAAATTGTATTGATACAAAAAAGAATAGGACCCAGTACACTCCCTTGTGGAACCCCTCTTGATAGATTCTGGGTTCCAGACAAAGAATTTCCCATCTGTACACATTGGGTTCTCCTTTCAATGTAGTCCTTCATAAGCTCCAGTGCCTCATCTTAACACCAATATTTTCCAGATCTTCCACTTACAAACTGCACCACAGTATCAAAAGCTGCACAGTAGTCCAAAAGTATCAGAACACCATACTTTCAATCATCCATCAAAAGAATCAAATCATTTATCACAGAATGTAGTGCAGTTTCACTTGAGTATAGTTGCCCATAAGCTGATTGTTCATCAGGCAAAACTTGTTTTCATTGTAAAAATTCTTTAAATTGATCCAGAATTACACCTGTCATCTCTGATAAGAAAGATAAACTTGACACCAGTCTATATAAGCTTAAAAGTTGACTATCTAGAGCTTCCTTGATAACAGGTTTAATAAAAGCAATTTTTTCATGTTTTGGAAGAGTACTCTTGACTATGGAGAATGGTTGTGTGTGAAGGATGTTGTGGTGCATGGAGTGGAGTGGGTGAGTTGATGTGTGTGAGCAAAATTTGACGCAGCCCGAAGGGATTTCTTCCCGTCATCTTTTCTGCATGGAGGGACGGAGAGGGGGGGTTGCCGATTTGATGAGGCGGCCTTGCTGTGGATGTGCTGTGCCTTGCAGCGCTGCCTCTGGCCTGGGGCGGTGGACAGGGTGTGGAGGTGGCCCGTTGTCCGGGGGATGCTAGGATGGGAGGGAGGGTGGAGTGTGTTTAGGGATGGAATGGGTGGGAATGATTTTATGCCTTTTTCTTTTTGGCTACCTCCCTTGTAAGGGGGAAAAATCCTTGGTATATGTATGTACTCTTGACTATGCATAGGTTGATTATTTCAAGATAAATCTTCAAAATGTTGCTAATTTTCAAGCTACTTTTAAAATCCAATATTGGAAATGGACCTCCTTCACTGTAAGTCAGCTTCGCTTTACAAAAAATCTCCTTAATCTTACCAATATCAACACAATGAAATCTAGATGATTTTACTTCAGGGTTTATCATAGGCCTCTAAATTCCCTTCTAGCACTGCTAGTACGTCTTCTACACCAGAGATATTCAACTCTACATTTTTCCCTTCTTGCTATTTTAGTTTCATGGTGATCGATACTTTACAATAATTTCTTTTTCTATGCTAGGACAAGCATTGTCATATTCTTTTTTTGAAGTCTTATTATACAACTTTGTGTAACAACATACATATTCTTTCAGCCTAATATTATGTGTACAGAGATCATTTATCTTTTCATTTATTTCATTCATTATCCCATCTATTACCACGTCTGCCTACCTAACCTAACCTGCATTTAGTAATGCAGTACCTGTAATTCTAGAGGTTGTCAGGGTCGATGTCATCTCTGGCCTCTGAATCTGTCAAAACAAAGATTGTATCTAAAGGAATCGAAGCGATTTCATTCATTTCTGTATAGGTTTTAGCAAAGTTTTCTGTTATTGATTTCTGCCAAGAAAAATATTTATTACATTGGTGTATTATAATTTACAAAATATTTAATTTTCTAATGCTATACCATGTTGATGTAAACTTCTAAAAAAAATACAGAAAAAAGGTAAATATAAAGTTTCTTTGTGTCTCAGGTGTAATTCTTGGTAATTTTTTAAAGTGCATACTAAGCAATATAGCATTAGAAATTTAAATACCAATTTTGTAAATTATATTATAATACATGAATGTAATGTATGTTTTTCTTGGCAAAAATAATAAATGGAAGAAGTTGATAAAAGCAATTCACTAATGAACGGTGCTGTGGAGATGGCTTGAGATGCCAGCTTGAAACATCAAGTGGAGGTACTGTATTTGGCTGACGACTGGTCACCTGGTGGGGGATGGAACCATGCTGCCTGGGTAAAGAAAGCATGGACAAGTGTTTCCTCTTTGTGGGTGCTAGTGAATAAATATCTAGCCAAATACTGAAAGAGGAATTTGCCTTGTATCCCAGGCTGGTTTACCCACTTTACAAAGGATTACAAAGGCGGAGCATGCCGACATGAGACCTTTTGGTCCACTTCTTAATGTCTCTTTGAGTAGGTGTGCTATTCTGCACTGTAGGCCCCTCTCTTCCCCTTAAAAAAGAGAAAAAAAACCCCTGAAAAATCACTACCAACTAGTGTAAAAAGAATACATACATGTATGTAAAAAGAATACATACATGTATATATGTAAAAAGAATAAATGGTGAATTTATCATTTTTATTAATTTAGATGTACATAAACAGTATTATTTGCATCAAATAATTTGTGAATATATCCTAGGAAAAAGCAAACATGTTAAGCAAACAATAGGAGAAACTGATTTCCACATGAAATTATGTAAATACCAAGAAAATGGCGTGCTTTTTCTGGGACCAGGCCTATTCTGTGTTAATATTGGCTGGTGGTGGAATTGGAAGCATGCTGGTTTTGCATTCACATAGTTCTGGGTTTGAATCATCCATTTCTCTAAATACCAGCAGTGACTGTTACTTGCCTCTTGGTGCAAGCTCACCACCACAAACTACACTAGTAGCATATTAATCAAACATCCACCATAACCTACCACCCAAACCACACAAAACAGCTACACAGAAACTCAGATTACAAATAAAGCCCTTCAAAAAAGACCAACTTCATACTATAAATACAAACCCCATAATACAAGTCCCACAGAGAAAATCCTCCCATACCAGACAAGAATTACACCAGCACGACTGTACTTAGAACACCATCCAACATTTAAGATAATGCTGACACAGAATAGGCCTGGCGATTGATTCAAACTGCCCCAGATACAACCATCACTCAGAAGACAGAACACCTCATACTACTACGACATGCACAAACAATACCCAGACAACAACACTGTCTTTTCTCTAAGTGATTCATAGTCCTGTCCTGAGGCTGATGCCAGTTTCCTGAAGGCTGCAGGTCTTCTACAAGATAGACCAGGGGTAATGGATTGATTGATTGTTTAACAGACATTCTCTTTTTACTCAAGGGTGCCTTAACCCCACATTCATCCATTTATCTCGTTTTTGGTCATCTCATCAAGTTCACGCCATTCATCTCTACATTCCACATTCTTTATGCTGATCTTTCCCCACTCATTCTATGTTAGCAAACCATCCCAATATTATTTCACCAGCCCTGTCTGCCAGCTATGTTTCTGCCATTTCCTCACAAATTATTTCTCTGTGAAACTGATGACAGTGTTGCTGTGAGAAAGATGTGAGAGAGAATTATCTTTCTGTCACCCATCCTCAGACCCTATCAAATTCCTTGCATCCATGTGGAGGTGCAACCCTGACGGGTCTTTGGACTGGGTCCAAGATATGTCAATTTTGTATTTCACCCACATTTAAACTTGAGATCTGACAACTGGAATTTGTTCCCCTCATGTTATTTTCAATCACTATATACCAATACAGTTCAGACATCAGTCTAAGGTTTCTTTCCTGATAAATGTATGGTAGGGCCTGAGGACCATTGGTAACCACTGTGGGGCTGTATTGATTGATTGATACTGTTCAGATGTGGTTCCACAACAAAAGTGGATATAAAATTTTCTTCTGCAATTTCTTTGAGGCATAGGTTCTTTGGCTTTATCCTGAAAATCTATATACTTTTAGATATTGATATTGTTAGTACCAAATTAATTTTTCATGCAAAGAAGTTCTCTTGGGAACTTAAGTGTATTTTAAGTTAACAATTGTAAGTATATATTTTTAATTCTTTTATACAGGAGCAAGTGGCCATTAGGTGAAGACAATGTCAAAGAAGCACAAATTCACTAGGGTGAGACTTGTGTATTAGAAAATACAGTTTGTTAATGATATTCTCATAAGTCTGGTACTTTAATCTGAATAGTGAAATAAATTGAATTCACATAAAGGGTTTTGAACTTTTATGCTGTATTATCCTATATGTGAAGTGTATTTGCACATTTCAGAAAGAAGCAGAAGATATTATGGAAACAGAAGTTAGGAATGGCTACTTCTGGGCAGACACTAGAAATAAATATTACTTACAAGATGTCATTGGTATGTATTGAATCTTGTGGCAAGCCATAGATATTGGTTGCACTATTATCCAAGACTTATTGTCCATATACAGATAGTCTGTAAGATGAACTGATTGCTAGGTTAGGTTAGCATTAGATATTATTGTATTATTCATAACATTGTATTTATCCAAACATGTAGTCACAAGCAAAAGTTTTGACCCACAGTACAGTTCTCATGATGTATGCATACATATATATATATATATATATATATATATATATATATATATTTATATATATTATATATATTATATATATATATATATATAATATATATATACATATATATTTTTTTCAAGTAGTATTTAGATTGCAGTTAGATTATTTTCTTGAATAGAAAATGTGCTACATGCTTGACAGAAAAAATAATATTGATATTGTGAGGATTATAGTGTGGGTTAAAACCTCTGCTTGTGAAGTAGTGGATCCCTGCTGTGGATGTATTGTCTTGCTGCATTGCTTCTGACCCAGGCAATGGGTGGGGGACAGGGATGACCCTTTATCCACAAGGAGCTAAGATGAAAAGGAAATAAATGGGTGACAAATGGGAGTAGGATAGGTGGGGATGGGTGCATACCTTGACTGGCTATGGCCATTATAGAGGGAAGAAACCTTTGGTGTGTATATAGATAGTAATTGCTTTATAAATGGGGTGACCATGTCAAAACATACATCCACTTGTCAAAAGTCATATGAAACCCTCCCACTTTAACACAATAGGAATGCAGGATTACCTGCTTTCTGCTATGTAAGTGTTCATAGATTTGTTTATCTTCAGATACCCTGTACAACAGTATTCAAGGAAATGACTACCTTGTGGAATGTGTACAGAATCAGAACTCGGAAAGACTTAAAGTAGTCTGTGGTGTAAGTAAATTTTTTCTTATGTATTGACCTTTGCCTGTTGTGTGAATAATTGTTTGAATAATGATAATTTTATCTGTGATAGAGGAAATCTCTATTCATAAAGAAATGATGCTACTTTATTGTACTGCAACTGTCCCTCCATTATACTATCCCCCCACTTTTAATAATGTCCTTTACCACTTCTCTGAATATACATTTCTTTTTTTGCCGAACCCTGTGGTAGGGGAGAAATAATAGTACCACTGAGCGCACTTGGGTTGTAAAAGGTGACAAAAACAGGACAGGGATAAGACTAGGTATCCTATTTTCTGTAGCCCCAAAGGGGACATTCCTGAGAAAAAATAAAAAATAAATAAAGCAGTCATAAGAAGGTCTGGGAAGAGTTTTCTAACCATGACCCTAAGGTTTGGGTCTTTTAATGTGCGTAGGTGTGGTACAGGTGAGAGTAAAAGGGAAGAGATAGGCAGTATGTTTGTGAGAAGGAAGATGGATGTGTTGGCATTGAGTGAAACTAAGTAGAAAGGGACTGGTGAGTTTGAATTTGGGAGTGGGTAAGGAGTGAAGAGAGGACAAGGGAGAGAAGGGCTGGCTATATTAGTAAGTGAAGAGATAGATAAGCGTATGGTGGAGTGGAAGGAGGTTTCTTCAAGGTTAATGTGGATGAAGGTAAAACTGGGAAGGGAGAGGTGGGTCTTTGAAAGTACATATGGTCTTGGTAGTAAGAAGAATGTAGAGGAAAGGGAGACTTTTGGATAGATTTAAACTAGTCCATAGAGTGTTTAGGGAGAAATGTCAAAGAAGTGGTATTAGGAGATCTCAGGACTAGGTAGGAGTGGTTAGGAAGTGTGGAGTGCCACGAAAAAATCATAGTGGAAAGTTAATGGTGGAGATGTGTCTAGAGAGTTAATGATAGCTAACATAGAGTTTAGGAAAATAGTCAAGTATAAGTACACATGAGAGAGGGTGGTGGATGAAACGGTGTTGATACCGTTTTAATGGTCTATATAGTGGTGACCAGGAGAAGAGTACGAAGAGTTTTAGATGTACATGTTCTTAGGGGAGTGGTGGAATACCAGATAATTTTTTGGTGGCAGGTAAGTTGAGAGTGGAAGATAGATGGAGAAAAGAAAAGGACAGAAAATAGGAAGGTGCTTATAGTAAACTGTTTAGATGAGAAAGAAAAAGTGAAGCAGTACAAGAAGAAGCTGAGAGAGGAGTGGGAGGGAGTGAAGGATAGAGTAGAACTAGGAGTGGAAGAGGAATGGGGATATTTCAAGGAGGGAGCATAAAGTGTGCAAAGATGGCATGTGGAACAAGAAGGAGAGGAGGAAATAGAAGGAAGGGTAGTAAGTGGTGGGATAATGAAGCAAAGAAGGTTGTAGAAGAGAAGAAATGAGCATTCACAGATTGGTAGCAAAATAGGATGAGAGAATCATGAAATGTACAAAAAAAGAGAAGTAAAGTGAAAGGTAGAGGCAAAAAAAGAAAGCAGATGTGAAATGGGTGAAGAGTATGACAGAAAATTTTGAATGTAATTAAAAGATGTTTTGGAAGGAAATTAAGAGATGAAGGGGAGGTGAATCAAATAGAGAAGAAAAGGTTAAAGGTGCAGATGGGGAGATGATAATGGAAGAGATGGCAGTAAGAGGAAGATGGGTAGAATATTTTAGGGTAGTTGCAGTGGGAAGCGCTGAGAAAATGACCGTGATGTGTGAGGAAAATGGAGGAGATATAAGAAAAGATGAGGTAAAAGCAGTTATTAAAATGATGAGAGCAGGTAAGGCACCTGGGTTAGATGGGTGTCATGTGGAATGTCTAAAAAGGGAGGTACAGTGATATTGGGCTGGTTGGTGATGTTGTTTAATGTTTGCCTCAAAGAGGGTAGAGTGCTGGATGGAGTGATTGTATAGTTCCACTGTACAAAGGAAATGGGGACAAATATGAATGTAGTAATTTCTGAGGGATCAGTTTGTTGAGCATAGTTGTGAAAGCTTATGGAGGGGTTTTGATTAAGGGGATTATAAGAGGAACAGGGAAGCTCGCTGGCTGAGCAGGTTAGGGCATCGTTACTTGCGGCGAAGGTCGAGGTGAGGGCGATTCGAATCCTGCCACTGGCGAAGTTGAACCAAGGGCATAGTTCATTAAATTCCATGCTACAAAGCCCTCTGTGAGGGGCACCGTCCTAGCCTCCCGATAGGGGGGAGTATGTGACATTAAACCATATCATCATCATCATAAGAGGAACAGAAGGAGTAAATGGTGAAGAGTAGTTTAGGAAATGTATGAGTTGTGTGGATCAGATTTTTGTGGTAAGGCAGATATATGAGAAAGCTTTAGGAAAAGGTAAGGATGTTTTTGGGCCTTTATGGATTTGGAAAAGGCTTATGACAGGGTAGACATGAAGGCACTGTGGAAGATGTTGCAGATATATGGGAAAGGGGGAAAGCTTTTAAGAGCAGTCATGAGTTTTTATGAGAGTAATAGAGCCTGTGTTAGAATTAGAAATGGAGAGACTTAATGGTTTGGGGTAAAGGTGGGACTTTACCAGGGATGTGTTATGTCACCATGGCTGTTCAATTTATACATAGATGGGGTGGTGGAAGAGGTAAATGCAAGGTAATGGGCTAGGGATTGGAGATGGTTAAAAAAAAAAGTGGAGAAAATGGGAGATAAGCCAGTTGTTGTTTGCTGACGACACTGTGTTTGTAGAAGGACAGAGGAGGGATTAAGGAGTTTGGGAAGGTGTGTGAAAGAAGGAAGTTGAAGATAAATGTGGGTAAAAGTAAGGTGATAAGATGTACAAGGGTAGAGGATGGCAGCAAATTGGAAGTGAGTATTAAGGGAGAGACTGGAGGAAATGGATAACTTTAGACACTTGGGGGGCAAATGTGGTGGGAAAGGGAGGAGTGGAGGTGGAATGTAGATGGAGAGAAGCAAGAAGCCTTGGGGGATTAAAAAGTGTAATGAGAAATAGACATTTAGGAATTGATGCTAAGAGGAGATTGTATGAAAGGGTGATTGTGCCAACAGTGGGAGTGAGGGAGTATGTGTGAATGATATTTTGATGCAGCCTGAAGGGCTTTCTCCCTGTCTTCTCCTTTTCTGCATGAGGGGATGGTGGAGAGAAGGGGATCATCAATTAAATGAAGTGGCCTTGCTGTGGATGTGCTGTGTCTTGCTAAATTGTCTCTGACCCAGGGCAGTGGGTGAGATACAGGGATGACCCATCATCCAGGAGGAGCCAAGAAAAGAGGGAGGGAGGGGTGGTGAATGGGAGTGGAGTATGTGGGGATGAAATGGGTGGAAGTGGATTTATGTCTTTGACTTTAGCTACCTCCTTTGTAAGGGGGGAAAAGCCCTTGATATATGTATAAAGACTAGAGTTGTGTCATGTTGCCATGGCTGTTCAATTTATACTTGGGGTGGTGTAAGAGATAAATGTAAGGGGGATTAAAAAGTGTAATGAGAAATAGACATTTGGGAATGGATGCTAGGAGGAGATCATGTGAAGAGGTGGTTGTGCCAACAGCACTGTATGGGGCAGAAACATGGAACATAAGAGGAAGAGTTTAAAAGTATTTGAGATTAAATGTCTGGGAAGTATGGTGGGGGTTACAAGGCTAGATAGAGTGAGAAATGAGAAGGTGAGGAGGAGAGCAGGGTTGATGAAAGAGTATTGGGATGGTTTGGACACATTGAAAGGATGAGTGAAGAAAGATTAGTAAAAGAGGTGTGGAAGGCAGATGTGGAAGGAGTGAATATGAGGAGGCAACCAAGGATGAGATGGATGAATGGGGTAAAAGGGGCATTGGGAAAGAGGGGAATGTCTGTTGAGGAAGGATGGGAGAGGACAGAAGATAGGGGTGAATGGAGAATGGTTGTATATAGATGATACTGTGATGTATGGAAGGGGTGAGTGGGGGATGGGAGGGTGAGGGAGAATGTGTGAATGGTATTTTGACATAGTTGAAGAGATTTCTCCCCATCTTCTCTTTTTCTGCATGAGGGGACAGAGATAAGGGGGTTGCCGATTAAATGAAGTGGTCTTGCTGTGGATGTGCTGTGTCTTGCTGCATTGTTTCTGACCAAGGGGAGTGGGCGAGATGCAGGAGTGACCCATCATCTAGGAGGAATAAAAAAAAGAGGGAGGTAGGGGTGCTGAATGGGAGTGGAGTATGTGGGGATGAAATGGGTGGGAGTGGATTTATACCTTTGACTTTAGCTACTCCCTTGTAAGGGGGAAAAAGTGCTTGCTACTCTCTTGTAAGGGGGAAAAAAGTGCTTGGTATATGTATGTACAACTCAGAATGTATTATGACGCCCACTATGTATACTGCTTGAGATATACAAATACTTTAAAGAAGTGAATTTATGGTAGATTTTCCTTTCCCTATCAAATATATGTGCATCTTTCTTTACTCTCCAGACTATATGTCTGTATACAGTATATACCAAAGGCTTCTTTTCCCTTATAAGGGAGGTAGCAATAAGATTTTGTGTTATTGTCCAGAGAGTTTTACATTTTCTAGACAATAACACAATACATAATTGCTGAATGCCACAGGCTTATTAACCAGTTGGTGTGGTTGGTTTCATGGGGCTGCAGGTCTCTTGCAGTGGATTGACTGATACTGAGTTTAGTTTGGACAGTCTCAATCCTGTTGTTACCAAGGAGTTGTTACCCTATTCACCAAGGATGAGATGGATGGATGGGGTGAAAGGGGCTTTGAGCTAGAGCAGAATGTCTGTGGAGCAGGGGATAGGTTTGGGTGGAGAATGGTTGTTTATGGATGATAGTTTGACACAGCCCAAATGGATTTCTCCCCATCTTCTCTATTTTCTGCATGAAGAGATGAGGGGGGAAGGTCATCTTGTAAGCGAAGCAGCCCTGCTGTATCATGTCTTGCTGCATTGCTTACAACCTGGGCAGTGAAGAGGAGACAGGGATGACCCTTCATCCACAAGGAGCTAAGAGGAGAGGGAAACAATGGGTGGTGGATGGGAGTGGGTGTGTGCCTTGACTGGCCACCTCCCTTATAGGGGGTAAGAAGCCTTTGGTAGATAGGCCAGAAATGCATGCATATGAATAATATTGCATATGCAAAGTAGACAACTTGGAAAAAGAAACTAACTGAAGATGTAATATACAAAAGTGCTCTTTGTTAGTTTCTTTTTCCAAGTGGTCTACTTTGCATAAGTGAACACACGTACCCATTTTCGTATTAGCATGAATAATATTATCTAACATGATATAGAATGAAACAAATTCATCTCCAGGGATGAATGTAGAATGGTTGTATATGGAAAATGTTGTGATGCATGAGGTGGATTGGACGGGGGAATGGGGGTGAGGTAGTGTGTGTGAGCAAAAATTTTTGACGCAGCCCAAAGGGATTTCTCCCCGTCCTCTCCTTTATATGGGGGGACGGAGAGGGGGGGTCGCCGATTTAATGAAGTGGCCTTGCTGTGGATGTGCTGTGTCCTGCGACACTGCTTCTGACCCAGGGCAGTGGACAGGGTGCAGGGATGACCCGTCATCTAGGAGGTGCTAAGATGGGAGGGAGGGTGGAGGGGTGTGGAGTGTTTTCGGGGATGAAATGGGTGGGAATGTTTTTGTGCCTTGTCCTTTTTGGCTACCCCCCTGGTAAGGGGGAAAAAAGCCTTGGTATATGTATGTATGTATCTCCATATGAAAGAGTTTGAAAGGCAGTGTTAAGTAGGTTATCTTCAGTATATCATGAGGTAAAAGACCACTTACTTTTTTTTCTTTATCTGTTTCAGGTATGCAAAACAGTCCTAAGTTCATATGATCCTTTCATATCTCATCAGAATGGAAAATCTCACAAAAAGGTAAAAATAATGTATCCTGTATTTTTCTTTTGATGAATAAAACCAAAATATATGGACAATTAAAGTAGTTGGCAAATGGTGTTGTCTTGATAAGATGACCTTGTTTGCATCACCGCTTTGATCCACATAAACACCTCTATTAGATCACCCTGCATGCTGCATCTTTCCAGAGAGTGTAAGTTAAGGTGCCTAAGCCTCTCTTCGTAAGGTAAATTTCTGAGCCCATGTATCATTTTGGTCATACTCTGTACTGATTCTAGTGAATTGATGTCCATTCTATAAGATGGAGACCAAAACTGTACTGCATAGTCAAGGATGGGTCTAACTAATGCTAGATAGAGTTTGAAAATTACTTCTGCACTTCTATTTGTAACTGTCCTAATGCTCTGTTAGCTTTATTCCTGGTGCTAAATCACTGTTTCTTGGATTTAAGGTCAGGACTCCCTAGAACTCCCAATTCTCTCTCACACTCAGTTTTCTCTTAAAAACATATTATCTAAACTACATCTATTTTTGGGGTTGTGTAGCCCTATGTTTAACATGCTGCACTTTGAGATATTGAAGTTCATTTGCCATTTCACTGGCTGTGTCAATTTGTTTTTCACACATATTCCCTCACCCCCCATCTCCCACCCACTCCTCATGCATCACAGCATCATCCATACACAACCCTTCTCCATTCACCCCTATCTTCTGTCCTCTCCTGTCCTTCCTCAACAGACATTCCCCTCTTTCCCAATGCCCCTTTTACCCCATCCATCTCATTTCATCCTTGGTTGCCCCTATATGTTTACTCCTTCCACCTTTGCCTTCCTCTTTTACTAATCTTTCTTCACTCATTCTTTCCATGTGACCAAACCATCCCAATACTCTTGTCAACCCTATCTCCCAACTCCCTTTCCACCCATGTTCTCCTTCTCACCTTGTTTCTCACTCTATCCAGCCTAGTAACCCCAATCATACTTCTCAGGCACCTCATCTTAAGCACAATCAAATTCCTCCTCTCTTTCTCACTTATGTTCCATGTTTCTGCCCCATACAGTGCTGTTGGCACAATCACTCCTTCATACAATCACCTCTTAGCATCCATTCCCAAATGTTTATTTCTCATTACACTTTTTAATCCACCAAGGCATTTACTTGCTTCTCTCAATCTCCATTCTCACCTCCACTTCTTTTCCTGCCACATTTGCACCCAAGTATCTAAACTATCCACTTCTTTCAGTCGCTCTCCCTTAATACTCCCTTCCAGTCTGCTGCCACTCTCTCCCCTTGTACATCTCATCACCTTACTTTTAGGGGGAAGTTTAGATAATTGGCAAATATGGGCTCTGATGTAAACACCCCCATGACGAACCAGAACCTGGTTGCCATCCCTACCAAAATCTATGCCTAGACCATGCCAGTGCTGATCACCATTATGCTTAAAGTATATCTCATCACTGTTGTGAAGGTCACTTATCTCAGTTACATGCACATTATGATGCAAGGCTCTCTTGATCCTTTCACTAGATTTGTTCTTGAGGTACTCTCTTTGAGCTGAGTGCAAAGCATTCAAGTTTTGTCACGCACTATCTGGGCCAGAAACTGACTCCAGAGCAGGCAAGGAGCTACTGGTGACAGATGGCATTGCAGGAGTGATGAAGCCACTTTCACTGTTTGTGGAAATCGTTTTGGCAAAGTGTACTGTTGTCCTGGCAGTGATCCTTTGGACCCAAAATTCACACACAGTACTGTAAAACATCCTGATCCACTGATGGTTTGGGGTACTTTTGGCTACCATGGTGTGTGATCATTAGAGATACTACCAAAAAATGTAACTGAATGCAGACCGATCTTTTGAGCTACTTAACCCCTTCCATACGGTGCCGCCTACGTAGGCGTCATGAGGAGCAAGTGGATTCGCGACACTGCCATATCGGCGTCTTGATTATATTTATTGTAGTCGCCCCTGTGTTTTTACATTCTCCCAAATGTGCCCTGAATCCCATTCTCTGTGGTTTTCAAAATTCGCGGGTGAAAGAGAGAACGATCGATATAAGCGGTGACTATATTTTATGATGTGAGTATTATTACGACACGTCGTACGGCTGGCATTGGCTGCTGCCCCTGAGATTTAAGTCCCGTAGTGAAGTGGTTAATGATCATTTGGAGTACTGTTTTATTCAGTGCAAAATAGATGTCTTCATGCAGGATGGTGCACCATGCCACACTACTAAACTCATGAAAGAATGGTTTGCATTCTGTGATGTGGAGTATATTGGCCAGGTAATTTGCCTGATTTAAACCCAATTGAGAAGCTCTGGGCACTCATGAAAGATAAGTTACGTGAGTGCGACACTTCATCAATCCCAAAGCTGGAGGTAGTCATCAAGGATATTAGGAAGAACATGGACCCTGTGTGGCTTCAAAATCTTGCAGCATCTGTCTCTAAACATCTCCAAGAATGTATCAAGAGAAAGGGGTGTCCAACAAAGTACTAGAGAGCTGGTAAGGACCTGATAATGTAGGTTAATTGAGGAAATTTATTATTTTTACTCTGGTGCCTAAGTTTTTGTCCCCAACTGTATACTAAGGGCTCTTTTCCACTTACCAGGGAAGTAGTCAAAGTCAAAAGGCATAATTCCACTCCCTCACATTCATCACACTATCATCTATACACAGCCAATCTCCACTCACCCCTTTCTTCTGTCTTCTCCCTTCCTCAACAGAGATCCCCCTCTTGCTCAGTGCCCCTTTCACCCCACCCATCCATCTCATCCTTGGTTGCCTCCTCATGCTCACTCCATCCACCATTGCCTTCCACACTTCTTTATCTAATCATTCTTCACTCATTCTTTCCATGTGTCCAAACCATCCCACTACTCTTTCAAAAACCTTATCTCCCATCTCCTTTTCCACCGCCACTCTCTTTCTCACCTCATTTCTCACCTTATCTAACCTTATAACCCCTATAATACTTCTAAGACATTTCATCTGAAACACTTTTAAACTTTTCCTCTCTTATGTTCCATGTTTCTGCCCAATACAGTGCTATAGACACCATCACCCCTTCATACAATCTCCATAGCATCCATTCCCAAATGTGTATTTCTTATTACTCTTTTTAATCCCCCAAGGCATTCACTTCTTCTCTGTGTACAATCTACCTCCACCACCACTCCTCCCTCTCCTGCCGCATTCAACCCCAAGTACCTAAAGTTATCCACTTCCTCTATCCTCTCTCCTTTAAGACTCGCTTCCAAATTGCTGCCATCCGCTCCCCTTGTACATCTCATCACCCACATTTACCTTCAACTTTCTCCTTTCACATACTAACTCTCTCTGATCCTGACACAAGCACAATGTTGTCAGCAAACAACAACTGGCTTACCTCCCACTTTTCTCCATTTTCTTTAACCATCTCCAATCCCATGCCCATATTGGTTAGTTGTTTATTGGATACTTGGGTAGATTTGTAAGATGGAAAGTAATGATATATTGTCATCTGTTCAGACTCTTACTATGTGGCTAGAATAATTACTTATCCATTGCAGTGTGGTTCAGAAGACAGTTCAAAATAGGAAATGTTGAATGTTAATATTGCTTTACAGGTACTCCAACAAATCCTCTGCCCAAAAGATCCAAACTTGGATAACAAGGTTCATAGGAAGTCTCCCAAAGAAATCAAAGGAATTTTTCTTCCTGATTCTCTGGAAGATGCCATAGATACATCTGAAGACATCATAATAGGTATGATATTTTGAGACAATGGACCTATTGGTACCATGTAACACAGTACTATCTGCTGCTTGGTTGGTTTACCAGCAGCCAAATGATCCCCACTGGATTTCCACCACTGAGGAGGGTGTGTTGAACACCTAAAGGAATGAAAAACAAAGGCCATATAAAGAGCAGATGAACTCCCAAGGAAAAGGGGGAGGGGACAAGACAGCAAGGTAGGTGATGATTGGGTTTCAAGTCATGTCCCAACTTGATCTGCTTGGGGGGGGGGGGAGCAAGAAGCAACTGAGCCAGGCTCATGTATGATGTTCCAAGGCGATCTGAATCTTCAGTGTTCGTTCAGCCTTTATATACACAGGCAGGTCATGACCCGTGCTCCCAATAGGCATGAGGTCAAGTATGATTTGTGGGAAGTCGGAGGCAAAATGTTCTGATGTTGATGATTCATGAAAACAGAGGATATGCGTCTTCAATGACTCCAGTATCCATAACATGGCTGGCCAAGGTGCAGGTTAGTGGGGGCTGGCAGCAGTCAAGTGGCAGATAACAGTGGCAGACAATCTGGTAGATCAAGTGGCAGCTGGCAGCAGTTGAGCAGCAGCTGTCGATCTGGTTGTAGTCAAGTGGCAGAGCTGGGGATTGGAGGCCCCAAACATTGGACAGCCAGTTAATGATAGCTAGCTTCTTAGGACAAGAAAAGGGGGGAAGGGATGGTGAGGGAGGTGATGACTTGTATTTACCTAGTTGTATTATATGGAAAGGGAGCTATGCTCATGGTGACCCATCTTTGTACCTCTCAGCATCAAGTTTTTTCTTAAAATCTTGAATAGTGTTTGCACACACTGTTTCTTTGTCCAATTTGTTCCAAATATCTATCACTGTGTGGGAAGCTTTTTATCAGATCTCTTCTGTAATTATCTTTTTTTTTTTTTTTGTTATTTACATGTCCTCTTCTTTTTCCATTGTCCCATTTCAATGAGTCATTCTTATCTAAGGTTTCCATTCCTTTCATAATTCTATAGATAGTAAGTCTCCTCTTTCCCTTCTTTTTGTTTTGTTCCAGAGTTGATAATTCTAATTTGGACAGTCTTTGTTCATATGTCATTTTGGAAAGAGTTGGTACCAGTATTCTTTCTAACTTCTTTATATTCTTTTTGGTATTAGGTGTCCATAGTGTTGCTGCATACTCAAGTTTTGGTCTTATTAGTGTAGTTAATTTTTTTTTTTATCATTTCCTCGTCCAAATAGGCAAATGCCACTTTTATTGACCTCAATAAATTATAGGTTTCTCCGACTATTTTATTAATATGCATATCCGGTGTCATGTCTTTGCTGATCATCACTCCAAGGTATTTTTCTGAGTTTACTTTTTTGACCTCTTCACCAATTTTATAATCTCTTGATATTCTGTTTTTACTTTTTCCAAATTCCATTATACTACATTTCTTGATACTGAATTTCACTTCCCACTTTTGAGTCCATTTCCAGATCTTGTCCAAATCTTGTAATGAGTTGCAATCCTCCCTTTTTACTTTCTTTAGTATTTTTGTGTTGTTTGCAAAGAAATTCATATAACACTACTCCTTCATCCATGTCATGTATGTATATAGCAAACATGGTTGGGGCCAGTACTGATTCCTGTAGGACACCACTTATCATTTCTTCCCAATTTGAGAATTTGTCTCTAATTACTACTTTCATTTTCCTCCCAGTCAGGAAGTCTCATCCATTCCAATAATTTTCCTCTGATGCCACCTATTGATTCTATCTTCCTTTTTAGTTTATTGTATGATACCTTATCAAATGCCTTTTGTAGGTCCAGAAAGGCACAGTCTGCCCAACCATCTCTTTTATTATGTCTAAATCTTGAGTAGAAGCAGATCAAGTTTGTACATGATCTTCCTTGTCTGAATCCAAATTGATTTGGATTCAATATAGTTTTTTCTTCCAAATGTTTAACCCATCTATTTTTGACGAACTTTTTGCAAAATTTTGCTACTGTGCTTGTCAGTGAGACCGGTCTCAAATTTGATGGGTCTTCCTTGTTTCCTCCCTTATAAATTGGTACAATGTTTGCCTTCTTCCAGTCCTGTGGCACTTTTCTTTCTTTAAGTGAGAATCTAATTATATTGTATATTTTGTCTGTTAATTCTTCCATGCATTTTCCTCCCAGTCAGGAAGTCTTTCATCCATTCCAATAATTTTCCTCTGATGCCACTTATTGATTCTATCTTCCTTATTAGTTTATTGTGTGGTACCTTATCAAATGCCTTTTGCAGGTCCAGAAAGGCACAGTCTGCCCAACCATCTCTCTCTTGTATTATGTCTCTTGAGTAGAAGCAGATCAAGTTTGTTGTACATGATCTTCCTTGTCTGAATCCAAATTGATTTGGATTCAATATAGTTTTTTGCTACTGTGTTTGTCAGGGAGACCGGTCTGTAATTTGATGGGTCTTCCTTGTTTCCTCCCTTATAAACTGGTACAATATTTGCCTTCTTCCAGGAAGGCAGAGGTGGAAGGAGTGAATATGAGGGGGCGTCCTAGGATGAGATGGATGGATGGGGTGAAAGGGGCTTTACAAAAGAGAGGAATGTCTGTAGAGGAAGGACGGGAGAGGACAAGATAGGGGTGAATGGAGAAGGGTTGTGTATAGATGAGGCTGTGGGGGATGGGGGGTGAGGAAGTATGTACATACATATACATACATATACCAAGGCTTTTTCCCCCTTACAAGGGAGGTAGCCAAAAAGGGAAAGGCATAAAATCATTTCCACCCATTCCATCCCTGAATACACTCCACACCCCTCCACCCTCCCTCTTATCTGAGGACCTCCTGGATGGTGGGTCATCCCTGCACCTTGTCCACTGCCCTTGGTCAGAAGCAGTGTCGTAAGACACAGCACATCCACAGCAAGGCCGCTTCATCAAATCGGCAACCCCCCTTCTCAGTCCCCCCATTGCATAAAAGGAGAGGATGGGGAGAAATCCCCTCGGGCTGCGTCAAATTTTGCTCACACATACTACCCCACCCCACACAATCACATCATCATCCATATACAACCATTCTCCATTCACCCCTGTCTTCACCCTGTCTTCTGTCCTCTCCCATCCTTCCTCAACAGACATTCCCCTCTTCCCCAAAGCCCCCTTCACCCCATCCATCCACCTCATCCTAGGATGTCCCCTCATGTTCACTCCCTCCACATATGCCTTCCACACCTCTTTTACTAGTCTTTCTTCACTCATTCTTTCCATGTGTCCAAACCATCCTAATATTCTTTCTTCAACCCTATCTCCCAACTCCTTTTCCACCCCTGTTCTCCTCCTCACCTCCTCATTTCTCACTCTATCTAGCCTAGTAACCTCCATCATACTTCTCAGACACCTCATCTCAAACACATTCAAATTCCTTCTCTCTTCCTCTCTTATGTTCCATGTTTTTTCCCCATACAGTGCTGTTGGCACAATCACTCCTTCATACAGTCTCCTCTTAGCATCCATTCCCAAATGTATGAGAAAAAATTTGACGCAGCCCGAAGGGATTTCTCCCCGTCTTCTCCTCTTCTGCATGAGGGGACGGAGAGGGGGGGGGTCGCCGAATTTATGAAATGGCCTTGCTGTGGATGTGCTGTGTCTTGTGACACTGCTTCTGACCCAGGGCAGTGGACAGGATGCAGGGATGACCTGTTATCCAGGAGGTGCCAAGATGGGAGGGGGGGAGTGGAATTTATGGGAAATGAGGTGGGTTGGAGTGATTTCTATGCCTTTTTGTTTGTGGCTACCCCCCGTGTAAGAGGGGAAAAGCCCTTGGTATATGTATGTATGTATTTTGTCTGTTAATTCTTCCATGCATTCTTTCAGTATCCAATTTGCAATTTCATCTGGAGCATGTGATTTTCTGACATCAAGGGTTTTGATTTGGTTGCTGATTTCCTTTTGTGTTACAATTATTTCTTTCATTGAGGGGGATCTCTCTCTCTCTCTCTAATTCCTTACAGTTAGGTGAGTTTTCTATTGTGAAAACTGATTTGAAATGGTTGTTCATAAGTTCAGCCATTTCCAGTTCTTCTGTATATTCATGTTTACCTTGGCACAGCTTTTCTATTTCTTATTTGTTCTTCAGTTTGCCATTTACATACCTGTAAAATAGTTTGGGTTCTTCTTTGCATTTTTCTATTATTTTTTTCGTATTTTTACATACTCATTTCTTAGTTTGATGTACATCTGCCATTTGCTTGTTTTCTTGTCTCTTTTCAATTTCTTCCAAGCTTTGTCTCTTTTATCCTTAGCCTCACTACACCTTTTGTTGTACCAGCATTTATGTATTTTCTTTCTATTTTTTTGTTGTGGTACATATTTATTTACTCCCTCATTGTAAATTTCTTTTAGTATATTTTATTTCTCTTCCATCCCTGTTTCTTCACTTAGGAATTTTTCCCAGTTCACGTTGCGAAAGAATTTTTTGAGTTTGTGTCCCAAGTCATGTTCCCAGGTGATCTGCTTATGGGGGAGGGGAGAGGAGGTGAGAAAGCAGGAGCAGCGATCCAGGCTTATGTATGATGCTCCAAGATGATCTGAATCTTTGGCGTCTGTTCAACCTTTATATACACTGGCAGGTCATGACCCATGCTCCCAATTGGCATGAGGTTAAGTGTGATGCATGGACAGTCAGAGGCAAAACATTCTGATGCTGGTGACTCTCAAAGACAGGGTATGCATTCTCAATGAATCCAGTGTTCATCATCACATGGCTGGCCAAGGTGAAGGTTAGTCATCGCTGAGTGATGCTGGTATTGCATGTGTTTCCTCAAGGAGGCTTTGTTCCACCCATGTGCCTCAAGGAAGCTCAGGGCTATGGCAGGGGGCATGAGCAAGTCCCATGGGACCACTTGCAGGTCAGTAAGGTCATGGGATTCTTTCAGCTGGACATGTATATTACTGTCAAGTTATTTGATGTTTAATTTGATTGTCTTGTATTGCTCAAACCATTTTTTCATGTTTCTTTTATTAGTAAAATTGCATCAGCTTACTTAATATATGGGACCATTTCATAGTTTGTGTAAATATATAAAACTTGCATTTCTGTGGTCAGGTAACTTATTTATGGAGTTGTAGTCACTGGGACCACTGCATACAAGCACAAGGGTACTTTTAAAGTAACAATGAAAATTCAGAGGTAGGGAAAATGATTTGGTCAAATTACTAGTTTTTGGTTAGCACCTCGTATGTATATATAATGGCTTTTTCCATCCTGCAAGGGGGCTGGTGGTGGCAGTAAGAGGAGAAAGAGGAGGAAAAAGAATATTTTCCAATTAATAGTTACATCCTCTTCATATTTACAGGTGTTCAGTTTCTTTATAAGGAAGTCATTGATGGGGAGGAGAGATTCACTTGTGAACTTTGTAAGAAAAACAGTGATGTAAAAAGACTGACCAAAATGGAAATGTTGAGACATCTACAAGGTAGAGGACATCCCACCAGATATTTGGTAAGATGTTTGAAATTAAATGGACAGTTGGATATACTCTCTAATCATATACCAATACCATGGGCTTCTTCCCCCATATAAGGGAGGTAACCAGTCAAGGCATGCGCCCATTCCATGCCCATCCACCACCCTTGTTTCATTCTCATCTTTGCTCTTCATGAATGAAGGGTCATCCCTGTTTCCTGCCCACAGCATGGGTCAGAAGCAGTGCAGCAAGACACAGTACATCCACAGCAGGGGTGCTTCACTTGATGGCAACCCTCCCTCTTCATCCCCTCATGTGGAAAATAGAGAAGCTGGGGAGAAGTCCCCATTGGACTGCATCAAAATATCATCCATACACAACCATTTCTGCCTTCCACACTTTTTGCTAATCTTTTTTCACTCATTCTTTCCATGTGCCCAAACCATAGTAATCTTTCCTCAACCTTATCTGCCAGCTCCCTTTCCACCCTTGCTCTCCTCCTCACCTCTTCATTTCTCACTCTATCCAGCTTTATAACCCCTACCTGGGAGACCTTATGCCAGGGTAGACCTTAATGCTAGGGTTGGAAATAATCCAATTGATGGAGTGGTTGGGAAATGTGGAGTTCCAGGAAAGAATCGTAGTGGAGAGCTGATGGTGGAAATGTGTCTAGAGAGTTGATGATAGCAAATACAGTGTTTTGGAAGAAAGTCAAGCATAAGTACACATGGGAGAGGGTGGTGGAGGGAAGGGTGGTAGATAGAGCATTAATGGACTATGTAGTGGTAAATAGGATTATGATAGGAAGAGTTGAGGATGTACATGTGCTAAGGGGAGAGGGTGGGGGAATATCAGATCAGTTTTTGGTGGAAGGTAAGTTGAGAGTGGAGGATAGATGGAGGAAGAGGAAAGGGACAAAAGGTAGGGAGGTGCTTAGAGTGAACTCTTTAACCCCTTCCATACGGTGTTGCCTACGTAGGCGGCATGAGGAGCAAGTGGATACACGAGGCTGCCATATCGGCGTCTTGATTATATTTATTGTAGTTGCCCCTGCATAATGACATACTCTCTAAACTGTCTTCATCACATTTTCTATGGTTATCAAAATTCACGGGTGAAAGAGAGAACGATCGATATAAGCGGTGACTATTTTTTATGATGCGAGTATTATTACGAAACATCATACGTCTGGCAGCTAATGCTGCCCGCGAGATTTTGGCCCGTAGTGAAGTGGTTAACCCCTTCCATACGGTGCCGCACACGTAGGCGTCATGAGGAGCAAGTGGATTCGCAACGCTGCCATATCGGCGTCTTGATTATATTTATTGTAGTCGCCCCTGTGTTTTTACATTCTCCCAAATGCGCCCTGAATCCCATTCTCTGTGGTTTTCAAAATTCGCGGGTGAAAGAGAGAACGATCGATATAAGCGGCGACTATATTTTATGATGCGAATATTATTACGTGACGTCATACGGCTGGCATTGGCTGCTGCCCCCGAGATTTAAGTCCCGTACTGAAGTGGTTAAATGAAAAGGAGAAGGAGTACAAGAAGAAGCTCAAGGAGGAGTGGAAGTGAAGGATAGAGTAGAGCTAGGTGTGGAGGAGGAATGGGGATGGTTCAAGGAGGGAGTCACAGTGTGCAAAGATGGTGTGTGGAACCAGAAGGACAGGAGGAAATAGAAGAAAGGGTAGTGAATGGTGGGATGAGGAAATGAAGAATGTTGTAGAAGAGAAGAAGCGAGCTCTCACAGATTGGTTACAAAAGAGGAAGAGGGTGTCATACGAGAGGTACAAAGAAAAGAAAAGAGAAGTAAAGCAAAAGGTAAAGGAGGCAAAGAGGAGAGCAGATGTGAAATGGGGTAAGAGTATGACAGAAAATTTTGAAAGTAATAAAAAGATGTTTTGGAAAGAAATTAAGAGAGGAAGAGGAGGCGAATCAAGTAGAGAAGAAAAGGTAAAAAGGTGCAGATGGAGAGATGATAATGGAAAAGAAGGCAGTAAGGGGAAGATGGGCAGAATATTTTAGGGAGTTGCTAAATGTGAAGGAGGATAGGGAGGGAAAGATAGTTGCAGTGGGCAATGCTAAGAAAATGAGAGTGATGAGTGAGGAAAATGGAGGAGAAATAAGGAAGGATGAAGTGAAGGCAGCTGTTAACCCCTTCCATACGGTGCCGCACACGTAGGCGTCATGGACTTAGATCTCAGTGGCAGCAGCCAATGCCAGCCGTACGACGTGTCGTAATAATACTCGCATCATAAAATATAGTCACCGCTTATATCGATCGTTCTCTCTTTCACCCGCGAATTTTGAATACCACAGAGAATGGGATTCAGGGCACATTTGAGAGAATGTAAAAACACAGGGGCGACTACAATAAATATAATCAAGACGCCGATATGGCAGCCTCGCGAATACACTCGCTCCCCATGACGCCTACGTGTGCGGCACCGTATGGAAGGGGTTAAGATGATGAAAGCAGGTAAGGCACCTGGTCTGGATGGATGCCATGCAGAATGTCTAAATAAAGGAGGTACAGTGATGGTGGACAGGCTGGTGAGGTTATTTAATGTTTGCTGGAGAGAGGATTGAGTGCTGGAGGAGTGCCTATATAGTACCACTTTACAAGGGAAAAGGGGACAAATGTGAGTGTAGTAGTTTCAGAGGGATTAGCTTGTTAAGTGTAGTTGGGAAGGCTTATGGGAGGATCTTGATTGAGAGGATTAGGAGAGGAACAGAGGAAGTAATTGGTGAGGGACAGTGTAGATTTAGGATGGGTAGAGGCTGTGTAGATCAGATTTTTGTGGTAAGACAGATATGTGAGAAAGCTATAGGAAAGGGGAAGGATGTATTTTGGGCCTTTATGGACCTGGAAATGGCTTACGAAAGGGTAGACAGAAAGGCACTGTGGGAGGTTTTGCGGATATTCGAGATAGGAAGAAAGCTTCTAGGAGTTGTCAAGAGTTTTTATGAGAGTAGTAGAGCTTGTGTCAGGATTAGAAATGGAGAGAGTGAGTGGTTCGAGGTAAAGGTGGGACTTCGTCAAGGATGTGTTATGTTGCCCTGGCTGTTCAACTTATACATGGATTGGGTAGTGCGAGAGGTAAATGCAAGGGTAGTGGGTCAGGGATTGGAGATGGTTAAAGAAAATGGAGAAAAGTGGGAGGTGAGTCAGCTGTTGTTTGCAGACGACACTGTGCTTGTGGCAGGATTGGAGGAGGGATTGAGGAAGTTGGTGAGAGTTTGGGAGAGTGTGTGATAGAAGAAAGCTGAAGATAAATATAGGTAAAAGTAAGGTGATGAGATGTACAAGGGGTGACAGTGGCAGTAGTCTGGAAGTGAGCATTAAGGGAGAGCGACTGGAGGAAGTGGATAGTTTTAGGTACTTGGGTGCAAATGTGGCAGGAAAAGGTGAAGTGAAGGTGGAGGTAGAATGTAGATTGAGAGAAGCGAATAAATGCCTTGGTGGATTAAAAAGTGTAATGAGGAATAGACATTTGGGAATGGATGCTAAGAGGAGACTGTATGAAGGAGTGATTGTGCCAACAGCACTATATGGGGCAGAAACATGGAACATAAGAGAGGAAGAGAGAAGGAGTTTGAATGTGTTTGAGATGAGGTGTCTGAGAAGTATGATAGGGGTTACTAGGCTGGATAGAGTGAGAAATGAAGAGGTGAGGAGGAGAACAGGGTTGGAAAGAGAGTTGGGAGATAGGGTTGATGAAAGAATATTAGGATGGTTTGGACACATGGAAAGAATGAGTGAAGAAAGACTAGTAAAAGAGGTATGGAAGGCAGATGTGGAGGAAGTGAACGTGAGGGGATGTCCTAGGATGAGATGGATGGATGGGGTGAAGGGAGCTTTATGGAAGAGGGGAAGGACGGGAGAGGACAGAAGATGGGGTGAATGGAGAATGGTTATATATAGATGATGTTGTGATGCATGAGGTGGAATGGGCGGGGGGATGGGGGGTGAGGTAGTATGTGTGAGCAAAATTTGACGCAGCCTGAAGGGATTCTCCCCGTCCTCTCCTTTTATGCAATGGGGGGACGGAGAGAGAGAGGGGGGGGGGTCGCCGATTTAATGAAGCGGCCTTGCTATGGATGTGCTGTGTCTTGCGACACTGCTTCTGACCAAGGGCAGTGGACAAGGTGCAGGGATGACCCGTCATCCAGGAGGTGCTAAGATAAGAGGGAGGGTGGAGGGGTGTGGAGTGTATTCAGCGATGGAATGGGTGGAAATGATTTTATGCCTTTTCCTTTTTGGCTACCTCCCTTGTAAGGGGGAAAAAGCCTTGGTATATGTATGTACCATACATCTGACACTTCATCTCAATCATATTTAAACTTCTCCTTTCTGCCTCTCTGAAATTCCAAGTCTCCTCTCCATATTGTACAGTGTCATAGGCACAATCACCCCTTCATATAATCTTCTCATCGCATCCATTCCCATATGCCTATTTCTCATGACAAGTTTCAATCCCCCAAGACATTTACTTGGTTCCTTCCCAAGAGTTTACCTCTATCCCCACTCCTCCATTTCCTGCCACATGCTATCCCAAATACAATGACGCCTATGTAGGCGTCATGAGGAGCAAGTGGGTACGCGAGGATGCCGACGTCGGCGTCTTGATTATGTTTATTGTAGTTGTACCTGCATGACCCCCATACTCTGTAAACTGGCTTCATCATATTTTCTATGGTTGTCAAAATTCACTGGTGAAAGAGAAAACGAGCAATACAGCGGTGACTTTATTTTTTATAATGCGAGTATTATGACGCAACATCGCACGTCTGGCAGCTACTGCTGCCTGTGAGATTTTGGCCCGGAGTGAAGGGGTTAAAACCGTCCACTTCCTCCAGCCTCTCTCTTTTAAGATGTGCTTCCAACTTGCTGCCCCCTCTTTCCTTGTACATCATCACCTTACTCTTACCCACATTTACCCTTAGCTTTCTCTTATCGCATACCTTCCCAAAGTCAGTCACTAACTACTATAATTCCTTCTATGACCCTGCCACAAGCAGTGTCATCCACAAACTGGCTCACCCTCCACTTCTCTCCATTATCTTTAAATATCTCCAATACCTTGCCCATCACCCTTGCCTATGCCTACCCTCACAAATTTGCTACCAAAAAAATTTGATCCATGCATCCTCTACCTTTCCTTATCCCTCGCTGCTCCTCACCAAAATTCCATCTGTTCCTCTCCTAATCCTCTCAATTACAACCCTTTCATAAGCTTTTCCAACTGCACGAAACAAACTGACCCCTTAAAACTACTAGTCACATTTGTTTCCTTTTCCTTTGTAAACTGAAACTATACAGGCTTTCCTCCAGTCCTCTGACACTCCCCTCCATTAGATACGCATTAAGCGACCTCATTTGTCATATGTACATACATATACTAAAGGCTTTTTCCCAGCCAAAAAAACAAAGGCATATAATCCACTCCAACCCATTCTTTCCCCATATACTCCCATCCACCCCTACTTCTCTCTTATCTTGGCTCCTCCTAGATGACTGGTCATCCCTGCTTCTTGTCCACTGCCCTAGGTCAGAAGCAGTATCGTAAGACACAGCACATCCACATCAAGGCTGCTTCATTAATTCAGCACACACCCCTCTCCATCCCCTCATGGAGAAATGGACAAGACAGGGAGAAATCCCTTTGGGCTGCATCAATTTGTTTTTCACACATACTCCCTCAGCCCCATCTACCACCCACTCCCTTTCATGCATCACAGCTTCATCCATACACAAACATTCTCCATTCACCCCTATCTTTTGTCCTCTCCCATCCTTCCTCAACAGACATTTGACTCTTTCCCAATGCTCCTTTTACTCCATCCATCCATCTCATCCTAGATTACCCCCTCATGTTCACTCCTTCCACCTCTGCCTTCCACACTTTTTTACCAGTCTTTCTTCACTCCTTTCTGTGTCCAAACCATCCCAATACTCTTTCATCAACCCTATCTTCCAACTCCCTTTCCACCCCCGTTCTCCTCCTCACCTCATTTTTCACTCTATCCGTACTAGTAATCCCTATCATATTTCTCGGGCCCCTCATCTCAAACACATTCAAACCTCTCCACTCTACCTCTCTTATGTTCCATGTTTCTGCCCTGTACAGTGATGTTGGCACAATCACTCCTTCATATAATCTCCTCTTAGCATTCATTCCCAAATTTCTATTTCTCATTACACTTTTTAATCCACCAAGGAATTTACTTGCTTCTGTGAATCTACATTCTACCTCCATCTCCACTCCTCCCTTTCCTGCCACATTTGGACCCAAGTATATAAAACTGTCCACTTCCTCTAGTCTCCCTCCCTTAATATTCACTTCCAGTCTGCTGCCACTTTTTTCCCCTGCTCATCTCATCACCTTACTTTTACATACATACATATACCAAGGGCTTTTTCCCCCTTACAAGGGAGGTAGCCCAAAAAGAAAAAGGAATAAAAACCATTCCCACCCATTCCATCCTTAAATACACTCCACTCCCCTCCACCCTCTACCCCCCCCTCTTATCTTGGCACCTCCTGGATGACTGGTCATCCCTGCATCTTGTCTACTGCCCTGGGTCAGAGGTAGTGTTGCAAAACACAGCACATCCACAGCAAGGCCGCTTCATTAAATCGATGACCCTCCCTTTCCTTTTCCTCATGCAGAAAAGAAGAAGACTGGGAGAAATCCCTTCGGGCTGCCTCAAATTTTTCTCTTGCATACTACCTCGCTCCCCATCCCCCCATCCATTCCACCTCATGCATCACATCATCCATATACAACCATTCTCCATTCACCCGTCTTCTGTCCTCTCCCGTCCTTCCTCAACAGACATTCCCCTCTTCCCTAAAGCCCCCTTCACCCCATCCATCCATCTCATCCTAGGTCACCCTCTCATGTTCACTCCCTCCACATCTGCCTTCCATACCTCTTTTACTAGTCTTTCTTCACTCATTCTTTCCATGTGTCCAAACCATCCCAATACTCTTTCATCCACCCTACATCTATACAATCTCCTCTTAGCCTCCATTCTCAAATGTCTATTTCTCATTACACTTTTTAATCCACCAAGGCATTTACTCGCTTCTCTCAATCTACATTCTACCTCCACCTCAACTCCACCTTTTCCTGCCACATTTGCACCCAAGTATCTAAAACTATCCACTTCCTCCAGGTGCTCTCCCTTAATGCTCACTTCCAGTCTGCAGCCACTTTTACCCCTTGTACATTTAATCACCTTGCATTTACCCACATTTATCTTTAACTTTCTTCTTTCACACACTCTCCCAAACTCTGTCACCAACTTCCTCAATCCCTCCTTTGATCCTGCTACAAGCGCAGTGTCGTCCACAAACAACAGCTGGCTCACCCACTTTTCTCCATTTTCTTTAACCATCTCCAATCCCTGACCCACCACCCTTCCATTTACCTCTTGCACCACCCCATACATGTATAAGTTGAACAGCCAGGGTGACATAACACATCCCTGACTAAGTCCCACCTTTACCTTGAACCACTCTCTCCATTTCTAATCCTGACACATGCTCTACTACTCTCATAAAAACTCTTAACAGCTCCTAGAAGCTTTCTTCCTATCCCGTATATCTGCAAAACCACCCACAGTGCCTTCCTGTCTACCCTGTCATAAGCCTTTTCCAGATCCATAAAAGCCCAAAAAACATCCTTACCTTTTCCTATAGCTTTCTCACATATCTGTCTTACCACAAAGATCTGATCTACACAACCTCTACCTGTTCTAAATCCACACTGTTCCTCACCAATTACTCCCTCTGTTCCTCTTCTAATCCTCTCAATCAAGATCCTCCCATAAGCCTTCCCAACTACACTTAACAAGCTAATCCCTCTGAAACTACTACACTCAAACTTGTCCCCCTTTCCCTTGTAAAATGGAACTATACAGGTATTCCTCCAGTCCTCTGGTATTCTACCCTCTCTCCAGCAAACATTAAATAACCTCACCAGCCAGTCCACCATCACTATACCTCTTTTTTTTAGACATTGTGCATGGCATCCATCCAGACCAGGTGCCTTACCTGCTCTCATCATCTTAACAACTGCCTTCACTTCATCCTTCCTTATTTCTCCTCCATTTTCCTCACTCATCGCGGTCATTTTCTTAGCCCTTCCCACTGCAACTATCTTTCCCATCCTATCCTCCTTCACATTTAGCAACTCCCTAAAATACTCTGCCCATCTTCCTCTTACTGCCTTGTCTTCCATTATCATCTCTCCATCTGCACCTTTTACCTTTTCTTTTCTACTCCACTTGATTCGCCTCCTCTTCCTCTTTTAATTTCTTTCCAAAGCATCTTTTTATTACTTAAATTTTCTGTCATACTCTTACCCCATTTCACATCTGCTCTCCTCTTTGCCTCCTTTACCTTTTGCTTTACTTCTCTTTTCTTTTCTTTGTACCTCTCGTATGACTCCATCCTATTTTGTAACCAATCTGTGAAAGCTCTCTTCTTCTCTTCTACAACCTTCATTGTTTCCTCATCCCACCATTCACTACCCTTCCTTCTATTTCCTCCTGTCCTTCTGGTTCCACACAGCATCTTTGCACATTTTGTGACTCCCCCGTCAACCATCCCCATTCCTCCTCCACTCCTAGCTCTACTCTATCCTTCACTTCCACTCCTCTCTCAGCTTCTTCTTGTACTCCTTCTCCTTTTCCTTTTCATTTAAAGAGTTCACTCTAAGCACCTCCCTACCTTCTGTCTTTTTCCTCTTTCCCCATCTATCCTCCACTCTCAACTTACCTTCTACCAAAAACTGATCTGATATTCCCCCACTCTCTCCCTTAGCACATGTACATCCTTAACTCTTCCTATTATACTCCTGTCTACTACTACATAGTCCATTAATGCCCTATCTACCACCCTTCCATCCACCACCCTCTCCCATGTGTACTTTTGCTTGACTTTCTTCTGAAACACTGTATTTGCTATCATCAACTCTCTTTCTAGACACGTCTCCACCATCAACTCTCCACTACAATTCTTTCCTGGAACTCCACATTTCCCAACCACCTGTCAATGGATTCATTTCCTACCCTAGCATTAAGGTCTCCCAATACTACTACATTGACATTCCTCCCTAATCCCTCTATGCACTCATTTAAATCTATCCAAAAAGCCTACCTTTCTTCTACACTCTTCTCACTACCAGGCCCATATGCACTGACAAAAAACCCACATCTCCTTTCCCAGTTTCACCTTCATCCACATTATCCTTGAGAAAACCTCCTTCCATTCCATTACACTTTTACCTATCTCTTCACTTACTAGTATAGCCACTCCCTCTCTCCCTCACCCTCTCTTCACTCCTGAGAACCTCCCACTTACACTCCCAAACTCACACTCACCCTTACCTCTCAACTTAGTTTCACTCAAAGCCAACACATCCATCTTTCTTCTCACAAACATATTACCTATCTCTTCCCTTTTACTCTCATCTGTACCACATCCACGCACATTAAAAGTCCCAAACCTTAGGGTGTTGGTTGGAAAACTCTTAGAACCTCTTATGCCTTTACTTTTTTTTATGAATGTCCCCTGTGGGGCTACAGGGAGGAGGATGCCTGGTCCCAATCCCCATCCCGTTTTTCGTGCCTCTTACGATCCAAGTGGAAATGCTTGGTGGCAGTATTCTTTTTCCGCACCACAGTGTAGGTGAAACAAGGAAATGAATTTCAGAGAAATGGTAGAGGACAGTAACAAGGGGTTGGGGGACAGCATAACGGAGGGACAGTAGCAGTAATAAAAGTTTCATCATTTCTCTGTGAGCAGAGTTCTCCTCTATCACAGATAAAATAGTGTCTGTAGGGGCACCCCATATAGACCCTAAAGTATCAACTGCATGCTACTTTGCCATAACAACATGCAGCTAATACCCCTTGTTTTGCACACCTTCCCAAACTCTCACCAACTTCCTCAATCCCCTTTGTGATCCTGCTACAAGCACAGTGTCATCAACAAGCAACAACTGGCTTATCTCCCACTTTTCTCCATTTTCTTTAATAATCTCCATTCCCTGACCCACTATTCTTGCATTTACCTCTCACACCACCCCATCCATGTATAAAATGAACAGCCAAGATGACATAACACATCCCTGACGAAATCCCACCTTTACCTCAAACCACTCGCTCTCCATTTCTGATTCTAACACAAGCTCTACTATTCTTGTTAAAACCCTTGACTGCTCTTAACAGCTTTCCTCCTATCCCATATATCTGTAATACCTCCCACAATGCCTTCCTGTCTTTCCTGTCATAGGCCTTTTCCAAATCCAGAAAAGCCCAGAAAACATCCTTACCTTTTCCTAAAGCTTTCTCACAAATGTCTTACCACAAAAATCTAATCCATGCAACCCCTACTTCTCCTAAACCCACACTGTTCCTCACCAATTACTCCCTCTGTTCCTCTCCTAATCCTCCCAATCAAGACCATCAGATAAACTTTCCCAACTATACTTAACAAGCTGATCCCTCTGAAACTACTATACTCGCACTTGTCCCTGTTTCCCTTGTAAAGTGGAACTTTACAGGCACTCCTCCAGTTCTCCAGCATTCTACCCTCTTAAACAAAAGTTAAGTAACCTCACCAGCCAGTCTACCATCACTGTACCTCCTTTTTTAGACATTCTGCATGACATTCATCCAACCTGCTCTCATCTTAACAATTGCTTTCACCTCATCTTTCCTTATTTCTCCTCCATTTTCCTCACTCATCACAGTCATTTTCTTAGTACTTTCCACTGCAACTACCTTTCCCACCCTATCCTCCTTCACATTTAGCAACTCTCAAAAATACTCAGCCCATCTTCCTCTTACTGCTTTCTCTTCCATTATCATCTCTCCATATGCATCTTTTACCTTTTCTTCTCTACTTGATTTGCCTCCTCTTCCTCTCTTGATTTCTTTCCAAAGCATTTTTTTATTACTTTCAAAATATATACAGTGCTTGAAATATTGAGGACATATATTTTGTTTTCTGGCTACCTCCCTTATATATATATATATATATATATATATATATATATATATATATATATATATATAGCATATATATATGTATATTTATATATATATATATATCATGTATATATATATATAATATATATATATATATATATATATATATATATCATATGTATATATATATATATATATATATATATATATATATAGCATATGTATATATATATATATATATATATATAGCATATGTATGAAGACTTCATGGTTGCATATGTCCCCTCCAAGATAAGACAAAAAATATTGGACAACCACTAAATTACTAAATTATAGACTGGTATCAGTTAGGGGGATTAAAAAGTGTAATGAGAAATAGACATTTGGAAATGGATGCTAAGAGGAGATTGTATGAAGGACTGATTGTGCTGACAGCACTGTAAGGGGCAGAGATGTGGAACATAAGAGAGGAAGAGTTTGAATGTGTTTGAGATGAAATGCCTGAGAAGTATGATAGGGGTTACTAGGCTAGAACGAGTAACAAACGAGGAGGTGAGGAGGAGAGTAAGGGTGAAAAGGTAGTTGGGAGATACAGTTGATGAAAGAGTATTGGGATAGTTTGGACACATGGAAAAATGTGTGAAGAAAGATTAGTAAAAGAGGTGTGGAAGGCAGAGGTGGATGGAATGAACATGAGCGGGTGACCAAGGATGAGATGGATGGATGGGTTAAAAGGTGCATAGAGAAAGATGGAAATGTCTGCTAAGGGAGAAGACAAGATAGGGGTTAGTTGAGAATGGTTATGTATGGAAAATGCTGTGATGAATGGAAAGGGGTGGGTAGGAGATGGAGGGGGGGTGAGGGAGTACAGTGAGACCTCTCATTAACGGACGTTAATTAGCTGTGTTTGTTGTGTTTTCGCTCTGTTTTCGGTGGTTTTGGTGCTCTTGTTTAGTGCGTACAAAACCACTCCAAAACATCGAAAACACTGCAAACGCTGCTAATTAACATCCGTTAATGAGAGGTCTCACTGTATATGTCCTGGAGGTTGTTACTCTGTTCATAGAGAAATGATGACACTTTTATTATACTACGGCTGTCCCTCCATTATGCTGTCCCCCAACCCCTTTTTACTGTCCTGTACCATTTCTCTGAATATTCATTTCCTTTTTTTTGCCTACCCTGTGGTGGGGGAAAAGAATGCTGCCACCAAGTCTTCCCACTTGAGTCGTAAAAGGCGACAAAAAACGGGACAGGGGTTAGGACTAGGAATCCTGCTACTTGTAGCCCACAGAGGACATTCCAAAAAAAAACAAGAAAAAAAAAAAAAACGTAAAGGCATAAGAGGGTCTAGAAGTTTTCCAACCAGTACCCTAAGGTTTGGGTCTTTTAATTTGCGTGGGTGTGGTACAGATGAGAGTAAAAGGGAAGAGATAGGCAGTATGTTTGTGAGAAGAAAGATGGATGTGTTGGCTTTGAGTGAAACTAAATTGAAAGGGAGGGGTGAGTGTGAGTTTAGGAGTGTAGTTGGGAGGTTCTCAGGAGTGAAAAGAGGATGAGGGAGAGAAGGGGTAGCCATACTAGTAAATGAAGAGATAGGTAAGCATGTAGTGGAGTGGAAGGAGGTTTCTTCAAGGTTGATGTGGATGAAGGTGAAGCTGGGAAGGGAGATGTGGGTTTTAGTAAGTGTGAGAAGTGAGAAGAGTGTAGAGGAAAGGGAGGCTTTTTGGGTAGATTTGAATGAGTGCATAGAGGGATTAGGGAGAAATGTCAATGTAGTAGTATTGGGAGACCTTATTGCTAGGGTAGGAAACGAACCAGTAGATGGAGTGATTGGGAAGTATGGAGTTCCAGGTAAAAATCGTAGTGGAGAATTAATGGTGATGTGTCTAGAAAGAGAGTTGATGATAGCAAATACAGTGTTTCGGAAGAAAGTCAAGCATAAGTACACATGGGAGAGGGTGGTGGATGGAAGGGTGGCAGATAGAGCATTAATGGATTATATAGTGGTGACCAGGAGTATGGTAGGAAGAGTTAAGGATGTACATGTTCTAAGGGGAGAGAGTGGGGGAATATCAGATCATTTTCTGGTGGAAGGTAAATTGAGAGTGGAGAATAGGTGGAGAAAGAGGAAAAGGGCAGAAGGTAGGGAGGTACTTAGAGTGAACTGCTTAATTGAGAACGAAAAGGAGTATAAGAAGCTGAGAGAAGAGTGGGAGGGAGTGAAGGATAGAGTAGAACTAGGAGTGGAGGAGGAATGGGGATGGTTCAAGGAGGGAATCATAAGGTGTGCAGAGATGGTGTGTGGAACAAGGAGGGCGGGAGGAAATAGAAGGAAGGGTAGTGAATGGTGGGATGAGGAAGCAAAGAAGGGTGTAGAAGAGAAGAAGCAGGCATTCATAGATTGGCTACAAATTAGGACGAGGGAATTGTATGAGAGGTACAAAGTAAAGAGAAGGGAAGTCAAGCATAAGATAAAGGTTGTAAAGAGGAGAGCAGATATGAAATGGGGTAAGAGTATGACAGAAAATTTTGAAAGTAATAAAAAGATGTTTTGGAAGGAAATTAAAAGAGGAAGAGGAGGCGAATCAAGTAGAGAGGAAAAGGTAAAAGGTGCAGATGGAGAGATGATAATGGAAGAGAAGGCAGTGAGAGAAAGGTGGGCAGAGTATTTTAGGGAGTTGCTAAATGTGAAGGAGGATAGGGAGGGAAAGGTAGTTGTAGTGGGAAGTGCTAAGAAAATGAGTGATGATTGAGGAAAATGGAGGAGAAATAGGGAAAGATGAAGTGAAGGCAGCTATTCAGATGATGAGAGCAGGTAAGACACCTGGGTTGGATGGATGCCATGCAGAATGTCTGAAAAAAGGAAGTACAGTTATGGTGGATTGGCTTGTGAGGTTATTTAATGTTTGTTTAAGAGAGGGTAGAGTGCCAGAGGACTGGAGGAATGCCTGCATAGCTCCAATTTACAAGGGAAAAGGGGACAAGTGTGAGTGTAGTAGTTTCAGAGGGATTAGCTTGTTGAGTGTAGTTGGGAAGGCTTATGGGAGGATCTTGATTGAGAGAATTAGGAGAGGAACAGAGGGAGTAATTGGCGAGGAACAGTGTGGATTTAGGACAGGTAGAGGTTGTGTAGATCAGATTTTTGTGGTAAGACAGATATGTGAGAAAGCTATAGGAAAAGGTAAGGATGTTTTTTGGCTTTTATGGATCTGGAAAAGGCTTATGACAGGGTAGACAGGAAGGCACTGTGGGAGGTTCTGCAGATATATGGGATAGGGGGAAAGCTGTTAACCTCTTCACTTCGGGGCACATCGCACGTCTGGCAGCATTAGCTGCCTGACGTGCGATGTTGCTTCATAATAATCGCATTATAAAAAATAAAGTCATTGCTCAATCGTTCGTTCTCTTTCACCCGTGTATTTTGATAACCATAGAAAATTGATGAAGCCAGTTTAGAGAGAATGGAGATTACGTAGGTACAACTACAATAAGTATAATCAAGATGCCGACGTCGGCATCATCGAGTACCCACTTGCTCCTCATGCCGCCTACGAAGGTGTCACCGTATGGAAGTGGTTAAGAGCAGTCAAGAGTTTTTATGAGAGTAGTAGAGCTTGTGTTAAGATTAGAAATGGAGAGAGTGAATGGTTTGAGGTAAAGGTGGGACTTCATCAGGGATGTGTTATGTCACCCTGGCTGTTCAATCTATACATGGATGGGGTGGTACGAGAGGTGAATGCAAGGGTTGTGTGTCTGGGGTTGGAGATGGTTAAAGAAAATGGAGAAAAGTCGGAGATAAGCCAGCTGTTGTTTGCTGACGACACTGCACATGTAGTAGGATCAGAGGAGGGATTGAGGAAGTTAGTGACAGAGTGTGAGAAGGTGTGTGAAAGAATGAAGCTGAAGATCAATGTGGGCAAAAGTAAGGTGATGAGATGTACAAGGGGAGAGAGTGGCAGCAGACTGGAAGTGAGTATTAAAGGAGAGAGACCGGAGGATGTGGTTAGTTTTAGATACTTGGGTGCAAATGTGGCAGGAAAGGGAGGAATGGAGATGGAGGTAGAATGTAGATTGAGAGAAGTGAGTAAATGTCTTGGTGAATTATAAAGTGTAATGAGAAATAGACATTTGGGAATGGATGCTAAGAGGAGGTTATATGAAGGAGTGATTATGCCGACAGCACTGTAAAGGGCAGAAACATGGAACATAGAGAGGAGTTTGAATGTGTTTGAGGTGAAATATCTGCGAAGTATGATGAGGGTTACCAGGCTGGATAGAGTGAGAAATGAGGAGGTGAGGAGGAGAACAGGGTTGGAAAGGGAGGTGGGAGATAGGGTTGATGAAAGAGTATTAGGATGGTTTGGACACATGGAAAGAATAAGTGAAGGAAGATTAATAAAAGAGGTGTGGAAGGCAGAGGTGGAATGAATGAATATGAGGGGACATCCTAGGATGAGGTGGATGGATGGGGTAAAAGGGGCATTACAAAAGAGAGGAATGTCTGTTGAGGAAGAATGTGAGAGGACAGAAGACGGGTGAATGGAGAAGGGTTGTGTATAGGTGATGCATGAGGGGATGGGGGGTGAGGGAGTATATACAGTCATCTCTCGTTATTTGCTGGGGATAGGTTTTCAAAACCCCCGTGAATGGCTAAAACTGTGAATACTCTTTTTGAGAAAACAATTGAAAATCCATGGAATATCATCGATTGGTCAATAGGCCACGCCCACTGCATCGACGCACTAGCGCTCTGAATGATACAATTGAACATAGGTCTAGTTTTTTGCTACTTTCGGACAAGCTATTGCTGATATTGGGGAAATTTTGGTACTGATCAACAGGAAACTGATGAATGAACAGCTAAAAAAAAAATAATTATTCTGCGATTATTCACCTTATAATTATTTACCTTAAGAACATGTGTGAACTGAGTGGCGGGTCATGCTGCCCACGGCCCACGCAGGGAGCATGGGCCATGGGATGCATTAGTAGCTTTCCAATGGGTCAAAATTTATTTTTCTTTCATTTTTTTTGTCAATTGAAATCCGTGAATAGTCAAAACCACAGATGAAAAACCTGCGAATAATGAGGGATGACTGTATGAGAAATAAATTGATGCAGCCTGAAGAGATTTCCTCTCGTCTTCTCCTTTTCTGCGTGAGGGGACGGAGAGGGGGTTGCCGAATTAATGAAGCGGCCTTGCTGTGGGACACTGCTTCTGACCCAGGGCAGTGGACAGGATGCAGGGATGACCTGTCATCCAGGAGGTACCAAGATGTGAGGGAGGGAAGAAGGTGGAGGGTAGTGGAGTATGTAGGGGATGGAATGGGTGGTAGTGGTTTCTATGCCTTTTTCTTTTTGGCTACCTCCCGCATAAAAGGGAAGAAAGCCTTTGGTATATGTATGTATGACTTCGGCTACCTTTCTTTTAAGGGAGAAAAAGCCCTTGGTGTTTCTATATATCTATATTCAAAAAGGCTTCTTCACCCTTATAAGGGAGGTGGCCAGGCAAGGCCACCTATCTTTCATCTATCCTACACTGATTTGTTTTCCATTTTTTCTTTGCTCCACTGGAAAAGAACATTAAAATTCTAGGCCTCATATGTGATAATCATAAAACTTTCAGCTCACATATCAAAGATCTGACAGCAAAAATCAACAAGAAAATAGACATACTAAAATCCATTACAAGCCATTGTGTTTGCTATCATCAGTTCCCCTTCCAAATCCATCTCCAACATTATTTCTCCACTATAATTCATACCTGACACCAAACCTCTATACTACTCCATCTATTGGCTCATCTTGCACTCTAGCATGAGAGATCACTAAACACCACTAAAAATTCTCCACAAAACTCTGTAATCTCGTTTAAATCTGTCCAAAACTCCTCCCTTTCCTCTTCACTTTTTTCAGTACCAGGACCATATGTACTTACAAACACTTGTATTTCCCATCACAATTCCATCATTGCCCACATTATCCTCAAGGGCACTTCTGTCCACTCTACCAAGTATTTTCTTAACTCATTACTCACCAGCAGAGCCATTCCATACCTCCAAGTTTTAACACACCCACATCTTAAACAAGTAGAACCCAGTTAGACACCCCCAACCCCCAATATGCCAATAATCACTTGGTATGCTCTCTTATATAACCATACTTTCAGGAGAAGAAATTTGGATATTCTAAAGTTCGCTATTCTGATTTGGATTATGAAATTGAAAAAGTTGCAGATGAAGAGGGGTGTATACATGGAGACATTGTTGATTTTAGTAAGTTTTTATATTGTTGCATATTCTGTATAATATGGACTATATAGGAATGATACAAGTATATATGTGAATTTACTATTAAAACACTAAAAGAGTTTATGCTATATTTACTTTTGTTATTTCAGCTAAGCAGATAGACAAGATAGACATAAGGTAAGCTATGATCCCAGTAGGTAGTGTGTAGTTAATTGCAGTGTATTGTATCAATCAATCTATTGCACCAGGTCTCTCTTCGAGAAAACCTGTGGCCTTTAGGATGATGTCCTGAGTGCAAACATGCCAGCGTGATTCTTATCAGATGTGGGAGGATTTTTTCTGTGGGACTTGTTTGTGGAGGTTGTTGTAGTATTGACTTTGGTAATCTGCCTTTAACATCTTTAGCACAAGTCAAATACAGCTGTTATACTTGTACTCTTTCACCCAGAATGTTTATAACCATAGAAAAAAAGAGAGTCGGGCCTGTTCACAGAATACTTAGGTCACTCAGCTACAACTACAAAATAAATATAATCAGGATGCCAATGCCAGCATCCTCATATGCTCACTTGCACCTCATGATGCCTACATAGGTTTCATCATATTCTAGGGGTTAAGGGCTTGTTTAATTTGAGTGTGCATGCAGTTTTGTGTAAATGTTTTTTGTGGTGTTTTTTTGAGTGATGTAGTGAGACAAGTTGTGGTATACATATATTGGGTGGTATGTGAGCGGGTATGGGACAGGATATGGGATGTTAGTAAAAATAGAAGGAAGTGGGAGGGGAGCCCCCCCCCCCCCCCTTTTTTTATTCTTGTGACACTGGCCTTGTGACTGGATCAGAGGAGGGTCTAAGAAAGAGACAGTTTTGGAAAGGTAAGTGATAGGAAGAAAGTTAAAATTAAATGTGAGTAAAGGTAAGGTGATGAGATGTACATGTGGTGTGGAGGTATGGTAGGAGCTATGAGTATGGATAATGAGAATGAGGGTGGAAGGGAAGCTGGTAGGTAGGGTTGATGAAAGAATACTGGGATGTTTTGGGCACATGGAAAGAATGAGTAAAGAAAGTCTAGCAAAAAGGGAGTGGAAGGCAGAAGTGGGTGGAGTGAACCTGTAGAGAAGACTGAGGATGAGATGAATGTTTAGGGTGAAGGGGAGAGCCTTGGGTAAAAGGAGAATATCTATGGAGCAGGGAAAGGAGAAGGCAGGAGATGGGTGTGAATGGATGAAAGATAAACTGATGTAGTCTGCATTGATTTCTTGTCTTCCTAGTTATGGATGAAAGGAGGAGGGTCCTGTGTAAATGAAATGGTGGGGGTTAAACCAGCCTTGGCTGTTGGGCTTTACTGTGGAGGAGCTGTGTCGTTTTGCCATTGTTTCTGACCCAGGTAGTGGACAGTGGGTAGAGATGACCTTTCATCCACAAAGAGTTTAGATAAAAGGGAAACAAATGGGTGTGGAATGGATGGGTGCATGCCTTGGAAGGCTACCTCCTTTGGAAGGGGAAAGAAGATAGAATAAATATTCTAGTATGCAATGTATGTTATGAGAGAAGCATACTCAAGTATTAGAAGAAAGTATCCCTTGTCCTGACTTGTTAGAAGGCTGCAAACTTGAATGTAATTGTTGAGATATTAGTCTGTGGAGTATTCCAGGTAATGTGTATGGCAGACTTGTTTATCTGTTTATATATTTGTTTACATATCCAGTTGCTTTTTTCAGTGGAGAAAGTACCTACAAGGAACAATTAGGCAGCATCAGAACAAAGTTAGAGGCTGTAAAAATACCCAGCATCCCCAAAAAGTCCACCGAAGAGAAAAATGTTGGATGCTGGGAAGACGACTTTCAAGATATGCAACTGTCATTAGATCATCTGAAGCATGTAAGTCACTGTAGTTCTTCCCAGGAATACCATTCAATTTCTAGCTTCTACAACCTATCAAGAAGTTGACAGATAACCAAATAATGCCTATCCATATGGCAGTAGCATGACAAACTGGTTATCCATACATACATATACCAAGGCTTTTTCCCCCTTCCAAGGGAGGTAGCCAAAAAGGGAAAGGCATAAAAACACTCCCACCCATTTCATCCCTAAATACACTCCACACCCCTCCCACCCTTCCTCTCATCTGAGCACCTCCTGGATGACGGGTCATCCCTGCACCCTGCCCACCGCCCTGGGTCAGAAGCAGTGTCGCAAGACACAGTACATCCACAGCAAGGCCGCTTCATTTAATCGGCGACCCCCCCTCTCCGTCCCCCTTAGCATATAAGGCGAGGACGGGGAGAAAATCCCTTCGGGCTGCGTCAAAATTTACTCACACATACTACACCACCCCCCACCAACCCCTGGTTATCCACACTAGAAATATTCCACAGATTTTTCCCCATGTCATTGCCTATTCAAGACCTCTAGTTCATTGATTCTCAGTCTTTTCACTCCATTCACCCCTTCCTGAATTCTCAAAATTTGTGTGGTCCCCATAATTTTTCTCCCAAATCTCACCACACCAAAAAGAAGTAAAAAGAATATAATATGATGCTGATGAGAAACCCTTTGCTTTATAACAAAATTGACATTCATTAATTATATACACTCCACACCCCTCCACCCTCCCTCTCATCTTAGCACCTCCTGGATGACAGGTCATCCCTGCACCTTGTCCACTGCCCTGGATCAGAAGCAGTGTCGCAAGACACAGCACATCCACAGCAAGGCCGCTTCATTAAATTGGCGACCCCCCCCTCTCCGTCCCCCCATGCATAAAGGAGAAGACGGGGAGAAATCCCTTTGGGCTGCGTCAAAATTTGCTCACACATACTACCTCACCCCCCCATCCCCCCGCCCATTCCACCTCATGCATCACAACATCATCCATGTACAACCATTCTCCATTCACTCCTGTCTTCTGTCCTCTCCCGTCCTTCCTCAACAGACATTCCCCTCTTCCCCAAAGCCCCCTTCACCCCATCCATCCACCTCATCCTAGGACGTCCCTTCATGTTCACTCCCTCCACATCTGCCTTCCATACCTCTTTTACTAGTCTTTCTTCACTCATTCTTTCCATGTGTCCAAACCATCCCAATACTCTTTCATCAACCCTATCTCCCAACCCCCTTTCCACCCCTGTTCTCCTCCTCACCTCCTCATTTCTCACTCTATCCAGCCTAGTAACCCCCATCATACTTCTCAGACACCTCATTTCAAACACATTCAAACTCCTTCTCTCTTCCTCTCTTATGTTCCATGTTTCTCCCCCATACAGTGCTGCTGGCACAATCACTCCTTCATAATAGTCTCCTCTTAGCATCCATTCCCAAATGTCTATTCCTCATTACACTTTTTAATCCACCAAGGCACTTACTCGCTTCTCTCAATCTACATTCTACCTCCACCTTCACTCCACCTTTTCCTGGGATGGAATGGGTGGGAATGATTTTATGCCTTTTCCTTTTTGGCTACCTCCCTTGTAAGGGGGAAAAGCCTTGGTATATGTATGTATTAATTGTATGTTTTTTCTGCCAGAACAAAGTAATGGAAGCTTTTTTTTCAGATTCCTTACATTATATAGAAATGTATAGTTTGTAACAGCAGGCCACATCCATACATTGACTGGCAAAGGCCCATAGGCCCTCCCACACATCTTTCTAGGAAGAGACTTTAGTTTGTTGTCTTTGTTGTATCAATGGATTGTTTCTACATCTCCAGCTGAAAGTGGCAAGTGAAGGGGAACTGTTGCTAGTTGATAGTTCTCCATGTTTGAAAAAGAAAGAAATATAGTTGAAGTTGATAAGAGATAAATCATTTGTCTAGTCTGGAAACTCTGTCAGCCCTTCAACGCTTCACCTTCTGCTGGAGGTGAGGGGGTAAACGGATTTTGAAGATGAGCAGCTTCATTGCCCATCACCTGTCACTGCTCCCTCCCCTCACAGTACCTCATATACTACCAGAATGTAATTTACAAAACACTCCAGAACAACCACTTACTCTTTCATCTATCCCCTAAACAACAATGACACTGGACCAAGTCTTGGGTGATAAAACTCAATCATCCCTCCACACATGCATGCACACACACACAATTGGGATAAGATAGACACAAGAGGACATGGAAGGAAATGCAAAAGGGACAGTTATAGAAGAGACCTTAAAAAAATGTTTTCTCCAAAGAGTGGTGGATGTATGGAACATACTAGATGAAACAATAGTGTGTGCAAAAAACAATACAAGAATTTAAGAGCAAATTAGATATGGCGAGATACAGAGATGGGACACCATGAGCATAGCTCCCATAAGGTACAACTAGGTAATACACACACTTGATTTGTTTTTATTCAAGATTAATAGATATAATGCAAGAAAGGGATGGATGGGTAGATTGTGCTTTCCTGGACTTACAAAAGGTGTTTGATAAAGTACCACACAAAAGACTATTAAGAAAACTTAAAAGAACAGGTGTACATTGAAAATTACTGAAATGGATGAAATATTTCTTGCATGGGAGAAAAATGAGTGGTGCTATGAGATAAAAGCTCTAACTGTGAAGAAATGATAAGTGGAGTCCCACATGGTCAGTATTGGCTCCAATAATGTTTGCTATATATGTAAATGACATGGATGAAGGTGTAGAATGTTACATTAACTTCTTTGCAGATGATGCAAAACTACTAAAGAAAGTACATATACTAAGGATTTTTCCCCTTACAAGGGAGGTAGCTAAAAAGAAAAGGGCATAAAAACCATTCCCACCCATTCCACCCCTAAATATATTCCACCCCCCTCCACCCTTTACCCTCCCTCTTATCTTGGCACCTCCTGGATGACCGGTCATCCCTGCATCTTGTCCATTGCCCTGGGTCAGCGGCAGTGTCACAAGACACAGCACATCCATAGCAAGGCCGCTTCATTAAATCGGCCAAAAAAAAACAAAAACAAAAAACACTCTCTGTCCCCCTCATGCAGAAAAGGAGAAGACGGGGAGAAATCCCTTCGGGCTGCGTCAAATTTTGCTCACACATACTACCTCACCCCCATCCCCCTAACCATTCCACCTCATGCATCACAACATCATCCATATACAACCATTCTCCATTTACCAGTCTTCTGTCCTCTCCCGTCCTTCCTCAACAGACATTCCCCTCTTCCCGAAGCCACTTTCACACCATCCATCCATCTCATCCTAGGTCGCCCCCTCATGTTCACTCCCTCCACATCTGCCTTCCATACCTCTTTTACTAGTCTTTCCTCATTCATTCTTTCCATGTGTCCAAACCATCCTAATACTCTTACATCCACCCTATCTCCCAACTCCCTTACCACCTCTATTCTCACCTCTCATTTCTCACTCTATCCAGCCTAGTAACCCCCATCATACTTCTCAGACACCTCATCTCAAACATTCAAACTCCTCTCTTCCTCTCTTATATTCCATGTTTCTTCCCCATACAGTGCTGTTGGCACAATCACTCCTTCATACAATCTCCTCTTAGCATCCATTGCCAAAAGTCTATTCCTCATTACACTTTTCAATCCACCAAGGCATTTATTCGCTTCTCTCAATCTACATTCTACCTCCACTCCACCCTTTCCTGCCACATTCACACCCAAGTATCTAAAGCTATCCACTTCCTGCAGTCGCTCTCCCTTAAATGCTCACTTCCAGTCTGCTGCCACTTTCACTCCTTGTACATCTCATCACCTTACTTTCACCCACATTTATCTTCAACTTTCTTCTTTCACACACTCTCCCAAACTCTGTCACCAACTTCCTCAATCCCTCCTCTGATCCTGCTACAAGCGCAGTGTCGTCCACAAACAACAGCTGGCTCACCTCCCACTTTTCTCCATTTTCTTTAACCATCTCCAATCCCTGACCCACCACCCTTGCATTTACCTCTCACACCACCCCATACATGTATAAGTTGAACAGCCAGGGCAACATAACACATCCCTGACGACATCCCACCTTTACCTCGAACCACTCACTCTCTTCGTTTCTAATCCTGACACATGCTCTACTACTCTCGTAAAAACTCTTGACAGCTCCTAGAAACTTTCCTCCTATCCCGTATATCCGCAGAACCTCCCACAGTGCCTTCCTGTCTACCCTGTCATAAGCCTTTTCCAGATCCATAAAAGCCCAAAAAACATCCTTACCTTTTCCTATAGCTTTCTCACATATCTGTCTTACCACAAAAATCTGATCTATGCAACCTCTACCTGTCTTAAATCCACACTGTTCCTCACCAATTACTCCCTCTGTTCCTCTCCTAATCCTATCAATCAAAACACAAGCTAATCCCTCTGAAAGTACTACACTCACACTTGTCCTCTTTTCCCTTGTAAAGTGGAACTATACAGGCACTCCTCCAGTCCTCCAGCACTCTACCCTCTCTCCAGCAAACATTAAATAACCTCACCAGCCAGTCCACCATCACTACCTCCTTTTTTTAGACATTCTGCATGGCATCCATCCAGACCAGGTGCCTTACCTGCTTTCATCATCTTAACAGCTGCCTTCACTTCATCCTTCCTTATTTCTCCTCCATTTTCTTCACTCATCACGGTCATTTTCTTAGCACATCCCACTGCAACAATCTTTCCCTCCCTATACTCCTTCACATTTAGCAACTCCCTAAAATACTCTGCCCATCTTCCTCTTACTGCCTTCTCTTCCATTATCATCTCTCCATATGCACCTTTTACCTTTTCTTCTCTACTTGATTCGCCTCCTCTTCCTCTCTTAATTTCTTTCCAAAACATCTTTTTATTACTTTTAAAATTTTCTGTCATACTCTTACCCCATTTCACATCTGCTCTCCTCTTTGCCTCCTTTACCTTGTGCTTTACTTCTCTTTTCTTTGTACCTGTCATATGACTCCCTTGTTCTATTTTGTAACCAATCTGTGAAAGCTCGCTTCTTCTCTTCTATGACCTTCTTTGTCTCCTCATTCCACCATTCACTACCCTTCCTTCTATTTCCTCCTATCCTTCTTGTTCCACACTCTGATATTCCCCCACTCTCTCCCCTTAGCACATGTACATCCTTAACCCCTTCGATACGATGACGCCTACGTAGGCGTCATGAGGAGCAAGTGGGTACGTGAGGATGCCGATGTCGGCGTCTTGATTATATATATTGTAGTTGTACCTGCGTGACCCCATACTCTGTAAACTAGCTTCATCATATTTTCTATGGTTATCAAAATTCACGGGTGAAAGAGAACAAGCAATATACAGCGGTAACTTTATTTTTTATAATACGAGTATTATGACGCAACATCACATGTCTGGCAGCTAATGCTGCCTGCGAGATTTTGGCCCGGAGTGAAGGGGTTAACTCATCCTATTATACTCCTATCTACCACTACATAGTCCATTAACTGAAACACCGTATTTACTATCATCAACTCTCTGGACACATCACCATCAACTTTCCACTACGATTCTTTCCAGGAACTCCACATTTTCCAACCACTCCATCAGTTGGTTAATTTCCTACCCTAGCATTAAGGTCTCCCAATACTACTACATTGATGTTCCCTCCTAATCCCTCTATGCACTCATTTAAATATATCCAGAAAGCCTCCCTTTCTTCTACACTCTTCTCATTACCAGGCCCATATGCACTTACAAAACCCCACATCTCCTTTCCCAGTTTCACCCTCTTCCACATTATCCTTGAAGAAACCTCCTTCCACTCCACTACACATTTACCTATCTCTTCACTTACTAGTATAGCCACCCCTTCTCAACCCTCATTTTCTCTTCACTCCTGAGAACCTCCCAATTACACTCCTAAACTCATACTCTCCCTTCCCTCTCAACTTAGTTTCACTCAAAGCCAACACATCCATCTTTCTTCTCACAAACATACTACTATCTCTTCCCTTTTACTCTCATCTATAGCACATCCATGCACATTAAAAGACCCAAACCTTAGGGTGCTGGTTGGAAAACTCCTAGACCCTCTTATGCATTTACTTTTTTTAGGATAATAATGCATGTTCAGGGTTTATACAAGAAAGTGGAATATTAAGTAGAGGTTTAGAATTGGAAGGAAAATCTAGGTATAAAAATGTCCTAAGAAATTGGGATATTGCTGATTTAGAGGGACTAATGGATCTGAAAGCTGAATACAGTGCAATGTACAGAGGTGAACCAACTAAAAAGAGTTAATGATGAGACTAACAGGCAGCTTAATGATCTAAAAAAGGAATTAAACATGGTCAGAAGTGAAAATGAAAGAATGAAAAATGAAGATAAAAACAAAAATATGGCTTTAAAAAGAAATGAAAGAACAAATACAAGCGGTGACTGAGAAAGTTGGAGAAACATTTAAAGAGACATATCTCCAAGAAATAAAAAAATCAATGGAAAGTGGGACAAGAAAATGAAAAAATAAAATTTAAAGAAATATTATAGCAATAAGTGAAAAAAAATGCTAAAGAAATGGTAATTAAAGTAATTAAGGAAAAAATATTAGGGCAGAGACACAGTGGATTAAAAAAAGTGCATTGTTGTTTATGCTATTAAAGAAAAACATAATGTACCTAGATGCCAAAAAGAAAAGGAAGAGAAAGAAATTGCAAAAGAAATTGTGAAAGAGATACAAGAGGAAGGACAGGAAATGGACAAAGAAATAAAAGAGATACATAGGATGGAGCAATACTATAAAGAAAAAAATATACTGCACTAAAAATCAAACTAAGGTCTCAAATGGTAGCAGAAGTTCTATCAAAAACAGCAAAGCTGGCAAATAGTGAAAATTACAAAAATGTATGGATAAAAAAAGAAATGAGTGATGAGGAAAAAGAGAGAGAAAAGAACTTAGAAGTGAAAAAAAAGAGAAGAACAGAGACTGAAAAGAATGAGTTTTTTTGGAGAGTACTAGACCTAAGTCTGAGAAAATGGTATATATATATATATATATATATATATATATATATATATATATATATATATATATATATATATATATATATATATAAAAGGAAACATATTAAAGGAGGAGAAAGGAAAAAATTAAAAATAGCATATACCACAGATGGCATGATTTTATGACCAAACTAATTAAATGACTATCTGGCAGTATAGAAACTAGACATAATGGGAATTGTGAAAACATTGTGCCACTTGATTGGAAAAGGACAAATGTGGTGCCAATTCACAAAGGTTGAAACAAGGAGACACCATTGAATTATAGGCTAGTATCACTAACCATTGGGTGGGGGATGGGGGTGAGTTGAGGGAGTATGTGTGAATGATATTTTGTTGTAGCCTGATGGGATTTCTCCATGTCTTCTCTTTTTCTGCATGAGGGGATGGAGAGGGGGGGTCATCGATTAAATGAAGTGGCCTTGCCGTGGATATGCTGTGTCTTGCTGCATTGCTTCTGACCCAGGGCAGTGAATGAGATGCAGGGATGACCCATCATCCAGGAGGAATAAAGAAAGGAGGGAGGGAGGGGTGCTGAATGGGAGTGGAGTATGTGGGGATGAAATGGGTGGGAGTGGATCTATGCCTTTGACTTTGGCTACCTCCCTTTCAAGGGGGAAAAAAGCACAATAGTGAAATTATGTGAAAGATCGATGGTCTAAATATCTGGAAGAGATGAACATTCTGACAGATGTCAGTTTGGCTGCAGATCTGGAAAGTCATGTTTGTTGAATCTTTTAAGCTTTTACTTGAGAGTGATTGATGTGCTGCAAAAGAAAGAGGGGTGGGTGGACTGCGTGTACCTTGACTTAGAGAAGGTATTTGATAAAGTACCTCACAGTCAACTTGCGTGGAAAATAGAGCACGTTGGAGGCTTCAGTGGCAAGCTACTAGATGGATGGAACACTTTTTGAAGCAAAGATATATGAGGACAATAGTAAAGGATAAGACGCCAAGCTGGAGAGCAGTAAAGAGTGGAGTTCCACAAGGTTCAGAGCTTGCACCAATAATGTTTCTTGTCTTTATCAATGACATGATAGAAGGAACAACAAACTATGCCATCATGTTTGCAGATGACACAAGAAAGTGAAAAATGACGAGGACGGCAGAGTATTGCAAAAAGATCTAGACCCTATTTTTGCTTGGTGCCAAGAATAGAAAATGAAGTTCAGTACCAAAATATGCAAAGTACTGGAAATAGGCAACAGCAGCAAGAGGCCATCCTTAAATTATTCCTTGGGAAGTCAACCCATTAGAAAAGCAAAAAGAGGAGAAAGATGTGGGAGTGCTGATAAGACAACCTGTCACCAGACAAGACATATCAGCAGGATTGTGGGAGAGACATACAGATTACTGCAGAAGATTAAAGTGGTGTTCCACCATATGGATGAAGAGAGGATGAAAAAGCTCATCAAAACCCTGATACGTCCAAGACTGGAATATGCATCAGTAGTATGGTCCCCACATAGAGTGAGAGATATAAAAAAGATTGTGAGAATACAAAGAACAGCAACCAAACTGGTCTCCAGCTTCGCAGATAAACCATGTGAGGAAAGACTAAAAGTACTGGGTCTACCAACTTTGAAAGATTGAAGAGAAAGAGGAGATATGATTACAGTATTCAGGTCACTAAAGTGGATAGATTGCATTGTCAGTAGATATCTTCTGATTAAAGATAGGAGGGATTTAAGAGATCATGGGAGTAAATTAAGAAAGATCACATGTCGAAAGGATGTGAAGAAATGTAGTTTTCCATATAGATGCATAAATATGTGGAATGACTTACGTGATATAGCCCAAGCTCAAGGAATACATGTGTTCAAATCTAAATATGATAATTGGAAATGAAGGATATAGATTAGGTTGAAACTGTACATGAGTTTGAGTCTAGGTATGTTAGAAAATTAAAGAATAGGTGTCGGGACCCAATGAGTGTTGCTCCTTTCTTGTATACTACAATTAGGTAAATATACACACACACACAAAAGTCAACTATAAACACCCTTGACTAAATAGACCAGTTCACAAAAAATATGATCTACAATGGTATCAGAAGATTGTTAACAAGGTTAGAAGCACTGGTAAACTACAGACCATAACAATAAGCAATTTTGAGACAGACACCTTGCACTGGTGCACCTACATTCAGGTTGCCACCCTACACTGGTGCAGTAGATGCCAGGTACCCCAGCTTCAGCCACCACATGGAAGACATAATACCTAGTACTACACTGCCCTTCACTCATTTCAGACAGTAACACAGGATCTTTTCAATGAGTAACTTGCAGGCTGATCCAGCAGCTGTGACTGGTTTCCAGGGGGCCATAGGTCTCAAGAGAACCAAGGCAATGGATTATTAATGTTGATTAAGGGAACATGGAAATATTACCAATGAAATATCTTCTACATGTACACTAATGTTTGCTGTTATCCATACAGAATGATAGTATTGATATTGTAGCTGGAGATGGAGACATGCAAAGTTTGCTAATCCACTTCAACTGGCTTCTGGCAGACCGTTTGGTGAAGTATTATAACCAACATAGTGATCAACATGTGTACTACAAAGAAGATCGCTTTAATATGGAAGTAAGTTGAACAATATTTTTAAGATTTTATGCCTACCTGATAATTATGAAAGAAATGTGAATGATGAAGTCCTTTTAGCATGAAGGCTTATGTAACACTCAGCCTCTTTTCTTCTTCATCTTCTTCTTTTACTAAGTGATGCATGGAAGGGAGTGAATGGGGGATAGTGGGGGAATTAGTGAGTAGTTATATACATATACCAAAGGCTTTTTCCCCCTTACAAGGGAGGTAGCTAAAAAGAAAAAGGCATAAAAACCATTCCCACCCATTCCATCCCTAATACACTCCACTCCCCTCCACCTCCCTCTTATCTTGGCACCTCCTGGATGATCGGTCATCCCTGCATCTTGTCCACTGCCCTGGGTCAGAAGCAGTGTTGCAAGACACTGCATATCCACAGCAAGGCCGCTTCATTAAATCGACGACTCCCCCCTTCTCCATCCCCTCACGCAGAAAAGGAGAAGACGGGGAGAAATCCCTTCGGGCTACATCAAATTTTTCTCAAACATATTACCTCACCCCCCCATTCCACCTCATGCATCACAGTGTTATCCATATACAACCATTCTCCATTCACCCATCTTCTGTCCTCTCTTGTCCTTCCTCAACAGACGTTCCCTTCTTTCCCAAATCCCCTTTCACTCCATCCAACCATCTCATCCTAGGTCGCCCCCACATGTTCACTCCCTCCACATCTGCCTTCCCTACCTCTTTTACTAGTCTTTCTTCACTCATTCTTTCCATATGTCCAAACCATTCCAATACTCTTTCATCCACCCTATCTCCCAACTCCCTTACCACCCCTGTTCTCCTCCTCACCCCCTCATTTCTCACTCTATCCAGCCTAGTAACCCCCATCATACTTCTCAGACACCTCATCTCAAACACATTCAAACTCCTTCTCTCTTCCTCTCTTATGTTCCATGTCTCTACCCCATACAGTGCTGTTGGCACAATCGCTCCTTCATACAATCTCCTCTTAGCATCCATTCCCAAATGTCTTTTCCTTATTACACTTTTTAATCCACCAAGGCATTTACTCGCTTCTCTCAATCTACATTCTACCTCCACCTCCACTCCACCCTTTCCTGCCACATTCACACCCAAGTATCTAAAACTACTCACTTCCTCCAGTCGCTCTCCCTTAATGCTCACTTCCAGTCTGCTGCCACTTTCACCCCTTGTACATCTCATCACCTTACTTTTACCCACATTTATCTTCAACTTTCTTCTTTCACACACTCTCCCAAACTCTGTCACCAACTTCCTCAATCCCTCCTCTGATCCTGCTACAAGTGCAGTGTCGTCCACAAACAGCAGCTGGCTCACTTCTTACTTTTCTCCATTTTCTCTAAACATCTCCAATCCCTGACCCACCACCCTTGCATTTACTTCTTGCACCACCCCATCCATGAATAAGTTGAACAGCCTGGGCGACACAACACATCCCTGACAAAGTCCAACCTTTACCACGAACCACTCACTCTCCATTTCTAATCCTGACACATGCTCTACTACTGTCGAAAAAACTCTTGACAGCTCCTAGAAGCTTTCCTCCTATCCCGTGTATCTGCAAAACCACCCACAGTGCCTTTCTGTCTACCCTGTCATAAGCCTTTTCCAGATCCATAAAAGCCCAAAAAACAACCTTGTCTTTTCCTATAGCTTTCTCATGTCTTTCTTACCACAAAAATCTGATCTACATAACCTCTATCTGTCTTAAATCCACATTGTTCCTCACCAGTTACTCCCTCTGTTCCTCTCCTAATCCTCTCAATCAAGACCCTCCCATAAGCCTTCCCAACTACACTTAACAAGCTAATCCCTCTCAAAGTACTACACTCACACTTGTCCCTTTTTCCCTTGTAAAGTGGAACTATACAGGCACTCCTCCTGTCCTCTGGCACTCTACCCTCTCTCCAGCATACATTAAATAACCTCACCAGCCAGTCCACCATCACTGTACCTCCTTTTTTCAGTCATTCTGCATGACATCCATCCACACCAGGTGCCTTACCTGCTCTCATCATCGTAACAACTGCCTTCGCTTCATCTTTCCTTATTTCTCCTCCATTTTCCTCACTCATCATGGTCATTTTCTTAGCATTTCTCACTGCAACTATCTTTCCCTTCCTATACTCCTTCACATTTAGCAGCTCCCTAAAATACTCTACCCATCTTCATCTCACTGCCTTCTCTTCCATTATCATCTCTCCATCTGCACCTTTTACCTTTTCTTTTCTACTTGATTTGCCACCTCTTCCTTTCTTAATTTCTTTCCAAAACATCTTTTTATTTCAAAATTTTCTGTCATACTCTTACCCCATTTCACATCTGCTCTCCTCTTTGCCTCCTTTATCTTATGCTTTACTTCATTTCTCCTTTGTCTATACCTCTCATATAATTCCCTCATCCTATTTTGTAACCAATCTGTGAAAGCTCGCGTCTTCTCTTCTACAACCTTCTTTGCTTCCTCATCCCACCACTCACTACCATTCCTTCTATTTCCTCCCATCCTCCTTGTTCCACACACCATCTTTGAACACCTTGTGACTCCCTCCTTGAACCATCCCCATTCCTCCTCCACTCCCAATTCTACTCTATCCTTTACTCCCTCCCACTCCTCTCTTAGCTTCTTCTTGTACTCCTCCTTTCTCATTTAAGCAGTTTACTTTAAGCACCTCCCTACCTTCTGTCTTTTTCCTCTTTCTCCATTTTTCCTCAACTCTAGTCTTACATTCCACAAAAAATTATATGATATTCCCCCACTCCCTCCACTTAGATCATGTACATCCTTAACTCTTCCTATTATTCTCCTGGTTACCACTTTGTAGTCCATTAATGCCCAATCTAACACCTATCCACCACCCTCTCCCATGTGTATTTATGCTTAACTTTATTCCTGGATTTGCTATCATCAGCTCTCTTTCTAGACACATCTCTACCATCAACTCTCCACTGTGGTTTTTTCCTGAAATTCCTCATTTCTCATCCACTCCATTTATTGGTTCATTCCCTACCCTAGTATTAAGGTCTCCCAGTACCACTACATTGACATTTCTCTCTAAACCCCCTATGCACTCATTTAAATCTATTCAAAAAGCCCCCCTTTCCTCTACACTCTTCTCACTACCAGGCCAATATGCACTTACAAAAACCCATATCTCCCCAGTTTCACCTTCATCCACATTAACCTTAAAGAAACCTCCTTCCACTCCACTACATGTTTACCTATCTCTTCACTTACTAGTATAGCCACCCATTCTCTCCCTTGTCCCCTCTTCACTCCCAAGACCTTCCCAAGCACACTCCCAAACTCAAACTCACCCCTCCCTTTCAACTTAGTTTCACTCAGTGCCAACACATCCATTTTTCTTCTCACAAACATAGTGCCTATCTCTTTCCTTTTACTCTCATCTGTACCACATCCATGCACATTAAAAGACCCAAACCTTAGGGTACAGATTGGAAAACTCCTAGACCCTCTTATGTCTTGACTTGTTTTTTAGGAATGTCCCCTATGGGGCTACAGGGACAAGGATGCTTAGGTCTATCCCCATCCCATTTTGTCACCTCATACGACTCGAGTAGAAATACTTGGTGGCAGTATTCTTTTCCCCCACCACAGGATTAGGCAAAGAAAGGAAATGAATATTCAGAGAAATGGTACAGGGCAGTAACAACAATGGGGGGACAGTATAATAAAGTATCATTTCTCTGAACAGAGATTTCCTTTACCACAGATAAAATGATGTGTCGGCTGTATTCTACTAAGCAGCTTTTAACCCCATAATAACATGCAGCCAATACCCCAGACAGGGGGAATGTTCTAAGTTCTGCATATTAATCAAGCTATTTATTCAGCAAGATAAATGTAAATAAAGGGACAGAACACTCAACTGATTTACCTAGTTGTATTATATGGGAAGGGAGGTATGCTTGTAGTGATCCGTCTTTGTATCTTCCAGCATCAAGTTTGTTCTTAAATTCTTGAATTGTATTTGCACACACTGTTGCCTCATCCAATTCATTCCAGATATCCACCACTCTGTATGGGAAGCTATTCTTTTTCAGATCTCTTCTGTAGCTATCCTTTTTTAGTTCCTTTTTATGTCTTTTTTTTTTTTTTTCTTCTCCCTCTTATTCCACTTTAATACTCGTAAATCATCTCTAGGACTTCCATTCCATTCATAATTCTGTAAATAGTCAGTAGCTCTCCTCTTTCTCTTTGTTCTAGGGTTGGCAGTTCTAATTTGGACAATCTTTGTTCGTATGTCAATTTGGAGTGCGTTGGTGCCATCTTTGTCATTACTCTTTGTATTCTTCCTAATTTCTTTATATTCTATTTTAGTACTGGGTGTCCATAGTGCTACAGCATATTCCAATCTTGTTCTTATCAGTGTAACTAATATTTTCTTTACCATTTCCTCATCCATATAAGGAAGGGGGAAAAGGCCTTGGTATATGTATGTATGTATTTCCTCATCCAAATAGTCAAAAGCCACTTTCATTGACCTTAGTAAATTGAAGGTTTCTCTGACTATTTTGTGATATGTTTGTCTGGTGACATGTCTTTGCTGATAATTACTTCTAGGTCCTTTTCCGAGCTCACTTTTTTTACTTCCTCTGCACAAATTTTGTATATCCTCAAAATTCTATTTTTACTTTTTCCAATCTCCATTATACTACATTTCTTGATGTTAAGTTCACACTACTGTTGACTCCATTTCCAGACTAATCTAAGTCTTTCTGTAGTAATTCACAATCTTCGTCTATACTTACTTTCTTTAATATTTTTGGAACATTATGAATGTTGCAGGGATGCAGGTGAGGGATGACCTGTCATCCAGGAAGTGCTAAAATGGGAGGGGAAGGGAGTGGAGTGTATTTAGGGATGGAATGGGGGGAATGATTTTATGCCTTTTTCTTTTTGGCTACCTCCCTTATAAGGGGAAAAAAGCCTTGGTATATGTATGTATAAATGTGTTTTCAAAGTAGACTCTCCACAACTACTTGTTTGACCAAATAGTTGTCTCATTGTAGTGTACAGGAAGAGAATCATGCTAATAGGGTCCTGTCTCTTATTTTCAAATTATTCTAACTTTTTTCTTGTAATTTATGTATGGTATCATCTGGTGCTAATCTCAAGTTATTCCAAGAGTCACTTATTCTTCAATCATCACACCTTGTTTTAAATTCATGTACAGTGCAATACCCCCATCCCTTTCTTGCATTAAATCAAGTTAGTGGCACATAATCTTCCGTGTCTGAAGCCAGATTGTTCTGGATTCAGTTTATTATTTTCTTCCAGATGTTTAATCCATCTACTTTTGATAAATTTTTCACATATTTTTCCTATTGTGCTTGTAAGGGAGACCAGTCTGTAGTTAGTTGGATTCTCCTTGTCCCCTCCTTATATATTGGTACAACATTTGCATTTTTTCAGTTTTGTGGTATCTTTCCTTCTTTGAGTGAGTAATCAGTTATCTTGTATATTTTGTCTGCTAGTTCATCTATACATTCTTTCAATATCCAATTTGCAATTCTAACCGGACCATGTGATTTTCTGATGTCAAGATTTTTTATTTGGTCCCTTATTTTCTTCTGTGTTAGTTATTTCTTTCATGGGGGGGGGGGGATCTTTCTCTCTGTCCTTCATCCCAATTTTGTGTACTTTCAATTGTGAATACAGATTTAAAATGTTCATAATTTCAGCCATTTCTACATATTCTATATACAGTATTCATCATTCCCTTGACGCAGTTTCACTATTTCTTGTTTATCTTTTAGTTTGCCATGGGGTATTTATTGTGTGTAGTAACTGGAGAGGATTATACCTTTGACTTTGGCTCCCTTGTAAGGGGGAAAAAGCACTTGGTATATGTATGTATGAAACTTTAGGCAACAGTTGATTGAGGGATGTTTTATTATAGCCTCCTGATTCCCTTGCAGGATGAGAAAGCACACATTAGTTCTTGATAATGATGTTTGTTGGGACAAATATATACTAGTTCATAATTATAATGCAACTATGTGTTTCTTATGGTCAATCTATCTTATGGTAATCAACTACTTTCTCTATTTGCTCCAGTTATCTTTGCTAAACCCCAGTTAGATGCAACCAACTAATGTGTTTTTATGTGATCAATATTAGCATGGGTTATTTTACCTTGTATATTGATTACACAAGCTCAATAAGGCGAGGAGCTAAGATAAAATGGAAACAGGTGCATGATGGTGGGTATGTGCCTTGGCTGGCTACCTCCCTTGTAAGGAGAAAGAAGCCTTTTGTACATAGAATAGACTTGAGTTCCTTTACTTAAAAGCCACACCCTTCAAAAGTTACTTTTATTATATACTAAGGATAAAGGGGGTGTCTGTTGAGCAAAGGAAGGGAGAAGAGAGGAGGCAGGGGTGAGTGGAGAATGATGTATAGATGATGCTGTGATGCAAGGAGGGGATGGGGATGGGGGAGGGGGGGCTGGATTAGGGTGTGATTGTGTGTGAATAATATTCTGACACAGCCCGAAGAGATTTTCTTGCCATCTTCTATTTTTCTGCATGTGGAGACAGAGAGAGAGAGAGAGAGAGAGAGAGGGGGGGGCGGGGTTGCTGATTAAATACAGTGGCATTGCTGTGTCTTGCTGGCCCAGGGCAGTGGGCAGTGTGCAGGGATGACCTGTCATCTATGAGGAGCCAATATGAGTTGGAGGAAAGGGTGGATGAGAGTGGAATGATTGGAGATGAAATGGATGGGAGTGGGTATATTTATCTAGTTGTATTTTACGGGAAGGGGAGCTATGCTTGTGGTGTCCCGCCTTTGTATCTTGCAATGTCCAGTTTGCTCTTTAATTCATGAATGGTTTTTGCACATACTATTTTTTCGTCCAGTTTGTTCCAAGTGTCCACCACTATGTGGAAAACTGTTTTTCTTCTGACTTTGGCTACCTTCCTGGTAAGGGGGAAAAAGCCCTTGGTACATGTATATATGTATGTACTAAGCATTTGTCCTAAGTTTCATCCCAGAGATCTATGGGAGGACTCAAGATCTATTTCATGACTTTTTCCGTACATCCATGCACGTTTAATCAACAGATTCTCAAGATCAAGGATCCTTTGGCAGTCAGCCAGGCTGTGAAAGTGTTACCCCTTGATCCTTCCACATTCTTTTCTTTTAGAAACCCTGTATCAGATATTGACTTCAGGCTATGATGAAAAGAAAATGGGTGGGGGTGGGTTCGTGCCTTGGCTGGCTGCCTCCCTTATAATGGGGAAAAAACTTTTGGTATATATATAGATAATATTTGATTAAGTTTAGTGATATCCCACCATACTAAAGTCATGTTGCATTCATTTATGTTTAAAGACCATCACTCAAATAATACTGATCACTTTTAACTCGTACTATCCTTCCCTTCAACTGATCTCATTAAATTTCTAATTTATTTCTTTTTTCCCTGTGGTGGGGGAAAGAATACTGCCACCAAGTCTTCCCACTTGAATCATAAGAGGCAACAAAAATGGGACAGGGGATTAGGACTAGGCATCCTTCTCCCTGTAGCCCCACAGGGGACATTCCTAAAAAAAGAAGAGGCATAAGAGGGTCTAGGAGTTCTCCAAACAGCACCCTAAGGTTTGGGTCTTTTAATGTGCATGGATGTGGTACAGATGAGAATAAAAGGGAAGAGATACCCAGTATGTTTGTGAGAAGAAAGATAGATGTGTTGGCTTTGAGTGAAACCAAGTTGAGAAGGAGGGGCGGGTGTGAGTTTGGAAGTGTAGTTGGGAAATTCTCAGGAGTGAAGAGAGGACAAGGGAGAGAAGGGGTGGCTCTACTAGTAAGTGAAGAGATAGGCAAATGTGTAGTGGAGTGGAAGGAGGTTTCTTCAAGGATAGTGTGGATGAAGGTGAAACTAGGAAAGATGTGGGTTTTTGTATGTGCATATGGGCCTGGTAGAAGAGTGTAGAAGAAAGGGAGGCTTTTTGGATAGATTTAAATGTGTGCATAGAGGGATTAGGGAGAAACATCAATGTAGTGGTATTGGGTGACCTTAATGCTAGTGTAGGAAATGAACCAATAGACAGAGTGGTTGGGAAATGTGGGGTTCCAGGAAAGAATTGTAGTGGAGAGTTGATGGTGGAGATGTGTCTAGAGAATTAATGATAGCAAATACAGTGTTTCAGAAGAAAGTCAATCATAAGTACACATGGGAGATGGTGGTGGATGGAAGGGTGGCAGATAGAGTGTTAATGGACTATATAGTGGTAAATAGGAGTATAATAGGAAGAGTTAAGGATGTACATGTTCTAAGGGGAGAGGGTGGGAGGATATCAGATCATTTTCTGGTGGAAGGTAAGGTGAGAGTGGATAGGAAAAGGACAAAAGGTAGGGAGGTGCTTTGAGTGAACTGCTTAAATGAGAAAGAAAAGAAGGAGTCCTGCTTAAATGAGAAAGAAAAGGAGGAGTACAAGAAGAAGCTGAGAGAGCAGTGGGAGGGAGTGAAGGAGGAATGGGGATGGTTCAAGGAGGGAGTCACAAGGTGTGCAAAGATGGTGTGTGGAACAAGGAGGATGGGAGGAAATAGAAGGAAGGGTAGTGAGTGGTGGGATGAGGAAGCAAAGAAGGTTGTAGAAGAAGAAGCGAGCTTTCACAAATTGGTTACAAAATAGGATGAGGGAATCATATGAGAAGTACAGACAAAAGAGAAGAGAAGTAAATCATAAGATAAAGGAGGCAAAGAGGAGAGCAGATGTGAAATGGGGTAAGAGTATGACAGAAAATTTTGAAATAAAAAGATGTTTTGGAAAGAAATTAAGAGAGGAAGAGGAGGCAAATCAAGTAGAGAAGAAAAGGTAAAAGGTGCAGATGGAGAGATGATAATGGAAGAGAAGGCAGTAAGGGGAAGATGGGCAGAGTATTTTAGGGAGATGCTAAATGTGAAGGAGGATAGGGAGGGAAAGATAGTTGCAGTGGGAAGCACTAAGAAAATGACCATGATGAGTGAGGAAAATGGAGGAGAAATAAGGAAAGATGAAGGCAGTTGTTAAGATGAGAGCAGGTAAGGCACCTGGGCTGGATGGATGTCTTGCAGAATGTCAAAAAAGGAGGTACAGTGATAGTGGACTGGCTGGTGAAGTTATTTAATGTTTGTTTAAGAGAGGGTAGAGTGCCTGTATAGTTTCACTTTACAAGGGAAAAGGGGACAAGTGTGAGTGTAGTAGTTTCAGAGAGATCACCTAGTTAAGTAGATGGGGAGGCTTATGGGAGGGTCTTGATTGAGAGGATCAGGAGAGGAACAGTGTGGGTTTAAGACAGGTGGGGGTTGTGTGGATCAGGGTTTTGTGTTAAGAGAGATATTTGAGGAAGCTTTAGGAAAAGGTAAGGATGTTTTTTGAGCTTATATGGATTTGGAAAAGGCTTATGATAGGGTAGATAGGAAGGCACTGTGGTAGGTATTGTAGATATAAGGGATAGGAGGAAAGCTTTTAAGAGGAGTCAAGAGGTTTTATATGAGAGTAGTAGAACTTGTTAGAATCAGAAATGGAGAGAGAGAACGGTTTGAGGTAAAGGTGGGACTTCATCAGGGATGTGTTATATTGCCTTGGCTGTTCAATTTATACATGGATAGGGTGGTGTGAGAGGTAAATGCAAGGGTAATGGGTCAGGAATTGGAGAAGGTTAAAGAAAATTGAGAAAAGTGTTGTTTGCTGATGACACTGGGCTTGTAGCAAGATCAGAGGAGGGATTGAGGAAGTTAGTGACAGAGTTTGGGTAGGTGTGTGAAAGAAGGAAGTTGAAGATGTGGGTAAAAGTAAGGTGATGAGATATACAAGAGTAGAAAGTGGCAGCAGACTTGAAGTGAGTATTAGGGGAGAGAGACTGGAGGAAGTGGATAGTTTTAGATACTTGGGTGTGAATGTGGCAGGAAAGGGAGGAGTGGAGGTGGAATGTAGATTGAGAGAAGCAAGTAAATGTGTTGGGGGATTAAAAAGTGTAATGAGAAATAGACATTTGGGAATGGATACTAAGAGGAGATTATGTGAAGGAGTGATTGTGCCAACAGCACTGTATGGGGAAGATACATGGAACATACGAGAGGAAGAGAATTGGATTTTGAATGTGTTTGAGATGAAGTGCCTAAGAAGTATGGTAGGGGTTCCTAGACTAGATAGAGTAAGAAACGAGGAGGTAAGGAGAACAGGGTTGGAAAGGGAGTTGGGAGATAGGGTTGATGAAAGAGTAGTGGGATGGTTTGGATACTTGGATAGAATAAGTGAAGAAACATTAATAAAAGAGGTGTGGAAGGCAGAGGTGGAAGGAGTGAACATGAGGGAACGACCAAGGATGAGATGGATGGATGGGATAAAAGCGGCATTGGGAAAGAGGGGAATGTCTGTTGAGAAGGACAGGAAAGGACAGAAGATAGGGTGAATGGAGAATGGTTGTGTATGGATGATGCTGTGATGCATGAGGGGAAGTGGGTGGGAGTATGTGTGAAAAATAAATTGATGCAGCCTGAAGGGATTTCTCCGTCTTTTCCATTTCTGCATAAGGGGATGAAGAGGGGGGTCGCCAATTTAATGAAGTGGCCTTGCTGTGGATGTGTTGTGTCTTGCAACACTGCTTCTGACCCAGGGCAGTGGGCGAGATGCAGGGATGACCTATCATCCAGGAGAAGCCAAGAGGGAGGGAGGGGGTGGATGGGAATGGAGGATGTATAGGATGGAATGGGTGGGAGTGGTTTTTGTGCCTTTGTTGGCTACCTCCCTTGTAAGGGGGAAAACTCCTTTGGTATATGTATGTAAGAACAATGCATACCATTTTAACAATTATTTTTCATACAGCTGTTCTTCACATGAATCCATAAATCTGGTTATATTATTTTGTATGCACATTGGGAGAGGAGTATTTATTGATATACATATTTTTTCATTTGCAGGAGCAATGTCAAAAGATTCGCAACAATGCTACAAAACTGACGCCATATGTCAGTAGTAGAAAATAGTTTTATATTGAGGAATCATACAATTTTTTTTAACTTTAGTTTCATTGTAATTATCTTTGTATAAATTTCTTGAAGTAAAAATTTTTAGTAAATAAATTTACCCTCATTTTAATACAAAATCCTCTTAACACACAACTCCCTAGTGTAGTGCATAACAGTGTCTCATGAAGTCCTTCAAAGGATTGGGATGGCCCACAGTGTTGGACTTTCAACCAGAGGATATGGCATCATCCATATTTGTGCAGAAAGACCAAGATCTGAATTTTGAGGTCACTCTCCATGTCTTCTGGTATGGCTATGAAACATGGACAGCAAATGCTGATATGAAGAGGCATTTTAATATATATGATACCAAGTGCCTGTATCATCCCTAGAATGATGATTTTGGTAATTGAGTTCTTTGTATAAATCATACTGGATGACTTAGTACATTTTGTACATTTGTGTATTCGTGCATTGATTAAAGTATTTGGATATCTATTTAATGTATTGTAATTGCTGAATAAATGTATTACAAACATGTTTATTCTGTTGGGATTGTATATAATGTATTGTATTTGTGAATGAGATCACTCTTTCCTTGCATGTTGCTGTGCATTTGTTCATACGAGTGTTGCCAGGACAGATGACACTTGTTACACCTACACTTTGGTCAGTGATTGCAAGGAGTGAAGTGGGCTGTGAACGAGGGGTCAGCGACCAAGGTGATAATGTTGTGAAGACTTGGGTCCCTGCCCAGGCGATGTTTTTGGCTTTCACACTAAAAAGCATCGAGCATTAATGTGAGTTATGATTTCTAGTTTTCTAGTGAGTGGTTTGAAGTAAAGGTGGGACTTCGTCAAGGATGCGTTATGTCGCCCTGGCTGTTCAACTTATACATGGATGGGGTGGTGCGAGAGGTGAATGCTAGGGTAGTGGGTCAGGGATTGGAGATGGTTAAAGAAAATGGAGAAAAGTGGGAGGTGAGCCAGCTGTTGTTTGCGGACGACACTGCGCTTGTGGCAGGGTCAGAGGAGGGATTGAGGAAGCTGGTGGCAGAGTTTGGGAGAGTATGTGATAGAAGAAAGCTAAAGATAAATGTGGGTAAAAGTAAGGTGATGAGATGTACAAGGGGTGAAAGTGGCAGTAGACTGGAAGTGGACATTAAGGGAGAGCGACTGGAGGAAGTGGATAGTTTTAGATACTTGGGTGCAAGTGTAGCAGGAAAAGGTGGAGGTAGAATGTAGATTGAGAGAAGCGAGTAAATGCCTTGGTGGATTAAAGAGTGTAATGAGGAATAGACATTTGGGAATGGATGCGAAGAGGAGACTGTATGAAGGAGTGATTGTGCCAACAGCACTGTATGGGGCAGAAACGTGGAACATAAGAGAAGAAGAGAGAAGGAGTTTGAATGTGTTTGAGATGAGGTGTCTGAGAAGTATGGTGGGGGTTACTAGGCTGAATAGAGTGAGAAATGAGGAGGTGAGGAGGAGAACAGGGGTGAAAAAGGATTTGGGAAATAGGGTTGATGAAAGAATATTAGGATGGTTTGGACACATGGAAAGAATGAGTGAAGAAAGACTAGTAAAAGAGGTATGGAAGGCAGATGTGGAGGAGTGAACATGAGGGGACGTCCTAGGATGAGGTGGATGGATGGGGTGAAGGGGGCTTTGGGGAAGAGGGGAATGTCTGTTGAGGAAGGAAGGGAGAGGACGGAAGACAGAGGTGAGTGGAGAATGGTTGTATATGGATGATGTTGTGATTGCATGAGGAGGAATGGGCGGGGGGGTGGGGTAGTATGTGTGAGTAAATTTTGACGCAGCCCGAAGGGATTTCTCCCCGTCCTCTCCTTATATGCAAGGGGGGACGGAGAGGGGGGGTCACCGATTAAATGAAGCGGCCTTGCTGTGGATGTGCTGTGTCTTGCGACACTGCTTCTGACCCAGGGCGGTGGGCAGGGTGCAGGGATGACCCGTCATCCAGGAGGTGCTCAGATGAGAGGGAGGGTGGGAGGGGTGTGGAGTGTATTTAGGGATGAAATGGGTGGGAGTGTTTTTATGCCTTTCCCTTTTTGGCTACCTCCCTTGGAAGGGGGAAAAAGCCTTGGTATATGTATGTATGTATGATTTCTAGTTTTATGTAATAGGTATGATAGGAGCGTTGTAATATGGTTAATAGATTGTTTACATGAAATAGTACTGAGTGCAATAGTGCTTGTATAGAGGAATATGAGCAAAGAGAATACTTGCTTATAATAGGTCAAGCTGTAAATAAGATTATAATCATGTAATAATAGAGCGAGTCAGAAGGAGAATGTTGAATTTGTTAATGTATTACTTATGTCTTTACACTACATGCTGTCATAATTATACTTGTAATTGCAATTGTTCAAAAAGTATTTTATTACATAGGATGTTCAGGAGAGGATTATGTTCATTCTCATTTCAATGTAGGTTGTACAAGATATTCTTGTTATCCTTTGATGTATTTATTTGGTCTCGATAAATTTCATATGATGGTGTGTAACATGGATCTATGTATGAGTATTAATTTGTAATACACTAACAGGTTGAAATTAAACGATTACAGCAGTCCACAAATTTTTGGTGTGAAACGGTGCCTTCAGAAAATCATGGGGTATCACTGGAATGCCTTTGTACGAAACCAGCAACTACTACATGACTCAGTCAAGGCCTGTTACGAGCATAATTAATGAATGTCCTCTCTGGTGATATATGAGCATGTGGGATGATTCCCAAATGTTGATCCTATTCAGAGTGATCTTCATAAGATCAATCAATCTATTGCCCCAGGTTTCCCTCTAGGAGACCCATGGCTTCCAGATAACTGGGAACAACTACTAATTGTCCTGTAATTCCCTCAAGGAAGAAGTATTGTGTTTGGGTTTGGCTAGGGTGGGGCAGAGTGAGTTTGGGTATTCACGGTATTGAGAGATTGTTGCATCTGCAGTGGTTTGTTGCTGTTGCCAGGCCAATTTTATGTTGGTTATCATTTGACGCAGCCCGAAGGGATTTCTCCCCGTCCTCTCATTTTATGCAATGGGGGGGACGGAGAGGGGGGGTCGCCGATTTAATGAAGTGGCCTTGCTGTGGATGTGCTGTGTCTTGCGACACTGCTTCTGACCCAGGGCAGTGGACAAGGTGCAGGGATGACCTGTCATTCAGGAGGTGCTAAGATAAGAGGGAGGGTGGAGGGGTGTGGAGTGTATTCAGGGATGGAATGGGTGGGAATGATTTTATGCCTTTTTCTTTTTGGCTACCCCCCTTGTAAGGGGGAAAAAGCCTTGGTATATGGTATGTGTGTATCATTTTAATGCTCAGTGGTGACAAACCCCCCCCCCCCCCCACCCCCTTTTTTTTTCCCCAGTTGGTTGTCCTGGATGATGTAGGATGGTTTTACTTAGTTTATACATGGCTCTGGTTGAACATGGGGTACCATGTGCATGGGCTGAGGAATGCACACAAACACCTTGGTGGTGACATCATTGTCTAGTTTGTCCAAAGTGCTAGCAATTGAAGCAACTATGTGAGCATAGCTACTATTTCTCTACTTCATATCTTAAATAACCTACAGTTGGGTAGATTGGAAGCTGTGATTGACATAAAGTCACTATAAGTGTTGGGTATTGATCTTTGTACTATTTATGGTTTTCTGAACTCTGTATACTTTTGATCATCTTGAATAACCTATAGTCTAGTAGGTTGAAAGTTGTGAATGAGTAAAGATCATTAAGTGTTGGACTAGGGTACTAAGAGGGTTTGTATGTAAACACACAAGATGGTTCTTCTCTCCTTTATTATGTAGAAAGCAAAGTTCTTGGTGACAGGAGGCACTTTAGCTGAATGGAATGGAGAAGATACACTTATCATAGTGTGATATGGTCTTAGGACAAGTGCCATGTGGCCAGCCCTTGACCATTCCCATTTAGAGGAGGCCATGACCCATCGTCCTAAGTACCAAATGTCTCCTTTCCTTTTTCCCTTCTTCTCTCTGTGTCCTTCTAAGCCTATCTCCAACTGCTTCTTGTATTCCTTCCTACAAGTCTCCTCACTGCAGCCTTCCTTTCAGATTGAATTCGGTTATAATGTTTGGCACTTCCTCTGGCACTGATGTCTGGCCTAGCTGACCATTAGAGGAACCATGTGGGTCACACCTGGCAGCTTGGGGATGCCACACATTTCCCACTTGGATGACCACTTGGCTTGGTGCCATGTGGGCCCTTTGTCCCACCAGCATCCTACACTGGAGGCAGCACCACAATATATATACTTTTGATCATCTTGCCATTCTTTCTATTATTTCTTTTGTCTGGTACCATAAAGGTGGAATGTGGATTACTCCAACATTGGTGTTAAGAGTTCTATGTTGTGTTGTTTAAATTAGGGTATCTGTTAGGGTTGTTAGGGCTCTGATTTTGTCATATTGGTTTCTTTGATTCTAGTTCTATTGTTAGGGTGTCTCCTTGGGGCCACATATCAGGAAATTTCACATTGGTCTTGGATTTCATTGTATAATCTCATGGTAAATGCCATGTGAGGACAAAGCCTTTATTAGTATGTTTTGGTTGTTATGGCTGTAACAAATGAAATGTTTAAAAATAAAGGCTTCATCCTCACATGGTATTTATTTTGATAGAATTGTGGGCAACTGCCAATTTCATACATACTTTCATGGGACATTTTTGATAGCCATTTTTGGTAGACACTTCAGGACTGAGAATCTTGGGTAGTCAAAACCAGGATCCACTTCGTCTTTGGGTCAAGTTGGTTGGAGTTGTGTAGGCTCAAGAATGCAATATCTCTTAGTGGGATCATAGTTGTAATTATTGACTGTGAAATTTGGGTCTGTTGTAATACCAATGGTAGAGGGTACTACCCTCTGTGGTGAGGTAGATAATTACTCTGGTGTTACCATTTTAGATTATTCTTGAGTTTGGGTGGGTGGGCCTCTCTGCTTCACTTACTGAGATTTGTTGTGACACAGGAGTGCAACAGAGGGACTTGGGTTTTGGGAGGGCTGTTGATCCCTTATTATTGGTATTTTTACTACATTATGGGTAACCATGCTGGAAATGGTCACCCATAAAATATAGTGGAGGGAAGTGTGAGGTGACCCAGTTGTTGCTTGCAGATGACATTGCACTTGTGGCAGTGTCAGAGGATGGTCTAATACAGTAAGTGATGCAGTTTGGGAAGGTATGCAGTAGGAGGAAGTTGAAGGTAAATGTGGAAAAGAGTAAGGTAATTAGATATACAAGTGGAGAGGGTGGTAGCAAATTGGAAGTAAGTCTTAGAGGGGAGAAATTGGAGGAAGTGGATAGATTAAAGTACAATATCTGTCTGGAAAGTATCCAGCCATCATGAATATTTGCAGAACTGGTCATGCAATCCTAAAAGAATTTGTTAGACACTGACAGAAGACCCTAACCTGTATGTGTGAATGGCCATACTCCCATGTGACACCTCAATTATCTACCAGACATTGTTGAGTGAAGATGTGTACTGTTTGACCATTGCATTGACAATGACTGAGCGAGTAGATCAGTGAATCTGTATCAAGTCTTGTAGCAAACTTGAACAGTTGTCAGCAGAAACTATTTAAATTATTAAGAAGGCATTCCCAGAATGATGTGAGTGAAGCAGAGATAAAAGTGTGGTACAAATGCTTCGCAGAATGCCGATAATCTGTCAAAAGTGATCCACACCTGTGGGCTAGTGGAGACTGGATCCTTCATCATGATAATACACCTGCCCATTTTTCATGTGTTGTGCAGGGATTTTTGGCAAACATTCCATCACCCAGCTCACTCAGCCCCCCTACAACAGCCCAGATATAGCTCCCTGTGACTTCTGGATTTTCCCAAAGCTAAAATCACCATTAAAAGGGAGATTTCAGTCCATAGATGAGATTAAGAAGAATGCAACAAGCCAGCTGATGAAGATCCAAAAAGAGGACTTTTTGTAAAGTGTTTTGAAATATGGAACATGGAAGGGACACCTAGTCCAAAGGAGATTACTTTGAAGGAGAGTAGGGTGCCATTGAAATTGCAAATGGCTGGATACTTTCAGGACATCCCTCATATTTGCGGTTGCATGTAACAGGAAATGGAGGAGTGGGGATGCAGGTAAACTACAGAGTAAGGAAAACTAGTAAATGTCATAGGAGATTGAAAAGTGTCATGAGAAATAGGCATCTGGGAATAGAAGCAAAGAAAAGTGCCTATGACAATGCATGGGGTGGAGACTTTGAATTTAAGAGAGGCAGAAAGGAGATGTTTAAATGTGTTTGAGATGAAGTATCTTAGAAGTATGGGGTATGTTATAAGGATGAACAGAATGAGAAAGGTGGAGGTGAGGATGAGAGTAGGGGTAGGAAGGGAGCTGGCAGATAGGGCTTATGATATGGTATTGGGATGGTTTGGACACATGGAGAGAATGTTTGCTTTTATACATTTATTATGTTCATAGAGCGACAAACCTAATACAGAAGGTACTTTCTATTTGTACATGGTATGTGTGACATGCAGGTGACATTACTACATACAGCTGTATGGCAATAATAGGAACATAAGAAAGAAGGAGACTGCAAGAGACCACAAAGCTTATACTAGGCAGAGTGAGGAAAGATTAGCAAAAAGAGTGGAAAGCAGAGGTGGAGTGAACCTGAGGGGGTGACGACCAAAATGAGATTGGATGGATGGGGTAAAAGAGGCTTTGAGCAAGAGGGGAAGGTTATTGAGCAGGGAAGGGAGAAGGCAGTGGATAGGTATGAGTGAAGAATGATTGTATGAATATTTTTACTTGGCTTGAAGGGATTTCTCCCTATTTTCTGTACAGTACTATATAGCAATAAATACTGCAGGCTGTTAATTTCCATGAAAATCCATGAATAGTCGAATCCATAAATACTGAACTGCAAATGGGCAGTGGTTAATTGTAAGTAAATACAATAAGGTAATTACTTGAACATTTGATGTGCTCACAATTAAATGGCTGAAATTTTACCCTTCTCGGGAGAATAGCATTAGTTTGATTGTTACATCCTGAAGCATTTGGGCTAGATGATTCCTTACCATGTTGTGTCTTGTACAAATAAAACCATTTTTGCAAACCAGGGTGTGATTACATGCACTATTTTAGTAGATTATCTAGTGGCTATCCATACCTCAAAGCAATGACCTTGAGTGGTAGTGCTTTCACCCAGTTAGATGCCATGGCCTATATTGCTTCTTGTATCATCTGGGAGACATTCTATGGGGACATGCAATTTCTTCTTCTGTTTTGTCTTTCTTTATCTTAGTGATGTATGTTTTTTCTAATAAGATTATTTCTTATGCATTAACTTCACTATGATGATCATATAATACAATGTAATTTGTCAGGATATAAGACCCAGATTTCATGTACAACACAGGCAAGCTTTTGTGGTTTGAAACTACTACTACTACTATGACTAACTGCTACTAACTACTACTACAGTATTAGCTTTTGAACCACTGCCATCATTTTGACTAATGCCTTTATAACTTCGGGTAAAAAAAAATTAGTACAGAACAATTAATATTTTATTCATTATTATCCAAGTTAATATCTATTTCTTACTCTTGATAGCTAACTCTAAACCCCTTATGTATTTCCTTGGTATCTTGTACGTCTCTGAAAAAGTAGAAAATAAATTTTTAATTTTCTTTCAACACAAAAATTTATATAGTAATGTGTAAGAAGTGGATATACATATACATACATATGCCAAAGGCTTTTTTTCCCCCTTACATGGTGGGTGGCCTAAAAACAAAGGCAAAAAAGACGCTCCCACCCATTCTATCCCCTACATACTCCCCTCTACCCTCTTCCCTCCCTCTTATCTTGGCACCTCCTGGATGACGGATCATCCCTGCATCTTGTCCCCTGCCCTAGGTCAGAAGCAGTGTCATAAGACAGCACATCCACAGTAAGGCCGCTCCATTAATTTGGCGACCCCCCCCCCTCTCTGTCCCCTCATGCAGAAAAGGAGATGGGGAGAAATCTCTTCGGGCTGCTTCAATACACACACAGTAATATATGTGTATACACTGTCCCTCCACTCTATCTTTCAAATGTTCAAACTCTTATACCATTTGTCTATGTAACATAATCATCCTGAATTAGCTTTAAATTCTGGTCAAATGATCAAGAATGTTTTTTATTCCTACAGTGTGATGTTGGAGAAAAAAAAAAATAAATAAAAAAAAAATATATATATATATATAAATTAAATAAATAATAATCTATCTATATAACAAGACCTTTTCCCCCTTATAAGGAGGGTAGCCAAGTCAAAGGCATGTACTTACTCCCACCCATTCCATTACCCTTTCATCTTAGTTCTTCATGGATGATGTGCCATCCCTGTCTCCCACTGCCCTGGGTCAGAAACAATGTAGCAAGACAAAGTACACACAGCAAGGCAGCTTCACTTAATCAGAGACCCACTCCCCACCTCTCTGTCCCCTTACGTGGAACAAGAGAAGACGGGGAGTAATCCCTTCATGCTGCATCAAAATATTAATCAATAAGCACCCCATTACATCCCAATCTTTCCCCTCCTTACATAGCATTATCATCTATACACAAACTCTCTCTACTCATCCTTATCTCCTGGCTTCTCCCTTCCTTGCTCAAAGCACCCTTCACCCCATCCATCTGTCTTATCCTTGGTCACCCCCTCAAATTCACTCCCCCCACCTCTGCCTTCCACATCTTTTTTATTGATCTTTCTTCACTTATTCTTTCCATGTGTCCAAACCATCCCAATACTCTAAGCTAAGCTAAGCTAAGCTTTAAAAAAATAAAAAATAAATAAATAAATAAATAAATAATAATAATTATGATATACCAAAAGCTTTTTCACCTTTTAGGGAGGTAGCTAAGTTAGAGTCACATACCTATTCCCACCCATTTTGCTCTACTCCACTCTTTCTACCTGTCCCATCTTAGCTCCTCATGGATGACAGGTCATCCCTACATCTGCCAACTACCCTGGATCAAGCACAATGCAGCAAGGCACAGGACATCCACAGCAAGGCCGCTTCACCTAATAGGTGACCCACCCTCCTCTTTGTCCCCTCATGCAGAAAAAGAAGAAAGGGAGAAATCCCTTTGGGCTGTGTCAAAATATTCACACATGAGCACCTCCCCCCCATTCCCTTCCTTCCTTGCATAACAGTATCTTCTATACACAGTCATTCTCCACTCATCCCTATCTCCTACCTTCTTCTTTCCTTGCCCAACAGACATTCCCCTCTTGCTCAATGCCCCCTTCACCTCATCCTTGGTCATTCCCTCAAGTTCACTTCCTCCACCTCTGCCTTTTACACCTCTTTTACATCTTTCATTACTCATTCTTTCAATGTGTCCAAGCCATCCCAATAATCTTTCATCAGCCCTATCTGCCATCTCCTTTTCCACTCCTGCTATCCTCCTTACCTCCTTGTTTCTCACTCCATCCAACCTAGTAACCCTACCATACTTCTCAGACATTTCATCTCAAATACATTTAAACTTTTCCTCTCTGCCTCTCTTAAATTCCAAGTCCTCATACAAAGCCATCAGCACAATTACCCCTTCATACAATCTCCTCTTTGCATCCATTCCCAGTTGCCTATTTCTCATAACACTTTTTAATCGCCAAGGCAACTTGTTTCTCTCAATCTACAAAGATTGAAATAAAATAAAAGAAAAAAATATAAAGTTTTTTGAAATATATAGAAAGCACATATATTTTGACATATACACTACAACTACTAAAGGAGTATCAAATATAGTCTTGTTCACTATACATAAAATAAATAATGTAGGTATGTTTTTTCTAGTGTAGGAGAAGACATACACCTGAGTATTTCTATATACCTAATGTTTACAGTATAAGGTGTTTTCTTGTGTAGGAGAATACATAAGCATTAAATAATAGGATGGTTAAAACAGTACATATAAATGTATATACCTCAAAACAAAACATTTCTTAGCAACTTACCAATAAGAAGCTTGCCAACAAATGCAACCTGATTACCCTGAATCAGTACTTGAATGACACCTTGGGGCTTGTTCTCTGCAGGTCCAACAGCTGTGCTAGCTGCCACACCAATTTGAACTTGATGTGCAAATTCACCCTCATCAATGCCATATATGCCTACATTGTATATTAGCGTTACCTAGAAAAAAGTAATTCTTTATGTAATTTTCTGTATCAGTAGACATGGAACATATCCTCCAGTATTACACTTTTATCCATCATTGAATCTGTAAATTCTGTTCTTTTCTGATTTATTAGGCTACAGCCAATGGGTTGGCCCATATATCCCTGAGGAAAGTTTGCACTGTTCTCTGTATTGTGTGTGTGCTGGGGAGTGTAAGAACTCTGTAAAACTGTATCTACAGCATGTGATGTCTATTTACAAACCAATTCTGTTTTTATTTCTTGTTGCATTGCTTTTGACCCAGAGTAATGTGGTGGGGAATAAGGATGAACCTTCATCCATGAAGTGCAAGGATGGGAGAAATAATAGATGTTTTTTTTTTATACATACATACATATACCAAGGCTTTTTCCCCCTTCCAAGGGAGGTAGCCAAAAAGGGAAAGGCATAAAAACACTCCCACCCATTTCATCCCCAAATACACTCCACACCCCTCCCACCCTTCCTCTCATCTGAGCACCTCCTGGATGACGGGTCATCCCTGCACCCTGCCCACCGCCCTGGGTCAGAAGCAGTGTCGCAAGACACAGCACATCCACAGCAAGGCCGCTTCATTTAATCGGCGACCCCCCCTCTCCGTCCCCCCCTGCATATAAGGCGAGGACGGGGAGAAATCCCTTCGGGCTGCGTCAAAATTTACTCACCCCCCCCCCCCCGCCCATTCCTCCTCATGCAGTCACAACATCATCCACACACAACCACTCTCCACTCACCTCTGTCTTCCGTCCTCTCCCTTCCTTCCTCAACAGACATTCCCCTCTTCCCCAAAGCCCCCTTCACCCCATCCATCCACCTCATCCTAGGACGTCCCCTCATGTTCACTCCCTCCACATCTGCCTTCCATACCTCTTTTACTAGTCTTTCTTCACTCATTCTTTCCATGTGTCCAAACCATCCTAATATTCTTTCATCAACCCTATCTCCCAAATCCTTTTTCACCCCTGTTCTCCTCCTCACCTCCTCATTTCTCACTCTATCCAGCCTAGTAACCCCCACCATACTTCTCAGACACCTCATCTCAAACACATTCAAACTCCTTCTCTCTTCTTCTCTTATGTTCCACGTTTCTGCCCCATACAGTGCTGTTGGCACAATCACTCCTTCATACAGTCTCCTCTTCGCATCCATTCCCAAATGTCTATTCCTCATTACACTCTTTAAACCACCAAGGCATTTACTCGCTTCTCTCAATCTACATTCTACCTCCACCTTCACTCCACCTTTTCCTGCTACACTTGCACCCAAGTATCTAAAACTATCCACTTCCTCCAGTCGCTCTCCCTTAATGTTCACTTTCAGTCTACTGCCACTTTCACCCCTTGTACATCTCATCACCTTACTTTTACCCACATTTATCTTTAGCTTTCTTCTATCACATACTCTCCCAAACTCTGCCACCAGCTTCCTCAATCCCTCCTCTGACCCTGCCACAAGCGCAGTGTCGTCCGCAAACAACAGCTGGCTCACCTCCCACTTTTCTCCATTTTCTTTAACCATCTCCAATCCCTGACTCACTACCCTAGCATTCACCTCTCGCACCACCCCATCCATGTATAAGTTGAACAGCCAGGGCGACATAACGCATCCTTGACGAAGTCCCACCTTTACTTCAAACCACTCACTCTCTCCATTTCTAATCCTAACACATGCTCTACTACTCTCATAAAAACTCTTGACAGCTCCCAAAAGCTTTCCTATCCCATAAATCTGCATAACCTCCCACAGTGCCTTTCTGTCTACCCTATCATAAGCCTTTTCCAGATCCATAAAAGCCCAAAAAACATCCTTCCCCTTTCCTATAGCTTTCTCACATATCTGTCTTACCACAAAGATCTGATCTACACAACCTCTACCCGTCCTAAATCCACACTGTTCCTCACCAATTACTCCTTCTGTTCCTCTCCTAATCCTCTCAATTAAGATCCTCCCATAAGCCTTCCCTACTACACTCAACAGGCTAATCCCTCTGAAATTACTACATTCACACTTGTCCCCTTTTCCCTTGTAAAGAGGAACTATACAGGCACTACTCCAGTCCTCCGGTACTCTACCCTCTCTCCAGCAAACATTAAATAACCTTATAGGGTGGGTATATACTTTAATTTGGCCATCCCCTTACAAGGGGGGAAGGTCTTTTTGGTATCTATACTGGATTTGTATAATTTTTGTACAAGTAATATATCACATTTTCCAATGTACATCACAATACACTTGGGTTTCAGGGGGTTGGTGTGGAAAAACAATTACTGCAAAATTAAGGTGAATTTTTATATAATAATTATATTATAGCCCAATGATGTTCATGATTTCTTCCCCCTTTTTTTTTTATATTTCCACCAATTCTTGAGCAGCCACCCATTAACTAACCAGGGTGGTATGGCATGAAAAAGACCAAGTAAGCTACAAACACAAAAGTCTGGGATGATCAATTATAAACACAAATGTACAAAGCAGAAGTAGGTGGAGTGCACTCCAGAGGAAGATCAAGAATAAGATGGATAGATAGAATGAAGGGAGGTTTGGATTCTTACCTGGTAGGGCCACCAATTGAGTGAGGTTCTGATGAGCAGCTTAGTATGGAAAAGGTACACCAGCCAGATGTGTAAAATTGTGGTGAATAAGAACTATGATCTGCATGCATGTGGTATGTGATGAACAAAGAAAAGAGAGTGCACAAGATAGGAGTGATTGCAGGGATGAAGGGAGGAAGAGGCCTGAAAGGATATTCCCTTCATTTGCTTCACAAGTGGATGAGGGGGGTGGGGTTGCCACATGGAGAAGCAGGAGGTAAACCAGTTTTCGTTATGGACAAGCTGTGCCTCACTGCACTACTTTTGACTCAATCTGTGTAATGGAGGGCATCATGACCCTCATCCCCAAAATGTTGAGATTGGAAGAGTGGCTGAATGGGTTTCATTTGTGCATGATGTAGGGGAACTATGATCTGGCCAACTTAAATGAGGGGAAATGGCCTTTATTAGTATTACATATATACAAATATACAGGGTATAAAAATCACCTGCACATACCTTTTTGTTTCCCGATCTCTTGGCCAATGCAATTGTTATAGGCTCTAATTTTCCTTTCCTGATTATAGGAATAGCGTCATTTCTGGTTATTCGAACTGCCGGAGCCATTTTACCAAGCATCCGTGAGAATATTTCATCCCATCTGAGAGTTTCTTTGTAGCCTTCTTTTCGATTTACTACGGCTTCATGTAAAAGGGGATTAAGTGTTACATTTCTGAAAGAAAAAATAAGTCAACTCAGCAATCGATCTATAGCTTCGGTTCTTGCAGGAGGCCCACAACCCTAAGGTTGCCAGCCAAGGTTGAGGTGATAGTGGTTCAAACTTTGCCACAAGCAAGTTGGACCAAGGGCATGGTTCATGAAATTCCATGCCACAAAGTCCTCTGTAAGGGGCACCATCCTAGCCTCCAAATCATTATCATCACTGAGTTTCACTGAATGGAAACCCCATTTTACATTGTGTGGGGGGCATTAAACAAGTTTTCATTTGCATGTAGTGGGTATGTCTTTTGACTCAGCCATCCCCATTATATATTAAAAATCTGTTATTTGGATTGTGTCTGCTTAGTGTTGGGGTGATTTTTGTTGGGGGTTTATCAGTGTGCAGGCATCAGGTTCAGTTTATGTGTATGGTTTGGTGTCCAGATCACCCCCAAGATCTCTTATAAATTTCAACTGTACTTCTTCCACTTTTTCACAAATAGAGCCAACAACAAGCGCCTGCTCCTCTCTTACTACTTTCAGCTGGTGACACAGAAACAGTTCACAGACAACAGTCTAATGTTTATTCCCAAATAAATCTATAGAAAGACCCAAGGACCTATGCCAGCTACTCTGGGGCTGTGGGTTTTTAGTCAGTGAAACTTGAGACAACAATTATCATAAATTCATTGATATGAACAAAATCATGTATATTTCAATTAGGATGAATAAATTACTTACTTTTCTCCCTTTTTTTGAAGACCTTCTCTCTTGATATAATTTGTAACAATCTCTCGGACCTGTGCTGTGTTTAGTACATCCCCTTTCCTGAAATATACATATTTTTCATGTAACAAATTAAGAAATTCTTATCATCTAAATTAATCACTTTCATACTGGATAATGCTCTTACTTTTTATTCTGGCTACCATCAAGCCACCAAATCAACATGAAAATAAACATGTTAAGGTCTGGAGAAGGAAACCCTAACCACAGTCTACAATTAATAAGAAACACATTTCAACTATGCTTCCACAATGGTCAAGAAAACAAACATTGATACAGAACAAACTATAAAACCAATATCTAAATACCAAGGCCCTTGGTATATAAATAGATTGCTTTAAATTGCTTGTGTTCATTTTGCTGATTGTTGGGAATCATGCTGTGGAAGTGTAGTCAAGGGCGATTCTTATGAATTGCTTGTAGATGGTTATTAGTTTCTTCCTGTTGTTCAAAGTCAGTGCTTGCAATGGATTTAATTCTGTCTGTTTTCTTGCCGTTTTTTGCACTCGGGTCTTTTACATGTGGGTTGAGAGTCATACCAGTATCAAATGTGAGGCCTAGAATTTTTGGGTTCTTTTTCAAAAGAAAGATTTGGCTATATAATTTTATTACAGGGTGTTTTTTGATTCATGACTGTCTTGTGTGAGCAACATCATTGTTAATTTCTGTGATGAAACTTCCATACTGTTATTTTTGAGTCACTGTTCTAGTTTATTCAAGGAGGCTTGGGTGTTCTTTGCTCATATTTTGTATTTACTGTGCTGGGTTATTATTGTCAGGTAATCTGAGATTGGAGGGGCTTTAAATGGGTTTTAATATATCTATAATGGGTGTGAGCTTTAACTCCAAACTCCCCACTTATAAGGCCTTATATGGGGGAAAGAGATTTTGGTATGTATAACATCCACTATATTCTTAGTCTACTGTACACTTAATATCCAGTACTTTGTTAATCAATTCTACATTTAACTTTATTTCAGCATGGTACTGTCCCCAAAGGTAGAAGCACTGGTGAATTACTATTGACAAATATACAATGTACATGTAATATTCAGTCTCAGAATATTTGAGATATGTTCAGCTCACAAACAACTGTCCAATCAATTTTGTTTTTTTATTCAAGAAATTGACTAGGATTTGACTCCTAGGGTATTCCAAACATTGAAGAAGAGACACTAACAGAATACAATAACTTACGCAAGGCCATTCCTTAGGAAGAACTTCACGGTCTCACCAGACACTTGATGCACTTCTTCCAGGGTGGGAGGAACAAAACTCTTTGTGCCATCACCTGTGCTCTCCACTTTCCGAGTTGTCTCTGCCTGTCAGAAAAATGAACCTGATACTACCATTATCTATATATACACCAATGCTCTATTAATATATATCACTGCAGTAAATCTATCTATATACCAAGGGCTTCTTCTCTCTTTCAAGGGTGGTAGACAAGTCAAAAAGCAAGTGCCCACTCCCATCCACACCCTTTCCTCCCTCTTAATGGATGATGGGTCATCCCTGTATCCTGTCCACTGCCCTGGGTCAGATGCAATGTAGCACATCCACAGCAAGGTTGCTTTACTTAATCAGCGATCCTCACTCCTCAGAAAGAAGAGAAAATAGGGAGAAATCCCTTTGGGCTGCATCAAAATATCATACATAACCATTCCCTACCCCACCCATCCCTGACCCCCTCCTTTCCTTGCATCACATTATCATTTATACACAGCCATTCTCAACTCACCCCTATCTCCTGCCCTCCCTTCCTTCCTCAATATACATTCCCCTCTTGCTCAACACTCCTTTCACCCCATTTATCCATCTCATCCTCAGTCATCCCCTCAAATTCACTCCATTTAACTTTACCTTCTCCACCTCTTTTACTAGTCTTTCTTGACTCATTCTTTCCAAGTGTCTAAATCATCCCAATACTCTTTCAGCAGCCTTATCTGCCATCTCCTTTTCCACCCCCACTTTCCTCCTCACCTCCTTGTTTCTCATTCTATCCAACCTTGAACCCTTCCCATATTTCTCAGACATTTCATCCTTTCTGCTTCTCTTAAATTCCAAGTCTCCACCCCATACAGTGCCATCGACACAACCACCCTTTCATATAATCTCCTCTTTGCATCCATTCCCAAATGCCTATTTCTCATGACACTTTTTAATCCCCAAAGGCACTTCTCTCAGTCTACAATTTATTTCCATCTCCACTCCTCCCTTTCCTGCCAAATGCGACCCCAAATCCATAAAGCTATCCACTTCCTCCAGCCTCTCTCCTTTAAGACTTACTTTCAACTCTCTGCCATCCTCTCCCCTTGTACATCTTATCACCTTACTTTACTCACATTTACCTTCAACTTTCTCCTATTGCATACCTTCCCAAACTCTGTCACTAACTCCCTTAATCCCACCGCTGACCCTACCACAAGTGCAGTCTTGTCAGCAAACAAAAACTGGCTCACCTCCCACTTTTCTCCATTTTCTTTAATCATCTCCAGTCCCCTTCCCATCACCTCCCACACCACCCCATCCATGGACACATTGAACAGCTATGGTTACATGACATATCCCTGACATACACATATATATAACACAGATAAACAACTAATATAAAATAAATGTGGAAAAGGATAAAAAAAAATGTAATGACTCAGCTATCCATCTTATAAAACCCTGGTCACACATTCAAGATTCTTTTCAAATATAGTGAATTTGAAAAGCTGGAAGATGACTTTGCTTACAGTACTCTAGACTTCCCTAAGGACAATTCAACAATGTGTCTAATGTTTGTATAGGTTTAACTTCTCATAGTTCATCATTCAGGTTCTCAGTATGTGATGCAAAGGTGATCTGACATTTGGAGATTCAAAAAATAAAAGATTGTAACCTAAGTTGTTTCTACTCAAATGAACTCACTTATGTTACGTAGCTGTGACGGGTTTTAGGAAGACAAAACCCTCTGGTATATATGGTATAATCTGAGTGAAAGATATATGGGATTGCTATCTGATGAACCTGTTGGAGTAAATCAGCTACAGCTATTGAGTTCTGCTGTGAAAGAATTGTATGCATATATCTATATTCCAGCAGACTGGAAGTGAGTATTAAGTATCTAAAACTATTCACCTCCTCTGGTCTCTCCGACTGGAGGAGGTGAATAGTTTTAGATACTTGGGTGTGAATGTGGAGGGAAAGGGAGGAGTGGTGGAAGTAGAATGTAGATTGAGAGAGGCCTTGGGGGATTAAAAAATGTAACGAGAAATAGACATTTGGGAATGGATGCTAAGAGGTGATCATATGAAGGAGTGATTGGGCAGACAGCACTGTAAGGGGCAGAAACATGGAATATAAGAGAGGAAGACAGGAGTTTAAATGTGTTTGAGATGAGATGTCTGAGAAGTATGATAGGGGTTGTTGTTGTTGTTGTCGTTCCCTAGACTGTCTGTCCGAGCAGTCCCGTCTCCCCAAGGAATGCCACAGCCGAAACTGGGTTTTCCCACAAATCCTTTATAGAGTGTATGTTGTGTTGTTTGGGTGCATGATTGTGTATAATGCAGTCTTCCAATATATGTTGTATGGTATGGGGTGAAGTGTTACATCCTGGGCAGCTGTTCACAATGCGGTCATCTAGCCTCTTCTGGTAACTTAGAAGTGCTGGGTAGAGTGAGAAACGAGGAGGTGAGGAGGAGAACGGGGGTGAAAAGGAAGTTGGGAGATAGGGTTGATGAAACAGTATTGGGATGGTTTGGATACATGGAAAGAATGAGTGAAGAAAGACTAAAAGAGGTATGGAAGGCAGAGGTGGAAGGAGTGAACATGAGGGGGCAACCAAGGATGAGATGGATGGATGGGGTAAAAGAGACATTGGGAAAGAGGGGAATGTCTATTAAGGAAGGATGGGAGAAGACAGAAGATAGGGGTGAATGGAGAATGGTTATGTATGGATGATGCTGTTATGCATGAGGGGGAGTGGGTGGGGGATGGGGGGTTAGGGAGTCCGTGTGAAAAATAAATTGATGCAGGCCAAGGGGTTTCTCCATCATTTCTTTTTCTGCATGAGGAGAAGTGTTTTTTTTTGTTTGTTTTTTTTTTGGGTGGGGGGTGGACACCTATTTAATAAAGCAGCCTTGTTGTGGATGTGCTATGTCTTGAGACACTGCTTCTGACCCAGGGCAGTGGGCAAGATGCAGGGATGACCCATCATCTATGAGCTAAGATAATAGGGAAGGGGGTGGATGGGAGTGGAGTATGTGGGGAGGGAATGGGTGGGTGTGGTTTTTATGCCTTTGATTTTTAGACACATGGAAAGAATGAGTGAAGAAAGATTAGTAAAAGAAGTGTGGAAGGCGGAAGTGGAAGGAGTGAATATGAGGGGGCGTCCTAGGATGAGATGGATGGATGGGGTGAAAGGGGCTTTACAAAAGAGAGGAATGTCTGTGGAGGAAGGGTGGGAGAGGACAGAAGATAGGGGTGAATGGAGAAGGGTTGTGTACAGATGAGGCTGTGATGCATGAGGGGGAGTGGGTGGGGGGTGAGGAAGTGTGTATGGAAAAAATTTGACGCAGCCCAAAGGGATTTCTCCCCGTCTTCTCCTTTTCTGCATGAGGGGACGGAGAGGGGGGGTCGCCAAATTTATGAAGCGGCCTTGCTGTGGATGTGCTGTGTCTTGCGACACTGCTTCTGACCCAGGGCAGTGGACAGGATGCAGGGATGACCCATCATCCAAGAGGTGCCAGGATAGGAGGGAAGGAGGAGGGTGGAGGGGAGTGGAATATATGGGAAATGAAATGGGTGGGAGTGATTTCTATGCCTTTTTCTTTTTGGCTACCCCCTACATAAGGGGGAAAAAGCCTTTGGTATATGTATGTATGTTTTTTAGCTACCTCCCTTGTAAGGAGGAAAAAGCCTTTGGTATATGTATGTATACTAAGGTCCTTTTCCCCCTTATAAGGGAGGTAGCCAGCCAAGGTGCATGCCCATTCCCACCTATTCCACTCCCATCTACCAACTACTGTTCCCCTCTCATCTTAGCTCCTTGTGGATGAAGGGTCATCCCTGTCTCTTGCCCAGTGCCTGAACAGTTGTGTAAGTCTGGCATTACAGCAGTATATGCAGGAGGGTAGCACTGCATGGGAGGATTGGTACATACATATACCAACTGCTTTTTCCCCCTAACAAAGGAGGTAGCCAAACTCAAAGGCATAAATCCATTCCTACCCATTTCATCCCTACATACTCCACTCCCATTCACCACCCCTCCCTCCCTCTTTCCTTGGCTCCTCCTGGATGATGGGTCATCCCTGCACATCACCCACTGCCCTGGGTCAGAAGCAATGTAGCAAGACATAGCACATCCACAGCAAGACCACTTTATCTAATTGGTGACCCCCCCTCTCCATCCCCTCATGCAGAAAAAGCAAAGATGTTGATAAATTCCTTTGGGCTACACCAAAATATCATCCACATGTACTCCCCTTAACCCACATCGCCCACCCACTCCTTTCCATGTAACACAGCATCATGCATACACAACCATTCTTCACTTGCCTATCTTGTCTTCTCCCTTCCTTTTTCAACAGAAATTCCTCTCTTTCCCAATGCCCCTCTTACTCCGTCCATCCATCTTATCCTTGGTAGCCCTCTTCTGTTTACTCCCTCCACCTCTGCCTTCCACACCTCTTTTACTAATCTTTCTTCACTCATTCTTTCTATATGTCCAAACCATCCCAATATTCTTTCATCCACCCTATTTCCCAACTCCCTTTCCACCCTCACTCTCCTCATCACCTCATTTCTCACTCTATCAAGCCTAGTAATCCCTATCATACTTTTCAGACACCTAATGTCAAACTCATTCAAACTCCTCTCTTATGTTCCATGTTTCTGCCCCATACAATGCTGTCAGCACAGTCACTCCTTCATACAATCTCCTCTTAGCATCCATTCCCAAATGTCTACTTCCCATTACACTTTTTAATCCCCCAAAGCATTTATTCACTTCTCTCAATCTACATTCTACCTCCACCTTAACTCCTCCCTTTCCTGCCACATTCGCACCCAAGTCTCTCCCTTAATACTCATTTCCAATTTGCCTCTCCATGATACCATGTCAAAAGTAGAGCATTGAAAAGGTATACAAAGAGAAGAGGAGAAGCAAAACAGAAATGAAGGAGGCAAAAGGAAGGCACATGAGTGGGGTAAAGTTTGATGAAAATAATTGAAAAGAATAAAATGTTTTGGAAGGATATGAAGAGACTGACAGGGGAGAGTCAGGTAGAGGTTAATGAAATAAAGGCAGTACAGGGAAGATGGGTAGAATATTCTGTAAAAATGCTAAATGTGGAGGAGGTTAGCGAGGGATTGACTTAGCAGTGGGAGGTGCTAGGAAATTGGCAGGACTATAGAAAAAGATGCGATACAAAAAGCATTGAAAATGATGAAAGCTGGTAAGATGCCTGGGATAGATGGGTATAATGTAGAGTATTTGATGAAAGAACTCTTATGGTGGATTAGCTAGTAACATTTAATCTGACCCTACAGGAAGGGAAAGTGTCAGAAGACTGGAAGAGCATTTGTATAGTTTTGCTTGGAGTAAAGAACTTCAATGTCACCTGATCTCACCTTATTAAAAGTAAATGCTACAATGTCGTTGTGCTCCCTCAAAACACTGGTGATGTTCTCAACTCCCTTAGGGAACTCCTTCACTTCTATGATTCCTCTCTTCTGCATGGCATTCAAAAATTTGCTCAACTTTTTATAATTTGATTTTTTCACATCCATAGTGGCCCCATCAGGACAAGAAGGCACCATGTGCCGGCGGTAGAAATTACTTGTTAGGACTGGCAGTTCTAGAGTTTTTGCTGACGTCTTCCATGCTTTCAGGAAACAGTGAACAAGCAACTGGTCCATCTGGTCTGGTCCTATAGGTACCACAAAATGAAAAATCCATAACTCATCAATCAAAATTATAACCATCATAAATAACCTTATATGCATTTCACAATGAATGGGTATTTGTATAATTTCTTCTGTGTCATGATATGGCATGACTTCCTGCTATATTGAGTGTTTAGTTCTGTTATATCCACACAATGTTGAAATTATTCAAATACAAATAACTGTCTTTTGATTCCAATTACAACTGACAAAATGATCATACTATTTCACAAAACCTAACTTTAGGGTTAATCTTTACAAATGTAGTCCTAAAAATATAGTGATTTCCACTGCTGGTTGTGATGGTCCCATTTTTCTAAAGGGTAAACAGATTTAGATGAGCACTATGAATACATTATTACCACATCCCCTTCCTTATGTCACATGCAAGCACTGGAGTTCAAACCATCTCCCTCAAGCTGGTCACCCCCAGAAGACTAATGTTCTAATCTATTCAGCTGCCTTCCTCCCACAGACAGTGTTGCCAGTCAAAATGTCATATATAACCTTACCTAGGATTTCCTTTTCAGGCTCTTCTTGAGCAGGAGTTGAATCATCTGTGGCCACTTTTGTCTCTTCTTCTGACTCTTCTTCCTTGAGGATGAGGCTCTCCATTATTTCTGCAGCCATTAAATCCTCTTCCACTTCCTCCTGGCTGTGTTGGTCTTGTGCTTCTTCACTAAAGTCTTCTGTTGGATCTTCATCTACAAATACATGAACTGGGGTTATGACATGTAATGCATAAAATGAAATTTAAGTTACATAGGAATACATGACCTGTCATCCAGGAGGAGCCAAGAAATTAGGGAGGGTGGAGAATGGGACTAGAGTATGTGGGGATGAAATTTTATGTCTTTGACTTTGACTACATCCCTTGTAAGGGGGAAAAAGCTGTTGGTATATGTATGTATGTATGTACGGATGCATATATGTAGAAATATGTAACTATGTATATATATGTGCTGTGTCCTACTACACTACTTCTGACCTAAGGCAGTGGAAGGGTACAGGGATGACCCATCATCCATGAGGAGCTAAGATGAGAGGGGGGAAAGGGTGGTGGATGGGAGTGGAGTGAGTAGGAATAAAATGGGTGGGAGTGGGTATATGCCTTTTGATTTGGCTACCTCCCTGAAAAGGGGGAAAAAGCCCTTGTTATGTAGGTTGACAGAAATATATAACATGTATCTGACAAAGAGATTGTATCAATTACTATCTATATACCAAACCCATTATTGTAAGAGAAATAGGCAGCCAACCATTACCCATTTGTTTCCCTTTCATCTTAGCTCCTTGTGGAAGAGGGGTTATCTCTGTCCCTTGCTCAGGTCAGGACCAATGCAGCAAGACACACCACATCCACAGTAGGGCCCCACTGCTTTTTTTTACTTGGTAACCTTCCCTCCTACTCCCCTCATGCAAAAATAGAGAAGATGAGGGAAAATTCCTTTGGGTCATGCCAATTTATTGTCAATTCACAATCATTCTCCAATTACAACTATGCTTTACCTTCTCACCTCCCTACTCAACAGACATTCCCCTCTTACTCAAGGCTCCCTTCACCCCATCCATCTCCTTCCAAGTCTTCTTCCCATCAAGTCGATGTTATTGTTGTTTTTGTTGTTCTCTAGACTGTTTGGCCAGGCAGTCCTGTCTCCCTGAGGAATGCCATGGTTGGAATGGGGTTTCCCAACTAATCCTTTAAAAAATATATGTTGTTTTGTTGGTATGCATAATTGTGTACAATGCAGTCTTCCACATTGTGTTGTACGGGTTGAAATGTTACATCCTGGAAAGTTATCTGTGATGTATCCAGCCTCCTCTAGTAACTTAGAAGGACTGGATGGTGGCCACACAGTAGCCTGGTCAGGTGGACTGTTCTCTCATGGAAGAGAGGATTCAGAGGGATGGATATCAGGGGTTCAGGCATGCAGCAATGTGTTGTCTTTCAGTTTACTGATAGAACAGTGAGTAATATGATTATGGATATGCTACTGGAGGCAGGTGTCTGGTGGTTGTGGAGGAAGAGAGGAGAGTATTTGTGTGTGATATAGGTATTTGGGTATTGTTTTGATGTTTCTTGGTGAGTGTGGGTGTTCTACCACATAGTGTTGAGGGTGGGCTGTGTTTGTGGAGGCTGCAGCAAGTGTCTGTATGTCTCATGTCAAAGTGATCCTTGACTTTGAGGACTTGTTTCACCGTGTACTAGTAGATGGTCTGCAGGCATTGTATTTGTACAGCCTGTAATTATCTTTAAGGTTTTGTTCTGTATAGTCTGTAAAGTGTTGTGGTGTATCTTACAGAGGTTAGGGGCCCATGCAGGGCTCACATAATTCATTACTGAGTATATAATTTGTATACTGTAGTGGTAGTTTCTTTTTGTCCAAATATACCTGCAAGTGATTTAAGCATGTTGAGTCTAGGTATGCATTTTGTCTTTATGTTTGTGATGTATTGTTTGAATGACATGGATGTATAGTACATTACACCAAGAATTTTGGGCATATGTGTGGTATGAGGGTGTTGTTGATAAAGAGACATGGGATGTATTTGTGTTCTACTGTCCAGTTGTTGAAAAGTGCGGCTGTGGATTTGGTAGGTGATATTTTGAGTCTATTTGTAGTGAACCAGGTATTGAGTGTGTCAGGGTATGGCTGAGGTATTTCTCCAGCTCTGCGTTATGGTGTGTGCATGTAATTGTTGTACTGTGTGTGTAAGAAGAGATTTGTATTTCTGGAGTGTGGGTATATTTTGCATGTATAGATTAAAGGATGAGCTCTGAGGTACTCTGTTCCTAAAGTTTCTATTGTGTGACGATTGGACATTATGAGACACTTAAGCATTTCTACATACCCACATACATATACCAAAGGCTTTTTCCCCTTTACACGGGGGGTAGCCAAAAAGAAAAAGGCATAGAAATCACTCCCACCCATTTCATTTCCCATATATTCCACTCCCCTCCACCCTCCTCCCTCCCTCCTATCTTGGCACCTCTTGGATGACGGGTCATCCCTGCATCCTGTCCACTGCCCTGGGTCAGAAGCAGTGTCGCAAGACACAGCACATCTACAGCAAGGGCGCTTCATAAATTCAGCAACTCCCCTCTCCATCCCCTCATGCAGGAAAGGAGAAGACAGGGAGAAATCACTGTGGGCTGCATAAAGTAAAAGCATAAGCATTTCTACCTGCCAAATAATTGGCCAGCTATCTTTTGGTATTATCATGCACATCTATGTTGTATATTTTGTTTGCGAGATTGTCAGTGGATGCCATCAAAACTTTTATTAATGTCTAGTGTTATAAGAAGTTCATTCCATCCATCTCTGCCTACCACACTATTTTTTCTAGTCTTTCTTCACTCATTCTTTCCATGTGCCTATACCATCCCAATATTTTTTTCATCAGCTCTTTTTGTCACCTCCCTTTTCACTCACTCTCCTCCTCACCTCTTCATTTCTCACTTTATCCATCCCCATAACCCCTACCATGCTTCTCAAATACTTCATCCCAAACACTACTTGGATGAAGAAATGGTAAAGAAAATATTAGTTACATTGATAAAACCAAGATTGGAGTACACTGTGACACTATGGACAACCAGTACAAAAAGAATATAAAGAAATTAGAAAGAATTCAAAGAACAACAACAAAGATGGCATCAACACTCTAAATCTATATATGAACAGATTGGCCAAACTCGAACTACCAACCCTGAAACAAAGAAGAGAAAGAGGAAATCTACTAACCATCTACAGAATTATGAAATGGATGGAAGTCCTTGATAGAGATGATTTATTAAAGTGGGATAAAAAAAAAAAAAAACAAGAGGACATGAAAAGAAATTTAAATAGGATAGTTACAGAAGAGATCTGAAAAAGAATAGCTTCCCACACAGTGGTGGATATCTAGAACAAATTGAATGAGGAAACAGTGAGTGCAAAAACTATACAAGAATTAAAGATCAAACTGGATACTGAAAGATACTAAAACAGGTCACTACGAGCACAGATATCTTCCCATAAAATACAACTAGGTAAATACATTTAAATTTCTCCTTCCTTACAGTCTAAGTTTCTGTTCCATACAGTGTCATAGGCACAATCACCCCTTCATATACAGGGATTCCTTGGTTTATGAGTGTCTTGACTTCTGCTGTTTTGTGGTTATGATGCTGGCAGTGCTTGTCCTTGTACATTCCCCTTTGCTGATTAAAGGAGAGAGGCTGGAGGAAGTGGATTGCTGTAGATACTTGGGGGTGCATGTGACAGGAAAGGAAGGAGTGGAGGTGGAATGGAGATTGAGAGAAGCCTTCGGAGATTGAAAATTGTAATGAGAAATAGACATTTAGGAATGGATGCTAAGAGGAGATTGTATGAAGGAGTGATTGTGCTGACAACACTACATGGGGCATACATACATATACCAAAGGCTTTTTCCCCCTTACACGGGGGGTAGCCAAAAAGAAAAAGGCATAGAAATCACTCCCACCCATTTCATTTCCCATATATTCCACTCCTCTCCACCCTCCTCCCTCCCTCCTATCTTCCTCACCAATTACTTCCTCTGTTCCTCTCCTAATCCTCTCAATCAAGACCCTCCCATAAGCCTTCCCAACTACACTCAACAAGCTGATCCCTCTGAAATTACTACACTCACACTTGTCCCCCTTTCCCTTGTATAGCGGAACTATACAGGCACTCCTCAAGTCCTCCGGCACTCTACCCTCTCTTAAACAACATTAAATAACCTCACCAGCCAGTCCACCATCACTTTACCTCCTTTCTTCAGACATTCTGCATGGCATCCATCCAGACCAGGTGCCTTACCTGCTCTCATCATCTTAACAGCTGCTTTCACTTCATCCTTCCCTATTTCTCCTCCATTTTCCTCACTCATCACGGTCATTTTCTTAGCACTTCCCACTGCAACTACCTTTCCCTCCCTATCCTCCTTCACATTTAGCAACTCCTGAAAATACTCTGCCCACCTTCCTCTCCCTGCCTTCTCTTCCATTATCATCTCTCCATCTGCACCTTTTACCTTTTCTTCTCTACTTGATTCGCCTCCTCTTTCTCTTTTAATTTCCTTCCAAAACATCTTTTTATTACTTTCAAAATTTTCTGTCATACTCTTACCCATTTCTCATTTGCTCTCCTCTTTGCTTCTTCCCTTCTCTTTACTTTGTACCTTTCATACGATTCCCTCATCCTAATTCGTAGCCAATCTATGAATGCTTGCTTCTTCTCTTCTACACCTTTCTTTGCTTCCTCATCCCACCACTCACTACCCTTCCTTCTATTTCCTCCTGCCCTCCTTGTTCCACACACCATCTCTGCACACCTTATGACTCCCTCCTTGAACCATCCCCATTCCTCCTCCACTCCTAGTTCTACTCTATCCTTTACTCCCTCCCACTCCTCTTTCAGCTTCTTCTTATACTCATTCTTCTTTTTTTTCTCATTTAAGCAGTTCACTCTAAATACCTCCCTACCTTCTGCCCTTTTCCTCTTTCTCCACTCTCAATTTACCTTCCACCAGGAAATGATCTGATATTCCCCCACTCTCTCCCCTTAGAACATGTACATCTTTAACTCTTCCTACCATACTCCTGGTCACCACTAGTCCATTAACGCTCTACCTGCCACCCTTGTATCCACCACCCTCTCCCATGTGTACTTATGCTTGACTTTCTTCTTAAACACTGTATTTGCTATCATCAACTCTCTTTCAAGACACATCTCCATCATCAATTCTCCACTACAATCTTTACCTGGAACTCCATACTTCTCAATCACTCTGTCAATTGGTTTATTTCCTACCCTAGCATTAAGGTCTCCCAATACAACTACATTGACATTTCTCCCTAATCCCTCTATGCACTCATTTATATTTACCCAAAAAGTCTCCCTTTCCTCTATGCTCTTCTCACTACCAGGCCCATACGCACTTACAAAAACCCACATCTCCCTTCCCAGCTTCACCTTCATCCACATCAACCTTGATGACACCTCCTTCCACTCCAATACCTGCTTACTTATCTCTTCACTTACTAGTATAGCCACCCCTTCTCTCCCTCATCCCCTCTTCACTCCTGAGTACCTCCCAGCTACACTCCCAAACTCAAAGTTGCCCTTTCATTTTAGTTTCCCTCAAAGCCAGCACATCCATCTTTCTTCTCACAAACATACTGCCTATCTCTTCACTTTTACTCTCATCTGTACCACATCCGAGCACATTACAAGACCCAAACCTTAGGGTACTGGTTGGAAAACTCCCACACCCTCTTATGCCTTTACTTTTTTTTTTTTTTTTCTAGGAATGTCCCCTTTTGGGGCTACAGGTAGCAAGACTCCTAATCCCATCCCCCGTCCCGTTTTTTGTCGCCTTTTATGACTCAAGTGGAAAGATTTGGTGGTAGCATTCTCTTCCCCCACCACAGGATAGGCGAAAAAAGGAAATGAATATTCAGAGAAATGGTACAGGGACAGCATAATGGAGGGATAGTCGTAGTATAAAAGTGTCATAATTTCTCTATGAATAGAGTTTTCCTCTATCACAGACAAAATGATGTGTGGCTCTGGTCCGTAGGGGCACCCCATATAGACCCTAAAGTATCAACTGCATGCTACTTTGCCACAATAACATGCAGCCAATACCCCAGATGGGGTATATATATATATATATATATATATATATATATATATATATATATATATATATATATATATATATATATATATACATACATACATGATGGTTGTTCAAGCCCTGCCACCAGCAAAGTTGAACCAAGGGCATTGTTCATTAAATGCCATACTACAAAGTCCTCTCTGTATATATATATCACAAAGAATTAGTTGGTGAGCACAGTGGAGGAATACATCATCATGCAATGATGGACCAAGGAAGGAAGCACCATTTGAGATTAATATCATTTGCTTTCCTAATATCTTGACACAGCCCAAAGGGATTTCTCCTCATCTTCAATGTTTCTGCATGAGGGGATGGAGGGGGGGTGCCGATTAAATAAAGCAGCCTTGCTATGAATGTGCTGTGTCTTGCTGCATTGCTTCTGACCCAAGGCAATGGGTGAGATACAGGGATGACCCATGATCCAGGAGGAACGGAGAAAAGAGGGCCGAGAAAAGAGGGAGGGAAGGATGGTGAATGGGGGTGGAGTGGGTGGGGATGAAATGGGTGGGAGTGGAATTATGCCCTTTGACTTTGGCTACCTCCCTTGTAAGGGGGAAAAAGTCCTTGGTATATGCATGTATTAATTTTTTTGTTTGTGTTACTTTTTTGGGAACTTTTTGCCCTTCATTATGACCATCAGGCAAAAGGCAAGTTCTTCTGATGGCAGTGCATCAAAGAAAAGGAAAGTAATCACCATGAAAGATGCTTACTGAGACTGGTTCCAACTTACACTACTATGCAATTACTAATGCATAATAACCTGTAGTCAACACCACATTAAAGGTATGATTAATGGGTAGGAGTTGGATGGATTCATGCCTTGGCTGGCTACCTCCCTTGTAAGAGGGAAGAAGCCTATTAGTATATAGACAGAAAGACAGATGCTTTTGCTTACAATACTTTGAACACATGTATGCATGTAACTATTCACATTTCATCCTCGTACCTTGTTTGTCCTCCATCCCAACCATAACCTCTGGTTGTCCTAGTTGTGGTGGTAAAGCCTTGCTCCCCATCTCCCACAGATGGTCACCAAACACATGCAAGACAGAGACTCCTTTACCATATTTTCCTGACATGAACATGTCAAAGGAGCTGTGATAAGTGAGTCCAACAGCCATGGGAGCTTGGTTGGTAGTTGTATTCACAGCCACAGGAGTGTTCTTGTCAAACTTGCCATATGAATTTGGAGTCATCTGTCAGGAAGAAAACCGAGAACTGATGCACAATGATTTACTTCAAATTAAATACAAATTACTTCTTCAATCCTATGCTAAAGTATGTCTCTTTCCAAAATTTATATATTCAATTCATATATAAATCATACACTACAGGCACTTCAGTGTCCATACACATATCCATGTTTGCTTGCTAGGTTTTCCAGCTTGTTAGTATGCCCATTATGAAGGATTAAGCTATCAGTGTACTTCAGAAAAACATCAGATGTATTTCGTGAGACAGGGTTAAAAACATCAAAATTTGCCTATTTCAACCCAGTTGCACAGCATTAAAAATTATAGTAATTGTTGTCAAGATTTTAATTTTTGATACTCTCATGATCTTCAACCAACACATCAAAGACCTGACAGAAAAATACATACATACATATACCAAGGCTTTTTCCCCCTTACAAGGGAGGTAGCCAAAAAGGAAAGGCATAAAATCATTCCCACCCATTCCATCCCTGAATACACTCCACACCCCTCCACCCTCCCTCTTATCTTAGCACCTCCCGGATTACGGGTCATCCCTGCACCCTGTCCACTGCCCTGGGTCAGAAGCAGTGTCGCAAGACACAGCACATCCACAGCAAGGCCGCTTCATTAAATCGGCGACCCCCCCCTCTCCGTCCCCCCATGCATAAATAAGTAAATAAAAATATATATACACATACATATACCAAAGGCTTTTTCTCCCTTACAGGGGAGGTAGCCAAAAAACTAAGGCATAAAATCTTAGGGTTCTGGTTGGAAATATATAAAAAATAACATACTATGATCACTAGCAAATAGGAGCTTTGGTCAGCACAAGGAAACCTAAATCACAGTCTATAAACAGTTCTCAAGAACCACACTCAAACTACACTACCACATCATCATTCCCAGCAACTAAAAAAACAAACAATGACACCCTACAAACTACACAAAACAAAGCACCAAGAATAATAACAGAATACACAAAAAAACCCTAATAACACATCTGTATACAGAAACCAAGTTGAACACAAACAATTTACAACAACTACAGAATGAAGCACTGAGAGCAATAACAGAATGCACCAAAACCACCCCTATTGGAAGCCTATATACAAAAGCCAAAATCCTCCCAATAGAACACCGCATGAAAATGACAGGAACAATTCTTCACTAAAATCCAAAACCCCACACACCCTTTCACAAGCACCACCAAAAGAATGCAACAAGGAAACAACACCAGTAGTATACACTCAAACTATAAAAACCATCTATACCACACAAAAAATCTAGAGAGAAACACATACATACCCAGATAACTAAATAAGCCCTTCAAGATGGACCACCACACTCAATACTCCAACAACCCAGACATAACCCTCACCGAGAAAACCCTCCCACACCTGATAAAGAAGTACCAACACATAATATGCCTAGCCACAGATTCAAACTGCCCCATATACAACTACCATATAGAAGACAGAATACCTCATACTATAAATGCCCCACACTAACAATGCCCAGACAACACAATATTTCTTCCCTATGTGATTTATGGTCCTGACCAGGGGTTGTTGCTGGTTTCCTGGAGGCTGCGGGTCTTCTGCAAGAGAGACAAGGGAGCAACAGCTTGACTGATTGACCTTTTACTGCTTCGTCTATGTAGAAAAATTGGGTTATGATAAAGGATTCCAAGTTCTTTTCTATTTCTTCTGTGTAATCTTGCCAATTTGCCTCTTGTCACTTGTATTACTTTCTATGGATGCTTTACTTTTCCTTTAATTTTCCTTGGTGATCTATACAGAAAAGTGGTCTGAGGGAAGATCATGGATAGTTTTCCACAGTACTTGCAGTTGCAGGGAGGGTAAGCACACTGTTATGTCTGGTGATGTTGCTAGCTGGTTGTAATGGGAAGACTGTCTGGTCGGGTCTTTGCTGAAGTTTATACATTCACGTTTGGTAGTTATTCTAGAGCTCTGCTTCCTCTTTAGTCTGGCATTTGTGTATGTTTGTGGGTAGTGTGCATTCATGTTTGTTAGCACAGTGAGTCGTTGGAGTTGGGATATGTTGTTTCGAGGGGTTGAAGTGGTGGGTCAAATGTAGATATTTGTGATACTGTACATTGTTTTCTTTAACATTTTCAATACAAGTCAGATACTCGCATGCACCTTAGCTCCCTGATGTACGATGATGCATCACAATATCCACATTATAAAATATAGTTACAGCTGTTATACTCATTCTCTTTCACCTAGAATGTTTATAACCATAGAAAACGTGGTCAAGCCTGTTCACTGAATAAGAGGGTCACTCAGCTATAACTACAAAATAAACATAATCAGGATGCCAACACCAGCATCCTCACATAATCACTCGTGCTTCATGACACCTACGTAGGCATCATTGTATTCTAGGGATTAAGTGTATTTGAATTGTGATTATTTCTGTTGAGGAGTCTGTCAATGGCTATTTAATATATTTATTGTTACATACATACATAAACCAAGGCTTTTTCCCCACCATTCCATCCCTGAATACACTCCACACCCCTCAACCCTCCCTCTTATCTTAGCACCTCCTGGATGATGGGTCATCCCTGCACCTTGTCCACTGCCCTGGGTCAGAAACAGTGTCACAAGACACAGCACATCCACAGCAAGGCCGCTTCATTAAATCGGCGACCCCCCCCCCCCCATGCATAAAAGGAGAAGACGGGGAGAAATCCCTTCGGGCTGCGTCAAATTTTGCTCACACATACTACCTCACCCCCCATCCCCCCCGCCCATTCCACCTCATGCATCACAACATCATCCATATACAACCATTCTCCATTCACCCGTCTTCTGTCCTCTCCCGTCCTTCCTCAACAGACATTCCCCTCTTCCCCAAAGCCCCCTTCACCCCATCCATCCACCTCATCCTAGGACGTCCCCTCATGTTCACTCCCTCCACATCTGCCTTCCATACCTCTTTTACTAGTCTTTCTTCACTCATTCTTTCCATGTGTCCAAACCATCCCAATACTCTTTCATCAACCCTATCTCCCAACTCCTTTTCCACCCCCATTCTTCTCCTCATCTCCTCATTTCTCACTCTATCTAGCCTAGTAACCCCCATCATACTTCTGAGATATCTCATCTCAAACACATTCAAACTCCTTCTCTCTTCCTCTCTTATGTTCCATGTTTCTGCCCCATACAGTGCTGTTGGCACAATCACTCCTTCATACAGTCTCCTCTTTGCATCAATTCCCAAATGTCTATTCCTCATTACACTCTTCAATCCACCAAGGCATCTACTCGCTTCTCTCAATCTACATTCTACCTCCACCTTCACTCCACCTTTTCCTGCCACATTTGCACCCAAGTATCTAAAACTATCCACTTCCTCCAGTCGCTCTCCCTTAATGCTCACTTCCAGTCTACTGCCCCTTTCACCCCTTGTACATCTCATCACCTTACTTTTACCCACATTTATCTTTAGCTTTCTTCTATCACATACTCTCCCAAACTGTCACCAACTTCCTCAGTCCCTCCTCTGATCCTGCCACAAGCGCAGTGTCGTCAGCAAACAACAGCTGGCTCATCTCCCACTTTTCTCCATTTTCTTTAACCATCTCCAATCCCTGACCCACTACCCTTGCATTTACCTCTCGCACCACCCCATCCATGTATAAGTTGAACAGCCAGGGCGACATAACGCATCCTTGACGAAGTCCCACCTTTACCTCAAACCTCTCACTCTCTCCATTTCTAATCCTGACACAAGCTCTACTACTCTCATAAAAACTCTTGACAGCTCCTAGAAGCTTTCCTCCTATCCCATATATCTGCATAACCTCCCACAGCGCCTTTCTGTCTACCCTATCGTAAGCCTTTTCCAGATCCATAAAAGCCAAAAAAACATCCTTCCCCTTTCCTATAGCTTTCTCACATATTTGTCTTACCACAAAGATCTGATCTACACAACCTCTACCGGTCCTAAATCCACACTGTTCCTCACCAATTACTCCCTCTGTTCCTCTCCTAATCCTCTCAATCAAGATCCTCCCATAAGCCTTCTCAACTACACTTAACAAGCTAATCCCTCTGAAACTACTACATTCACACTTGGCTCCTTTTCCCTTGTAAAGTGGAACTATACAGGCACTCCTCCAGTCCTCCAGCACTCTACCCTCTCTCCAGCAAACATTAAATAACCTCACCAGCCAGTCCACCATCACTGTACCTCCTTTCTTTAGACATTCTACATGGCATCCATCAAGACCAAGTGCCTTACCTGCTTTCATCATCTTAACAACTGCCTTCACTTCATCCTTTCTTATTTCTCCTCCATTTTCCTCACTCATCACGGTCATTTTCTGAGCATTTCCCACTGCAACTATCTTTCCCTCCCTATCCTCCTTCACATTTAGCAACTCCCTAAAATATTCTGCCCATCTTCCCCTTACTGCCTTCTCTTCCATTATCATCTCTCCATCTGCACCTTTTACCTTTTCTTCTTTACTTGATTTGCCTCCTCTTCCTCTCTTAATTTCTTTCCAAAACATCTTTTTATTACTTTCAAAATTTTCTGTCATACTCTTACCCCACTTCACATCTGCTCTCCTCTTTGCCTCCTTTACCTTTTGCTTAACTTCTCTTTTTTTTTCTTTGTACCTCTCATATGACTCCCTCATCCTATTTTGTAACCAATCTGTGAAAGCTTGCTTCTTCTCTTCTACAACCTTCTTTGTTTCTTCATCCCACCATTCACTACCCTTCCTTCTATTTCCTCCTGTCCTTCTTGTTCCACACACCATCCTTGCACACTTTGTGACTCCCTCCTTGAACCATCCCCATTCCTCCTCCACACCTAGTTCCACTCTATCCTTCACTCCCTCCCACTCCTCCTCCAGCTTCTTCTTGTACTCCTTCTCCTTTTCATTTAAAGAGTTCACTCTAAGCACCTCCCTACCTTTTGTCCCTTTCCTCTTTCTCCATCTATCCTCTACTCTCAACTTACCTTCCACCAAAAAATGATCTGATATTCCCTCACCCTCTCCCCTTAGCACATGCCCATCCTTAACTCTTCCTATCTACCACCCTTCCCTCCACCACCCTCTTCCATGTGTACTTATGCTTGACTTTCTTCCGAAACACTGTATTTGCTATCATCAACTCTCTTTCTAGACACATTTCCACCATCAACTCTCCACTACGATTCTTTCCTGGAACTCCACATTTCCCAACCACTCCATCAATTGGACCATTTCCTACCCTAGCATTCAGGTCTCCCAGTACTGTTACATTGACATTTCTCCCTAAATCCTCTATGCACTCATTTAAATCTATCCAAAAGGCCTCCCTTTCTTCTACACTCTTCTCACTGCCAGGCCCATATGCACTTACAAAGACCCACATCTTCTTTCCCAGTTTCACCTTCATCCACATTATCCTTGAGGAAACCTCCTTCCACTCCACTACACGTTTACCTATCTCTTCACTTACTAGAATAGCCACCCCTTCCCTCCCTCGCCCTCTCTTCACTCCTGATAACCTCCCACTTACACTCCCAAACTTACACTCACCCTTCCCTTTCAACTTAGTTTCACTCAAAGCCAACACATCCATCTTTCTTCTCACAAACATACTACCTATCTCTTCCCTTTTACTCTCATCTGTACCACATCCACGCACATTAAAAGACCCAAACTTTAGGGTGCTGTTCCGAAAACTCCCAGACCCTCTTATGCCTTTACTTTTTCGTTTAGGAATGTCCCCTGTGGGGCTACAAGGAGAAGGATCCCTAGTCCCACTCCCCGTCCTTTTATTTTTTGTTGGTGAAGGTTATATTGTTGTGTATCAGTGTTGTGAATACTTTGTGCTAAGTTTTGTTTTCCTTACTTGTGGTGTATTCTGTACATGTGGATAGAATCAAAGAAACATCCAACAGTAAATTGAATGGCCACATCCTTCCATATCAAAACAATCCTAAAATCCTGGGCTTCACTTCAGATGTCCTTCAACCTATACATCAAAAACTGGCAGTGAAAATCAAGAAAAAACAAAATATACTATGATTAGTAGCAACTACAATTTCTAGTCACCAGAAAGAAATTCTAATCACCATTTACAAACATTTCTTGAGAACTTCACTCAAATGTACCTCCACTGAATGGTTCCCAGCAATCAGGACACATCCAGATACTGGGACAAACACTTTAGGACTAACTACTGTACTCCCTATTACTGCAACTCCTTCCAGGTATCAGCCTTACAGAAGGGTACCTCCTGAGAAGAATATGGGTTACACAAGAGAAATTGTGTTCAGGTCAGCCTCCACCGCTGAAATGATGCAGAAACAGACTAAGCCTGACAACAAAGCTAAGCTGCCGCAGATGCAACCATCACCAAGGATGCCAAACACCTCATCTTGTACTGGCCTGAAATAGATTTACCCAGAAAATAACATATTTCTTCCTACAATGACTTATGGGTCACTCCTGAGGCTGTTGCTGATTACCTTGGAGTCATGGGATTCCTGTAAGACAGACCTGAAGTAACAGATTGACTGATTCAAATGAATTTATTCGCTGAATATTAATGTTTCTTATATGTTATCAAATATTCTTGAAGATCTCACCTCTCCTTTGAGAACTATGCCTGGCAACATAAGGTCAGCTCCTTTTGCAAGTTTGTCTATCACAGGTGGCTGAGTTGTGAAAGTGTGTAACAGGTTAGGGAACTTCCAGAGCATATATACAGTGGGGAAAAGGTCTTTCTCCTTCTCAAACTTGAAGAAAAATGGATCCTTTTGCACCTGAAGAAAAAAATACAATTGTATTAATTTCAGTACAAAGTGAATATAATAATAAAAGAGACTAATAATGGGTACCTGCATGTGGTGGTCTCAAAAATGGACACCAGTGCTGACCATTTTCAAAACCTCTCATCCCCCTCACTTCCATCAGGAGGTGCAGTCTTGAGGGCTTGACACTCTGCCTTCAGACTGGGCCTAAGATCTCTTTCTATAAACTTTTTCACACATGGGGAACTAACAACTGGTGACTGATCCACTTCCCATACCACTTTCAGCTAGTGACATAGAAACAGTTCTGCACTAATACAGTACCAATACAAAGTTCCTTCTCAGAGAGATCTGAGAGAGGGCCAGAGGACCATTGCCAACCACTATGGGGTAGTAGGTTTTCCACATGGTGAAACTGAAGGCAATAACTGACTTGTTGATTACAACAGAATAAACCTGAAGTGTCCTTACGTAGGGAGAGGGGTAAAGTAAAAAACGGAATTTACCGAACTGTAATAAATAGGAAGAAAGCAACACTCATGGTCTCCTATCTCTTACTCTCCAATTATCATAACTAGCTTTAAATTCAGGTATGGTTCCAACTTAGGCTATATCTCCTTATTACCCAATTATCATACTTAGATTTAGATTATGTATTCTTCCAGGTTTGTCCCACACTAACAATATCCACACAATGACACAATATCTATTCCCTAAGTGATTCATGGTCCTCACCAGAGGCTGTTGCCAGTTTCCTGGGAGTCGCAGTTCTTCTGCAAGACACCAGGGGCAATGGACTGATTGATTAACTGTTGCCACAAATTTTACCAAGAGGAAAACCTGCAGCCTCAAAGTGGCTGGCAATAGTCCTTGGCCCATCCCACAGATTTCTCTAGATAGAAACTTTGGATTGATGTCAGTACTGTATTAGTATGGGCCTGTTTCTGTATCACTGGGTGAAAGTGGTGGTGGAGGGGATACTCGCTAAAGGTCAACTCTCCGTGTGTAAAAAAAGTGTACGAAATATGGCTGAAGTTGACAGAATGTGACCTTGGGCAAAGTCTGGAGACTGAGTGTCAGAGCCACAAATGGAGGTGAGTGGGTTGACATGTTTTGAAAATGGGCAGCTCTCCTATCTATCTTCCAGGGCTACCACATGTCAATGGTCCCTAGATTGAATGATCTATCAAATTAGTGTAACATGAAGTAAACTTACTTGATAGACATTAAATGACTCCCCTTTAGTAGAATACAAACGCACTAGAGTCATTTCCCCTTTCCCTGGCACCATCTGTTGAAGATCTTCTTCTTGGACATTTGGAAAGCTGAGGGCCACTTCAGCCCGAATTTTCTTTCTGTAAATATTTAGTTAAAAAGTTTCTTGGTCAATGTCCCGATCCATTTCATCCATCTTTAATCCTTTGAGTAAGCATATGGACTTGTATATTTATTCTATCACTATGCAATTTCATTCAGGTAAAAGAAATTCTTCATGCACTCAATATTCAATATAGATGATATAGATATCTCAATTAACTATGAGAGTTCAGATGAACTTATATATTTATTCTAATTACTGCCATTTATTTTTTTCAGATGAGAGAAATCCCTAATGCATTCAAAGGATCAGTGTTAAAAACAAGCAACAAAAGCAGATAAAATTACAAAAATCTAATTCATATCATCAATCTATATATGAAAAAATCTATATACTAAAAAAATCATTACTTATATATATTTCAATATCATTTTCATCATTTAAATATACAAAACACACACACACAGTTACATAAGAACATAAGAACATAAGAAATAAAGGAGACTGCAAAAGACCATAAGGCCTACACTAGGCAGCTCCGTATCCATCACCACCTGTCGTCCCCATCCATAAAGTTGTCTAATCGTTTTTTAAAACAACTGATAGTTTCAGCGCTTACTACGTGGTTACTAAGTTTATTCCATTCATCGACCACCCTATTTGTAAACCAATTCTTGCCTATTACCTTCTTAAATCTAAATTTGTCCAGTTTATACCCATTACTGCGAGTCCTGCCCTGTTGTTTTATTATGATGACCTTGTTTGCATCACCCTTGTTATAGCCTTTGATCCACTTGAACACTTCTATTAGATCACCCCGCACTCTGCGTCTTTCCAGAGAGTGTAAGTTTAGGTGTCTAAGCCTCTCTTCGTAAGGCAAATTTCCGAGTCCTTGTATCATTTTGGTCATTCTTCTCTGTACTGATTCTAGTGAATTTATGTCCATTTTGTAGGACGGAGACCAAAACTGTACCGCATAGTCCAGGATGGGTCTAACTATTGCTAGATAGAGTTTAATAATTACCTCTGCACTTCTATTTGTTACCGTCCTAGCAATGAAGCCTAATGCCCTGTTTGCTTTATTTCTGGCGCTAATGCACTGCTTCCTGGTTTTAAGGTCCGGACTCACCAGAACTCCCAAGTCCCTCTCGCACTCAGATTTTTCTAAAAACGTGTCATCTAAGTTGTATCTATTTTCGGGGTTGTGTAGCCCTACGTTTAACACGCTACACTTAGAGATATTGAAGTTCATTTGCCATTTCACCGACCATGTTAACAGTTTATCAAGATCATCCTGCAGAATCTGGGCGTCTTCTCCTGACCTAATTAGGCGTCCTATTTTAGTGTCGTCCGCAAACTTACTAACATCACTATTTAACCCATCGTCTAAGTCGTTTATATACATAATGAACAATAAGGGACCCAAAACCGAGCCCTGGGGGACACCGCTAGTAACATTGCCCCACCTAGATTTTATTCCATTTATGGTGACCCGCTGTTTTCTGTTACTAATCCAAGCTCTAATCCATTCTAACACTTTTCCTCCTATGCCATGGGCTTTGATTTTATTTAGTAGTCTCTGGTGTGGCACTTTGTCGAACGCTTTGCTAAAGTCAAGGTAAATAACATCGTAATTTTCATTGTTGTCTGACGCCTTATATAAAGATCTGAAGAAAAAAAAAAACTTTCCATATAGAGTAATAGATACATGGAACAAACTGAAAGAGGTAACAGTGAGCACTAAAACTATACATGATTTTAAGAAAGAACTGGTTGCGGAAAGATACAATTGCAGGTTACTACGAGCATAGCTCTCCTACCACAAAATACAATTAGGTAAACTCGGTAAATACATATCATGGAAATGCAAAATTGGTGAAGGAGAAGTCAAAAAAGTAAACTTGGAAAGGGACCTAGGAGTAATTATCATCAAAGACATGTCACTAGACAAGCATATCAACAAAATAGTCAGAGAAACCTTCAATTTACTAAGGTCAATGAAAGTGGCTTTTGACTATTTGGATGAGGAAATAGTAAAGAAAATATTAGTTACACTAATAAGACCAAGATTGGAGTATGCTGTGACACTATGGACACCCAGTAAAAAAAAATATAAAGAAATTAGAAAGAATACAAAGAGCAACGACAAAGATGGCACCAACACTCTCCAAATTGATATATGAACAAAGATTGTCCAAACTGGAACTACCAACCCTGGAACAAAGAAGAGAAAGAGGAGATCTACTGACTATTTACAGAATTATGAAAGGAATGGAAGTTCAAGATAGATATGATTTATTAAAGTGGGACAAGAGAAAAACAAGAGGACATGAAAAGAAACTCAAAAAGGATAGTTATAGAAAAGATCTGAAAAAGAAATACTTAATAGAAAGGACTTGTTAAATTGGGACAAGAGAAACACAAGAGGACATGGAAAGAAACTCAAAAAAGATAGTTATAGAAGAGATGTGAAGAGGAACAGTTTTCCACACTGAGTGGTGGACACTTGGAACAAACTGGACGAAACGATAGCATGTGCAAAAACCATACATAAATTTAAGAGAAAACTAGACACTGTGAGGTAAAGGCTAGACACCATGAGTGTAGCTCCCCTTCCCGTAAGATACAACTAGGTAAATATGCACACACTTCTTTGCAGATGATGTAAAACTAATAAAGAAAGTAAGTACAAAGGAAGATTGTGGATCACTACAAAATGACCTGGACAAAGTCTGGGAATGGAGTCAAAACTATGAAGCGAACTTCAACATCAAGAAATGCAGTACAGACGCTCCTCTACTTACGTTCATTCATTTAACGTTTTTTTCAATTTTACGTTTGAACTGACGGTAAAAAAAAAAATTGTAAAAAAAAAAATTTTGAGTGAATTTTTTAGTTTACCGCGCTCTCCGTATTTCAAACGATACTTGCGCACGAAGCTGCGTCCATTATTTACATTGCGCAGACGACAAACTGAACATGCCTTGCCTCCTCCTCCCCCTCCTCCTCCACCATCTCAATTTATGTTGCTTGAATTTAATCTATTTGAAATTAATGTTATTATTTTACAATGTTATGTGTTTAATTAATAATTTAGGGGTGTTTTATAAGATACGGTAATAGAATTTACCGATGTATAGTACAGTAACAACTTACGTTCATTTTCAACTTACGTTCGGCCGTTCGGAATGTAACTAAAACGTAAGTTGAGGAGCGTCTGTATAATGGAATTTGGAAAAAGTAAAAATAGTATATCAGGACAATATAAAACTGATACTAAGGAAGTTAAAAAAGTTAACTCAGAAAGGGACCTAGGAGTAATTATCAGCAAAGACATGGCAACAAAATAGTCAGAGAAACATTCAATTTACTAAGATCAATGAAAGTGGCCTTTGACTACTTGGATGAAGAAATGGTAAAGAAAATATTAGTTACATTCATAAGACCAAGACTGGAGTATGCTACAACACAATGGACACCCAGTACTAAAAAGAATATAAAGAAATTAGAAAGAATTCAAAGAGCAACAACAAAGATGGCACCAACACTCTCTAAATTGACATACGAACAAAGATTGGCCAAACTCGAACTACCTACCCTGGAACAAAGAAGAGAAAGAGGAGATTTACTATCTACAGAATTATGAAAGGGATGGAAGTCCTTAATAGAGACGATTTATTAAAGTGGGATAAAAGAAAAACAAGATGACGTGAAAAGAAACTTAAAATGATAGTTATAGAAGAGATCTGAAAAATAATAGCTTTCCACACGGTGGTGGATATCTGGAACAAATTGAATGAGAAAACACCGAGTGCAAAAACTACACAAGAATTTATATCAAACTGGATGCTGAAAGATACAAAAGCAGGTCACTATAAGCATAGCTCTCTTCCCATAAAATACAACTAGGTAAATACACACACACTGGATACTAAAAGAATGTAAAGATGAACTAACAGACAAAATATATAAGATAATAGATTGCTCAAAGAAGGAAAGGTACTGCAAGACTGGAAGAATGCCAATATATAAAGGGGGAGATATGGAAGACCCAACAAACTAGAGACTGGTCTCCCTTACAAGCACAATAGCCAAAATATGTGAAAAAGTCATCAAAAGTAGATGGACTAAACATCTGGAAGAGAGCAATATACTGAATCCAAAACAATTTGGTTTTAGACAAGGAAGATCATGTGCCACAAACTTGATTTGTTTTTATTCAAGGTTAATAGATATATTGCAAGAAAGGGATAGATGGGCTGATTGTGCTTTCCTGGATTTACAAAAGGAGTTTGATAAAGTACCACACAAAAAGCTATTAAGAAAACTCAAAACAACAGGTGTAAAAGGAAAAATTATTGATTTCTTGCAAGGGAGAAAAATGAGGGTGGTACTTAGGGATAAAAAACTCTACCTGGGAAGAAATTATGAGTGGAATCCCATAAGTTTCAGTATTAGCTCTGATAATGTTTGCTATATATATAAATGACATGGATGAAGGTTTAGAATGTTATATGAACTTCTTTGCAGATGATGCAAAACTACTAAAGAAAGTATGTACAGAAAAAGACTGTGAATTGCTAAAGAGAGACCTGGACAAAGTCTGGGAATGGAGCCAAAAACGGGAAGTGAACTTCAACATTAAGAAATTTAATATAATAGAATTTGGAAAAAGTAAAAAAAGAATATCAGGACAATATAAAATTGGTAAAAAGGAAGTAAAGAAAGTTAGCTCTGAAAAGGACCTAGGAATAATTATTACCAAAGACATGTCATTAGAGTTGATAATGGAATTGATAATGGAAGAGATGGCAGTGAGGGGAAGATGGGCAGAATATTTTAGGGAGTTGTTGAATGTGAAGGAGGATAGGGAAGGAAAGATAGCTGCAGTGGGAAATGCGAAGAAAATGAGAGTGATGAGTGAGGAGAATGGAGGAGAAATAAGGAAGGATAAGGTGAAGGCAGCTGTAAAGATGATGAAAGCAGGTAAGGCACCTGGTCTGGATGGATGTCATGCAGAATGTCTGAAAAAGGGAGGTGCAGTGATGGTGGACTGGTTGGTGAGGTTATTTAATGTTTGCTGGAGAGAGGGTAGAGTACCGGAGGACTGGAGGAGTGCCTGTATAGTTCCTCTTTACAAGGGAAAAGGGGACAAGTGTGAATGTAGTAATTTCAGAGGGATTAGCCTGTTGAGTGTAGTAGGGAAGGCTTATGGGAGGATCTTAATTGAGAGGATTAGGAGAGGAACAGAGGGAGTAATTGGTGAGGAACAGTGTGGATTTAGGACGGGTAGAGGTTGTGTAGATCAGATCTTTGTGGTAAGACAGATATGTGAGAAAGCTATAGGAAAGGGGAAGGATGTTTTTTGGGCTTTCATGGATCTGGAAAAGGCTTATGATAGGGTAGACAGAAAGGCACTGTGGGAGGTTATGCAGATTTATGGGATAGGAGGAAAGCTTTTGGGAGCTGTCAAGAGTTTTTATGAGAGTAGTAGAGCATGTGTTAGGATTAGAAATGGAGAGAGTGAGTGGTTTGAAGTAAAGGTGGGACTTCGTCAAGGATGCGTTATGTCGCCCTGGCTGTTCAACTTATACATGGATGGGGTGGTGCGAGAGGTGAATGCTAGGGTAGTGAGTCAGGGATTGGAGATGGTTAAAGAAAATGGAGAAAAGTGGGAGGTGAGCCAGCTGTTGTTTGCGGACGACACTGCGCTTGTGGCAGGGTCAGAGGAGGGATTGAGGAAGCTGGTGGCAGAGTTAGGGAGAGTATGTGATAGAAGAAAGCTAAAGATAAATGTGGGTAAAAGTAAGGTGATGAGATGTACAAGGGGTGAAAGTGGCAGTAGACTGGAAGTGAACATTAAGGGAGAGCGACTGGAGGAAGTGGATAGTTTTAGATACTTGGATGCAAGTGTAGCAGGAAAAGGTGGAGTGAAGGTGGAGGTAGAATGTAGATTGAGAGAAGCGAGTAAATGCCTTGGTGGTTTAAAGAGTGTAATGAGGAATAGACATTTGGGAATGGATGCGAAGAGGAGACTGTATGAAGGAGTGATTGTGCCAACAGCACTGTATGGGGCAGAAACGTGGAACATAAGAGAAGAAGAGAGAAGGAGTTTGAATGTGTTTGAGATGAGGTGTCTGAGAAGTATGGTGGGGGTTACTAGGCTAGATAGAGTGAGAAATGAGGAGGTGAGGAGGAGAACAGGGGTGAAAAAGGATTTGGGAGATAGGGTTGATGAAAGAATATTAGGATGGTTTGGACACATGGAAAGAATGAGTGAAGAAAGACTAGTAAAAGAGGTATGGAAGGCAGATGTGGAAGGAGTGAACATGAGGGGACATCCTAGGATGAGGTGGATGGATGGGGTGAAGGGGGCTTTGGGGAAGAGGGGAATGTCTGTTGAGGAAGGAAGGGAGAGGACGGAAGACAGAGGTGAGTGGAGAATGGTTGTATATGGATGATGTTGTGACTGCATGAGGAGGAATGGGCGGGGAAGTGGGGGGTGGGGTAGTATGTGTGAGTAAATTTTGACGCAGCCCGAAGGGATTTCTCCCCGTCCTCGCCTTATATGCAAAGGGGGACGGAGAGGGGGGGTCGCCGATTAAATGAAGCGGCCTCGCTGTGGATGTACTGTGTCTTGCGACACTGCTTCTGACCCAGGGCGGTGGGCAGGGTGCAGGGATGACCCGTCATCCAGGAGGTGCTCAGATGAGAGGAAGGGTGGGAGGGGTGTGGAGTGTATTTAGGGATGAAATGGGTGGGAGTGTTTTTATGCCTTTCCCTTTTTGGCTACCTCCCTTGGAAGGGGGAAAAAGCCTTGGTATATGTATGTATGTATGTCATTAGACAAGCATATCAACAAAATAGTCGGAGAAACCTACAATTTACTATGATCCATAAAGGTGACTTTTGATTACTTGGATGAAATAATGGTAGAAAAAATATTAATCAAACTGATAAGACCAAGATTGGAGTATGCTGCAACACTGGACACCCAGTACAAAAAAATAATATAAAGAAATTAGAAAGAATCCAAAGAGCAATGACAAAGATGGCACCAACACTTTCAAAATTGACCTGAATAAAGATTGTCTAATATGGAACTACCAATCCTGGAACAAAGAAGAGAAAGGAAGAGATCTATTGGCCATTTACAGAATCATGAAAGGCATGGAAGTCCTTGACAGAGAAGACTTATTAGTGGGATAAAAGAAAAACAAGAGGACATGAAAAGAAATTCAGAAAGGATAGTTATAGAAGAGATCTGAAAAAAAAAATTCCATACAGAGTGGTGAATATTACATTATGAGACGAGGTAATGGAGCCTTGACTTGTATAACGAAGTAGGAGTTGGGGTTTTTGTCCAGAGATATGAACACATTCCCTAGCCATGCTGTGGTTCACATGCAGGCATGGGCAGTCTGAGTCGAGAATACCCATCCCTAACAGGTATGTATTTACCTAGTTGTAATATACGGGAGGGGAGCTATGCTCGTGGTGACCCGTCTTTGTATCTCTCCGCATCAAGTTTTATCTTAAAATCTTGTATAGTGTTAGCACATACTGTTTTGTTGTCTAATTTGTTCCATGTATTTATCGCTCTGTGTGGGAAACTGTTCCTTTTCAAGTTTTTTCTATAACTATCCTTTTTCAATTTTTTTCCGTGTCCTCTTGTTTTACCGTTGTCCCACATTAATAGGTCGTTCCTGTCTAAAACTTCCATTCCTTTCATTATTCTGTAGATAGTTAGCAAATCTCCTCTTCCTCTTCTTTGTTCCAGAGTTGGTAGGTTCAATTTGGATAGTCTTTGCTCATATGTTAGTTCGGCGAGTGTCGGTGCTAGCTTTGTTGTCGCTCTTTGTAATCTTTCTAGTTTCTTAATATTCTTTTTGGTACTGGGTGTCCAAAGTGCTGCTGCGTACTCGAGTTTTGGTCTTATTAGTGTAGTATTTTCCTTATCATTTCTTCGTCCATATAGGTAAATGCCACTTTGATTGCTCTCAGTAAGTTGTAGGTTTCTCCGAACATCTTGTTTATATGCTTATCTGGTTTCATGTCCTTTCCAATCATCACTCCAAGATATTTTTCATAGTTTGTTTTATTTATTTTTTCTTCCCCAATTCTGTAATTTTTTGATATTCTATTTTTACTCTTTCCAAATTCCATTATGCTGCATTTCTTAATATTAAATTTTACTTCCCACTTTTGAGTCCAATTCCATATTGTGTCCAGATCTTGTTGCAACGAGTTGCAGTCCTCTTCCGTTTTTACCTTCTTAAGTAATTTTGCATCATCTGCAAAAAAATTTATATAGCACTCCACGCCTTCATTCATGTCATTAATGTATACAGCGAACATGATCGGGGCCAGTACTGATCCTTGCAGGACCCCGCTTTTTACTTCTTCCCAGTTGGAGAATTTTTCTCTAATTACAACTCTCATTTTCCTCCCAATCAGAAAGTCTTTCATCCATTCCAATAATTTTCCTCTGATGCCACCTTTTGACTCTATCTTATTTATTAGTTTCCTATGAGGTACCTTATCGAATGCCTTTTGCAGGTCCAGAAAAGCACAGTCTGCCCATCCATCTCTTTCTTCTATTATGTCTACTAATCTTGAGTAAAAGCAAATCAGATTTGTTGTACAGGATCTCCCCTGTCTAAATCCAAATTGATTTGGGTTCAGTATAGATTTTTCTTCCAGGTACTTAACCCATCTGTTTTTGATCACTCTTTCACAAATTTTTGCTATTGTGCTTGTTAGTGAGACCAGTCTGTAGTTAGATGGATCTTCCTTATCACCTCCCTTATAAATTGGTACAATGTTTGCTTTTTTCCAGTCCAATGGTACTTTTCCTTCTTTAATTGATGATTTAATTATATCATATATTTTGTCAGTTAATTCTTCCATGCATTCTTTCAGTATCCAGTTTGCTATTCCGTCTGGGCCATGTGATTTTCTGACATCCAGGGTTTTAATTTGATCACTGATTTCTTTTTGTGTTACGTTTATTTCTTTCATTGCTGTCAATGTTTAAATGAAAAATATTTGTAAGGGGGAAAAAGCCTTGGTATATGTATGTAGAAATTAATAAAAAAAAATATGGAATTATTATTTAGTATATAGTATAAATTATTAAGTAGAACAAATCTGAGTCGAGAATACCTATCCCTAACAGGAAGTGAAAATGGGGAGAGGTAGTGTAAAACATTATACTAACATACACATGGGTAGATCAAACATAGTGGTTGAAGAATATTTTTTGTAATAGGCTACAGGGAAATAAGCGAGTGTGTGAAAGGGATTGTGGCTGAGAGTGCTCTCTCCCAATGATTAAGATCTCTCTTCCAAAGATAAAGTAAATCTTTGGGAGTAGGTTAGGATAGTAAGTAGATGTAAAGTAAATATTTACCAAAGATGGTCATATGGTTAGGTAAGTACTACCCATGTGTTCTGTTCATGCTATTAACCCCTTCCATACGGTGCCGCACACGTAGGCGTCATGGAGTTAGATCTCGGTGGCAGCAGCCAATGCCAGCCGTACGACGTGTCGTAATAATACTCGCATCATAAAATATAGTCACCGCTTATATCGATCGTTCTCTCTTCACCCGTGAATTTTGATAACCATAGAAAATGCGATTACAAAAGAATTAGAAAGAATGTCATTATGGAGGGGAGACTACAATAAATATAATCAAGACGCCGATATGGCAGCCTCGCGAATACACTCGCTCCCCATGACGCCTACGTGTGCGGCACCGTATGGAAGGGGTTAAGGTGGTGAATTCTATAACCCCTATATATGGTACTTCTTTTGTTCATAATTGTTTCCAGTGTAAGGAATCTGGTTCAATTATAACAGTTTAAATCAACTATAAGGAGAACAGAGGTGGTAAAGGAGTTGGGAGATAGGATGGATGAAGAGTATTGGGATGGTTTGGACACATGGAAAGAGTGAGTGAAGAAAGACTAGTAAAAAAGGTATGGAAGGCAGATGTGGAGGAAGTGAACATGAGGGGGCGACCTAGGATGAGATGAATGGATGTAGTGAAAGGGGATTTGGGGAAGAGGGGAATGTCTGTTGAGGAAGGATGGGAGAGGACAGAAGACAGGGGTGAACGGAGAATGGTTGTATATGGATGATGTTGTGATGCATTAGGTGAAATGAGTCGGGGGACAGGGGGTGAGGTAGTGTGAGAAAATTTGACGCAGCCCGAAGGGATTTCTCCCCGTCTTCTCCTTTTCTGCATAAGGGGATGGAGAAGGGGGGGTTGCCGATTGAAATGAAGTGGCCTTGCTATGGATGTGCTGTGTCTTGCAACACTGCCTCTGACCCAGGGCAGTGGACAAGGTGCAGGGATGACCAATCATCCAGGAGGTGCCAAGATAAGAGGGAGGGAAGAGAATGGAGAGGAATGGAGTTGATTAGGGACGTAATGGTTTTTATGCCTTTTTCTTTTTAGCTACCTCCCTTGTAAGGGGGAAAAAGCCTCTGGTATATACGGTATATGTATATCTACTGTGATAGAGAATATCCATTTTATATATGATTTATTTTATTTTGATTACAATTAATTAGATGTATATCATAGATCAGTAAATCAACCTATTGCAAACTTGAAATTTTCTTTAATCTACCTAAACTAGATTCCACAAATATAAGTAACACCAAAACCAGCCTTAAAGGGGGAGAATGGAATGAAATAGTGTTTGTTCAAGAAGTTACATGTGGTCAAATTATATATTTTAAGGGTTTTGGGATGGTGGCAGCTATTGCTAATAAAAAAAAATCTGACTTAACATAGGATTTTCCAAATCACCACTGACTAATTGTCATCATCATATGTGGTCCTCTTGATTGAACATGATTTTATGAAGGCATACATCTCACCCATCCATTCTTTGTTATAATCATAGAAGTCATTCTGGCACTACATATTTTGGGTATCAACGGTGGCACTAGTGTTGATAAAAAACAACCTGTCACCTGACAGATATATCAGCAGAATTGTGGGAGAGACATACGGACTACTGCAGAAGATTGAAGTGGTGTTCCAATATTTGGATGAAGAGATGATGAAAAAACTCATCGAAACTCTGATATGTTCAAGACTGGAATATATGTCAGTAGTATATTCACCACATAGAGTGAAGGATATAAACAAGATTGAGAGAATACAAAGGGCAGCAACCAAACTAGTCTCCAGCCTGGCAGATAAACCATATGAGGAAAAACAAAAGGTTCTGGGTGACATGATTACAGTGTTCAGATCACTAAAGGAATAGATTGCATTGATAGAAGAGATCTCCTAATTAAGGATGGGAGGGCTTTAAGAGGTTATGGAAATAAATTAAGACCACTGGACGAAATGATGGTGTGTGCAAAAACCACACAAATTTAAGAACAATTTAGATACAGCAAAATACAGACGCGGGACACCATGAACATGGCTTCCCTTCCTGTAAGATACTAGTGATCAGCAAGTCTTGGAAGTTAGCATGAGAAGAAAGGTAAAAAAATATTTGGATTAGGAGAGAATACAAATAAAGATGAATGTGCAAACACATGGAGGCTCATAGAGGAAACCAAAATAAAAAAATTAAATGAGGCCAGAAGAAGAAAAACAAAATTCTATTTTGAGTTATCAATCATAATGAGAGGAAACAGAAAAAAAAGGCAGTATTAGAAAGGAAACACTATGAGGACACTTAAAGTAGCTAATGCAGATGGTTTACTATCAGCCAGGTTGGAAATAAATGATTACTTGAAGATAACTGAGTCTGATATTTTGTGTAAGTAGAGACCAAACTCCCAAGAAATGTTGATCTACAGCTGTGTCCCTGGAAAAGAGACACAGAAGATAAAATGGGTGAAGGGGTAATGGTTGTTGTGAAAAGTGACAAAAATGGACAAAGCAAATCTGAGTGAAAGCTAGGTTTACACAATTCACCTGAAAATTTGAACTAAAGGGCACAATAAAAGAGACTTCAAGGTGGCATATGTTCCCCCCAAGACAAGAGCTTGGAATGAAGCTGAATATCAAGAAATGATGTTGGACACAGCTCTCCTACTAAAGAAAACTACTGAACAAAGTAACAAAGTAGTCCTTATTGGAGATTTTAACTGTAGCAAGGTAAACTGAAAGGAGTGGGAAGCATGTGGCAAAGGCAGATTCCTGTTAAGTGTAGTGATGGAGATCACAATGACCCAGTGGGTAAAGGCAGTGACTCAGGTAGGAGATAACATTTCCATGAGCTTAGGTCTGCTACTCACTAAAGAGCCAGACATCATTAGCTCCTTGAACTACCTTTGCCCCATAGGAAAAAAGTGACCATGTAATAACTGTAAAGTTCTGCTTTACAGGGGGGCATACCACTGTCATGATGGAGTAAGAATTTTTCAACCCCTTTACTATAGTGATCTAAAACAAATGGTAAGCAATTCTATTAAATCTGGGAAACATCACTGTAGCATATGAATCAAAGAAAAGAATAAAATAAAATATTAGTTCTTACTTGTCTGAACCCTTCACCTGGGTCTGGGATTTAACTCGGAATGGCTTGAGGAACATCTGGGGAAAGAAAAACCTTGCATATAGTTCATTCTATAAATAAACATGTAGTCTATGCAGGAAGAAGTGAATACGATGAATGAGATGGGTATGGAAAAGTTTCTTTCATGCCTACCTACTCTGCATTGCAAGACCTCAAGTATGAGTGTTAAAAAGAATACAAGCTAAATAAAACCATGTTCTGGTAGTAATTCTAGAATATCCTTAAAACTCATTTGATATGGTGATGTCATTTACAGATTTCATTATGGCTATTCTTTGATGATTCAAATCAACTGGGGGGACAGATTCAGGACAAAATGGGGTTTTGATTGCTCAAGACCTGAGCCAGAATAAAACCTATGGTAGGAATCTCCATAGCCAAGAATTTAATATTCAATAGAGATGACATTCTTAATTAAAAAACAAATATTGTTAATAATCTTATGAACATTGCAGCGTACAAAGCTTGTTTCCAATTGTTTCTTTGAACAAAGTATCAATATTACATATGTATTTACCTAGTTCTATTTTGTGTGAGAAGAGCTATGCTCGTAGGGACCAGCAGTTGTATCATTCTGCATCCAGTTCTTTCTTAAAGTCGTGTATAGTTTTAGCACTTATTGTTTTCTCTTTCAATTTATTCCATGTATCTATCACTCTATATAGAAAGCTATTCTTTTTCAGATCTCTTCTGTAACTGTCCTTCTTAAGTTTCTTCTTGCGTCCCCTTGTATTTTTATCCCATTTAAGTAGATCATCCCTGTCAAGGATTTCCATCCCTTTCATAATTCTATATATGGATATCAAATCACCTCTTTCTCTTCTTTGCTCCAGAGTTAATAAGTTTAGTTTGTCCAATCTTTGTTCATACGTCAGTATACTGAGTGTTGGTGCCATCTTTGTTAGTGCTCTTTGAATTCTTTCTAGTTTCTTTGTTGTTTTTTTGTACTGGGTGTCCATAGTGCCGCTGCATAATCTAATTTTGGTCTTATCAGTGTAACTAGGATTTTCTTCACCATCTCCTCGTCCATGTAGTAAAAGGCCACTTTCATTGATCTTAATAAGTTCCAGGTTTCTCCAACTATTTTGTTTACATGTTCGTCTGGTGTCATGTCATTTGAAATGATCACTCCTAGGTCTCTTTCTGAATTTACTTTTGTAACTTCTTTTGTTCCAATTTTGTATTTACCGGATATTCTATTTTATCTTTTTCCAAATTCCATTATACTACATATTTTTATGTTGAAATTCACCTCATTCTTTTTACTCCAATTCCAGACTTTGTCTAGATCTCCCTGAAAAGATTTACAGTCTTCTTCGTTACTCTCTTCAATAGTTTTGCATCATCTGCAAAGAAGTTTATGTAACATTTAATTCCTTCATCCATGTTGTTTATATAAATAGCAAACATTATTGGAGCCAATACAGAGCCTTGGGGTACTCCACTTATCATGTCTACCCATTTTGAGTTCTTTTCTCTTAGTATCACTCTCATTTTTCCTCCTTTCAAGAAGTCTCCCATCCATTCCAATAAATTTCTTTGTATTCCACCTATTAGTTCAATTTTTCTTAGTAGTTTTCTGTGTGGTACTTTGTCGAAAGCCTTTTGTAGGTCTAGGAAGGCACAATCTACCCAGCCATCTCTTTCTTGTATTATGTCTAGCAATCTTGAGTAAAAGCATATTAAGTTTGTAGTACATGATCTTCCACTTCTAAATCCAAATTGGTTGGGGTTTAATATTTTGTTCTTTTCCAAGTGAGTCCATTTGTTTTTAATAACTCTTTTGCATATTTTTGCAATTGTGCTTGTAAGGGATATTGGTCTATAATTTGTTGGATTTTCTCTATTTCCTCTCTTATATATTAGTACAATATTAGCATTCTTCCAGTCTTGTGGTACTTTTCCTTCTTTGAGTGAGAAGTCAATTATCTTGTGTATTTTGTCTGTGAGTTCGTCTATGCAGTCTTTTAATATCCAGTTTGCTATTCCGTCTGGCCCATGTGACTTTCTGACAGAGTTTCTTTATTTGGTCCCTTATTTCTTTCTGTGCCACCATTATTTCTTCCATTTCAGGGGATCCTTCCTGGTGACTATCATCCCACAATTGTGAGCTTTTAATTTCTACATCTTCTATGTATTTTTTATTTCCTTCACAAAGTTTTATTTCGTGTTTGACTTTTAGTTTGTCATTTACATATCTGTAGAACAGTTTAGGTTGATCTTTGCATTTTGCTTTTATATCTTTTTCATAGTTTCTTTTTTCCTCTCTTTGTATGTCTACATATTCATTTCTCAGTTTAATGTATGTTTGTCATTTAGTCTCTTTTTTGTCTCTTTTCCAAGCTTTGTCTCTTCTGTCTTTAGCATTGCTACACTTTTTATTATACCAGCACTGTATGTGCTCCCTTTTCTGTTTCCGCTTAGGCACATATTTGTCTGTTCCCTCTTTATATATTTCTTTGAAAATGTTCCATTTCTCTTCCATCTTTGTTTCATCATTTGCAAATTTTTCCCAACTGGCATTTTGGAAAAATTTCCTAAATTTAACAAAATCAGTTTTGTTGTACATCAGTCTTCCTTCTCTATGTTTCTCGTTCCTTCTTACCATATTTTTTCCTTAAGTTCGATCTCTATTAGTATGTGGTCACTCTTCTCAAATGGTGTTTTATAATTTATTTCTTCCACTATTTCTGGTTCAGGGGTGAATATCAAATCTAGTCTCAATGGTTCTTTGTTTTGTCTAAATCTAGTATTTTCTTTAACCCATTGCGTCATATCCAGTATGACATTTCCCCAGAGTTCGTCTCCACCTCCCATAGTCAATTCTTCCCAATTTATTTCCTTTGCATGAAAGTCACCAATAATTACTATATTTTCTCCATATTTCAGTGTCTCAGTTAATTCATTCTTTGTATCTTCTAGTAATTTTGAGTGTTCACTGTCAGTCCAGGTCTTAGTTTTTGGGGTACAGAAATAAATGCAATTATAATAAAAACAGTAATTAATAAAATAACAAAATACAATGTACAATCTTCTGTGGTTTGCATGAAAATGTGCATTTACTTAATTCTAGTTTATTGGACTCTCAGTTCAATAGTTACAGGTGCATATGAGAGAACATTGTTGTGTAGTTTTGGTTCTGGAATTGGTAGATCACTTACTAAACAGTTGAACAGTATTGGTGAAAGTATTGCATCCTGTGGGACTCATTATTATATAGCTTTTTTGTTCCTGAGATTTGGTTGTTTTGGGTTACCCTGCACTTTCTGCTATAAAGTTGGTAAACCACTTCTTGTCATTGTTATGAATGTCTGTCCCATTGATCTTTTTTGGATAGCATGTGTCTAGGGACCTTGTCATCTATGGAAAACAACTTTTCTTTCTAGTGGAGCTTTATTTATTAAATCCTTCCAGCACTTGTGATGTTAGCGAGCAGAGTGGCCTTCCTTGAAGTCATGTTGGTTGGGATAGGTAGGTGTTTCCGATTTGATTTTTGCTATTATCAGCCTTTCCACTTGTTTGGATATTGTGGATAGCAGTGAGATTGGTTTGTATGATGCAGGATTTTTGGGTTTCAAGATTGGTATAATGTGAACTCTTTTCCAGATGTGTGGGGTTTTGCGGTGTAACCAGTACTTGAAAATGTCAGTTTAAGCTCTTATGGCCGTTTGGCCAAGATAGTTGCAGTCGAAATTTGAGATTTTGTCTGGACCTTCAGCTTCGAAGTTTCTCAATTTCTTTATGGCCCCTTCTACATCTTTACTGATGAAAGTGTGTATGTGTATTTACCTAGTTGTTTCTTATGGGAAGGGCATCTACGTTCGTGGTGTCCCGCCTCTGTATCTCACCATATCTTATTTGATCTTAAATTTTTGGATTGTTTCTGCACACACTCTGTGAGGAATGCTGTTCTTTTTCTGGTCTCTTAGAACTATAACTGTCCTTTTTGAGCTTCCTTCCATGTCTTCTTGGGTTTCTCTTATCCCAATTTAGTAAATCTTCTCTATCAAGGGCTTCTATATCCCTCATAATTCTGTAGATGGTCAACAAGTCACCTCTTTCTTTGTTCCAGAGTCAGTAGTTCTAGTTTTGACAATCTGTCTTCAAATGACAGTTTAGATACTGTTAAGGCCATCTTTGTAGTTGCTCTCTGGATTCTCTCAATTTTCCTTATATTGTTTTTAGTACTGGGTGACCATAGTGTCACTGTATACTCCAATTTTGGCCTTATCAGCGTGACTAGTATTTTCTTTACCATTTCTTCTTCGAAGTAAGTAAAAGCCACTTTTATTGATCTCAGCAAGTTATAGGTTTCACCAACAATTTTGTTTATATGTTTGTCAGGGGACATATTGTTTGTGATGATTACTCCCAGGACTTTTTCAGATCCCACTTTTTTTTTTACTTCACTTTCACAAATTTTATAGTCCTGATATCTTTTTTTTTTCCTTTTTCCAAATTCCATTCTGCTACATTTCTTAATGTTAAAGTACACTTCCCACTTCTGACTCCATTACCAAATCCTGTTCAGATCTTTCTTTCTTTAACAATTTTGCATCATCTGCAAAGAAGCTCGTAACATTCTACACCCTCGTTCATGTCATTCATATAAACAGCAAACATTATTGGAGCCAATACCAATCCTTGTGGAACTCCACTAATTACCTCTTCCCAAGTAGAACTCTTTCTCTGAGCACTACCTTCATTTTTCTTCAATGCAAAAAGTTCTCCATCCATTTCAATAGTTTACCTTGTATCCCTCCTATGATATTTTACCCTGAATTGTAACAACTGCTTCATAGGTGGAAAATGGGGGCTTTTAGTTTTTAGTTTTTGATGGTTATTACAGCTCTACATATTTTGCTATTATCAATATTCCCATCTATTTTGTTGACTAGATTTTCCTAGTTTTCTTTGAGTTTGTTTTTATTAGATTAATTATGTTTCTATTTCATTGCTTAAGATGTTCTTTTTCTTGTTATGTTGTGTTTTTTCTTAAACCATTCCTTTTCAATCTAAAGAGGCTATATCTTGTGTGTAGGTGTCTGTGAGTGATTGTCTCATATATTTTTTAATTTGAGAAAGGTATGCTGTTGTGTACTAGTGTTATGAGTCTAGCTTTGTGTCTTCTGTTGGCTTCCCTTTTTGTTGTGTAATCAGTGAATGAGGTTATTGATACTTGTGATGCTTCTAGTATAACTTCTTTATGTATATTGTGTTCATATAGAAAGTGGTGCAGTTCTGTTTGATAGTGAGTCCATTTATGTTTATCTGTAGTATGTGTAGTGTGTATTTTTGTGTTGGTGTGTTTAAGGAAGTTAGTGACAGAGTTTGGGAAGGTGTGCAAAAGAAAGTAATTGAAAATAAATGTGGGTAAAAGTAAAGTGATGAGATGTACAAGGGGGAAGATGACAGTAAATTGAAAATTATTATAAAGGGAGACTGAAGGAAGTAGATGGCTTAGATACTTGGGTGCGAATGTGGCAGGAAAGGGAGGAGTGGAGGTGGAGGTAGAATGCAGATTGAGGGAAGCAAGTAAATGCCTTGGGGGATTAAAAAGTATAATGAGAAATAGATATTTGGGAATGGATGCTAAGAGAATATTGTATGAAGGAGTGATTGTGCCGACACCACTGTATGGGACAGAAACATGGAGCATAAGAAAGGAAGAGAGGAAGAGTTTAAATGTGTTTGAGATAAGATACCTGAGAAGTATGGTATGGGTTACTAGGCTGAATAGATTGAGAAATGAGGTGATGAGGTGATGAGGAGAGTGGGGATGGAAAGGATGTTGGGAGATGGGGGTGATGAAAGAGTATTGGAATGGTTTGGACACATGGAAAGAATGAGTGAAGAAAGATTAATAAAAGAGGTGTGGAAGGCAGAGGTGGAAGGAGTGAACATGAGGGGGTGACCAAGGATGAGATGGATGGATGAGGTAAAAGGGCCATTGGGAAAGAGGGAAATGTCTGTTGAGGAAGGAAGGGAGAAGACAGAAGATAGGGATGAGTGGAGAATGGTTGTGTATGGATGATGCTGTGATGCATGGAAGGGAGTGGGTGGGGGATGAGGGGTGAGAGTATGCATGAATTATATTTTGACGAAGCATGAAGGGATTTCTCCCCATCTTCTCTTTTTCTGCATGAGGGAACAGAGAGGGGGGATTGACGATTAAATGAAGCTTCTGACCCATGGCAGTGGGCAAGATGCAGGGATGACCCATCATCCAGGAGGAGCCAAGAAAAGAGGAGGGGTGGTGAATGGGAGCAGAGCATGAGGGGATGAAATGGGTGGGAGCGGATTTATGCATTTGACTTTGGCTACCTCTCTTGTAAGGGGGAAAAAGCCATTGGCATATATATGTATGTGTTTACAGGTGCAAGTGCAGCCATGTGTTGGCTACATCTTCAGTTCTTTGTAAACTGGTTTGTGTTAGTAAGTGTTGTACATGTTCAGTGGAACCAATAGTGAGATGTGTTGCATTTGATGGATGTGTGTACACAGTTTATGGGTTTAGATCATGTGGGGCAAGTGTATGGGCCTGGGCTGGTTTCTATGTCACTGGTTACTAGGAGAAGTGGAAGAGCAGGTGATGGTTTACTGACTTCCTTGTGTGCAAAAGCAGGAATAAAAGAGTGATACTTGAGAGTTGTGTGGTAGAGTGAAAGTGTGATTCTCTGGTCTGGTCTGGTCCAGAGACTAGGTGCTGGTCCCTTGGGTCTGCATCAATTGTCAGACCCTCAAGGTTGCACCTAATAGAGGTGAGGGGGTTGACTGGTTTTGAAAATGGGCAGCTTTGTTGTCCATCACTGCTCCCTGCTTGGTCTTACTTTCAAATAGCACCCACTCACTGCAATGGTAAATCTCCAGAAGTGCACACCTAAGTGATATATCAATAGAAAATTACATGTTAATTTTTTGAATTATAATACATCAACATAATATATGTTTCTAGTGGTGGAAATCAATGATACAAAAGAAAATGCTAAATGCAATACACTAGCTACAACTATGGTGTCAGCTAGTTTCAAGATGCCATATTTGTTTTTGTTTGTTGTTGAAGACAAACTAATGGAAGTCTAATAAACTGGTTTAGTCTAACCTAACCTCCTATGGGGTATGCATTTAGCATCCCTAGAGGTCATCACACTAGACTAGACCAAAAGACAAACTAATGAAAGTATAATAAATTTGTTTAGTCTTACCTAACCTAACCTCCTATGGGGTATGCATTTAGCATTTCTAGAGGTCATCAGACTAGACTAGACCAATTTGTCAAACTTCTATCAGTTTGTCTTTGACAATAAACAAAAGCAAACATGGTATCTCAAAGTTCGCCAATGTCCAAGTTGTAGCTAGTGTACTGCTTTTAACAACTTTTTTGTTATTGATTTCTGACTAAAAACATATATTACATTATGTATTATAATTTACAAAGATAATATTCAATTTTCTACTGATATACCACTTAAGTGTGCACTTCTGAAGTAACACCACTGCAACTTCTAGATATAGTCCTACACTTATGTGTGCAATCTCTTCTTAGTCTCATTTTTTGAGTATCACTTCAGTTGTGCACACCTACACAATAGAGCATTAGAAAATTAAATATTAATTTTGTAAATGCAATTTTCTTGGCAGAAATAAAAAACAAAAAAACTTGCTACAAGCAAATTTACTAATGAATGAAGCCACTAGGATACAGTCCAGTCACTATCAGAAGATGGATTTCACGTTGTGGACGGGTGTTCTCCAACTCTAGGTGACATTAATAAGTGGTTACAAAGACAATAGGGCTTCCTTGGACTTTATGAGAGAACACAGGGTTCTGCCTTTGTCTGCTAATTGCCCAAGATACAATAATAATCAGGCCATCAGTATCCATGATGATGACCTGGATAATCTTTAGAATTTGAGGTACCGAATTACTAAACATTGGTTAGGTTACATAGGTTAGGTTAGAATAGATTAATTTATCCTTTCATTCCTTCAACCTTGGCACCTATCAAAACAAACATGGCGTAACATTCAACCGCCGCAACTTCGTTCATTAGAAAATAGGTTTTAAGCAACTTTTTTGTTATTGATTTCCACCAAGAAAGTCTCATATTAGTTTGTTCTATTATAATTTACAAAATTGATATTTAATTTTCTATTGCTATATTGCATAGGTGTACACAACTAAAATTTTACCTTTTTTTGGTACAAGACCTTAATATGGGTGAAATTTCAACGGTTTTCATCTCTATTAACATAGTACTTGTAGATATCAAGATACTCAAGCCTATCCACCAAAATCAAGGTGTCAACTCTGAAAGAGGAAAGGGATAACTAAAATGTTCTTGGACACTGAAAGGCAGGCTGTTGACAAGATCTCATATACTGTTACTGCATCTTTCATGATCTTTCCATCATCTCTCCTAATAACATCTTCACCTTGTCTCCTGATGTTGGCACTAGAGGCCATAGGTTTAAGATACAAATGCAACATTCTCATTTGGAGGTTCGTAGGTGATTCTTCTCTTGTCGAATTATCCAGAAGTGGAATTCATTGCCCCTAAATATTGTTGATGCTCCTAGCCTCCCTGTGTTCAAGTCCAGATTGAAGTCCTTTTTAGGTGAAGAATTGTTCTCATTCTAATCTTTTATCCCAGTATGTTTATTTTTTACATTGAAGTGATGTCATCATAATTGTGTCATTTGTACCACCCATTGATGTGGGTAGCACTGTGGGTGTCATGTGATCATACCCTGCGCACGTCACGTGGATGAGGATGTAATCAAGATGTCAAGTGTATCACTGAACTATTTCAGCTGGGGGAGCAGCCTCGTGCTGGCCGCTTGTCCTCTTAGTCTCCTGCTTTTCTCTTATTTCTGTTAAATTTATAGAATAATCATCACTGAAAGATGCACCCAACCAGTCATTTTATAAACATGCAATAGTAGTACTGCCCGTGTAGCCTGACTGGAGTATCTGTCTTGGACTCTTGGGCCTGTCCCTCTCTGATCCAGACTGGCTGGACTTGGGGTGACATGGCCCTAACAGGTGAGTTGACTTGTCCATCTGGTCTCCCATAGAGTCATCACTAGCACAAATGCAGTTCCAGATTGAAGGAATCACAAGAATGATTCATGCAACCTAAAGAAGAAAGTTGTGGTTTTTCCTGGAGTAAAGGGTTACACTGGGTTTATTAAGTTAGTATGGTAGAAGTTGGATCAGTAATCAATTATCTACCACCATGGAATTATTACCTTTACAAACAATTCAGAATTAGCTCTGGAGGAACAGATGAACAAAAAGTACTGGTTTTGTTGCTAAATTATTTTGTTACATATACATTTGTGTACACTAAAAATTTTGTGGGCTTTGGTCTTTTTTTTTTAACCTCTTCAATAAGAGTCAAATATTTGCATGCAGATCAGGTTACTTGATGTTGAATGATGCATCACAACATGCTCATTACAAAATATATAGTTGCTGATGTTATACTCATTATCTTTCACCCTGAATAAATATAACATCACAGAAAATGTGATCAAGCCCATTCACAGAATATGGGAGTCACTCAGCTACTACAAAACATGCTGTATAAGAGAGCAGACACCAGCATCCTGTAAACCCCAATCATGGCTCAGGACCTATACATGGGTGTCATCATATTCAAGAGGTTAACAATGAGCTTCAGTAAATTAGTTATGCAAATCTTTGTCTTCTAAACTTTTGTTATGGTTTCAGAATAAGCCATAAAGAAGGTACAAAGATTTACCAATTCAACATAAGTTAGGTTGGAATTTGTTAAGGATGTCATATAAATAACAGATCCTCTTTGTTTCTATTGACCTTTCTTTTTTTTGTGTGTGTACAAGGGCGATTTCTATTCAAAATAAGTATTCACAAACTTGACATCGAACATTTACATTACACATAACACAGTAAGATTATAGATTCAAGATTGGGTATAGAGCACATAAGGTCTTAAAAATTTGGCCAAAAATTAGTTGTGATCTCCAGTTATACACAACAATACCCGTCCTTTCAATAATCAATTCCCACCCAGTATATGATACCCACAAAATACCTACACTGCGAGGGCAAATTAAGTTTAACCATCCCAATGTGACTGTCAATAATTTCGTATATTTACATTATGAACTCAAAACGCGCCTATAATTTCCCAGAGATCACTAACTCACATAATATATAACAAAGTTTATAATAATAAAAGGAATTATCTATCTGTTACAGTTTCATGAAGTTATATAAAAACGTCAAAATATGCCTTGCGACGTCTATTTTAGCATGAAATTGAGGAATGACTTTCGCACCTTTGTTGTTGCTTTACACGTTCTCCCAGACAAGGCAACTGACGTTTACTAATATATACTTCGTATAAAACTCATCATGCTATGTAATAAAAACAAACTTGATTAAAATAAATAAATATTATTAGTACGTCATGTAACTTATTCAATATATATGTGTTCATTTCTTTTATGAACTAAAAACTATAGATAAGGCATAAACAATATTAACTATTTTAGAAAACATTTGTTTTTGTTTGGTAGTGTGGGGTTGAGTTGAGTGTAGGGTAAGTAAATCTTGCAACTTAGCAGTTTTAAACAGTTAAATTAAGGTTCTTTTTCAAAGACTACATCTCGCCCATATGTCAAGTCTTATTTGAAGCATCATGTTTACCTAATTATATTAAGTAGGGAGGGGGGAAATGAGAAACCTTGTAATCGTAATACTTGTGATTGTACCCGCTACCCTTTATCCGACTTTTTATTGTTTTTGGATTTGAATACTTACATTGAAATTTAATTTTCCATCAGTTTTTAAAAGAATAGTCAATGAAGTTTGTGATTTATTTCCTTGGTAGGGCTGCAGTCCATCGGTAGTAGTAGTAGTATAATTAATAGTAGTGGTTGGGTGAATAGCTGTAGACTGTAGTAGTAGTAGTGGTGGCTGTGTTGCCTTGTGTTTCACTAAGTCGAAAACCAGAGTCAAAAGTCATTAGTGCCTCCCATAGATCTCTGGAAAGAAACTTTGGTATTATTTTAGTTGTGCACACATATGTGATATAGCATTAGAAAATTAAATATTAATTTTGTACATAATATATATGTGATTTTCTTGGCGGAAATAAATAACAAAAAACTTTGCTACAAGCAAATCAACCAACGAACAAAGCTGTTAGGATACAGTCCAGATGCCATGTTATGTCTGTCCAGTCCAGTCACTGTCAATTAGACAATGGCTAATTAGCAAATAACAACTGGCTCACCTCCCGCTATGCTACATTTTCTTTAACCGTCTCCAATACCCTGCCCATTACCCTTGTGTTTGCCTCCTGCACCACCCCGTCTATGTACACATTGAACAGCCATGGCAAAATAACACATCCCTGATGCAGCCCTAACCTAACCTCAGAGCACTCACTCTCTCCATTCCCAATTCTAACACAAGCTGTACTACTCTTGTAAAAACTCTTAATGCTTTGAACAACTTTCCCTTAATCTCATATACTGGAAAACCTCCCACAGTGCTTCCTGTTTACTCTGTCACAAGCCTTTTCCAAATCCATAAAGACCCAGAAAATATCCTTACCTTTTTGACAAAGCTTACTCACATATGTGTAATATTTATTTAAAAAAAAAAGTAAAAGTAAAAGAAAAAATGGTGGGATTATATTACAGTCTGAATCCCTATAAATACAGTTACTGGTATTGATTTGATTTTATTCTATTCTTTTATATATTTTTATATTGTTATTAATTTACCTATGCATGTATTTATTTATCTCTAATTTATTTATATATTATATTTTTCATTACTTTTTTTTTTCTCTCTCCAATTGTAAGAGATCATTCTTGTCCTTAACCACATTGTTCGGTTGCCCTTAACCAAGTTGGTATTTACCTAATTGCAGTATACAAGAAAGGAGGAATACTTGAGTCCCATCTCCTCCTCTGCAATTTATCATACTTAGCCTCAAATTCATGTACAGTCCGAACTTAATCTATCCTTGATTTCCAATTATTATATTTAGATTCAAATTCATATATTTTTCTAGAATGGGCTTTATTTTCTAAGCCATTACAAGTATTTATGCATGCATCCATATAGAAAACTGTATTTCTCTATATCTTTCATACATGTAGTCATCTTTAATTTGTTCTTATGACCCCTCAAACAGCACCAGAAAAATATGACGTCGTCAGTCCTCCTCGAGGAGGACTGATGACGTCATATTTTTCTGGTGCTGTTTGATCATCAAACATTTTGTTGTTTTATTATGATTTTTTTTTTTTATTTGACCAAATGACAAGACATCTTGTCATCGGAGTTGAATGGGTTAAAGCCCTCCTATCCTTAATTAAGAGATCTCATCTGTCATTGTAATCTTTCCCTTTTAGTGACCTGAATACTGTAATTATATCACCTCTTTCTCTTCAATCTTTCAAAATTGGCAGACCCAGTGCTTTTAGTATTTTGTCATATAGTGTATCTGCTACGCTGAGGACCAGTGGTGTGGTAGGGACAGAGATGACCTTTGGTCCATGAGGTACTGAGATGAGAGGGAAATAGGTTTTAATGGGCATTGATAAATTATATGAGAAAGATAAAGAGAAATACAGTCGTACCTCGGTACTCGACCATAATCCGTTCTGAGGTGGTGGTCGAGCACCGATTTGTTCGAACACCGAAACCAATTTTCCCCTTATCACTGTCTTTCTTTGGACCCATTATTAAGGGCTAGAGCAACACGAAAAAGTTTAAATCTGGGAAGAAATACTCGAACAAACTGCGTACGTCTTACTCCGCTGGCGGTCTGAGTCGAACTGACGCTTACCCGCTGTTCGAGCTAGTCGAGTACCGAAAATCTGTTCGAGGTCCGATGCATTTTCTACTCGAATTTTTTGGTCGAGCACCGATTTGGTCGAGTATAGAGGCGGTCGAGTACCGAGGTACGACTGTACCAGAAGAAGCTGAAAGAAATGTGGGAGGTGGTGAGGGATAAAGGGAAAACAAAAGTAGAAAAATGGGTATGTTTCAAGGAGGAAGTGATAAAGTGCACAAAGATGGCATGTAGGAGGAAGGTGGGAGGGAACAGGAGAGGTGATGAATGGTGGGATGAAGAGTGGAAGGCAGTGGTGGAAGAGAAGAAACAAGCATATAAGGTTGCAAGATAGAACTAAGGAAGCATATGAGTTATAAGAAGAGAGAAGAAGCAAAATGCAAGGTGAGGGAGGCAAAGAGTAGGACAGAGGTGGGGTAGTTGTGTGATAGAATTATGAAAAGAAAAATAAGATGTTTTAGAAGGAAGTGAAGAAAGTGAGGGGCAGAGTGAGTCAGGTAAAGAGGAAAAGGTAAAATATGCAGATGGATGGATGGAAGTAAAGACAGTAAGGGAAAGATGGGTAGAGTATTTTAGAGAAGTGCTCAAGGTGGAGGAGACTAGGGAAGGACTTATTGTGGCAGTGGGAGGTGCTACAAAAATGACTGATGGGGTAGAAAATAACTTATAGGAAAAGACAAAATACAAAGGCATTGAAAGTGACGAAAGGAGGTAAGGTACCTGGGTTGGATGGCAGTCATATGAAGTATTTACCTAATTGTAGCATGCAAGAAAAGAGCAACACTCTTTGGGTCCTGTCTCCTACTCTCCAATTTATCATACCTAGCCTCAAATTAGACCAGGTGTCTGGCAAAGGGAGAAACTGTTATAGAGGACTGGGTAGTGAGGTTGTTTAATATTTACCTAAGGGAGGGGAATGTACCAGAAGACTGGAGGAGTGCTTGTATAGTTCTGCTTTACTAAGGAAAAGGGAATAAATATCATTATGGCCATTTTATAAAGATCAGTTTAGAGAGTGTAGTTGGAAAGGCATGGTGTAAGTTGAGAGGATTAGGAGAGAAGTTTTTGGTAAAAGGTAAGGATGCCTTTTAGTCTTTTAAAGACCTGGAAGAGGCTAATGTCAGGGTCAGTAGGGAGCCATTGTGGTTCCAGAAGTATAAGATAAGGGCAAAGTTGTTAAAGATGGTAAAAAAAAAGATTATGTGAATAGTAGAGCTAGTGTTAGGGTTGGAAATGGTAAGAATGAGTGGTGTGAGGTGAATGTGGGGCTGCATCAGGGTTGTGTAATGTCATTTTGATTGTTCAACATGTACATGGATGGGGTGGTAGAGGAGGTAATTGTGAGAGTGATGGACAGGTATTTGGAGATGGTTAGTGATGTCATTGCTTTTGGCTGGATCAGAGGAGGGTCCAAGGCAGTTAGTGATGAAGTTCCAGAAAAACATGTGAAAGGAGAAAGTTTAAAGTGTTGTTAAAAGTAAGGTAATGAGATATACAAGGGGTGAGGGTGGCAGTGAGTTCGGGTCTAGTGATAAGGGAGAGATGCTGTAGGAAGTAGAGAGTTTTAAGTTTATAGGGTCACATGTAGCAGGGAGTAGAAGAATTAGGGGTAAAAGTAGAGTGAGGTGGGTGAGTGCGCCTACAACATTATGGGGCAGACACTTGAAATGTAAGGGGGTAAAAGGAAGACTTTTGATGTCTGAGATAAAGTGTTCAAGTAGTATGGTGGGAGTACAAGGATGGATAGAGTGAGAAATGAGGAGGAGAGTTGGGGTGGAAAGTTAATAATAGTTTTTATTGTTGTTTTCTTGTTGATTTTTGCTGTCAGGTCCTTGATTATGTTGGCTGAATGTCAAATGAATATCAAATGTTAGTCCTAGAATTTTTGGTTTCCTTTCAAGAGGAAGGGTTTGACCATTTTATTTTACTATATGTATATATATATATATATATATATATATATATATATATATATATATATGTATATATACATGTATATACAGGGATTTCTCAAATTATGCGAGAGTATGGTCCTGAAGGGATTGTGTAATGTAAAAATCACAAAGTAAACAGTTAAGTTTTACTATTGCTTACTTGATTTTTTACATCATGTTATTCTAAATAATCTGTGTAATATGAAAAAAATTACTAGATTTTTTACCCTGTGTGATTCCAAAATCATACATTCTAAACACACTTGAATCAAGAAATCCATATATATATATATATATATATATATATATATATATATATATATATATATACATATATATATATATATATATATATATATATATATATATTAACAACCACAGTGCACTTTAATTATAAGCCATCAACATTGGGAGATCTGATGGAGGCTAACATGCAGAAATTGAAATGTGGTACTGCCAAGGACTTGAACCTGGCTAGCACATGACAAGTGCTGTAGTGACTTACTGATTACACTATCGAGGTCTCCTCTGTAACTGTCCTTCTTTAGCTTCTTTTCGTGTCCTCTTGTTTCTCTTCTGTCCCATTTTAATAAGTCATCTCTATTGAGAATTTCCATCCCTTTCATAATTCTGTAAATGGACAACAAATCACCTCCTTCTCTTCTCTGTTCCAGTATTGATAGATGTAATTTCTCCAGTCTTTGTTCATATGTCAAATTTTATAGTGTATATGTAGGTGCCATTTTTGTTGCTGCTCTTTGGATTCTAATTTTCTTATGTTCTTTTTTGTGCTAGGTGCCCATAGTGTTGCAGCATACTCTAGTTTAGGTCTTATTAGTGTAACCACTATTTTCTTTACCATTTCTTCATCCATGTAGTCGAAGGCCACTTTTTTGATCTTAATAAGTTAAAAGTCTCTCCAAATAATGTATTGACATGTTTATCAGGTGTCAAGTCACTTGAGATGATCACTCCCAGGTCCCTTTCTGAATTGACTTTTTTGACTTCCTTGTTTCCAATTTTATATTGACCCAATATTCTATTTTTGCTTTTTCCAAATTCCATTATGCTACATTTCTTAATGTTGAGGTTCATTTCACATCTCTGACTCCATTCGCATATTTTGTCCAGGTCTTCTTGTAGCGATCTGCAGTCTTCTGTGCTTACTCTCTTGAGTAATTTGGCATCGTCAGCATAGTTAATGTGTTTAGTGCAAGTGTGGCAAATGTAGGGTCCTGGTTTTGTTTCTAAGTTGCCAGCTAATAGGAGAAATGGGAGGACAGGTATTGGTGTACTGACGTGTGAAAAAATATGGATATAAGAAAGGAAGAATGTTGAGGGTAGCATGTGAGTGTAAAAAGTGACCCTCTAGATAGAGACCAGGTACCACCTCCTTAGGATGGGGATGTGTTATGTCTATATGTTGGATTCTTGGACAGCTCCTGTGAGTAGGATCCTTCACTGTCAAGGGAGCATCTTCCTCATCTCACTGTCTATGGTCTAAACAGTGCAGCTTCTTGCAGGCTGAACACAACAGCACCAGACCAAACATTGCCATACTGATGTTTTTATGTGGTACTGGTATTGCTTTCTTTACCTCACATATGAAGCCTTTTAGTTAATATATCCTTACTCCATGTTCTGATTTATCTTCACAGTTGAATACATAACTGATAGCTGTTCAGATGTTTAAAAAATTAATTTTTTTTTAATTTTTTTTATCATCATTCTGTGGATTCATGTTAGCATGACATTGTGGAAGACCTTTTGTAATCTACCTGTGATTATCTTCTCAGTTGAATACATAAGTAATAAATGTTCAGATGTTTAAAAAATTGAAACTTGACATTATTTTATAATAAAGACTTCTATCCTTAGGGTGAGCCGGAACTTATACATTATCCAAGATGGAGCGATCACTCTTCAAGGAGAAGGAGGCCTTCAAGAAGCGAGCCATGGCTGTGCCAGTGTGAGTGTTAAGCATACTCCTGCACATTTGTTCTATAAATAATGTGTTAGTGTATTTTGACAGCTATATTACATATTGAAAAATATATCTTGTGTTTACATACTGGGGAATTCCTCATACTGAGGTATTGAATGTGTGGTCATGCAGATTGTACTGTAGAGACTGTTTTTTGGGGTGCCCCTATGGACCAGAGCTACACATCATTCTTTTATGTTAGAATAAAATCTCTATAAACGAATGATATGCTTTTGTAGAACTGCTGTGGTGTGATGGAGAATATGGAGGGTTTAATTGTGGCAGTGGGAGATACCAGGACAATTACTGTGAAGTTAGAGTAAAAGCTCTACCAATAATGGGCTGATGAGATGCTTTTGTAATACTGCCATGGTATAATGGAGAATAGGAGTGTTTGTGGCAGTAGGAGATACCAGGATTATGACTGTGATGGGAGAAAAGAATGATAGGGGGCCATAGGAAAAGAGGAGCTACAAAGATCATTGAAACCAGTGTAACCTGGTAAGGAACTTGGATAAGAGGTGTCATTTGGAGTGTCTAACAAAGGGAGGACCATTGATAGTGGATTGGTTGGTGAGTTTGTTTTATGTGTGCCAAGTGAGAGAAGTAAGTAAATGCCTTGAGGAATTAAAATTGTCATGATAAATAGGCATCTGGGAATGGATGCAAAGAGGAGATTGAATGAAGGGGTAGTTGTGCCAATGGCATTATATGGGGCAGAGACTTGGAATTTAAGAGACAGAGAGGAAAAATTTAAATGTGTTTGAGAGGAAATGTCTGAGAAGTATGGTAGAGTGAGAAACAAGGTGAGGAGAGTAGGAGTGGAAAAGGAGATGGCAAATAGGGCTGATGAAAGATTATTGGGATAGTTTGGACACATGTAAAGAATGAGTGGTGAAAGATTAGTAAAAGAAGTATGGAAGGCAGAGATGGAAGGAGTGAACATGAGGGGATGACCAGGGATGAAACAGATGGATGGGGTGAAAAGGGCATTCATTAAGCAAGAGAGGAATGTCTTTTGAGCAAGGAAGGGAGAAAGCAGGAGATAGGGATGAGTGGAAAGTGACTATGTATAGATGATACTATTAGGCTAGGGAGGGAGGAGCAAGGGATGGGGGGTAGGGGGTGCTTATGTGTGAATGATATTTTGATGCAAGAGATTTTTTTTCCTGTCTTCACCAATTAAGTGAAGCAGCCTTGCTGTGAATGTACTCTGCTACATTGCTTCTGACCAGGACAGTGGGCTGGATACAGGGATGACCCATCATCCATGAGGAGCTAAGATGAGAAGGAAGAAAGGGTGGTGGGTGGGAATAATTAAGTGTGCCAGTGGACTGGAGGAGTGCATGTATAGTTTCACTATACAAAGATAGAGGGGTGTAGTTGGTAAGGCATGAGGGAGGATGTTAATCAAGAGGATTAGGAGTGGAAAGAAGGAAGTGATTAGGGAAGAGCAGTGTGGGTTTTTGAAAGTAAGATGGTGCATATGTCAAATAATGGTAAAAAGGTACATATGTGAGAATTTTTAGTAAGGAATAGGGATGTGTTTTTGGCTTTTATGGATTGCTTTTTTGTTTTTTTCTTTTTTAAGGTAGTTTGTTGAGGAGGGTAAATAATGTTTACATGAGTAGTAAAGTTTGTGTTAGGCTAGGAAAGGGAGAGATTGAGTGGTTTGAAATGAAGATGGGGTTGTCAATAAATGCATTGCAAAAAAAAAAAAAAGTTAAAGATAACTGGTATGTGATTTTTTTTTCTTTTCTTTTCTTTCTTTTTTTTACAGGGTTGAAAACAAAAAGAAGAGGCCCACTGAATCATCATCAGCTGAACCTCCCAAAAAGAAATCAAGCAAACCAGCCCCTTCAGAGACGTCCAGGTGAGACACTGGCAGAAGAAGTTACTGGAAGGAGAAGGTACAGCACCCAGGGGGCATACAGACAGAACATCCTCACATTAACTTGTAAACTTTTCAAAGCGTCAGTTGACAGCCACTAAATACAGCAATAGTTTTCAATTGATAATGAGTGAGCTGGTTTGATTTGTAGGACTTTCATGAGAAGTAGTATTATTTGACTATCCTTTGGTCAACAATATTTTGTTTACTCAGTCTTTGCTCACTCTGCTACCTTTTTGTTTCAATTTCAAAACATGTGAAATAAGATTAATACATACAAATACACATGCATACATTTATAAGTTCATACCAAGAAATTTGTTGTCCCTCCCATCTTTGCACCTCATGAATGAAGGGCCATCCCGTCCCTGCCACACCACCTGGATCAGAGGCAATGCAGCAAGACACAGTGCTTCACAGCAAGGCCCCCCAGCTGGAGCTGGTTTACCTCCACAGCTTCATTATTTGGTGATCCCCCTCCCCGCTCATCCACTTGGAAAAAAAAATGTAGAATGGATAAGAGAAACATCCCTTGTGGCTATGTCATTTCTTCACGTATTCACAACCACTATCCATTCACTCCTATCTTTTGCTTTCCCCTTCTTTGCTCAACAGATATTCTTTTTGCATTCAGTGCCCTCTTCACATTATTCTTGAGCTTCCTCTGAAGGTCAGTCCTCCCATTTCTGCTTTCCACTCTTTCTGTAAGTCTTTTCCCAGTCATTCTTTCCATATGCCCAAGCTGTCTCAGTACTCTTTGATCTAACATATCTGACATCTCTTTCCACCCCTGATTTCTGCCTTACCTCCACATTTTTCACTCTGTCCATCTATATTACACATACCCATACTTCTCAAACATGCTTAGGTTCTTCCCCTCTGTTTCTTTTGAAGACTAAATATCTTGCTTCATACAATACTGTGGACACAGTCACTCCCTCATACAATTGTCCCATTGTATTAATTCTGAGATACCTATTTTTCATTATAATTTTGATTCCCCCCTGACACTTATTTCTCAGGAACTAATTACAGATTCCTATATACCTGCATGAGGTGGTCATGTGATTTGGACATCAGAGAGAGAGAGAGATTCAGAATCATATCCCATCTTCAAACCCCATCAGTTTCCTCACTTCCATTTGGAGGGCTGACATTTTGTCTTCAGACTGAGCCCAAGAACTCTGTATATCAGTTTTGGCTGTATTTCCTCCACATTTCTACATAAGAAGAGTTAATAACTATTGATAGCTTCCCTTGTACTGTTTTCAGCTGGTGACAGGAACAGTCCCACACTAATACAATACAGACATTAGTTCAAAGTTTATTTCAAAAATGATCCCTGGGAAGGCTTGAGGATTGTTACCAACTGCCGTGTGGCTACAAGTTTCCAGTCAATAAAACCCAAGGCAATAATTGATTGCATTACCCCCTTTACTATTTCATTCATCCCCATCTCCGATCCTTTATTCATTGCCACATGTAACCCCAAATACTTAAGCTCTTCACTTCCTCCAACCATGAAAATCGACCTAGCCCACCACCATCACTCCTTATACATATCATCACCTTTTGCCTGCATTTATTTTCAGCTTTATCTCTACACACACTCTTCCAAAATAATTTTCCACTTTATGCACATTTTAAATTTTCCCATAAATATTAAAGCAACAATGATTTCTCTCTATATACCAAGGGCTTTTCCCTCTTACAAGGGAGTTAGCTAAGTCAAAAGACATGTACCCACTCCCATCCATTCCACTCCCATTCCACTCCCATTCCACTCCCATCTACTGCCCTATCCTCCCTCTCATCATCGCCCCTCGTGGATGACAGGTCATCCCTGTATTCTGTGGTGATTACACCTGGGACAATTTGCTTCTATTGCCAGGCCTATTCCATGTTGGTATTGTTTTAAAGCTTGTGTCCTGAATGCAGCCATGCCACTGTGACTAATTCACCACAGGAGTGACCTCTCTGTAGGGTTGATGTCAGTGGGAATTAGGTGGAACAGGGAGTTCAGTGGTTCAGTTATGGAGTGTTTATTTAATGATCAGAGCTACTCTACTTAGATTTGAATTTGTGTATTGTGTCAGCATGGTTTATATTGCCTTCTAAGTTGATATAGAAAGCTATAAGTTTCACATCCTTTAAACATTTATTTAGTCTCAATTTGGTCACATGACCTCTTAAAGCCCTCCCATTCCTAATCAAGAATTTTTTTCTGTCAACATAATTTATCCCCTTTAATGACTGAAATAATGCCATTAAGTTGCCCTTTCTCTTCAGTCTTTCATTGTTGGCAGACTCAGTGCTTTTAGTCTCCCCATATGGCTTATCTGCCAGACTGGGACCAGTTTGGTTGCTGCCCTATGTATTCCCTCCTCTCAAGAGAAGTAGGAACTACAATGGCACATTTGCATTCTGGACACCATCCAATATTAAAGCAGTATCTACACAGAATAGGTCTGGCCACAGAATCAGACTGTCCTGAGAATGAGATGGATGGATGAGGTGAAGGGGACCTTGGTTAAGAGGGGACTATCTGTTGAACATGGTGGATCTAGGTGTGAATGAATGATAAATTGACACTGCCCAAAGGGATTTCTCCTCATTTTCTTTAATTATCAATGAGTGGATGAGGAAGAAGGGTCACCATGGAAATGAAAATGTGGAGGTAAACCAGCTTCAGTTGTTAAGCCCTGCTGTGTCTTGCTGCATTGCTTCTGACCCAAGCAGTGGGAAAGGGACAGGGATGGACCTTTATCCACAAGGTGCTAATATAAAAAGGAAGACAAATGGGTGTGGGATGGGTGGAGGGTGGGTGCATGCCTTGGCTGCTACCTTCCTTATAAAAGGGAAGAACTTTTTTGTATATAAGTTGATTGACAATTTTTTTATTGACTGAAAACCAACAGCCCCACAGTTGCTGTCAGTAATATTCTGGCCCTCCCATAGATCTCTCTGGGAAGAAACATTGTCTGTTTTGTATTTGTGTGGGAATGTTTCCATCCCATTGTAGTTGGAAGAGAGAGGCTGTCACCAGTTGTCAGCTCTCCTTAAATTCAGAGATGGAAGAAATACAATTGAAGTTGAGAAAGATTTTGGGTTTAGTCTGGAGACTGAGAGTTAGTCACTTGGGCTGTACTTCTAGATTGAGGTAAGGGTGTTAACAGGTTTTTGAAGTGCAGGGAAATGATCCTCAAATATCTGTTTCACAGGACCATTACATGCAGGCACCCATCATTGGTACCTTCTTCAAGAGAGGACTAGGGCATTTGATTGATTGATTCATCACAAGTTGAATTGGGTAGCCTAATCTATAGTTTTGTATCAGCTCTATTTATAGTTTGTCCCTGTGACTAATGCATAGGTATTCCTACAATGCTTGCATAGCTCTATAAAGAACTATTTTTGTTTTCTTTATAGTTATAAGTCTGTGTCTGGCAACAATTTTCGCTTTGGTGTGCTAGCCCGAATTGTCAAACACATGAAAAGTCGACATCAAGAAGGAGAATCACATCCTCTCAGCATAGATGAAATTCTTGATGAAACTAATCAACTCCACATAGGCTCAAAAATAAAGACAGTAAGTAATTTTGACAGTATTTTAAAATGTTTTTGTGATGATAGCTGTGTCTTCATCCATGAGGTGTTAGATGGGAGAGATAAACTGGTTTTTAGATAAGTATGGGGTGGGTCTAGAATGGGTGTATGCTTCAACTCAGCCACCCCATTACAAGAGAGAAAAGACCTTTTGTTATATTTATGTTTGTGTATAGTGATGGTTTGGGTACATGGAAAGAATGAGTGAGGAGAGATTAACAAAAAGAGCATGGAAGGCAGAGGTAGATGGAGTGAATTTGAGAGGAAGATTAAGAATGAGATAGATAGATGGGGTGAAAGGGGCCTTGAGTAAAAGGAAAATGTCTGTTGAACAAGGAAAGGTGTAAGTGGGGAATTGTTGTGAATGGACTACAACATCATGCAGCCCAAAGGGATTTCTCCTCATCTTCTTAATTTTTGCATGAGGGCTCAAGGAGGGAGGGTCACCATGTAAATGAAATGGCTGACCTTGCTGTGGACATTCTGTGTCCTGCTGCATTGCTTATGATCAGAGCAGTGGGTGGGAGACAAGGATTACCCTTCACCCACAAGAAGCTAAGATGAAAGTGAGACAAATAGGTGACAGATGTGAGTGGGATGGGTGGAGGTGGGTGCATGCCTAGCCTGGTTACCTCCCTTGTAAAGGGAAAGAAGTCTTTGTGTATAGATAGATGTATAGTGATTAGTTTATCATTCATATTCAAAAATCTTGAGTCTGAATAGAAAAGTTTGGCTTGTTCAACACTTAATATTCCTGTTTCTTTTACATAACATGAACAGTAATCTTACAGATATCTATGTCAATATATCCATTGCCCTGGTCTCTTGCAGAAGACCTGTGGCCTTTAGGTAACTGAAAACACCTCCAGGTGGGTCCACAAGTTACTTAGGGCAGATGTATTGTTGTCTAGGGGTTGTTAGTGTGGAGCATTGTAGTATAAGGTGATCAGTGTCCTCCTTGTGGTGGTTGCATCTGAGGCAGTTTGAATTTGTGGCCAGGCCTATTCTGTGGTTACTGTTTTAATGCTGGAAGGTGTCTGAAGCATAGGCTTGCCAGTGTGATACTTATATACATATATATATATATATATATATATATATATATATATATATATATACACATACACATACACATACATACATATACCAAGGCTTTTTCCCCCTTATAAGGGAGGTAGCCAAAAGGGAAAAGGCATAAAATCATTCCCACCCATTCCATCCCTGAATACACTCCACACCCCTCCACCCTCCCTCTTATCTTAGCACCTCCTGGATGACAGGTCATCCCTGCACCTTGTCCACTGCCCTGGGTCAGAAGCAGTGTCGCAAGACACAGTACATCCACAGCAAGGCCGCTTCATTAAATCAGCAACCCCCCTCTCAGTCCTCCCATGCATAAAAGGAGAAGACGGGGAGAAACCCCTTCGGGCTGCGTCAAATTTTGCTCACACATACTACCTCACCCCCCATCCCCCCGCCCATTCCACCTCATGCATCACAACATCATCCATATACAACCATTCTCCATTCACCCCTGTCTTCTGTCCTCTCCTGTCCTTCCTCAACAGACATTCCCCTCTTCCCCAAAGCCCCCTTCACCCCATCCATCCACCTCATCCTAGGACGTCCCCTCATGTTCACTCCCTCCACATCTGCCTTCCATACCTCTTTTACTAGTCTTTCTTCACTCATTCTTCCCATGTGTCCAAACCATCCTAATACTCTTTCATCAACCCTATCTCCCAACTCCCTTTCCACCCCCATTCTCCTCCTCACCTCCTCATTTCTCACTCTATCTAGCCTAGTAACCCCCATCATACTTCTGAGACACCTCATCTCAAACACATTCAAACTCCTTCTCTCTTCCTCTCTTATGTTCCATGTTTCTGCCCCATACAGTGCTGTTGGCACAATCATTCCTTCATACAGTCTCCTCTTAGCATCCATTCTAGGGGGTTTATGTCTGGAGTTTGTTGTTGAAGTATTGAGTTTGATGGTCTGTCTTGTAGGTATTGTTTATTGATCTGAGACTGTATGTGTATTTTTTGTGGTGTAGGTGATAGGTTGTTATAAATGTTTGACCAGTATGCTACTTTTTTTTCTGTTGGTGGTGCTTGTGAGATGTAGGATGTGGTGTTTAGAGTTCTGGCATAGAATTGTGTTCCTATAATTTTCTTGTGGTATGCTTTGGAGAGGATTTTTTTTCTGCATGCAGGTGTCCAAATAGGGTTAATTTGGTGCATCAAAGCTCCATTCTATAAAGTTTGTAAATTGTTTATGTTTGTCTTGTTTATTGTTGTTGTTGTTGTCATTTCCTAGACTGGCCAAGCAGTCCTGTCACTCTAAGGAACGTCATAGCAGGGTTTTCCCACAAATCCTTTGTAGAGTGTGTATTGTATGGGGCAGAAACATGGAACATGAGAGAGGAAGAGAGAAGGAGTTTGAATGTGTTTGAGATGAAATGTCTGAGAAGTATGATAGGGGTTACTAGGCTGGATAGAGTGAAAAATGAGGAGGTGAGGAGGAGAACAGGGGTGGAAAGGGAGCTGGGAGATAGGGTTGATGAAAGAGTATTAGGATGGTTTGGACTTATGAAAAGAATGAGTGAAGAAAGATTAGTAAAAGAAGTGTGGAAGGCGGAGGTGGAAGGAGTGAATATGAGGGGGCGTCCTAGGATGAGATGGATGGATGGGGTGAGAGGTGCTTTACTAAAGAGAGGAATATCTGTAGAGGAAGGACGGGAGAGGACAGAAGATAGGGGTGACTGGAGAAGGCTTGTGTATAGATGAGGCTGTGATGCATGAGGGGGAGTGGGTGGGAGATGGGGGGGGTGAGGAAGTGTGTATGAGAAAAAATTTGACGCAGCCCGAAGGGATTTCTCCATCTTCTCCTTTTCTGCATGAGGGGATGGGGAGGGGGGTCGCCGAATTTATGAAGTGGCCTTGCTATGGATGTGCTGTGTCTTGCGACACTGCTTCTGACCCAGGGCAGTGGACAGGATGCAGGGATGACCCGTCATCCAGGAGATACCAAGATGGGAGGAGGGTGGAGGGGAGTTGAATATATGGGAATGAAATGGGTGGGAGTGATTTTCTATGCCTTTTTCTTTTTGGCTACCTCCCGTGTATGGGTGAAAAAGCCTTTGGTATATGTATGATGTTGGTATATGTATGTATTGTGTTGTTGGTGTGTGTGATTGTGTGCAGTGCAGTCTTCCATAATATGTTGTATAGTATGGGTTGAAGTGTTGCATCCTGGACAGTTATCTGCAATGCAATCATCCAGCTTCTTCTGGTAGCTTAAAAGGGCTTGATGGTGGCCACATCGCAATCTGGCCAGGTGGACTGTCCTTACGGGGAAGAGAGAATTCAGAGGGATGGATATCAGGGGGTCTACCATGCAACAATGTGTTGTCTTTCAGTTTATTGATGGAGCAGTGATATGGTTATGGATATGTTTCTAGTATCTGGTGCATGTGGAGGAAGAGAAGAGAGTATTTGTGCGTGATATAGATATTTAGGTGAAGAGAGTATTTGTCTGTGATATAGGTACTTAGGTGTCATTTTGATGTTTTTTGGCATGTGTGGGTGTTCTACTATGCATTTACCTAGTTGTATTTTGCGGGAGAAGAGCTATGCTCGTAGGGACCAGCAGTTGTATCTTTCCGCATCCAGTTCTTTCTTAAAGTTGTGTATAGTTTTAGCACTCATTGTTTTCTCTTTCAATTTATTCCATGTATCTATCACTCTATGTGGAAAGCTATTCTTTTCCAGATCTCTTCTGTAACTGTCCTTCAACCATTTCCATATGGTGACGTCTATGTAGGCGTCATGAGGAGCAAGTGGGTACGCGATGATGCCGACGTCGGCGTCTTGATTACAGGTAGTCGTCAACTTACGACCTATGCGACTTACGACTGATCGACTTTACGACCACGAGATGGTGCAATAATATCTAACACTTAATAGAGTAATAGAATTGCAATGTTATGCCTGGCAGTGCAGTACATTACTCCGCACGCTGCGAGACGCAAGTACGATAGTTTTCGCAGGCTGCCAGCAGCGTCAGCATCCCAGCCAGCTAAATATTCTTTCATTTTGTTTGTTTGAAGTAAAATGTTTCCTAATTTTGCATTGCATTTTGTATTTTTGAATGTTTTGCAATTAATAAAATATAACAAACTTTTTATGCCTAGGCTAGTTTGTTGTCGATAACAATATGTTCGGTACAGTACTTAAACGAAAAGAATGTGTTTTGTTGAAATTAAAAAAATCCTAATTTTGCCTTACATTTTGTATTTTTATGTTTTGCAATTAATAAAATGTAACTATTTTTTTTATGCCTAGTCTGTTGTCGATGACAAAATGTTTGGCACAACATTTTGTATTTTCATGTTTTGCGATTAATAAAGTGTAACAGTAAACTTTGTTTATGCCTAGTCTGTTGTCGATAACAGTATTTTCGGTACAGTACGTAAACGAAAAGAATGTGTTTCGAAATATTTTTTTCCTAATTTTGCTTTACAATGATTTTAATGTAACCAACAAAAAAGGATTTGTAGGTCAAAGATGACAGGACTTTATTCAGTATGCGTAGGCCTAGGCTACGTTTCCTAACGAAAATGATAAAAAGTTAATGAATATTAAACAACGTAGCTCAAAGATAATAAGATTTTATTCAGTATGCATATGTTTCCTAAAGAAAGTCTGATGGTAAAATAATACAAAGGTTAACAAATACAGTATTAAATATCATAGGTCAAAGATGATAGGATTTTATTCAATATGCTTAGGCCTAGGCTACGTTTCCCAAAGAAAATCAGATGAAATTATAAAAAGGTTAAAAATACTATACAACATAGTTCAAAGATGCTAAGATTATTTCAGTATGCTAAATATACAATATATATATATATGTATATTATATATATTTATATATATATATATTATATAAAGGGTAATATATACTGTATATATATATAGACCGACTTGCGTCCAGATCGACTTACGACCTGTCTGTCGGAACCGAACTCGGTCGTAAGTCGACGACTACCTGTATATTTATTGTAGTCGTACCTATGTAACCTCCATTCTCTCTAAACTGGCTTCATCATATTTTCTATGGTTATCAAAATTCACGGGTGAAAGAGAACGAGTGATTGAGAACTGACTTTATTTTTTATAATGCGATTATTATGACGCAACATCGCACGTCGGGCAGCTAATGCTGCCAGACGTGTGATGTGCCCTAGAGTGAAGAGGTTAAGTTTCTTCTTGTGTCCCCTTGTATTTCTTCTGTCCCATTTAAGTAGATCATCCCTGTCAAGGATTTCCATCCCTTTCATAATTCTATATATGGATATCAAATTGCTTCTTTCTCTTCTTTGCTCCAGAGTTAATAAGTTTAGTTTGTCCAATCTTTGTTCATATGTCAACATACTGAGTGTTGGTGCCATCTTTGTTAGTGCTCTTTGAATTCTTTCTAGTTTCTTTATGTCTGTTTTTGTATTGGGTGTCCATAGTGACACTGCATACTCTAATTTTGGTCTTATCAGTGTAACTAGGATTTTCTTCACCATCTCCTCGTCCATGTAGTCAAAGGCCACTTTCATTGATCTTATTAAGTTGTAGGTGTCTCCAACTATTTTGTTTAAATGTTTGTCTGGTGTTATGTCATTTGGAATGATCACTCCTAGGTCTCTTTCTGAATTTACTTTTGTAACTTCTTTTGTTCCAATTTTGTATTTACCGGATATTCTATTTTTGCTTTTTCCAAACTCCATTATACTACATATTTTAATGTTGAAATTCACTTCGTTCTTTTTACTCCAATTCCAGACTTTGCCCAGATCTCGCTTAAAAGATTTACAGTCTTCTTCGTTACTCACTCTCTTCAATAGTTTTGCATCATCTGCAAAGAAATTTATGTAGCATTTAATTCCTTCATCCATGTCATTTATATAAATAGCAAACATTATCGGAGCCAATACAGAGCCTTGGGGTACTCCACTTATGTCTACCCATTTTGAGTTCTTTTCTCTAAGTATCACTCTCATTTTTCTTCTTTCAAGAAGTCTCCCATCCATTCCAATAATTTTCCTTGTATTCCACCTATTAGTTCAATTTTTCTTAGTGTTTTTTTGTGTGGTACTTTGTCTTTTTCTTTTTGGCTACCTCCCTTGTAAGGGAGAGAAAGCCTTGGTATATGTACTCGTATGTATATATGTACTTTGTCGAAAGCCTTTTGTAGGTCCAGGAAGGCACAATCTGCCCAGCCATCTCTTTCTTGTATTATGTCTAGCAATCTTGAGTAAAAGCATATTAAGTTTGTAGTACATGATCTTCCACTTCTAAGTCCAAATTGGTTGTGGTTTAATATTTTGCTCTTTTCCAACTGTTTAGTCCATTTGTTATTAAAAACTCTTTCGCATATTTTTGCAATTGTGCTTGTAAGGGATATTGGTCTATAATTTGTTGGATTTTCTTTATTTCCTCCCTTATATAATGGTACAATATTAGCATTCTTCCAGTCATGTGGTACTTTTCCTTCTTTGTGTGAGAAATCAATTGTCTTGTGTATTTTGTCTGTGAGTTCGTCTATGCATTCTTTTTCCAGTTCGCCATTCCATCTGGCCCATGTGACTTTCTGACATAGAGTTTCTTTATTTGGTCCCTTATTTCTTTCTGTGTCACCATTATTTCTTCCATTTCAGGGGATCTTTCTTGGTGACTATCATCTCACAATTGTGAGCTTTCAATTGTAAAAACAGACAAAATGTCTGGTCATTACTTCGGCCATTTCTACATCTTCTGTGTATTCTTGATTTCCTTCATGCATTTTTATTTTTTCGTGTTTGTCTAGGGTTGATGAAAGAATATTAGGATGGTTTGGACACATGGAAAGAATGAGTGAAGAAAGACTAGTAAAAGAGGTATGGAAGGCAGATGTGGAGGGAGTGAACATGAGGGGACATCCTAGGATGAGGTGGATGGATGGGGTGAAGGGGGCTTTGGGGAAGAGGGGAATGTCTGTTGAGGAAGGAAGGGAGAGGACGGAAGACAGAGGTGAGTGGAGAATGGTTGTATATGGATGATGTTGTGATTGCATGAGGAGGAATGGGCAGGGGGGTGGGGGGTGGGGTAGTATGTGTGAGTAAATTTTGACGCAGCCCGAAGGGATTTCTCCCTGTCCTCTCCTTATATGCAAGGGGGGACGGAGAAAGGGAGTCGCTGATTAAATGAAGCGGCCTTGCTGTGGATGTGTTGTGTCTTGCGACACTGCTTCTGACCCAGGGCGGTGGGCAGGGTGCAGGGATGACCCGTCATCCAGGAGGTGCTCAGATGAGAGGGAGGGTGGGAGGGGTGTGGAGTGTATTTAGGGATGAAATGGGTGGGAGTGTTTTTATGCCTTTCCCTTTTTGGCTACCTCCCTTGGAAGGGGGAAAAAGCCTTGGTATATGTATGTATGTGTTTGTCTTTTAGTTTGTCATATATCTGTAGAACAGTTTAGGTTGATCTTTGCATATTGCTATTATATCTTTTTCATAATTTCTTTTTTCTTCTCTTTGTATGTCTATGTATTCATTTCTCAGTTTAATGTATGTTTGCCATTTAGTCTCTTTTTTTGTCCCTTTTCCATCTTTTCCAAGCTTTGTCTCTTCTGTCTTTAGCATCACTACACTTTTTATTATACCAGCACTTTGTGTACTCCCTTTTCTGTTTCTGCTGAGGCACATATTTGTCTGTTCCCTCTTTATATATTTCTTTGAAAATGTTCCATTTCTCTTCCGTATTTGTTTCATCATTTGCAAATTTTTCCCAACTGGCATTTTGGAAAAATTTCCTAAATTTTACAAAATCAGTTTTGTTGTACATCAGTCTTCCTTCTCTATGTTTCTCGTTCCTTCTTACCACATTTTGTTCCTTAAGTTCGATCTCTATTAGTATGTGGTCACTCTTCCCAATTGGTGTTTTATAATTCATTTCTTCCACTATTTCTGGTTCAGAGGTGAATATCAAATCTAGTCTCGATGGTTCTTCGTTTTGTCTAAATCTAGTATTTTCTTTAACCCATTGCATCAATGTGTGGTCATATCCAGAAGGACATTTCCTCAGAGCTTGTCTCCACCTCCCATTGTCAATGTAGTGGGTGTGCTATGTTTGTGGAGGCTGCAACAAGTGTTGTGTGCCTTTCATGTCAAGGAGGAAGTGGCGTTCTGAGTGCTAGTCAATCCATTTATGTTTATCTGTAGTATGTGTATTTACCTAGTTGTATTTTACAGGAAGAGAGCTGTGCTTGTAGTGATCCATCTTTGTATCTTTCATCTTGAAGTTTGTTTTTAAATTCTTGTATAGTTTTTGAACTCACTGTTTCCTCATCCAGTTTATTCCGGATATCCACCACTATGTGTGGGAAACTATTCTTTTCCAGATCTTTTCTATAACCATCTTTTTTAAGATTCTTTTCATATCTGCTTGTTTTTCTTTTATCCCACTTCAGTAAATCATCTCTATCGAGGAATTCCATCCTTTTGATAATTCTGTAGATGGTCAGTAGATCTCCTCTTTCTCTTCTTTGTTCTAGGGTCGGTAGTTAATCTTTGGATAATCTTTGTTCGTATGTCAGTTTGGAGAGTGTTGGTGCCATCTTTGTCATTGTTCTTTGGATTCTTTCTAATTTCTTTATATTCTTTTTAGTACTGGGTGTCCATAGTGTCGCAGCATACTCCAATCTTGGTCTTATCATTGTAACTAATATTTCTTCACCATTTCTTCATCCAAGTAGTCAAAGGGCACTTTCATTAATTTTAGTAAATTGAAGGTTTCTCTGACTATTCTGTTGATATGTTTGTCTGGTGCCATGTCATTGCTGATAGTTACTCCTAGGTCCCTTTCCAAGTTAACTTTTTTAACTTCCTTTGTACCAATTTTATATTGTCCTGATATTCTATTTTTACTTTTTCCAAATTCCATTATACCACATTTCTTGAGAAATAGACATTTGGGAATGGATACTAAGAGGAGATTGTATGAAGGAGTGATTGTGCTGACAGCACTGTATGGGTGGGAGTGGTTTTTATGCCTTTGTTTTTTGGCTACCTCCCTTATAAGGGGAAAAAAGCCTTTGGTATATGTATGTATGTACATTTCTTGATGTTGAAGTTTACTTCACACTTTTGACTCCATTCCTAGACTTTGTCCAGGTCTTTTTGTAGTGATTTACAATCTTCCTCTGTACTTACTCTAGTAGTTTTGCATCATCTGCAAAGAAGTTCATATAACATTCCACACCTTCATCCATATCATTTATATATATGGCAAACATTATTGAAGCCAATATAGAACCTTTAGAGAATCCACTTATCATTTTTTCCCAGGTCAAGTTCTTGTCTCTAAGTACCACCCTCATTTTTCTCCCGTTCAAGAAATCTTCCATCCTTTCTAATAACTTTCCTTGTACTCCATTTATTATTTCAATTTTTCTTAGCTTTTTGTGTGGTACTTTATCAAATGCTTTTTGTAGATCTAAGAAGGCACAATCTGCCCATCCATCCTTTTCTTGTATTATTTCTATGATCCTTGAGTAAAAGCAAATCAAGTTTGTGGCACATGATCTTTTGTGTCTAAATCCAAATTGTTGAGGAAGGAAGGGAGAGGACGGAAGACAGAGGTGAGTGGAGAATGGTTGTATATGGATGATGTTGTGATTGCATGAGGAGAAATGGGCTGGGGGGTGGGGTAGTATGTGTGAGTAAATTTTGACGCAGCCCGAAGGGATTTCTCCCCGTCCTCGCCTTATATGCAAAGGGGGACGGAGAGGGGGGGTCGCCGATTAAATGAAGCGGCCTTGCTGTGGATGTACTGTGTCTTGCGACACTGCTTCTGACCCAGGGCGGTGGGCAGGGTGCAGGGATGACCCGTCATCCAGGAGGTGCTCAGATGAGAGGAAGGGTGGGAGGGGTGTGGAGTGTATTTAGGGATGTAATGGGTGGGAGTGTTTTTGTGCCTTTCCCTTTTTGGCTACCTCCCTTGGAAGGGGGAAAAAGCCTTGGTATATGTATGTATGTATGTATATTATTCTCTTCCAAATGCTTAATCCATTTACTTTTGATAACTTTTTCACATATTTTTGTTATTGTGCTTGTAAGGGAGACCAGTCTATAGGTAGTTGGATTTTCCTTGTCCCCTACTTTGTATATTGGTACAGTATTTGTATTTTTCCAATCTTGTGATACTTTTCCTTCTTTGAATGAGAAATCAATTATCTTTTGTATTTTGTCCATTAGTTCATCTCTACATTCTTTTAATATTCAATTTGCAATTCTATTTGGCCCATGTGATTTTCTGATGTCAAGTTTTTTATTTGGTCCCTTATTTCCTTGTGTCACAATTATTTCTTTCATTGGGGGGGGGAATCTTTCCCTCTGTCCTTCCTCCCAATATTGTGTACTTTCAATTGTAAATACAGATTTAAAGTGTTTGTTCATAATTTCAGCCATTTGTACATCATCTATATATTCATTATTCCCTCAACACAGTTTCACTATTTCATGTTTATCTTTTAGTTTGTCATTCACATACCTGTAGAATAGTTTAGGTTGGTCCTTGCATTTTTCTATCATGTCCTTTTCATAGTTTCTCGTTTCTTCCCTGCGTATTTTTACACATCCATTTCTTAGTTTGATGTATATTTGCCACTTGCTCGTGTGTTTTTGTGTTGGTGTGGTTGTAGGTATAAGTGTTGTCATGTGTTGGTTACAACTCCAATTCTTTGTGTATTTGTTTGTGTTGGTTAGTGTTGTACATGTAGTGGTATGTGTTGCATTTGATGGATATGTGTGGATAGTTTATGGCATGTGGAGCAAGTGTAAAGGCCTAGATTGGTTTCTCTGTCACTTGTCAATAGGAGGAGAAATGGGAGGCCAGATGTAAGGTACCGACCTTATGTGAAAAAAACAGGAATATATGAAAGGGAGATATATAGGAATTGTGTAGAAGAAAGAAATTAGTGACTCTCTGGCCCAGTCTGGAGACCAGGTGCTGGCCTCTTGGAACCATGCCTCCTTTGAGAGATGGGATACATGGTGTCCATTTGGCATCAGAGGCAGACCTTGGTGACTTCTATCCTTCTTGGGGGTGGTGACATCCCCTCTTCATCATCTATATGCTTGGTGCAGCTGTTTGAAAGGTGGACACTGTAGCATCGCATATTTATATAGCTTTTGTACATCAGTTCATATAGAAATTTCTATGATATCCTTGGGATTACTGTAAAGTGTAGCTGTATGATATAATTTATCCTTTTACTTTCAGTGGCTAATAACAGAATCATTGCCAAACAATCCCAAAATTCAAGATGCAGATGGTACTGGACGGTACATCTTCAAGCCTTCCTTGAGAGTAAGTGACCGGAAAAGTCTCATGAAACTTCTACGTCACAATGATATGAAAGGCCTGGGTGGGATCCTGATTGATGACATCCAAGAATCTCTGCCACATTGTGATAAAATCATGAAGGTATGTATAAGTGAAGATCTGATTGAATTATTTTTGTATTTTCATGTTTAACTTTTATTTTTTCCTACTTACTCAAAGGGTAGAGGGGGCATTGGGTGCAAAAGGAATGTGTTAAACAAGGAATAGAGAGTGAGAAAGTTAATCGTGAATTGAGGGAGATTACAAGTGGATGAAGGAGTGACACAGTCAGAATGTTTTTGCTTGCTCTGTAGATGTTTTTTTTTAGCAGATGAGGATGATGTTGCCATATAATAGACTAGTGAGGGTAGACCAGCTCCATATGTTGGACCCTGCTATGGAAGTGCTGTCTCACAGCATTGCTTTTATATACCCAACTTTTACCCATCACACACCTATTCAGCAACTGTTTGTTGTCTATTTTATTTAAGTTCCTTGTAGGTGAAAGGTCATCTCTGCCCCTGCCCACCACCTGGGTCAGAAGTAATACAGCAAGACACAGCACCTCCACAGCAGGGCCCAATAGCTGAAGCTAGTGTACCCTCATTGTTTTATTACATGGTGATCTTCCTCCTCATCCACTCAAGAAATTACATAGCAGACAAAGAGAAATCCCTTTGGAATAGTAAAAGTTATTAGTGACAGTATTTCTCTAACAGAGGAGATTGTTCTCCAGTCATAAATAAGTCCATAGAATTATTCTGTCAGCAGCAACCAGCACTTTATCCTTGGGAACAGTACTGTACTGAAGAGATGTACTCATAAAGGTAGTAAAGGAGAGATTTAAGGAGAATAGGACAACAGAGGGACTGAAAATTAAAAATGATCAGCATTCATTTTTTAATATAGAGTGTCATTAGAGTCCATAAAACCTGTTATCAATACCTCAATACAAACAACAGTACAATATTGCTTCCCTGAAAGATTAGTGGGCCAAGAGACTCAAGATAACAGATTAAGTTGTGGAACATTGGTGTGTGTGTGAGAGAGAGAGAGAGAGAGGTCATAACTTGGTGCAAAGATCAAGTGTCACTCTCTCAAGATTGCATTCCCAAGTGAAGGTGAGGGTGCTGATATGTTGTGTAGATGGATGGTGGGAAAATTTTAATCTTTAATATCTATTCAGCAGGACTAACACATGCAGGTTCCTTTCATTGATCCCAGGATAGTCTGATTCAGTGAGATGCAGTGCTCATGATACAATCTGTACACTAGTTTCAACTAACTGAAAACAAATAGTTCATACAAATTGTTTATTTGTTCCAGTGAGCACTGAAAGGATATTTTCTATTTATCACTCAATTATCTTACAGCAAGTGGACAAAGACATTCTGAAAATAGTGAGGCAAACTGACAAGAAACAGATAATTTTTTTTCATGATAAAGGAATACAGTTTCCTGTAGAAAAGGAGTTCATACAACTGTGGAGAAATACATCAGTGGATGGTTTACAGGATGATAATATTGAGGAGTATCTCAACAAACAGGTAAATCTATGAATAGTATATTCTAGTTAAGAATAAAAAGAAATTTATGCTTCTCACAGTGGGTGAGATGCAGGGGTGACCCATCATTCAGGAGGAGCCAAGAAAAGAGGGAGGGAGGGGTGGTGAATGGTTTTGGAGTATGTGGGGATGAAATGGGTGGGAGTTGATTTATGCCTTTTAACTTTGGCTACCTCCCTTGTAAGGGGGGGAAAAGCCCTTGGTATATGTATGTATGTACAGTGCTACCTCTCATTAACGGACTAAAAGGGGGGTAACGGTGTCCGTTGATGTGAATAATCCGTTGATTTGGAGTGGTTTTTGGGTGGCATAGTGATTGCGCGCACTAAACAACAGCACCAAAAACACCGAAAACACAGCAAAAACACCGCAAACACAGCTAATTAACGTCCGTTAATGAGAGGTAGTACTGTATTTGTGTTTGTATTTTGTCACCATTAACAAGCACTTCTATCCTTGAGGATAGTCTTATACTGTAGAAGTAGGGTCTATATAAGTGTACTTGTTCTTGTAGTTTTATGTTTTTAATATTTTGTTACTTGCTTTTTCAGGGTATCAAGTCCATGCAAGATACGGGTCCAAAGAACTTGGTACCAATCCGCAAAAGGAGCAAACAGCGCAAACAGAGAGCAACCAAACTCTCAGACAATGAGCATCTGGCACATCTACTTGAAACATATGATGAAACATAGAAAGAGAAAACAGATGGGTTTTTATTTATGGAAGTGTTTCTTTTCCACCAACAAGAACTAGTTGATAACTTTACATTTAGGGCACATTTTTACAGTACAGTATTTCCTTATAGTGAAATAAATGCTTTGTAACCATTGTTACTTATGAGCAGTAAAATAACAAATGTATGAAATGTCTTTCATAGGAGTATTGAAATTGGACAGTCAAATGTGTGTGTTTTATTTCATAATCATAATCTGCTGGTCAAGTGGATTAGGGTGTCACTACTTGCAACAAAGCTTGAGGTGATTGCAGTTTGAACCCTGCCACCGGCGAGTTGAATCAAGGGCATGGCTCATTAAATAATGTGCTACAATGTCCTCTGTTAGGGGCACCCCCCAGGCTTTCTGATAGGGGGAGTTTTGTGACATTAAATCTTCTCACCTTCTCACCATACTACAGGTAGGGCAGTTGCCCTATTCAATTGTGAGACATTAAATCATCATCAATCATTGGTCATCATCATGTTTGTGAAGGAACCAATAGTGGATGCATAGCTGTGGTGGTCATGCAGGATGGATGTTAGAGAGAATTGGCTCTTTATTATATGGCTTCAAGATCCACAAGCACTCTCACTTCTACCTGGAAATGCAGCCTTGAGGGGTTGACCTATAATCTAGACCATATCCCAAAATCTATCCATTAGCTATTACCATTTTTCTCAAAAAGATCAGTAGGGGAGCCTTAGGACCTGGCAGCAAAAGCTGGTTTACTCCCACCTCTTCACTCCATGGCAACCTTCCCTCCTCTTCTACTCAAGAAATTATAGTGCATACACTGTCCTTTGGAGCAGTTCAATTTCTCATTCAATCTCATCCATTCTCCTCTCTCACCTAGTTCTTTCCCTCTAACTTCCCCCATTCAATACACATTTCCCTTGTACCCAAGACCCCTTTCACCCCATCCATTCATCCATCCATCCCATTCTTGGTCTTTCCATTAACCACTTCGGATGAGATGCAAGTGGGTACATGAAGATGCTGCCGTCAGTGTCTTGTATGTATATTTTTGTTGTTGTTGGTTTGATCACATTTTCTGTGTTTATTATTACTCAGAGTAAAAGAGAATAAGTAATACAGCAGTGACTATATTTTATAATGCAAGTAGTGTGATACAAATTACATATGGCAGCTGATGCTGCATATGGGAATTTAAGTCGCACTGAAGTGGTTAAGTTCACTATCCACCTCTGCCTTCCACACTTTTTGAAAGGTGATGATGATGATGATTGGAGATTAAGTTTAAAAGGATTTTTTTTTCCACTCTCCCCCTCCCTCTCTTTCTCTCTCCCTCCCTCTCTCCTCCCTCTCTCTCTCTCTCTGTCTGTTTCTGTCTCTGTCTCTCTATCTCTGTCTCTCTATTTGTCTCTCTATCTCTGTCTCTCTATCTCTGTCTCTCACTCTGTCTGTCTCTCTCTTCTTTCTCTCTCTGTCTTTCTCTATCTCTGTCTTTCTCTATCTCTGCCTTTCTCTATCTCTGCCTCTCTCTCCCTCTCTCTCTCTCTCTCTCTCTCTCTCTCTCTCTCTCTCTCTCTCTCTCTCTCTCTCTCTCTCTCTCCCTCTCTCTCTCTCTCTCTCTCTCTCTCTCTCCCTCTCTCTCTCTCTCCCTCTCTCTCTCTCTCTCCCTCTCTCTCTCTCTCTCTCTCTCTCTCTCTCTCTCTCTCTCTCTCTCTCTCTCTCTCTCTCTCTCTCTCTCTCTCTCTCTCTCTATCTCTATCTCTATCTCTCTCTCTCTCTCTCTCTCTCTTCATAATTGAGAAGTAGAGTTTGGGAGGCAAATGTATAAATATAATTTTTTTTCGTTAATTTTGGCAAGCTGTGCACATTCATTGAACTTGCACTTTTGCTTCTGACCCAGGGCAGTGGACAAGATGCAGGGATGACCCGTCATCCAGGAGGTGCCATGATAAGAGGAAGGGTGGAGGGGAGTGGAGTGTATTAGGGATGGAATGGGTGGGAATGGTTTTTATGCCTTTGTTTTTTGGCTACCTCCCTTGTAAGGGGGGAAAAAGCCTTTGGTATATGTATGTATGGAATTCTCAAGGGTTGGGTGTTTTTGAAACTGGTGGAGGGCCTTCTTTAGTCAGTGAGCTGTGGTACTATGTGGATTCCACCAAAGGAATGACCAAAAAAAGTGAGGTGGATGGATGGGGTGGAGGGGGCCTTGAGTAAAAGGGGAATGTCTGTTGAACAGGGAAGGTTTTATAAAGGCAAGAGATAGATGGGAGTAGAGAATGGCTGTGAACGGGTGATAAACTGATGCAGCCCAAAGGAATTTCTTCTTGTCTTTTCTATTTTTGCATGTGGGGATTAGGAGGGAGAGTCCAACGAAGTGACTGAGCCCTGCTTTGGATTGCAGTGTCTTGCTGCATTGCTTCTGATCTGGGTAGTGGGTGCAAGACCAGGATGACCCCTCATCCACAAGGAGCTAACATAAAAGGGAGTGGAGGTGGGTGCATGCCTTGGCTAGCTGCCTTCCTTATAAGGGGGAAGAAACTTTTGGTAGGTAGACAGAACAAAAGATTGTGGATGATGAGGTTTTTAGGATTGATAAGAGTGCTGTGAGTGTAATGTGGTTTGTGAGATGAGCCAGTATTGGGTCAAATGTTTTAGTCTTTTTCTGTTCTGGTTTAGTTAATTAAAACACCAATGTTCTCTTATATGCAAATGACCTGGCAATAATAACCCAGCACAGTAAATACAAAATTGCAGCAAAGAACACTCAAACTTACTTGAAGAAATTAGAACAATGGCTCTAAAATAACAGAACTGAAGCTTCATCCCAGAAATCAACAGTGACATTACTTACACCAGACAACCATAGATAAAAAAAGAAAACACTGAATAGTAAAATTGAATAACCAAATCCTTCCATTGGAAAAGAACCCTAAATTTCTGGGCTTCACATAAGATCTATATGTATATCAAGGGCTTGTTCCCTCTTATAAGGAAGGTAACCAATTAAGGCATGCACTCATCCCCACCCACCATCCATTGTTTCCCACTCATCTTAACTCCTCATGGATGAAGAGTCTTTCCTGTTTCTTGCCCACTGACTGGTGAAAAGCTATACAGCAAGACTGCATCCACAGTAAGACTGGTTCACTTACACAGCATTTGATAGTCATGAATTTCAGCCCACATCAGAGACCTGACCAAAAATCAAAAAGAAAACAAATTTACTTAAATCCATCGGAAGCACTGACTCGTGCAACAAAAAGAAACTATAACTATCTACAAGCAACTCATATGAACCAACCTTGACTGCCTCCACAGCATGGTTCTCAAAAATCAGCAAGACACACAAACACTATGTAAACTACAGAATTGAGTACCAAGAGGAATAACAAGATGCACCAAATCATACAGGAATCAAAATTATTCCCATAGAACACCACATGAAAATGACAGGAATACAATTCTATGCCAGAACTTGAAACATCACACATACTGCACTCGAAAGCCAGTTGCGAATCAGAGCCATCTGGCGGCAATCCACTGAACCGCGATGTAAACAATCAACAAAGCACGTGTTATGACAATGATTTCTTAGGGTTTGGTAAGTACGAAAGAAAGAACTTAAGTAGATTATTAGAGATAGAGAGAGAGATGAGCAAAAATAGGACTCGATGGGAAAATGAAATCATGGACTTAAGAAAAGAGGTCATTGGTTTAATTGATTGTTTATCTAAGACTAACCATGAAATTTCTGACCTGAGAAAAGCTAACTTGGATCTTACAAACGAAATTAAAGAAATGAAAAGAGACATAAATGAACTGAAGAATGATAATGAAAAGAAGAAAACTAATGATAATAACAATAGCGAAAATCTAAAGCAGGAAGTGAACAACAAATTACAAGAATTGACACAAAAGATCGAAGAAAACTTAGGTGGGGACAGTATCCAGGAAATTAAGAAGTGGAAAGAAAATATTGAAAATAAAGAAATTGCTTTCAAAGAAATAGTCAAGCAGCAAATGCAAGATAATGCAAAAGACACAATCATTCAAGTGATTAACGAAAAAGCAAATTGGGTCAGGGACACAGTAGATAGGAAGAAATGTATTGTGGTTTATGGGCTTAAAGAAAAACAAGGATTGGCGAGGTACATGAGAGAAAAAGAAGAAAAAGAGACAGCAGTAGAAATCCTTAATGAAATTCAGGGGGGAGACAGTGATTCAGGCACAGACTTAGAAGAGACTTACAGAATTGGTCGCTATACTAAGGATAGTAATCGACCTCTAAAGATAAAACTAAGGTCACAAGTGGTAGTAGAAGACATATTTGAAAAAGTAGGTAACTTGGCAAAGAGTGAAAAATACAATAAGATATGGATAAAAAGAGAAATGAGTACTGAGGAATTAGAAAAAGAAAGGGCACTAAGAGAAGAAGCAAAGGAAAAAAACTTGAAAAGATCGGAGACAGAATGCAAAGAATTCCAGTGGAGAGTAATAGACTTGAGACTAAGACAATGGCGCTTCAAAACGAACAAAACAAGGGAAGAAGAAACCAGGGAGAAGGAAGAAAATTAAAAGTGGCCTATACCAACATTGACGGACTAATTTCGGGACTGAACGAACTCAATGATTATCTGTTAGAAGCAAAACCAGACATAATGGGAATTGTAGACCAAACTAAGAGGTGAAATACCATCCACTGTTATCGGACAAGGTTTATACAACTACTGGATAAAAAACAGGGACAAGAAACAGGGAGGGGGAATCATGTTCTTGGCCAAGAAAGACCTAAAGGTGACAAAAATTGCAGAGGGCAAAGGTAATGCTGAATTGATCATGATAAAAGTCGAAGGCAAGAATATGAAAAGTAGAAAGTTTGTGGTGACTTATGTGCCTCCAAAACAAGCGCTTGGAAAGAAATCGAACATAAAAAAATGCTAGATGACACAAGAAAATCACTCAATGAGATACTAATGGGTAAGGGTAATCTGGTAGTTATGGGGGACTTCAATTGCAAAGAAATTTGTTGGGACAGCATGACAGTGCAAGGAGGAGATGACTCGTGGGGCAATGTACTGCTAGATATGACCATGGAGTACACAATGACCCAATGGGTCCGTGAAAACACAAGGTACAGAAATAATGAAGAGCCATCGAAACTAGATCTAATATTTACAACAGAGCCTGAAATAGTGCATAAAGTCCAGTATGAGACACCAATTGGAAAGAGTGACCATGTACTCATCGAAACTATACTAAAGGAAGAAATAGACATAGAGAGGAACGAAAAGCATAGGAAAGGAAGACTGAGGTACAACAAAACAGACTTTACAAAACTAAAGACATTCTTCCGGAATGCAAACTGGGAAATATTTTACAGGGAAGAAACAGCAGTGGAAGAGAAATGGAATATATTGATGGAAAACTACAATGAAGGGGTAAACAGGCATGTACCAAGACAAAAGCGAGAGAGAGAGTACATTAAATGTTGGTTCAACAAAAGATGCAGTGAGGCAAAAGACAGAAGGGACAAAGCTTGGAAAAAGTGGAGAAAAGACAAAAAACAAAGCAAATGGCAAATTTATGTTAACTATAGAAATGAGTATGTTAATGTGAGAAGAGAGGAGAAAAGGAACCATGAGAAGGATATTATAGACAAATGCAAAGAGCAACCCAAACTATTCTATCGGTATGTGAATGGTAAACTTAAAAACAAACAGGAATTGGTGAAACTATGCCAAGGAAACATAGAATACACAGAAGATTTAGAGATGGCCGAAGTCATGAACAATCACTTTAAATCTGTTTTCACCAGAGAGAAAATACCAAATTGTGACATAGACAAAAACAAGAAATCTCCCCTCATGAATGAGTTTACAGCATCACTAAAGGAAATATCAGAACATTTATCAAGGCTGGATGTCAGAAAATCACATGGCCCGGACGGTATTGCAAATTGGATTCTAAAGGAGTGCAAAGAAGAACTAACAGACAAAATACACATCTTAATAAACAGCTCACTCAAAGAAGGAAAGATACCCGAGGACTGGAAAAACGCTAACATTGTACCAATACACATAGGAGGAAACAAAGAAGAACCCTCCAACTATAGGCCAGTATCACTAACAAGCACCATAGCCAAAATTTGTGAGAAAATAATCAAGAATAGATGGGTAAAACATCTGGAAGACAATGACATATTAAACCCAAGACAATTCGGATTCAGACAAGGAAGATCATGCTCCACAAACTTAATATGCTTTTACTCAAGACTAATAGACATAGTGCAAGAAAGAAATGGATGGGCTGATTGTGCATTCCTAGACTTGCAAAAAGCCTTTGACAAAGTACCACACAGAAAACTACTAAAAAAACTGGAACACATAGGAGGAATACAGGGAAACCTACTAAAATGGATAGAGGACTTTCTGACTGGTAGAAAGATGAGAGTAGTGCTCAGAGAAAAATATTCAGACTGGAAAGAGGTGATCAGTGGAGTACCGCAAGGATCTGTGCTGGCACCAATAATGTTTGCTATCTATATGAATGACATGGATGAGGACGTGAACTGCTACATGAGCTTCTTTGCCGATGACGCCAAACTGCTAAGGAAAATAGAAACTGATGAGGACTGTGAAGCACTGCAAGAAGACCTAAATAGGGTATGGAACTGGAGTCAGAAATGGGAAGTGGACTTTAATACTAAGAAGTGTAGCATAATGGAGTTTGGAAAAAGCAAAAACAGAATATCAGGAAAATATACAATTGGAACCAAAGAAGTAAAGAAAGTAGGATCCGAAAAAGATTTGGGAGTAATTATCACGAACGACTTGTCCTATGATATACAGATTAACAAAATTGTCGGGGAGACTTACAACTTGCTAAGATCAATAAAAGTGGCGTTTACATACTTGGACGAAGACATGATGAAAAAAATATTGGTTACATTGATAAGGCCTAGATTAGAGTATGCAGCGACATTGTGGTCCCCCAGTACCAAAAAGAATATAAAGAAAATAGAAAGAATCCAAAGAGCAGCTACAAAAATGGCACCTGCACTTGCAAACCTATCATACGAAGAGAGATTGGCTAAACTGGAGTTACCAACACTGGAGCAAAGAAGAGAGAGAGGTGACCTATTGACCATCTACAGAATCATGAAAGGCACAGAGGTACTCGATAGTGAGAGCTTACTTAACTGGGACAAAAGAAACACAAGAGGACATGGAAAGAAAATAAAAAAACATAGCTATAGAAGAGAACTGAAGAAAAACAGTTTTCCTCATAGAGTTTTGGACACTTGGAACAAACTGGACAATGGAATAGTATGCGCAAAAACCATTCATGAGTTTAAAAACAAACTAGACACTGCAAGATACAAAGGCGGGACATCACGAGCATAGCTCCCCTTCCCGCAAAATACAACTAGGTAAATACAACTAGGTAAATTTCACAAGCGTTACCAACAGAATTCAATAAAAAAATTACACTTGCAACATACTACATAGAGATGATTTATTAAAGTGGGACAAGAGAAAGACAAGAGGACATTAAAAAAAAACTAAAAAAGGATAGTTATAGAATAGATTTGAAAAAGAATAGCTTCCCACACAGAGTGGTGGACATCTGGAATAAATTAGATAAGGCAACAATGTGTGCAAATACTATTCAAGAGTTTCAGAACGAACTTGATGCTGAAAGATACAAGGCAGGTCACTACGAGCCTCCCTTCCTGTATAATACAACTAGGTAAATACAGTAGTAAAGAATAAGGTGTCAGGATGAAGAGCAGTAATGAGCAGTGTTCCACAAAGCTCATTGCTTGTCCTGATAATGTTTCTTATCTATGTCATTGACATGATGGGAAGATACAACAAGCTATGCCAGCATGTTTGCAAATGATGCAAAAATTATGACGAGTGAAAAATGAGGACTAGACTAATGTAAAAAGAAGTAGACACTTTATAGAGCCAAGAATGGGAAATTAATTTATACCAAAAAACACAAAAGTAGTGGAAATGGGCAATACATACATTTCCCAAGTTGCTCTTTCCTCCCATACAAGGGAGGTAGTCAAAGTCAAGTAGCTGTAAAAAACATCTTTAAACTATTTCATGGGAATTGAATCCATTACAAAAGTAAAAGAGGAGAAAGCTTTGGGAGTGTTGATAAAAGGCAACTTGTAGCATGATAGACCTCTCAGCAAGATTGAGAGGGAGACATGGACTGCTGTAGATTAGTCTTCCCACTATATAGATAAAGAGATGATGAGAAAACTTGTAGAAATCCTGATCCATTCAAAACTAGGTGAGCAAAATTTGGCACAGCCCGGGGGGATTTCTCCCCGTCTTCTCCTTTTATGCATGGGGGGATGGAGAGGGGGGTTGCCGATATAATGAAGCAGCCTTGCTGTGGATGTGCTGTATCTTACGACACTGCTTCTGACCCAGGGCAGTGGACAAGGTGAAGGGATAACCCGTCATCCAGGAGGTGCTAAGATAAGAGGGGAGTGGAGTGTATTCAGGGATGGAATGGGTGGGAATGATTTTATGCCTTTTTCTTTTTGGCTACCTCCCTTGTAAGGGGGAAAAAGCTTTGGTATATGGATGTATGTATGTATTCAAAACTAGAATATGCATGAGTGATATGGTCCCCACACAGAGTGAAAGATATAATCAAGATTGAGAGAATACAAAAGGCAACAACCAAACTGCTTCTCAGCCTGGCAGATAAACCATACAAGGATAGATGAAAAAGCACTGGATCTGACAACTTTGAAGCATAAAAGAGGAAGAGGTGATACAATTACAATATTCAGGTCACTAAAGGGGAAAGAGTACATTGACAGAGGAGATCTCTTGATTAAGGATAGGAAAGCTTTAAGAGGTCATGAGAACAATAATAAGGAAAACTATATGTCTAAAGGATGTGAAGAATTGCAGTTTTTCATATAGAGGAATAGCTTGTAAAGAGATCCAGCCCAAGTAGGAACAATACATGAATTCAAATCTAAGCATGATAATTAGAAATCAAGTATATAGACTAAGTTGGAACTGTACATGAATTTGAGGTTAGGTATGATAAACAGAAGAGTAGGAGGTAGGGTCCCACTAGCACTGCGTTCCCATATAATACAATAAGGTAAATACAAACCTCTATAACAACCTACCACCTGTACCACACAGATCATCCTCATCCAAACACTGATCAGTCCAAGACTGGCATATGCTATAAGTCAAGAAAGTGAAAACAGAAGAAGATTGCAGATTGTTATAAGATGACTTACATAGGGTATGGGAATGGAGTCGGAAACACGAAATGAACTTCAACATCAAGAAATGTAGCATAATGGAGTTCGGAAAAGGCAAAAATAGAGTCTCAGGAAACTATATGATTGGAGATAAAGAAGTCAAAAAAGTTAACTCAGAGAGGGACCTAGGAGTAATCATCTCAAGTGACTTGACTCCTGACAAACACGTAAACAAGATATTTGGAGAGACTTACAATCTGTTAAGATTTGTGAAAGTGGCTTTTGACTACATGGATAAAGAGATGGTTAAGAAACTAATTGTTGCATTGATAAGACTGAAACTAGAATATGTGATATCATTGTGGGCACCAAGCACAAAGAAGAACACAAAGAAATTAGAAAGAATCCAGAGAGTGGCGACCAAGATAGCACCTACACTATCAAATTTGACATAGGAACAAAGATTGGAAAAATTACAACTAATAACACTAGAGCAGAGAAGGGAGAGAAGTGATTTGTTGACCATCTTTAGAATTATGAAAGGAATGGAAGTTCTTGATAGAGATGACCTATTAAAATGGGACAAAAGAGAAACAAGAGGACACGCAAAGAAACTAAAGAAAGACAGTTACAGAAGAGACCTGAAAAAGAACAGTTTCCCGCACAGGGTAATAGATGTCTGGAACAAATTGAACAGTCAAACAGTTAATACCAGAAACATACACAAATTCAAAAGCAAACTAGATGTAGAGAGATACAAAAATGGGTCAACACAAGCATAGCTCCAGTCCCGTAAAATACAACTAGGTACATGGTATGGTCCCCATTCAAAGTGAAAGATATAAGCAAGATTGAGAGAATACAAAGGGCAGTAACCAAAATGGTCCCCAGCCTGATAGATCAACCATATGAGGAAAGACAAAGTACTGGATCTGCCAACTTTGAAAAATCTAAGAGAAAGAGGTGATATGATTACAGTATACAGTTCACTAAAGGAAACAGATTGCACTGACATAAGAGATATCTTTATTAAGGATGGAAGTGCTGAAAGGTTATGGGAATAAATCAAGAGACCACATGTCTAAGGGATGTGAAGAAATACATATAGATGCATAGGTACTTGGAATAGCTTAGAGGGTGATATAGCACAAGCTCAAACAGTAAATACATACATATACCAAGGCTTTTTCCCCCTTACAAGGGAGGTAGCCAAAAAGGGAAAGGCATAAAATCATTTCCACCCATTCCATCCCTGAATACACTCCACACCCCTCCACCCTCCCTCTTATCTGAGCACCTCCTGGATGACGGGTCATCCCTGCACTTTGTCCACTGCCCTGGGTCAGAAGCAGTGTTGCAAGACACAGCACATCCACAGCAAGGCCACTTCATTAAATTGGCGACCCCCCCTCTCCGTCCCCCCATTGCATAAAAGGAGAGGACGGGGAGAAATCCCTTCAGGCTGCGTCAAAATTTGCTCACACATACTACCTCACCCCCCATCCCCCCGCCCATTCCACCTCATGCAATCTCAACATCATCCATATACAACCATTCTCCATTCACCCCTGTCTTCTGTCCTCTCCTGTCCTTCCTCAACAGACATTCCCCTCTTCCCCAAAGCCCCCTTCACCCCATCCATCCACCTCATCCTAGGACGTCCCCTCATGTTCACTCCCTCCACATCTGCCTTCCATACCTCTTTTACTAGTCTTTCTTCATTCATTCTTTCCATGTGTCCAAACTATCCTAATATGCTTCCATCAACCCTATCTCCCAGCTCCTTTTCCACCCCTGTTCTCCTCCTCACCTCCTCATTTCTCACTCTATCTAGCCTAGTAACCCCCATCATACTTCTGAGACACCTTATCTCAAACACATTCAAACTCCTTCTCTCTTCTTCTCTTATGTTCCATGTTACTGCCCCATACAGTGCTGTTGGCACAATCACTCCTTCATACAGTCTCCTCTTAGCATCCATTCCCAAATGTCTATTCCTCATTACACTCTTTAATCCACCAAGGCATTTACTCGCTTCTCTCAATCTACATTCTATCTCCACCTTCACTCCACCTTTTCCTGCCACATTACATATGCACCCAAGTATCTAAAACTATCCACTTCCTCCAGTTGCTCTCCCTTAATGCTCACTTCCAGTCTACTGCCACTTTCACCCCTTGTACATCTCATCACCTTACTTTTACCCACATTTATCTTTAGCTTTCTTCTATCACATACTCTCCCAAACTCTGTCACCAACTTCCTCAATCCCTCCTCCGATCCTGCCACAAGCGCAGTGTCGTCTGCAAACAACAGCTGGCTCACCTCCCACTTTTCTCCATTTTCTTTAACCATCTCCAATCCCTGACCCACTACCCTAGCATTTACCTCTCGCACCACCCCATCCATGTATAAGTTGAACAGCCAGAGAAAAAGCTCAAACACTACATGAATTAAAATCTAAATACCGTAAGATAATTGGAAATCAAGGATATAGATAACTGGAACTGTACATGAATTTGAGGCTAGGTGTGATAAATTGGAAAGTAGAAAGTAGGACCCAATAAGCATTGCTCCTTTCCTATAACATTTAGGTAAATACATACTCGGATAACTAAGGAAGCCATTCAAGATAGTCCACCAAACTCAATATTCTAACAACAATCCCCAGACAGATTAAAAAAAGCTAAGACTGCTTACATTAGGAGAGGAAAGAGAAAGGTGATATGATGATTACCTTTAGAAAGGAGAAAATTGCTAAAGAGAATCTGATAGTATGGAATGAAAAACTAAAGAAATCAGACTGTTTAAAAGATGTTAGGAAGCACAGTTTTCTGCACTGATGTTTGTGGAGCAAATCAGAAGAAATAATTCAGATGGACACTGTAAAAGAATTTGAAGTAAATTCTGATAAATGGAGATATAGACATGAGCATAGAAAATTCTCACCCCATATATTATATGAATATATATCATCATTAAACAATACAGCCACACCTTTTTGCCCTTTCAGCCTATGATTTATACCTTCTCATTCCATTTGTCAACCATCATACTTACCTTTCACTTTAATTTTACCCATAGACATGATGTTCATCATACTTTCTTCCATTATTGTCATTATACCTTTCTTCATACTTGTTACCATGCACATTCATACTCAATAGAGAGGACTTGTTAAACTGGGACAAGAGAAGCACAAGAGGACATGGAAAGAAAATAAAAAAACATAGCTACAGAAGAGATCTGAAGAAAAACAGTTTTCCACATAGAGTAGTGGACACTTGGAACAAACTGGACAATGAAATAGTGTGTGCAAAAACCATTCATGAGTTTAAGAGCAAACTAGACACTGCGAGATACAAAGACGGGACACCACGAGTGTAGCTCTCCTTCCCGCAAAATACAACTAGGTAAATACACCACAGTTTATAGATAACACAAAACAAGGCACTGTGAACAATCACTGGCTGTTCAGGCAATGTCCATAGATCAACTACAGGGAGCTTTAATGAGTTTTGATGATGGCTACCAGGGAGATTATTTTCCAGTATCCATTGATAGGAAAATGGGAAATAAGCCAGTTGTTGTTTGCTGATGACACTGCGTTTTTAGCAGGATCAGAGGAAGGATTAAGACCCTTAGTGACAGAGTTTGGGAAGGTGTGCTAAAGAAGGAAGTTGAAGATGAATGTGGGTAAAAGTAAGGTGATGAGATGTACAAGGCGAGAGGGGTGCAGCAGATTGGAGGTGATTATAAAGGGAGAGAGATTGGAGGAAGTGGATAGCTTTCGATAATTGGGGCAAATGTGGTGGAAAAGGGAGGAGTGGAGGTAGAATGTAGATTGAGAAAAGCAAGTAAATACCTTGGGGAATTAAAAAGTGTAATGAGAAATAGACATTTGGGAATGGATGCCAAGAGATTGTGTGAAAGAGTGATTGTGCTGACAGCACTGTATGGGGCAGAAACATGGAACATAAGAGAGGAAGAGTTTAAATGTGTTTGAGATGAAATGTCTGAGAAGTATGATAGGGGTTACTAGGCTGGATAGAGTGAGAAATGAAGAGGAGAGCAGGGGTGAAAAGTGAGTTGGGAGATGGGGTTAATGAAAGAATATTGGGATGATTTAGACAGATGGAAAGAATGACTGAGGAAAGAGTAGTAAAAGAGATGTAGAGGACAGAGGTGTGGGGAGTGAATATGAGGGAGTGACCAAGGATGAGATGGATGGATGGGGTAAAAGGGCATTGGGAAAGAGGGTAATATCTGTTGAGGAAGGAAGGGAGAAGACAGAAGGTAGGGGTGAATGGAGAATGGTTGTGTACAGATGATGCTGTAATTGAAAAGGAGTATGTGTGAATATTTTGACACAGCCCAAAGGGATTTCTCCCAGCCTTCTCTTTTTCTGCATGAGGGTCACTGATTAAATGAAGCAGCTTTTCTGTAGATGTGCTGTGTCTTGCTGCATTGCTTCTGACCTAGGGCAGTGGGCAAGATGCAGGGGTGACCCATCTAGGAGGAGCCAAGAAAAGAGTGAGGGAGGGGTGCCAAGAGGGAGTGGAGTATGTGGGAATTAAATGGAAGGGAGTGTATTTATGCTTTTGACTTTGGCTACCTCCCTTATAGGAGGAAAAAATCCCTTGCTATATTTAAGTATGTATATATATTGTATATATGTATATATATTATATATATGTATGTATATATATATATATATATATATATATATATATATATATATATATATATATATATATATATATATATATATATATATATATATGTGTGTGTGTATTTACCTAGTTGTAGTATACAGGAAGGGGAGCTATGCTCATGGTGTCCTGTCTTCATATCTCATTTTAGCTAAACTATTTTAAAATTCATGTATTGTTTTTGCACACACCACTTTCTCATCTAACTTCTTCCAAATGTCTATTACTCTGTGAGGAAAGCTGTTCTTTTTCATATATCTTCTATAGCTGTCTTTTTTTATTTTCTTTCTGTGTCCTCTTTTGTTTCTATCATCCCATTTTATTAGATCCTCTCTATCAATAATTTCTATGCCTTTCATGATTCTGTAAATAGCTATCAAATCTCCTCTCTTCTTTGCTCTAGTGTCTGTAGCTCAAGTTTTGCTAGTCTCTCTTCATATGATAGTTTTGAGAGTGTTGGTGCTAATTTTGTAATTGCTCTTTGTACTCTTTCAAGTTTTTTTATACATTTTTTTGTACTTGGTGACCACATCGTTGCTGCATATTCCAATCTTGGTCTTATCAAAGTGATTAATATTTTCTTCACCATTTCTTCATCCAGGTATGTAAATGCCACTTTGATTGTTCTTATTAAATTATAAGTTTCTCCAAAAATCTTATTTATATGTTTCTCAGGTGACATATCATTCATAATAATGACTCCCAGGTCCTTCTCATTTTCAACTTTTTTTATTCCTTCTTCACCCAATTTATATGATCCTATTATTATTCTTTTTTTGCTTTTTCCAAATTCCATTATACTACACTTTTTAGTATTGAACTCCATCTCCCACTTCCTACTCCATTCCCAGACATTCCTTAGATCATTCTGTAGTGACTCACAATCTTCTTCCGTGTTTACTTTTTTTAATAGTTTTGCATCATCTGCAAAGAAGCTCATATAACTTTCAATTTCTTCATCCATATCATTAATATATATAGCAAACATTATTGGGGCCAAAACTGTTCCTTGTGGAACACCACTTATTACTTCATCCCAATTTGAGTGTTTGTCTCTTATCACTACTCTCATTTTTCTTTCTTGCAAAAAGTCTTCCATCCATTTCAGCAGTTTCCCCTGTATTCCTCCTTCGGTTTCTAATTTCTTAAGCAACTTCTTATGTGGTACTTTATCAAAAGCTATTTTTAGGTCTAGAAATACACAATCAGCCCATCCATCTCTTTCTTCTATTATAACTATTAGCCTTGAATAGAAACATATTAAATTAGTGACACATGATCGTCCTTGTCTGAATCCAAACTGCCTTGGATTTAGCACATTGTTTTTTTCCAAATACTTTACCCATCTACTTTTGACAATTCTTTCACAAATTTTTGCTATTGTACTTGTTAGAGAGACTGATCGGTCTTCTTTATTTCCCCCTTTATATATAGGTACTATATTTGCTTTTTTCCAATCTTCTGGAACTTTTCCTTCTTTCAAGGAACTGTTTATTATGCTATGTATTTTGTCTGCCAGTTCATTCCTGCATTCTTTCAAAATCCAGTTTGCTATTTCATCTGGTCCATGCAATTTTCTGACATCAAGATTACTCAAGTGTTTCAATATTTCATTCTTTGTTACTTCTATTTCTTTCATAGGGGGGACTTTCTCTTTCCATTCGATCTCTTCAGGTTGTATGTTCTCCCTTGTAAACACTGATTTAAAATGCTTGTTCATAATTTCCGCCATTTCTATTTCCTCAGTGTATTCAACTCCTCCTTGTCTTAATTTCTCCAAATCTTGTTTGTTTTTCAGTTTGTTGTTTACAAATCTGTAAAATAGTTTTGGTTGATCTTTACATTTTTCTATGACATCTTTTTCATATTTTCTTTTTTCATCTCTGCACACTTGTACTTATTCATTTCTATAATAAGTATATATTTTCCATTTTTCAGGTCTTTTGTCTTTCTTCAGATTTGGTCCAAGCTTTATCTCTTTTGTCTTTTAACTCCCTACAACTTTTGTTGTACCAGCACTTTACATATTCTTTTTCTTGTTTTTGTTTTGGGACATACTTTTCTACTCCTTTTTTATATTTTTTTGTCAAAATAGTCCATTTCTCTTCCACTGCTGTTTCTTCTTTGTATATTCCTTCCCAGTTTTCTTTTTGAAAGAATTCTCTTATTTGATCAAAGTTTGTTTTTTCATACATCATTCTTCCTTTTCTATATTGTTCATTTCTTTTCATGTATTTTTCTTCATTTAGTTCCAGTTCAATCAATATGTGGTCACTTTTACTTATTAGTGTTTTATATTCAATCTTTTCCACTATTGTAGGTTCAGATGTGATTATTAGGTCTAGTCTCGATGGTTCTTCTTCATTTCTATACCTAGTGTTCTCCTGTATCCACTGTGTCATTGTATGGTCAATAATCATCTCGAATAGAACATTTCCCCATGAGCCGTCTCCACCCTTTACTGTCATCTCTTCCAAGCAGACTTCTTTGCAATCAAAGTCGCCCATCATAACTATTCTTCCTCCATCTTCCATTATCTTATCTAATGTTATCTTTGTGTCTTCTAACACGAGGCTGTTTCCCACGAGGCTGTTTTTGGAGGCACATAATTTATCACAAACTTTCTGCTCTTCTTATCTCTGTCTTCCACTTCGATCATAATCATCTCTACTGTATTCTTTCCATATGTGACACACCTCACGTTTATATCCTTCTTAGTCAGGAACATAACTCCACCCCTTGTTTTGTCTCTCTGTTTCTAATCCAATAATTATATGCATCATGTCCTATACTGTTGGGTGGTAGTGGACCTTTTAATTTCATTTCTACAATTCCCATTATGTCCGGTTCTTTTTCCTTCAGCTAATCATTCAGCTCATTCAATCCTGTTATTAATCCATCTATATTTGTGTAAGACACTCTTAGTTTTCTGCCACTTCCATTGTATTCTCTGTTTCCCTTTTGTTTTTCTCTAGTATGTCGTATTTCCTTACTTTCATATTCATTACTCTCCAATAGAATTTCTCTTTTTCTGACTCTGTTCTGTTCTCGTTTTTTTCCTTAGCTTCATGTCTTTTCATTTTTTCCTCCTCTCTTTCCTCTTTATTCATTTCTCTTTTTATCCATACCTTTTTATATTGTTCACTTGCTGCTAGTTTCCCTGTTTTTGCTATGATATTCTCTGCCGTTGTTTGTGACCTGAATTTAATCTAAGTGGTCTGGTCTTATCTGTACTATACTTTTCGAGTCTATACATCTCTTCAATGTGTTTCATGATTTCAGGTTCATCTTCCTGAACTAATTCTAGTAAACTGCTTACTTTTTCTTTTTCCTCATTGATTCTTGTGGTTCTATTTACATTATGTTTCTCTTCCATTCCTAATATAATTATACATTTCTTTTTATTTGCTAAGTCTCTTACTATATTCTCCTTCTGTCTCATCACTTTAATAACTGAGTCTTCAGTTTGTTCTTTCATTTGCTGTTTAATTATATCAGTAAATGCAACTTTACTGTTTTCTTGGATTTTTTCCAACCCTGTGCCTCTTTTGCTATGGCCTCTTTATTGTCTTTATTATTCCTCTTTAATTCCTCATTCTCCTCTTTTACTTCTTTTAACTGTCTTTTTAATTCTTCTATTTCATTAGTTAAGTTTTTGTTCATCTTCTCTAGTTCTTCCAATTTTTCAACTCTCTGCGCAATCTTTGCTATGTTACCGAACCTATTCTTCCAATGTTCGGTCATTTGTTCAAGTTTTTCCTCTAGTCTTGCTAATCGGGGGAGGTTGGTATCTGCCCCCCCCCCTCATTAAATCTCTGGAAATTATTATCCTCACCTTCCATTGTGCTACTCTTATCTATATTTCTAATCTTTACATTTTTGTTAATCCCTTCACCAAAATCATCGGTCCTTCTCTTGTTTACAAGATGCCTGGCCTCCTAGACCAAGTCCTACCCTTCCTCATTTCTTTCCAATTCCCTCAGTAATCCCTCCCCTTCTCCTTTTTTATCACTTTCCCACTACACCACGAGCTTTCCCCTTCCCTGTAAATACAATAAGGTACTTCCTTTGCGTTGAGATCCATGAAAATTTCACTTTTTCTTCAGAACTCCAATCTTCGCCGTCCATCCGACAAAAGTGTGTGTGTGTGTGTGTATTTACCTAGTTTCATTTTACAGGAAGGGGAGCTATGCTCATGGTGTCCCGTCTCCATATCTCGTTTTATCCAGACTGTTTAAATTCATGTATCGCTTTTGCACACACCACATTTTCATCCAGCTTGTTCCAAACATCTACTATCCTGTGGGGAAAGCTTTTCTTTTTCAGGTCTCTTCTATAATTGTCTTTTTTTTTTTTTTTTCTTTCCATGTTCTCTTGTATCTACTATCCCATTTTATTAGATCCTCTCTATCAATAATTTCTATGCCTTTCATGATTCTAAAAATATTTATCAAGTCTCCTCTCTTCTTTGCTCTAATGTCTGTAGCTCAAGTTTTGACAATCTCTCCTCATATGATAGTTGTGAGAGTGTTGGTGCCAATTTCGTAATTGCTCTTTGTATTCTCTCATGTTTTGTTATACATATTTTTTTGTGATCATGTCGTTGCTGCATACTCCAATCTTGGTCTTATCAAAGTGACTAGTATTTTCTTCACCATTTCTTTGTCCAGGTATGTAAATGCCACTTTGATTGTTCTTATTAGATTATAAATTTCTCAAAAATCTTGTTTATATGTTTCTCAGGTGACATATTATTCATAATAATGACTCCCAGGTCCTTCTCATTTTCTACTTTTTTAATTTTTTCCTCTCCCAATTTATATCATCCCACTATTCTTTTTTTGCTTTTTCCAAATTCCATTATACTACACTTCTTAATATTGAATTCCATTTCCCACTTCCTACTCCATTCCCATACTTTATTGAGATCACTCTTTAGCGACTCACAATCTTCTATCGTGTTCACTTTTTTCAACAGTTTTGCATCGTCCGCAAAGAAGCTCACATAACTTTCAATTCTTTTATCCATGTCATTAGTATATAGCAAACATTATTGGGGCCAGAACTGTTCCTTGTGGAACTCCACTAATCACCTTATTCCAATTAGAATGTTTGTCTCTTATCACCACTCTCATTTTTCTTTCATGCAAGAAGTCTTCCATCCACTTCAGTAATTTGCCTTGTATTCCTCCTGCAGTTTCTAATTTCTTTAGCAACTTCTTATATGGCACCTTATCAAAATCTTTTTTCAGGTCTAGAAATGCACAATGAGCCCATCCATCTCTTTCTTGTATTATTTCTATTAGTCTTGAATAGAAACACATCAAGTTTGTGACACATGATCTTCCTTGTCTAAATCCAAATTGCCTTGGATTTAGTACATTTCTTTTTTTTTTAATCCAAATGCCTTACCCATCTAATTTTGATAATTCACACATTTTAGCTACTGTACTTTTAAAAGACACCAGTCTATAGTTAGTATGGTTTCTCTTGTTTCCCCCTTTATATATTGGTACTATATTTTGTCTTTTCCAATCTTCTGGAACTTTTCCTTCTTTCAATGAACTGCTTATTAGACTATGTATTTTGTCTGTTAGTTCGTTCCTGCATTCTCTCAGAATCCAGTTTGCCATTTCATCTGGACCAAGCGATTTTCTAACATTGAGATTACTCAATGTTAGAAGGGTTGTGTATAGATGAGGCTGTGATGCATGAGGGGGAGTGGGTGGGGGATGGGGGGTGAGGAAGTATGTATGAGAAAAAATTTGACGCAGCCCGAAGGGATTTCTCCCCGTCTTTCTCCTTTCCTGCATGAGGGGACGGAGAGGGGGGGTCGCCGAATATATGAAGCGGCCTTGCTGTGGATGTGCTGTGTCTTGCGACACTGCTTCTGACCCAGGGCAGTGGACAGGATGCAGGGATGACCCATCATCCAGGAGGTGCCAAGATAGGAGGGAGGGAGGAGGGTGGAGGGGAGTGGAATATATGGGAGATGAAATGGGTGGGAGTGATGTCTATGCCTTCTTCTTTTTGACTAACCCCCCCCCCCCGTGTAAGGGGGGAAAAGCCTTTGGTATATGTATGAGATTACTCAAGTGATTCATAATTTCTTTCCTTGTTATTTCTATCTCTTTCATAAGGAGGGACTTTCTTCTCCCACTCGGCATCTCTAAGTTGTATGTTCTCCCTCATATAAACACTGATTTAGAATGCTTGTTCATAATTTCTGCCATTTCTATTTCCTCTGTATTCAACTCCTCTAGTTTCACTAATTCTTGCATGTTTTTCATTTTGTAGTTTACAAATCTATAAAATAGTTTTGGTTGATCTTTACATTTTTCTATGACATCTTTTTTGTATTTTCTCTTTTCTTTTCTGCACACTTGTACATATTGATTTCTATAACCAGTATATATTTTCAATTTTTCAGGTCTTTTGTCTTTCTTCCATTTTATCCAAGCTTTATCCCTTTTGTCTTTTAATTCGCTACATCTTTTGTTGTACCAACATGTTACATATCCTTTTTCTTTTTATCTTGGAACATACTTTTCCACTCCTTTATAAATTTTTGTCAAAATAGTCCATTTCTCTTCTACTGCTGTTTCCTCCTTGTGTATCCTTTCCCAGTCTACTTAAAAAACAAAACAAAACAAAAAACAATCTTGTTTTATCAAAATTTGTTTTTCCATACATCAATCTTCCCATTCTATATTGCTCGTTTTTTCCCATGTATTTTTCTTCATTTAATTCCAGTTCAACAAATGTGTGGTCACTTTTACTTAGTGGTGTTTTATATTCAATCTTGTCCACTATTTCAAGTTCTGATGTGATTATTAGGTCCAGTTTCGATGGTTCTTCCTCATTCATTTCTATACCTAGTATTCTCTTGTATCCATTGTGTCATTGTATGTTCTATAATCATATCCAGTAGTACATTTCCCTATAGGTAGTCTCCCACTTTCACTGTCATCTCTTCTCAGCAGATTTCTGTACAGTTAAAGTCACCCATTATAACTATTCTTCCTCCATCTTCCATTATCTTATCTAGTGTTATCCTTGTGTCTTCTAACATATTTTTATGTTCTCTCTCTTCCCACGAAGCCGGTTTAGGAGGCACATAATGTACAACAAACTTCCTACTCTTCTTGTCCCTGTCCTCTATTTCCATCATAATCATCTCCACTCTATTCTTTCCATATGTAACATTTCTCACATTTATATCTTTCTAAGGAACATAACTCCACCCCCTTGTTTCACTTCTCTGTTTCTAATCCAATTATTATATGCACCATGTCCTACACTGTTGGGTGGTAATGGACCTTTCAATTTTGTCTCTACAATTCCCATTATGTCCGGTTCTTTTTCCTTCAGGTAATCATTCAGTTCATTCAAGCCTGTTATTAATCCATCTATATTTGTGAAAGACACTTTTAATTTTCTGTTACCTCCATCCCGTTTTCTGTTTCCCTTCCGTTTTTCTCTACTATGAACCATTTCCTCACTTTCATATCCACTACTCTCCAATAGAATTTCTCTTTGACTCTGTTCTGTTATCGTTTTTTCCTTAGCTTCGATTGTTAATGTTTATTCTTCCTTTCTTTCCTCTTTATTCATTTCTCTTTTTATCCATACCTGTTTATATAGATAACTTTTTGTTATTTTCTCTGTTTTTGATAAGACATTGTCTGATGTCGTTTGTGACCTAAATTTAACCTTAATTGATCTGGTCTTGTCTCCATTGTATTTCCCTAGTCTATATATTTCTTCAATATCTTTCTCTATTTCTTGTTCATCTTCTTGAACTATTTTTAATACCTTTTTTACTTTTTCCTTTTCCTTCCTTACTCTTGTAGTCCTATTTGGATTATGCTTCTATTCCATTCCTAATATAATTATACATTTCTTTTTATCTGCTAAGTGTCTTACTATATTCTCCTTCTCTCTCATCACTTTAATAATTGTGTCCTTAGTTTGTTCTTTCATCTGTTGTTTCACTATATCTCTAAATTCGCTTATGTTATCCTCGACTTTTTTCCAACCACTAACGTATTTTGCTATGGACTCTTTATTCTCTTTATCATTCCTCTTTAATTGCTCATTCTCATCCTTTACTTCTCTTAACTGTCTTTTTATTTCTTCTATTTATTTAGGTTTTGACTTTCCTTCTTTAGTTCTTCCAGTTTATCAACTCTTTGTGTAACTAGCGCGAGTTGGCTAAACCTAACCTCACATGCTTCGTTCATTTGTGTTAGTTTCTCCTCTAGACTTACTAGCCGGGAGAAGTTGTCATCTCCTCCCTCATTAAATCAATAGAAGTAATTATCTCCTCTTTCTATTGAGCTGCTCTTATCCATATTCCTACTCTTAATACTTTTGCTCACCTGCTCGACCTTGGCTGTGTCGTCTGCACACTTTTGTTTACACCCATTCTGACTACCAAGGCCCGTTCCCCACCTTCCCTTTTTTTCTTCCATTTTCCTCAAGAATGCCTCCCCTTCTCCTTTTTCTTCACCTGCCCACTACACCGCGAGCTTTCTCCTTCCCCACTAATACAACACAGTTACTCCCTCGTCGCTGAAATCCCTGAAAATTCCGTTTTTTTTTTCCCGGAGTTCCAATCTTCGCCGTCAATCCGAAGTGTGTATTTTACCTATTTACCTAGTTGTATTTTACGGGAAGGGGAGCTATGCGAGTGGTGTCCCGTCTTCATATCTCGTTTTATCTAGACTGTTTTTAAATTCGTGTATCGTTTTTGCACACACCACATTTTGCTCTAACTTGTTCCAAACGTCTATTATCCTGTGGGGAAAGCTGTTCTTTTTCAGGTCTCTTCTATAACTGTCTTTCTTGATTTTCTTTCCGTGTCCTCTTGTATCTCTACTATCCCATTTTATTAGATACTCTCTATCAATAGTTTTTATGCCTTTCATGATTCTATAAATAGTTATCAAGTCTCCTCTCTCTCTTCTTTGCTCTAATGTCTGTAGCTCAATTTTTGCTAGTCTTTCTTCATATGATACTTCTGAGAGTGTTGGTGCCAATTTCGTAATTGCTCTTTGTATTCTTTCATGTTTTGTTATACATTTTTTTTTTGTACCTGGTGACCACGTCGTCGCTGCATACTCCAATCTTGGTCTTATCAAAGTGACTAGTATTTTCTTCACCATTTCTTCGTCCAGGTATGTAAATGTCACTTTGATTGTTCTTATTAAATTATAAGTTTCTCCAAAAATCTTGTTTATATGTTTCTCAGGGGACATATTATTCATAATAATGACTCCCAGGTCTTTTTCATTTTCTACTTTTTTAATTTCTTCCTCTTCCAATTTATATCATCCCACTATTCTTTTTTTGCTTTTTCCAAGTTCCATTATACTACACTTCTTAATATTGAATTCCATCTCCCACTTCTTGCTGCATTCCCATACTTTATTGAGATCACTCTTCAGTAATTTGCTCTGTATTCCTCCTGCAGTTTCTAATTTCTTTAGTAATTTCTAATGTGGCACCTTATCACAAGCTTTTTTCAGGTCTAGAAATGCACAATGAGCCCATCCATCTCGATCTTGTATTACATCTATTAGCCTTGAATAGAAACACATTAAGTTTGTGACGCATGATCTTCCTTGTCTAAATCCAAATTGCCTTGGATTTAGTACGTTTTTTTTTCCCAAATACCTTACCCATCTAATTTTGATAATTATTTAAAAAAATTTAGCTATCGTACTTGTAAGAGAGACCGGTCTATAGTTAGTAGGGTCTTCCTTATTTCCCCCTTTATATATTTGTACTATATTTGCTCTTTTCCAATCTTCTGGAACTTTTCCTTCTTTCAATGAACTGCTTATTAGACTGTATTTTGTCTGTTAGTTCATTCCTGTATCTCTCAAAATACAGTTTGCCATTTCATTTGGTCCATGCGATTTTCTGACATCGAGATTACTCAGGTGATTCATTATTTCTTTCCTTGTTATTTCTATCTCTTTCATGAGGGGGACTTTTTCCTCCCACTCGATATCTCTAAGTTGTATGTTCTCCCTCGTAAACACCGATTTAAAATGCTTATTCATAATTTCTGCCATTTCTATTTCCTCTGTGTATTCAACTCCTCCTTGTCGTAGTTTCTCTAATTCTTGTTTGTTTTTCAGTTTGTTGTTTACAAATCTGTAAAATGGTTTTGGTTGATCTTTACATATTTCTATGACATCTTTTTCGTATTTTCTCTTTTCTTCTCTGCACACTTGTACATATTGATTTGTATAACTAGTATATATTTTCCATTTTTCAGGTCTTTTGTCTTTTTTCCATTTTAACCAAGCTCTATCCCTTTTGTCTTTTAACTCGCTACATCTTTTGTTGTACCAACACTTTACATATCCTTTTTCTTGTTTTTGTCTTGGAACATACCTTTCCACTCCTTTATGAATTTTTGTCAAAATAGTCCATTTCTCTTCTACTGTTGTTTCCTCCTTGTGTACTTTCCCAGTCTAATTTTTAAAAGAATTCTCTTATCTTATAATTTTTTTTTACATACATCAATCTTCCCTTTCTATATTGTTCATTTTTCCATGTATTTTTCTCCTCATTTAGTTCCAGTTCAACCAATATGTGGTCACTTTTACTTATTGGTGTTTTATATTCAATCTTGTCCACTATTTCAGGTTCTGATGTGATTATTAGGTCCAGTCTTGATGGTTCTTCCTCATTTCTATACTTAGTATTTTCTTATATCCATTGTGTCATTGTATGTTCTATAATCATATCAAGTAGTACATTTCCCCATAGGTCGTCTCCACCCTTCACTGTCATCTCTTCCCAGCAGATTTCTTTACAATTAAAGTCACCCATTATAACTATTCTTCCTCTATCTTCCATTATCTTATTTAGTGTTATCCTTGTGTCTTCTAACATATTTTTGTGTTCTCTCTCTTCTCACGAAGCCGTTTTAGGATGCACATAATGTACAACAAACTTCCTACTCTTCTTGGCCCTGTCCTCTATTTCCATCATAATCATCTCCACTCTATTCTTTCCATATGTGACATTCCTCACATTTATATCCTTCTTAGTCAGGAATATAACTCCGCCCCCTTGTTTTACCTCTTTGTGCCTAATACACCATCTGTTGTGTCACTATATCTCTAAATACAATTTTGTTGTTCTCTTTGACTTTTTTCCAACCCTGTACTTCTTTTGCTATGGACTGTTTATTCTCTTTATTGTTCTTCTTTAATTCCTCATTCTCATATTTTACTTCTTTTAACTGTCTTTTTAATTCTTCTGTTTCTATATTTAGGTTTTGGTTCTCCTTTAGTTCTTCCAATTTATCAACTCTGCGTAATCCGAGTAAGTTGGCTAAACCTAACCTCCCAATGTTCGATCATTTTCTCTAGTTTTTCCTCTAGACTTGCTAATCGGGGGAGGTTGGCATCCCCTCCCTCATTAAATCCATGGAAATTATTATCTCCACTTTCTATCGTGTTGTTCTTATCTATATTTCTAATTTTAGTGCCTTTATTGATATTTTCGACTTCACCTGCGTCGTCTGCAACCCTCTTGTTGGCATTTCTTCTGACGTCTGGGGGAGCCCGTTCGTCTCCTTCCACCTTTCCTTCCATTTTCCTCAGTAATTCCTTCCTTTCTCCTTTTTCTTCACCTTCCCACTGCACAGCGAGCTTTTCCGTTCCTTACTAATACAACAAAGGTACTCCCTCGTCGTTGAGATCGACGAAATTTGAAGTTTTCCTGGAGTTCCAAACTTCGCTGTCACTTCGACCGGTATGTGTGTGTGTACAATTGGCAAATTTGTTTCTACCTATATCTAGGTAAATGCAGGTATTCATCCATTCATACATAAAATGCGTTCCTTTCTCCGTCGCGCAATTAGAAAATCGCGCAAATAGAAAATGGAGTGTATTCCCCTAGAGTTGCACCTACTATTGGTAGGAAGGGGATGAAACACCACCTAATATAACAAAGAATAAATAGATGAAATAAAATTAATAATGATGATAATAATAATAATAATAATAATAATAATAATGATAATAATAATGATGATAATAATGATAATGATAATAATGATAATAATAATAATAATAATAATAATAATAATAATAATAATAATAATAATAATAATAATAATAATAATAATAATAATAGTAATAATGATAATAATAATGATAACAATAATGATAGTAATAATAATGATAATAATAATAATAATGATAATCATAATAATAATGATAATCATAATAATAATGAAAATAATAATAATAATGAAAATAATAATAATAATAATAATAATAATAATAATAATAATAATAATAATGATAATAATAATAATAATAATAATAATAATGATAGTAATAACGATAATATCAACAATAATAATAAAAATAATGATAATAATAATAATGATAATGATGATGATGATAATAATAATAATAATAATAATAATAATAATAATAATAATAATAATAATAATAATAATAATGATAATGATAATAATAATAATAATTATAATAATAACAATCTTTTTTCGCAAATAGACACACAGCATTATGAATGAACATATATTTTTTTCTACTATCATACTGATAAATGTTAAAGCGTTTAGTGTACTAAGCGGCCGCTTAGTGGCGAGTGGGTCGTCGGCGCTCGATTTGAAAACGCGGTTAGCCCAGAACGCGTAAAAGTGATTTGAAAAACGTAATTTAGAATGAATTTCTAGTATTAAGCCTACATGGCGCGCTAAAGCGAAAACGCGTTACTGGAACACGCGTAAATGTACGAATACCTCTATACAGCTTGACAACTAAAGGCCATTATTTGTCATTCTAATGGTATTTTCTGTGATTTTATTTGTTTTAATTTTGATGAGATTAATCCCATTGAACGCTTGCATTAAGTCCACCTTTGGATTTTCTTTTTCGCTTTCTTTTTTTCAAACGTTTTTAAAGTGACTTTTGTATGCTTTATTTCTTTTATAAGGCATGATTTTTATAGCTTGCCTCTACACTTTTTTTTCCAACATGTCATTGTTTAATGAGATCTCAATCTCTTGCAACGAACGTCAAGATGGCGAGGAGAGGAAGACATCCCCTGACCAAAAAGGAGGGCCATATCCAAATCCCGCCATAGATGTCAATGGTCGCAACACTCCCCGCCTCCTCAAGTAGGTGCGTCCCCGAGAGGCCGGTATATGGTCTCCGGACTGGGCCAGAGAAACAAGAAATACAAATAGGTGCATGCACGTTCCTTCGCCTAAAAGGTTAGATCTCCTGTTCTTCTTTCCCAAGCCATACAAGGATAGATAAAAATCTTAGTCTGCTCAGGTATTTCATCAATACCACTCATATTCCATATCGCTCTTCACTCCATTGTAGACAAACTCATTCATGAAAATGATAGGCACACTCATCCATACAGGAGCCCTCAAGCTTACTTATCCTTTTCATTACATTACACAAGAACAACCAGGTTAATAAAAGAAAAACATTATGCTACTAAAAAATTCACAACCTGCCATACAAAACTACCTGTACATACACACTCAGATCACAAAAAGGCACTCCAAGATCGACCCCTAAAATCCTAACTTCATCTGACTTCCCAAGACATCAGCCCAACCGAGAAATCCCTCCAATGATTAACAGGAATCACATTGACATGACTGAGTTCAGGACATCACCAGCATGTGCCAACTCAGAATAGGCCCAGCCATGAACTCAATTTGCCCCAGATACAGTAAACATACAAAAGAAACAGAGCATATGTCCCGCAATAACCCCTCCCAGACAACACAGTATCTTTTCCTTGAGTGACTTGTAGGCCACTCTGGTAGCCGTTGCTGCTTACCTGGGAACCTTGGGTCCCCTACAACAGATTGATTGCTTGACTTTAACACCAGACATCTCCTTTGGGAAGATACCACCACAAATCCACGAAGTGATCAGATAATCTCCCAATTAACAATTTATTCCTTGCCTCTTCTTAAAACCAACCAACCTACAGT